>NC_050479.2:71036505-71641089 GCF_012460135.2 Molothrus ater
GAACATAATCCAAGACACACTACACTTTCTGACAGCCTCTTTTAACAGGCATTCCAATGCATTTTTCATACTTCATCTTTCATGCAGCCTTAATCATCTTCTCTTGAAAGAGAAATGATACTGCTCACCTACGGCATTTCTAAGTTTACAGTTCTTTGTTTAAGTTCTCACTTTTTTAGACTGACAGTCAATTTCTAAGGAGATAATTGGGTTCTAGTTATGTAAGCTTTGTGTTACTTTTTAGGAGGTTTGATTGGGGTTTTTGGGGAATTTGGCAGTTACACAACTTTTTAATATTTTTAGGAGCTTTGGTTTTACTTTTTTGGGAATTTTTTAGGCTATCTGCCAGTTCTGCTTTGTAGTTAAAATTATACAGTAGTGTTACAAAAAGTACCCTAATGATGTGTTTGAAAACTACACGGTGTCAGTCAGTTCTGTTTGCAAACTAAGTCAACATAAGATTCCATAAGGAATCAGCCTCCAAAGTGATATCATAAAGATTTACCTGGTGTCAGCTGAGCTTTAGTTTATTGTTGTATTGGATGAGGCAGTACTCAGATGTGCAGCATTTGTGCACCACACTGTTCTCACACCACCACTCCCATAAAGGAATTTAAATGTACAGATTCTATACATAGCGCTGACTCTTTGGGGTTTGGGCAGTTGTCAAGAGAACTTTGAGCTACCAAAACCTGTCACTGTCAGATGAAAGAAATTGGCTATTCCTGCCTCTGGCTGCTCATTTCTGCTCCAGGGCTGTCCAACCACTGAGCTAGCACAAGTTTCTTTGGCCTTACATTGGAGTGGACTGATGAAACATTCCAGGTAAAATTATACTGTCCAAAAAGCTATTTGGGAACAGCTTTGGTGAACTGGGTGAATTAAATTGAACAATCTTATTTGACTCAGCCTATTAAGTGCAGTAGATAAAATGATTTCTACAGGAGCTCTTGCAACTCCAGTAATTGAATATTGATATTAAAAAAGCACAGCCACTGGTCCCTCTTCCAGCTCTGTGCAGCAGGGTCATAATGGGTGGGGAGGGGGACATGGGGAACCATCTCCTGACTACATACCCTGCAAACGCTGTTCATGGACACAGAGACATTCATAGGTATCTGCTGATACCTGCAGATGGTACCAGTGTGCTCCATGAACAAGTGCTTGCCACACTGGTTAAACAAGGGTAACTTCCCTCACATTTATTCAAGTGCAATTAAGCTGCACAGGAGGAAGAAGGAGCCAGGCTTTGGCTTTCTTCCCTTCCAGCATAAGCACTGGGAGTCCTGCAGTGATCCTCAGAGGTGTGGTGAGCCTGCTGCCTTCCACCCTGCAGGGGCACAGGTGGTGATGTGCCAGCGGGGCTGGTTCTGGCAGGGCAGGGACGGGACTTGTTTCACGCACACACACGTCTCTTACGGTGGCCTAACGTATTCCTCCAGGGGCTTTGCCAAGACTAGTTTCTTCCTATAGACCTCTGGTTCAGGGAATAGGCAATAAGTATAATTAAAACTGCTTCTACTTATTTCCTGAGAACTGAGCCTCTCTAGCTTCCAGCTGTGTTCCCCACTAGAAGATGTGCCAGCTGAAATTGCAAATGTCTTCCCTACAGCTGAAAAGGTAGAAGAAATCATTGTGTCTCAGTATTGTCTTTCTGCTCCTCTGTCTTTCTGCTCCTTAGGAACCTGAGAACTTTTCAGGGCCGCCAGACCTCTAAGGTAAGCCTTATGGTATCCCAGCACAGCATCAGTATAAACTGAATTCCTCAGAGTTTTGTTTGGGTGTGCATGAGTTTGTCCTGTAAACCTGCCTGCTCCCTTACTCTTTTGAGGAAAGCTTGCACTGGCTTTGGGTGAAGTGCTCTCCTGCTTGGTAATGGGCTGGACCCATGTCCCAGACAACTCTTGCAGGGCACCATCCTATGGATAACCATGGCTCTGTGGTGTGGGACAGGACAATAGCCCTTCCCATCACAACCACATGAGGAGGCATGAGGACCCAGCTCGGAGCCCTCAGTGTCCCTTTCTTCCTTCATAGCTGTGTGTCCTGGCAAAGCTAGGCTTTGACAGGTCTACCACATCCACTGAGTTCAGAGGGAGTGTCTTGCTTCATGCTCAATATGATTTCTTCCCAGCATGTTTGTAACTTGCTGCTGCTGTGAATTTCAGAAACCTTACTTTACTCCCCTGGAAAAAATAATAAAAACAATCAGTCTCTATTAACATACAGCAATTCAACATCCTTTTATGAGCTCACTGTAGGAGTTTAATTAATTAAGGATGATTCTGCATTCTTCCCAAGGAAGATTGGCTTTTTTGTTTTCTTTGTCATAAATAGTCTCATATGTTGGAACATTTTGGAAAATGCCAAGGAAATATGCTTCCCTCCCACTTTGAGAATATTCTCCCTCAGCATTTTTGTGTCTTGTTTTTATTATCTTGGCCTCCAGTAAAAATCTTAAGATAGGCATGATTTTCAAGGAGAAGGCTTCTGTACAAACAGCCTTCAGTGCATGTTAGCAGATTTAACAAAAGATTAAAGATAAGATTAATAGGAAATATGAAAATAAAAAGCTAAATCAATGCTGCCAATATTTTCAGGTCCAAATTTTTGGACCTTCCTTACAATAAAAGTATATCTGCTGAAGTGGTGCACCCTTCAGTTTTAAAAATTATTTCAATATAAAATTAAATATTCTATTCAGTATAAAACATTACTGCTTATAAGATTCAATTCTAAAAAGAGGAAGTGACAATGGGAATCGTGTCACAGCTGAGATCAGCTCTATAGGAGTAAGAGCAGGACAATAGTCTCTGGTGACAGGAGAGAAAGAACAGGATTATGTAAGAAGAATCCAGATTCCAAGACTGCAGATTTGGGCCCTCTGGTCCTGTTGGCACTGTAGCAGAGCAGTAGCAAGGACTGTGGTGAGGTTCTTCCCAGAGCCCAAACAGCCTTTTCAGATCCATCCTGACGAGGAAAGCCTCTACTCTTCCTGCTCAGTGTAGCAGAGAGAAACTCTCCAGCCAAACCCAGTGAAGCTGCAGAGCCCTGCTGGGGGGCATTTTTCATCTACCTGCCTTGTTTGTAACATGTCTAACTCTTGCAGTGCCTGGTTAATCTAGCATTTGAGGGTAAGTGCTAGGCAGTGAAGTGCACAGTACCAGTGCTTTTCAAGAAAAGTAGGAAAAAGAAGGACTGCTAAAAACTGGAAGCACAATTTCTATTTCTTTAACAGTCACAACTTCATCCATATTTGTGGGTGTACAAAAATCAGAGAAATAAGAAGCACCATGTACTAGTATAACAAGCCCACCTCCTGCCCACTGTGTCTCTGCCTGTTCTCCCAGCAGAGAATGCTGCTTGGAGGAATGCAAGGTTGGCACAGAAGGGTCTTGGAGGAATGCAAGAAAGATCTACTGTGTGCAAGGAGCATGCCTCAGGAGCACGGCAGTGTGTCTCAGCAAGGCAAACGAGCACACCCTGAGCACCGTGCTGGCAGCAGGGCTTTACCAGCACCCATGTGAGCACATTTTCAGATGGCTTGGACATGTCTGAGCAGCTCTATAGGCAGTGCAACTGCACTGTTACCAGTGCTAAGCTGAGGCATGTAGTTCCTTAGTTTTACAGGCCTGAAATTTCCTTCTGATAGGAAATCCTGTTACCAAAGCATGTCTCTGAGACCTGGGGCAGAAAGAAAGCCAGCTTGAAGGAGCATGTCTTGGCAGTCCATAGCTACAGTGCTTACCTCGGGATGGGTTTTGGGGTTTCCTCCTCTACCCTCAAGATTATTTGTGATTTTGTACTTCAAGCATCCAAAGTAAGTCATAGCCCATCTCAGGTGAGAGAGCCAAGCTTCTGGCATCAGGCAATTAGACACCCTCAGGCCTGCTCCCCTCACATCCCACAGCTTCTTAGATTCTGGAACAGCAGCCCAGCTGCATTAGGAGGATCTTCCTACCTCTGTCTTCTGCAGCCTGTGGTAATGAGGATTGTACAGGAGATAAAAGATATGAATGTGTGTTCTACTTGGCCAAGGGATGCAATTAGCTGTCTTAAACAATTAAGGTGAGAATGGTTTCAGGAGACAGGTTACCTGGTCTAATAGATGAGTATCATTGAGAGGCAGAAGATCACTTACTTCCATTACTGACTTTATGCCAAACCCACCAGTTATTGGGCAGATTGTAGACCCATAAACTCATTAATCCATGAAATTGAGATGAGATGAGATGAGATGAGATGAGATGAGATGAGATGAGATGAGATGAGATGAGACACCCCAAATAACTTCTTGCTGTATAAATTAATTAAATTGTCTGGCAGACAAGTCTGAGAAATTGAAGGGGTAGAAAGGACCACTTTAATCTGGAAAGTGGGTGAGACCTTTCCTTTCAACAACAGCAGGCCAATGTATTAGGCTTACAGCTAAATCCCACATTTCCATTTCTGGCGAATCCAGCAGCCACAGATGGGCCACCCTTGGCATCTGGAAAACTTTTAGGTTGAACAGGAAGCTGAGTGTGGAAATGCTAAAGAAGATGCAGAAACTCCTTTTTTTTTTCGCCTTACAAACTTAAATTTTGCTTACATCCCATTTTAGACATCAAAATGGGCTTTATTTTGCATTTGCCTAGTTTCAGCTTTGAGACATTGATTCTTATGCTTCTGCTGCCAAATTAAAGGCTCCCCTAGTTCTTGTGCAACTCCTTTCTGATAAACTAAATAATTTGATCCCTTTAAGTCACTTACTGCAGGGCATTTTCTCCAATGCTTTTGAGGCTTCTTTTTTGTGGCTTTTCCAATTCAGTATAATTTTCATCCTAAGTCTTCTCAGAACATTTGTAAATTATTTTGTTGTTCATTAAAAATGCAACAAAACCCCAGTGCACCCCTGGAGCAACTTGTTACTCTGTGATTGACAAGGCACTAATCTGAATCCAGAATGTTTTCCTATTAAACATATACAAAGTCTTTTTGTTCCCATACTTCAGTACATATGAGCAAACCAGAAGCAAAATAACAGTCTGAAAACATCTTTGCTTCACAGGGAAGATCTGACACCAGAAGACACAACTGCATATGCAGTTCAAATGCATTGTGATTTTTCAGGTGTTGCCTGGAAGCTGTTTTTAAATGTATTTTTGGGAGACACTTTTGAGTATGGCAAATTTGTACAGTTAGTCATAATGATACATATGCCCATAGAATTAAAGCTGTGTGGAAATTAGCATTTTCTATTTTTTTGCTTGTTCTTGGTAAAACCAAAGTATTTTTCACAGTCTTTTTTATTTAAAATGAAAAATGACATCATCAAGACATCATATAGATATCTGTTCAATCTAGTGATGCATGTATTTACATGCAAATGTCTGCATTTGGATAAAAACTGAAAGCATAGCACCAAACCTTACAACACAGACAAGATCTCATTTATGAAAGATGCTGACAGTGTCCTGGAATTCCAGGTGCAAAACCCCTAAAGCTAAATTGTTGGTTCTCACCCTTATGCATTTAGGAAATGCACAGGTGCTTTTACTCTATTCTTCACTACTTCCTGGTATTTTCTTCCACTAAAGCTCTTACACAAAGTGGTCAAATGTTTCAGTCTCTCAGTCTTTCTCACTATCTAAACAATGCTGATATTTTTATCATGCCCTCTTGGTCTTCTGTGTTTCAAGATGATACACTGGGGCTTCCCGAAGTCTTGAGATATATTGCTATTAGTAGAGCTGGACGTGACTATTCAGCTGCAACAGAAATTTCCCTACCCCTGGGTGGGTGGGAGAGGCTTTGGGAGAGTATGGCTTCTGCAAAAATCCCCTCCAGGAGATTGGACTTGCAGGTGACTTGCTGACTGTGAGTGTGTATCTTCAATGAAAGGGAACTTCACTGGTTCTGCTTATGCTTCCCGGCCTGCCAGCAGCACTTCTGTTCTTGTTCTGCTGAGCTTTAACTCGCTGGAAGCGTGACTTACATTGTGTACATGTAATCTATGGAACTTCCTTGCTGATAAATGCCAGAGATAAGGAAGTGCCTTCTCTGCAGTCTGCACATGATGTGCTGCAGCACTGCCTGCTATGGCACTTCCCTAATGCCACCACAACATGGTTTCATAATAACAGATTGTTTCTTGTGTATTTTCCTGAAATCAGATAAAAGCCACACATGTCCATATCCATGTCAGACCCTGCTTTGTTGTCTCCATGTTAAATCATAGCTATGGTTTTGCCAGGTGAGGAGAACACATACTGGAATCTCTAACTCAGTTGGGTTTGGTGTGCTGTGAGACCTGATTTGGGTTTGTACCTCTTAGTGTCCCACTAAATCAAGGAACTTTTAAACTGGCAGTGTTTCTGTGCTGAAAATCCAAACCAGACACTTTTAGAGTTACTGACTGGTATAAATTATGCTAGGCTGATCTCAGCACCTGATTCTGTGTTCATATAGGTCTTGCCTAGACATAGCCATATTTCATTTGCCCACACACCTGACTACACACAGTGTGACCTTTATTTACATTATTTATGGCTAGCCCCACAAATGATAAATTCTGGCTCTATCTCAGATATTCATCTGAGCAGTGAGCATCTAAAAACCAGCCCTGCAAGACAGCCAGCCATCTGGAACAAGAAAAATTCATTTCCAAGATGTAGAGACAAAGCAACCTCCATACATCCTTTCTGGAGTGCTGGCTCACAGCCAACAATAACTTTTCTATGTAATGTATTGTGAAATGTTTGTGGTTCTGTAGTGGTGTTTCCTTTTATTATTTTTCTCCTGGTTAGCTATCTCCTTGGTTGATGAGGATTTAGCCCACCTTTGTAGAACACGAATGATATGCAGTAAAAGGCTTATTTTGGTTGCTTATCCACTACTGTTTGTCTTTTTAAAAAGTGATTCCACTAGTGATCAATATTGTCTAATTCACTGTCTGAAACAAATATACAGAGTTGAGTGATTAAAATAGTAAATTAATCTATTGTTCAGAGCTATCTGAAGAAGTAGAACTACATCTAAGATTAATTTTATTCAGTATTTCTCTTAGTACATTTGCTTTTCTTTTTTCTGTAGAGACTTGAAATACTAGCACCAAATTGTCTGAAGCATTTATCTCTTGCCAATAAAACTATTGGTTCAGACCTAGTAAAACATGTTCAAGCTTTTCCAACACAAGCACTATGTACTTTATGAAGTCTAAATTAGGTTCTTTATTAAATCAGCACTGGTTATATAACCACTGTACAGTTTCATTAAATATGGATTATTATCAAGAACATTCTTTTTGGAGAATTTGCAGGCTCCTTTCCAAGGCGAGCAGACTAACTGGAAGGAAGGAAATAACTGTTGATTTTTCATATTTAAATGCAGTGCATTTCTGCTTGGGTCATGTTTCATTTGAATCTGTCTTCTGAGGATGTTGAGGAGGTACTCTGAGATAAGTTCATCTGAATATCCCCTAGATGGATTTCTGAGCAATTCTTTAGAAGACTGGAATTCTCTGATACATCTGATTATTTTATAGCTCTTGCTGTGCTTAAGGTTCTGGGTAACATTTGTACAGTCTGGTCTTGGGCATGTTCCTTGCAGTCCCAAAGCCTGATGACCTTCAAGGCCACACACAAACCCTGCGCACAAAGCCAGTAACTGTTTCTAGGAAACAATGAAGCAACCTTTTTTTTTACTCCAAATTACTCACCAAATTTTTGCAGCTGACAATTCACACTGGATTTTAGGTTTTTTCTTTAAATTTGATTTTCTACGGCTAGATCCCTTGTGCCATTTTCCTGAGACAGCTGCTGCTGTTTTTAAGATGTTAGGAACATCAAAGTATCTCTCCCATCCTATTCTCCACTATCTTTCTTCCCTCTTCTTACTGTGGAGCCAGGAAGTGCTCATCTCACTCCAGTACTTGGGGACTGTATGAATTTGCCTACTAGAAGACTATGTAGACTAATCTTGAAAATGTAGATAATGGAGGTGATGTAAAGCTGGAATCCGTGGAAAAAACTGTGCTATTTCCTCCTCCCTTAACTCAAACTAATTCAGCATTTAGTGGTTTTTGTAGAAATTAAATTTTCAAAATTGATTTATTTAAAATGTTTGCCATAAAATACTATCAGCAAATAATTTCTGGAAGTAAACAATATCATACTTTGGTATCAAACTTTCTGACACTGCATTTCAAGGCATGAATTCAGTAAAAAACTGGTCCTTGAATATTTATGGTGCATAAGACACTAATGGTGTCTATAAAAAGATGTTTATAGAGGGTGAAGGCATACTGGATTCTTTGGTGTATAAGCTGTGCATTACTGAGATGTTTTGCTTTTGCTAATAAGAGAAAATTCCCAGGTGATAGGAAATGCCATTTTGGTTAGGACTTTCACTTCTTCCAAGGTCCAGCATTACAGCAATAACCAATTTTTCATATTGACCTTCCTGCCTTTAAAAGTCATCTTCTGCACAACAGTGTGGTGACAGGAGTATTGCCATAGGCTGTTTGAATGATTCCCAGTTGACTTGGTTTTGTAGGCATCATAAATCTAAGTATGTCCCAACAAGGATGGGAGAGAACAAGGATAACAAGGGTTTACATCATTATGACATCACAATGTCACCAAAGTGCTCACCAACCTCAGCTCGAAGTACATATGGGGAAAGGGAGAGGGAAGACATCTAAGGGAAAAAAGGAGCTGCAACCTGTATTATAACAGCTCACAGAGTTGCCAAAGGCAAAAAATCGTTCTATTTAACGTCTCAGAAATATTGGATTCAGTAGTTGTTCTCTATATAAACCTTCTGTTCATAAGTAAATGAGTTTTTATGGATATAGTAATGATCAAGTAGAAGCACTTAGTCTCAATACACTCCAGGTGCCATTTCACAGCAAACAGGTAAAACTATTTCTATTGTGTTGTATTAAACCTGTAACCCTCAAGGAATGGCAGCAGCAAGGTATCAGTTCCAGGAATATATAAGATTTTATCCATACAAGGAATTTTGTGGTTTTAGCACATACCAGCATGTCTGTGGTGTTTTTCAGAATGTGCAAAAGCTTTTGTTTTAGTATAAGTAATTTACACTCCTTATGTTTAATGATGATATAGACCAATCTTCTCCAGGAATTGAGTTTGCAAGAGATGTAATTTAGAATTGGATGGAGAATTGCAAGGAAACAGAAGAGCTAATAATTATTCCTAGAAAAGACTTTTTACATGACTTTGGTGATATAAGGACCTTTAGGCTGCTCTAATGTCAGTGAAAGGCAGTCTGGAAGCTGGAATAAGCTATGGTGCAAAAAATTCTTCCTGTTAATGACAGCTAAAGCCCCGTGTGTTTTCAATTGCACAAATGCCAGGACTTCCATGAGATATGACTACCACATTGTGTAAGAAGAATATAGTTTGAAATGAAAGAACAAATGAAAACTTCAGAGAAGAGGGAACATGTCAAAGAGCAAGAAGTGGAGGGGTCAGTGCATGGAGAACAAAGTGAGAGATTTCTCATATGTGGGAAGAAAAGAGAGGACACTGGCCTTCTCATCTGTGCATTTGCACTGTAACCCTGACTTTCCCACGTTTGATCCTTTCTCCCTGTGCAAATTTGAATCTGTGGCAAGGTTATTAACAAACACGTCTCTTATTCAGTCATTCAGAACTTTTCTGTCATGTAGCATTACAGTGACACAAAATCGGCATAAAAAGAAGGAATCAAAGCAAAGGATGACCAATTCCATTACAAACTTCTTTGACTATATGAAGAACAGGATGCAGCTCAAACCCCCACAACTCATTCTAGGCTGGAGGTCACTTGAGCAGCATACAAGATTTTTAGTTTCCACCCAACTGAGGTTGTTTTCCTATGGGTACAAAAGGAAGCCCAAGAATCTGAAATTTTCTGGAAGTGAAAAGCTCTTATTGAATGAGAAACTACACTCTATCCAAAGGGATAATCTCCAAAAATTCTGTATGTAGGTGGGTGAACATTTCCACCCATCTCTCCAAAACATATGAACAAATGTCTGAGGTTTAAGAGTTTGAATCTCAAACAGATATTTGAAACTCCATTGTTGTTTGAGACTCCATTGATGTTTATGACTCCCACTTCAAGTACTCATAATTTGCTCTGTGTTAGGACAAGGGGGCTTTCACAAGTGTCATGATGAAATAATAATTTAACATTTTATCCAGTGTGTCACTGGATGCAGATTTCTAACACTTAAACTAAGGCCTTGCAAAGCCTTAGAACTGGTATATTTGTCTTTTGGTCTATAGTTCCTCTCTGACTGCTCACCATAAATTTTGTGAAGGGTGGAAGGGCTGTATTCAAGCCTATGATATCATTGTGTGTTCTTTGCTGGGTACACTGTGATATGTGCAGTTTGCTGACCTGGGATAGGGCTTATTTGGCAGAATGATTGCTCTTGTAGTCTGATGAATCTCTGATGTGCTTTCAGTTTCTGCAGCGCTAGATTACTTTGGAGATATTGTTGCTCAGAACTGAGCATCTGATCTTGCAAAGCAGAGGTATATCTCCTAGGAGATGCTGAGGCAAAACATATTTTTGTGGCAGTCAAAGGCACATTTTGCATTTTTGCAAAGTATTTTTGTAATAAAATTACTATAGTAATAACATACTAGTTATTCTAGTTCTCTTGATTTTCTGAATTTTTTTATTACTACAGACCTCCTGAGACAAGAGAAGGCTTGGTATAAAGCAGTTTGTAGCTATTTTGTCTTGGGGAATCTCAGTATTTTCCACAGAGCAGAGCAAAATCTACTTTAGGGAATATACGCCTGTTGAGAGTAGCATGGGTATCATTTCATCTTAATTACATGTAACCTGCAGTAAGTACAGACTTTTTCTTAAGAGTCTAACCAAATCCCACTTTTCTTTAGCTCTATTTCCTACAGCTTGGGTGGTTTTGGTTTTTTTTTTTTTTTGTTTGTTTGTTTTTTGTGGGGTTTTTTGGTTGGTTTTGTTGTTGTTGTTGTTGTTGTTGTTTTTGGGTGGTGGGGTTTTTTTGTTTTTTTTTGGGGGGGGTTGTTTTGTTTTATGTAGTCATACATAGAAGTTGTTTCCATTGGAAAGTTATTTTTCTTTCCAGGTGGGAAAGGGAGCTGAGCTGACTTTCCCTACATCTCCCCAGTTGCTTGTCTCCTCTGGCAGCTGAAAGGCAGCAGAGCTCACAGAGGGGACAGTCAGGAAGCTCATTGCAGTAATTGCTTTGGAATTGTATTGGTTTGGTGTAATATGAGATGCTCCCACAGCTGGCCTTTCCAAATTCTTTAGAAGTAGATCCTTGCTCCTCAGGGATCTGTAAACCACAGAGGAAAACCACTGCTTAACTAATCGGATTATCAGCTAGCTCACTTGCATGTAATACATATCTAAACACTGCTTAATTTGGGATATTAATTACAGCCTGCACTGAAAGAATATGCATAAGTCTTTAATTACATGGAAAGATCTTCAAATTGGTGGCTGGAACTCTCATTTCAAGGGTTTAAGAAGCTGATAATTGCTTGTGATAACCATTTTACACTGTAAACAGGTTTTGGCAATATATTGGCAAAGTACTGACTAATCTGAGTTATGTTGCCAAATGCCACCCAGATGGAACCCAAAACAGCCTGCAAACTTGTAAATACAATATTTCCTCATAAAGCTTCAACATTGTCCCGTTTGTTGTCTTACATATCTGACTGACTATGACTGAGCTCAGGCTAACAGGTTTTTTTCATTCTTAGCCGTCTTTATTATAACTTCTTGTTGTGCAATGTAAAATGTGAATCCCTTTATGCTCTGGGCTGAACCAATGAGGAGCTGTGCACAGCAAGTTTGTTCATGGAATTAGTAGAGTATCTGTAATATATACAATGAAATTTATCTCTCAGTTGCTGGTTAAAAAATACCAAACTGTATTGCTTCCAGACTTGTGAATGTTCTCATTTCAATAGCATATTGGATGAATTCAGTACTAATTAGTGAAACTAATAAAAAATTAATTATGAATCTGGTAATCAGTAAAAGATTCAAACCTCCTGTCATAGTCTACAAGTGTAAGAAAAATTGCAATATTCACAGAATATAAACCTAGCTATTTTGTCTGCCTGCAGTTGTCCAACCTTCACCAAATTAATACAATCATCAAATTAGTCCTTCTAGAATATTTATAAATATTTCATTGTTTACTGTTGTACTTCCCTGTACTTCTCCAGGATGCAACAAACTTCTCTCAGCTGAGGAAAATCCAACAGTAAATATCACACAAATGACATGAAGATTTCTGTCTGATACCTAATATCTAGACAATGTGAAAGTCATAGCAAAAAGAAGTAAATAATATCCAATGTAAGCTACATGCATAATTTTCTGACATAAAAACCTTCCTAAATACAAAAATACAATTTAGTAAATCTAATTAGTACAAATACATTTCTTGACATATCAGCCCAGCAACTATATACAGAAACTCTTCTCTCAGTTCTGCTCTGGCCCAGCCCCTCTGTTTTGAATTCAGTAATAAACTAACAAATCTGCTGTGTCTATTCTTGCTATAGGTGGGATTTTCAGGGCTACTTAGTTTTACCTTCCATTGAAGGTAATGGCAGTATTTCTCTTCTAATCGATTTAAATAAACCCAGGCCAGCATGGATTATCCTCAGAAATCTGACTGTGCTTGTTATTTGAAGAAGCCACACTTAACAATGAGAACTAGAAAGAACCCTATATAGACTAAGTTGTTATTGCTTCCCTCTGTAATTTTTACTTTGACACTTGGCAGTAAAGAAATGCAAGCACTGCTAGAGCTGTAAAATAGTCCTAACTGGCTGTTTGACACCTGGCAGTGATAAACTCATAGAGTAATCTCTCTAATGGCTTCTTCAAAGCAGTGAGCTCCTGTGATTCTCAGGTAGCCTTGCTTGAAGCCAGGGGTGGCACACTCAGCAGAGGAGGTGGAATGGTAAGGGCCTCTAACAATGATCATAGACATTTTTCAGCTAATTCAAAATCTACAAAGAATTGATGTTGTCTCTGAGGCAAGCAACAACTGGTTTCAGTCTTGTCATAAATACAGTACCTTTTCAAAAAGCAGGAGACCTTAAATTGACTGGCCTACAAGTTCTACATTTACCTCTAAAGCTTTTATCAGTAATGCATGGTCATTTTAAAGTAGTTGACTTCACATTGTAAACCACTCTCTACTGGTATAGTTTGTACTTGCTGCCAGAAGGGAAAAAAAGAGGCCCCAGCTGAACTACAGCTTTGAAAAAGAAGCAATGCAAATTAGCCTGTGTTGCAGTCTCACAATTAAATGGTTCCTGGTATCTGGTGTGGCTTCTGAGCACTTAATGTGAAGGCATCTGTCCTACGCTGTCTGCATAACATGGATACTCCCACAACCTCTGGAACTCCTCATTGAGAGTCTTCTGGGAAGCTTTCCTCCTGTAGGGACTGTATGAACAGGAGTATTTCTAAATAATCAGGAAAGCTAGAAATGACCTCTGGAACATGTGGAGGTCCATAATCCAGCCTCCTGCTTGAAGCACCTCCCATGAAAGCAGGTTATTCAGCGCCTTGTCCTGTCAGCTTCTGAAATCTTCAAACATGGAGGTTCTGCCACCTCTGTGCAACCCAAATCCTCATAAAAAACCCTTTATTCTCTATATTGAGTCAGAATTTCTTCTGTTACACATTATATCAATTTCTTTTGCTTCTGCTGTGCATATTTGAGAATAATCTGGCTCTGTCTTCTCTTCAGTCTCCCATAGGTAGTTAAGACAGTACTAATTATCCTTTGTAGCTGTACCACACAAAATAGAAAGGGAACCTCTTCAGAACTTCTCCCCAGTTCTGACATTGTGTAGAAAAGACTGAAGACTTCAGAAACCTTGAGAAAAGGAAGAAAAAGTGGGGAACCTGGCTCTGGGATTCTTTTCCGTTACAAATTTTGCATGGAAAAATCATTGAGTAATAATGTATCAGTGGTACTGTGAGCAGAGGCTTGGAAGCTGTAGAGTCATTAAGATGTGCAGTCAGACTTCTTCCTTTTGCTCTCTCTCTTTTCCTTTTGCTCTCTCATGAATCTTTCCATCACTGCATCTTTCTGCAATGGCCCTGCTAGGGGGAGAGAGGTAGCTAACCACCATAAGGACTCGTGGGTTGAAGTGTTTGCAAAAGAGCTTTGAAAAAAAGGAAGTCTAGTTAATTTTTACAGACTGCTGTGTAATAAAAGTGTGTTATTAAGCATGTTGGTCATTAGACTGATGAAACAGTAAATTTGAAGGATTCTTCTGCTCTAGGCATACAAACTGAGGATGGCAGACAGCCCTGCTTAGCCTCATGGGTTTAGAAAACCAAAGGCAGCTAGATGTCTGCTAGACATCATAAAAAATAATTTATTTCTAGAAATGTCTTTTTCTCCCAAGTGACAGGGAATATCAGATGCTACTGAAATGAAGCTCATGCCATGAGCAAGGGGGGCATTACTAGAAGGTGCAGATCACCATGAATTTGCAGCAAAAAAACACCCATGTTGCCTTTCTTAGGGGAAATGAAACAGCTAGAGAGGTAAGTGAAGAAGGAATAACATGGAGGGGGCCCGTACAGAGGAGAGAGCAGCTCTAGGAGATGTAATGAGAAGGAGGCTATGATGGTGTGAAGAGAGAGGAGAGGCAGAAGGGGACTCACTGGTCTATGAAAGATGTACCGAGCTCCCTGGCTGTCCAGACATTTCTGCTTTGAGATCTTTGACAGCTGTCCCTCCTGTCTGAAGACAAATCTTCCCAGCAGGCTGTGAGCATATCTGGAGGGCATAACCCCAGCTTCCAGTGTCCCCCAGTGGGCCCCTCTCCCTGCAGATTTCTTGGCTGTGTGGGGGCACCTTTGCCTGTGTCCATTTCTTTTCCTTTCTGTCTCCACAAGCTGCTACATTATGCACCTGTTTAGCACCTGTGACTCCATCAGATATCTGGTATCAGGTTTTTTCCATCCACTGTGTTTTGAGAACAGCCTGCCTTCTGTGTGAAAAGGACAGGAGGTGTCTCTAGTTTTAGATGTTGCTCCCCACATTTGGGTGCTGTAGTGCGGGCAGCAGGAGGAATTTCTCCCCTTACGACTATTGTATCTCCAGCCAGCTAGACTTCAGACAGGGATATCTGGTTTGCCCAGAGATATCATTAAATGACTCCTTGTTTAATGCACACATGACTTAAGGTGATAGGATGGTTTGCTTCAAGATACAAAAATAACAATTGCTTTGAGCTGCCTGTAGGCACACACCTTTCCCAAACTACCATTTAAATCTTACCCAAGGAGGGAATTTAAAAACACCTGTCAGTGCGCTGCATTTTAAATTAATGCCTGTGAAACAAACACTTGGTGCACAGAGCTCAGTACTTAACCCCTGATACAGACTCAATGACTCAGTAAGCCAGAAAACTGTTCTGAAGGCACAAGGAAAGAAGCTGATGGTCGATCCTAAATAAATGTAGTGACAGGCAAGATTTAGGCTAGTAAAAGTCTGTGCCACAGGTGTAAATGGGTAGTGTAAGTCTGTGCTACTGTCCAGTCTTCCATCTCTGCAGAAGGTGCAGAACTGAGCTTCACCAGGGCTGCAGTAGCCCCTAGTTAGCCCTGGAGAGCATCATAGGTGCTTTAGAGCTGGTCCTCTGAGTTCTTCAAATATCCCAGTGGTAAATCTCACACAGCTGTGTGTCATGCAGAGTCCATATCATTTGGATTCCTAGAATCCCAAAGAAAGATCTCAGCTGCCTATTCTGTACTGTCGAATGCCAAGGGGAACTCTCCAGGAAAAGTGCAAGTGCACAAAGTCAGCCTGGAGAAATCAAACTTCATGAACTAAATATATATATTGTCTTGAAAAAACCAACTTTTCCTACAGACAAATGTGCACTTAATATGTTGGTTGTTTTTAGAATAGCTCATTTGACAGTGCTGGATTTAATGATTTTTTCTTCTCCAAGCTTTTGACAGTTCACTGTAAGCTTTGAATTCTACCCCATAACCATAAGACGTCTCAATAAAAGTCAGGTAATTTCAGAAATAAAGATTCACTGAAGGGACAGAGAAGATTCACTCAAGAGACAGAGTTTAGCAGCAAAGATAGTGGTCCTTCAGAGACCCTCACATCAGGACATTTATCTCTTTCTCCTTCACTTCTGCACCATGGGTTTGTGTTTTTCACAGAGGGCCAGATTGCACTTGCTTTTTGCACTGGTGTACAGGGAGGTTTCCCTTCCACACCTATATAATCCCATTTCTGGTCAAGTAGGCATCCTTTGGAGTAGCAGTCCCAGTCTCTTGGCATGTTTTTCCTCAAACAGTTTGCATAATGCATTTTACCATCACATTTTTTCTATTGTGCCTCTTATAGTGGCCTTACAGGACTATAAACCACCTCAGAGGATTTGCTGAATATAATGTGCTAACTGTGAGGCTCACATAATTGTCTCTGGTTTCTCACTGCTGAATCCGTGCATCTGTAGCTCCACTGCAGCCTTTCCTATCCTCTGCTCCTGTATGCAGGATGCAGATGATCTGTGGTCCAGCAACCTGCTCCCTCTTGGGTAAGAGGCAGCGAGCAGCAGAGAAGCTGCTGAGCTCTGCCACACTTTGGGGTCTGCCCCTGAGCCAGGTGCCATGGTCAATGGGCTGCAACTTGAAGTCAAGCCACAGGCTCCAGGGTGCTCTGTGACCAGCCTCCCATGCTCCCATCTTCACAGCTTTAGCAGGGAGCTAATATTGCTGTGTTCTGAATTTCTTAGGCCATAATTATTTTTTTTCCACTCACTTGAGAAACATGGAAAGACAAACCGCATTGAGGCTCTTGAGGCTCAGCAAGAGTAAGATACAAGTTTTACATTTTGTTTTCACTTGTATTATAGTAATTATGTAGTCCATGTCACACTGCAGTCTCAGAGGCAGTTCAGAAGACCTGAACTGCAGAGCTGTCTGTATTTGAAATATTCCTGGATGTGTAATAGACTATATCTCCTGAAACAAAATGCCAATCATATTGCTACCCATGCCTGCTACAAAAAGGCAAGCTTTTTGCAGGATGCTAATGTCTCATCCTGCACAGCTTGTTCTGAGGAGGGTTGGGGCACAGGAGCGCAAAGCTCTCATTATTGTCTATTACCTAATGCTAAGCATGCAAGGGGGGAATCTGCTCCTCTGTAATCAAGACCAGATGACAAGCTGTCTGACCTGCAGATGTCTGAACAGTTTGCTCTCATTCCACAACATACCTTGCAGGCAGTTGTAATGATTTCCCCAGAAGTCTGCTGCTGCACTGTGTATAATAAGGTAACTTCACTCAATTTGGAATTAGACATTTAGAATATCATCCTTCCTGAGCAGAGGCAAGAAGATCTTTGTTACTTTTGATATCTGAGCCACTATATCTAACCAAAATATCTTTAATTGATTACTTAATTTAAGTCATCTTCAATTCAGAGTAAGAAAGCCAGCTCTCTGTATGTTAGATTTCTACAATCCCTGTAGGACTTTGATGTTGTGTTTTTCTGTAGCCACATTCCCTCTGGAAATGTGGGATGTAATAAAAACTATTTTAAGGAGAAGGAGAAGAAGAAGGTATATTTATGTTTCCTCATATATCTTCACATCTTACAGATGCTGCAGTTCCATACTGAAGCAGTGTCTGAGAGCCACCGTGGTTTTGGAGTGTCACAAATAGCTCTGGTGCATTATCATTAGGTGTCAGTATTAAGTTGGATCATGATTTGCCAGTAGATGTGAGGAATGCAAGTATGGAAGTATTTTTGACTCTTGGCTATTAGGAAGAGGACGTGTGTGGTTTATATCTATTCTGGCCCTGGAAGGGCTGTTCCTCATATGAATATTTTCTGCCTGGTTTGCTCAGCTGGGGCTCTTGGTCCCCTCTGGCAGCTCCCAGTTCACTTCTGGGACAGCTTGTTCTGCCTGAGATTTTGCAGGTGTTCCCCAAAATTTGTGGCTCCAGGGGCTGAGAATAAGACAGACTGTATTACAGAGAGTGCCTTCACCCTTTCCTCAGAATTTCCTACATCAGTGGGAGTAATAAGACTGTAAAATCTAAAACAATCCACAAAGAACTGGATAATTAAAATAACCCAGTGTTATGGGACTGGCTGGCTCAAGCCACAGCAGTCTGAGCAACAACCCTTTTTATACCTTCACCTGGCTCCAGGGCAAAGGAAAATACAAGGGAATGTCTTTCAGTCTTTCCCTTTAATCTTTTTCCAATTGTTGCTGGATTTTGCATGGGTTTCTTGGAGTGTTTGCTCAAGGTGACACAAGATGAGTGTCACATCCCTGGGGTGTAGGTGTGCAGTGTGCAATGGCCGGTTGCCCTTCAGCAGAGGAGGTGGAAATGTGAGTAGTGGGTCACTGCAGAAAGATGTCCACAGGCCAATGACCATATCAGCATGTCCTCTCAGTGTCACTGGGCTTAGAAGGGGCCTTTCCAAGCCTGGCTGCCACTTTGAGGCAGCAGGGGTATATTTGAGCTGCCACTGCTGGCATTATCTTTGCTTTCTAAGATAAAGAATTTGATTTTGTGGCACAGTCAAGTCTGATACTTCTCACAAGTGCTACATTCAATCATTATTTATTGCTATTGCTTATTATTTGTGAAAAGCTGGCTTTGTGCCCAGCATTTTGATGAATTCTGACTCCTGTCGTTATTGATTCTATAAGAAATATGATGAAATGGAAAGCAAGTTTTTTGTTAGTGAGGATTAAAAGATGCTGTGAAGCAAAGATGAAAGGACTGTTGTCACTCACATTTCCATCTAAAACATGAACTGTTTGTATTTATAATGGGATACCAAAGAACCATGCCATTAGTAACTATTAGGCAGGAAGATGCTATAGTGGCACATTTGCTTCAGCTTTGTTAACTTCTTTTGGATGAGAAAATAATGTGTAAATTTCCAGTGAAGCAGTAAATAACTATCTACACTTATTTTACTAATGCTAAAGTTAGTTTCTGCTAGCTCCAGACTCTGGAGAAGGCTGCAAGGCAACTGTGGATTTTGATTCTGATCTCCCAGGTGATTTCCAGCTCAAAGCCCTCTCCTGAATCAGTCATGGTCTTTCAGCATGTCACCATCTAGATGCAGGTTTTTCACCTTTAATGTCTTAGAGCATAATTAGGCAGGCCTGGATTTATCAGAAATGCCAAAAAGTTGTTAATTCTTATTCAGCCTTCCCTCTGCCCTCTTCTGACTGCCATCCCAGTCAGGACTGAGGGCACAAGTGACACCCAGGCAGGAATGGATGTGATCCAAGAGTTCATGAGGAAGCCCAAAACCTTCCCTCATGTCCAAGGCAGTTTTGAGCAGCTCTTCTACCTCCAGAACCAGAGTACAAAACCAGAGACCCAAAGACAAGTGAGATGTTTCTCCTGACCCTATGGCCAGAGTGGCTCAGTGTGCTGTGGTTTGGAGTTCTGCTAAATTGCAAAGGAAAACTGGGATTCAGCTAATGGAGTCCCTGTTATGTCCAGGTCTCAAATGTGCTTCATCCCCTTCATAGCATCTACAGATTCAGGGCTGCATCTGACACTTCCTATTGACCTGGCTGCTTTTCCTTTGTCTTCTGTAGATTTTTAGGTTCTGCCTCATTACACATTAAAAGACCTATATCCTCCTTTCACTGACCCAGGCTTGACCTCATTTGTCCAGGGGCCCTCTCCCAGCATTTGGGGGATGGAAACCTGCATTTGGGAATTGCTGTCTCCCTGTGGCTGAGGGTGGCACTGGTGTTTGTGCCTGCATGAGGCAAGCCTTGTTTTTCTTCCCTATTACTTTCTCTCCAGCTTAGTTGACTGTGTGCTCCTGAAGACTTTGCGGATGCTTTTTGCATAGACGTGACTATATGTATGCATAAGAGAGGGAAAGAGGGCAAACACAGCTGTCCTCTGAGCCCCAAACACTCCCAGCTCACTGTGCAAATGGTGCCTGCAGCACTGATGGAGGCAGGGGGGAGAAGTGTGACTTCTGCTCCCAGCAAGTGTCCCTCCATCCACCTGCAACACTGCAGAGGGAACACACTAAGGAAAACATGAAGCAGGTTAGGATAGGTAGTAGGAACAAAGTTTCAGTGCTCTTTTCCTGTTATTTCCTAGGGAACTAACTGCTGCTGAAGTTCAGTTTCCAGAAATGTAGCTGCGATTGCAAAAGTGTATTCCAATGTACATCACTGTGTTTCTGTCTTTTGTTGGTATACATAACCAGAACCGAAACACACATCTGTGCACTGATGTAAAATAGTGGGAGTCTTATATGAAATTATTTACAAAAGGAAATTACTCCATGACTGTCCTTTCTTTGAGCTGTTTTCTGCTTTGACCAACTACACTGCCCTGTGAGTAAGGGTAGGTGAGGAAAAAGCACATTTCAAGAATGGGTTAGTCTGTGCCTGAAGAATAGTTTGCATGGGTCTGAAAGGTAGGTGTTGTCAGAAGTCCTTCATCCCACAGAAAAGCCTAAAGCTCCAGTACAGCTCAGAGGACTGGAGTTTGTACAAACAGGAAGGATGCTGGCTGGCAAACTCTGCATCTTATTTTCTAGGTATAAGCAATGCCGTGTTTTCTGAAATCAGCAAATATTAGCAAGAAATTCGGGCTATTTGTGTCCAAAGTAATAAAATATTATTTTGAAATGGGCCACTTGGCCTAGTTCAAAAGAGGCAGAAGTATTTTTATTTTTAAAATAAATTATTTTTATTGTAGTAGTTAAATTAGAACCCATGGAGTTTCAGAGGGTGATAATTTGAACTATCCTTTTTAAAGCATCAGAGGAATCTTAAGCATATTTAATGTTTGCTATATATAACAGATCTGTGTGATTTTATCTGAGTCATCCCCCTCCTACTTGGATAGCTATTTGTTTACTTAAAACTAAAACACAAGTCTCTGGGGGAGCCATTGCCATAATCACACTTTGGGTGGTTTGATTAGTGCAGTCACTCCTCTGAGGCATCTGAACAGTGTAAATTCTTGTCCCCACTGGTAAACACCCCAGGGTGTGCCAAGAAAGCCAAAGTAAATGGCACTAAGTTGAGAGTTTTAAAAAATTTTCTTTCAAAAAAAAGATGATGTTGTCCCTCTGACAGTAACATACTTCTCTATAAAACCAGGGTTTTCTGTGTAGCTTCCTGTGACTTTATAAAAAGTACATGCTGAGCTCTTTGCCCTTCTACAAATAGAGAAAATCATGTTTGTAGGAGGCTGAAGTCTTGTGTCAAGTGACATTTGGTTGTAGCACCAGTGTGATTATAATCCAACAGCCACTGTATTTGACTCACTGACAGCTAAACTTGTGGCCCAATGCGACGACTGTAGGAGCCATGACTGCTACTTAGCAAAACAGGGTGCGAATGCCGCTGGGGCCCTTGCAGCTCAGAGAACTATTCCAGCAAAAGTCTGGAGTGAGCTTTGTGAAGGCTAGGCTGAGCCGTGTTTTTTGTGAGCAGGGATTAGCAGGCATTGTCAGCCACTCACAGAGGGGCAGAAGATAAAACCCTGATGGGATATGCTCCACAGATCACAGTGGCTTTGCTGACCTTAAGGAGTTACAGAGGGTGAATTTCCAGAGGACCAGAAGGACAGCAACCTTGTCTTCACACTGGTGATGTTACCAAACTTTGCAGGGATCAACCCCTCTACTAAACTTTTATGATCTGTAAGAGGTTCTGCTTAACTTTCCTTAATAGACCAACATTTCTACAGCACTTGTCAACAAAGTAATTAAGTACCTCCACATAGGAGTAAATGTCTCTAAATAACACAGTCCATTTAATTTGATTTTGGACTTGCTGAATACACTCACACAGTGGGATGTCAGTACAGGTGCAAATGGTAAATACAACACGCACAGTGTGTCACCCATGTCAAAGTAAACATATTTCTGTTCTGAACAAGGAACCACTTTGTTCCCCATACCTGCTCCTGCCCTGAAATGCCAGCAGATGAGTTGTGGCCCTATTCTGGGCTATTTGGTCACAGATGTTGTCTTGCCTTGCCAGTCTCCAGGAGCAGACTGGTTGGGAAGCCAACTTCTCACCTCCAACTAAAAGCTGGGGCTGGAAAAGAAAACATGGCTATAACTCAATAATAGCCATCAGTGAACAAGGTTATGTTCAGAATAATACTGTCCTGGCAACCAAAGAAAAAAAACAACAACCCAAAAACCAAAGAAACACCCAAAACCACAAAAAACCAAAATTTCTCCTGACTTTCTTGGCATCCTGGCAGTGTAATGGCTGTATTGGATGGTGGCTGTACCCTGCTGATGTACTGAAGTCTTCCTGCAGTCCTGAGGTTCAAAGATTTCTCTGGGTAGTTCTAAACAACTCTTCTCCTTTGGTCCCAATAGGCTTGCAACCATCTGGGCTGCAGATCAGCTGTGCAAAAAGCTCTGTGTTTCTTGCCCTGGTGAACAGATAAGAGTAAAGGTCGACAAATTCAGATGAAGCAAGAAATAGTGAATTCCAAGGACTCTCCACTCTGTGCCATAGCTTCAGCTGCCAGACATTTAAACTCACAGGCTATGAGCAAGAGATGGCATGTAAAATATGACAGGTGGCCAAGTTTATTTAATATGTTGGCTTTTCCACTGCTCTTAGCACTGTTATCAGAACACTTAATTTAGTTACATGGAGCAACATGGAAAAACACTGGCAAACATAAAAGAAAAAGCTGCTTCCAGGTAGCTTCCAAATTAACTATTAGTCCCTTTGCATTGCTGGAAATCTAATAAGGCACTGATTACATATAGGAGTAATGAGTTTTAAAATATGTTCAGCTTCAGCTTTTACATACATATTGCTCAAAAAGCCTTGGGGCAGGAAATATGAAGTCATCTTGTCAGGATATCAGCACAGATACTACGAGGTCTTTTGAGCTGGCTCCTCAAAGGCTTTCTGTATATTCCCACATGGCAGCTGGGAAAGGGCCAGCTCTGTGCTTGGGAGTAATTTTCCTCATTCTTTTGGGATGGGACCTCTGTAGCAAGAATATGAGTTAATTAGCCCTCCAGAATGAGATAGTCCAGCTAACTGGAGATTCTGAGTAAGTCAGGTCATGTGGCAAGACCTGGGGAGCATGACAGTAGCCACCAGCTGAGGTCCAGCAGGTTCTGAGAGGGTTTGCTGTCCTGACTAGTATTCCCAGGAGCCTGAGTAGCCAGGCTTATCCATGCCAAAGAGTGAGATTTGCTTTGTGGAAGAGAAGACTTATTTAAAGGGACTTAAATGGACAAATTAGATATGCTTCCCACAGCCACACACCACCCTTTCCTCCTGTGGTTGCTTGAACACTCAGTGCAGCATGACTAGAAAGTGCTGTAGCTGCCTAGAGCATGAAGGTGGATGATGGTCAGCTCCTTGTTCTCATGTTGGCTTGAAGCTGTATATAACCAGACTAGGAGCCTGGGAGCACCTCAGACTACAGCATCCTCTGCAGACACAGGCACAGCATGATTTGCTACTTTCACTGGAACTCTGGCTTTTAGAACCTTCGTGCCCTGCCCTGCCTTCTGGCTATTGATTAGGTTGATTTCGGGCAAGAGTGAAATCCACCTTCTTCATCCATTCTTCCTCTCATGTCTCTTCACCGTGCATCTTTGCTGCTTGCCTTGTTGCCAGCTCTGGCACTGCTCCAATGACAGAATAAGAATAAGCCAATTCAATTCACAAGAATGGCAGAGAATTAAGTCAGGACAAGTAAATAGGGAGAGGGAGGAATGTGGAAATGGGGATGAAGGGAAAGGGAAATTGGTGAGGAGGACAGTAAAGGCCTTCTTTCCATGGCAGCCAGATTTTAACTTCATTCAATGGTCAGAGGTTACTGATGGAGTTGGTATCACAGCTTGGGCTACACGCAGATACATTACCATTTAAAAAACAATATTCCAATATTGATTGATTGGTGCTGTGTCACAAGAAGGCTGTGCTTGGGAAAGCATACAGCTTCCAAGTCCTGCCTGTCTGAGCACTTCTCAGCCAGAAGATTCATGGCTAGAAGAGGAAATCCAAAACTGTCAGTCAAGGCAGGATGCAGGTCTTTCAACTTGTTGTGTCAGCTGAGCAAGAGATTTGAACACTAATGTTGGGAGACCTTTGAAAGGATTTTCGTTTTTAGAAGGCAAACTACCTCTTCAAAATGTCATGCCTTTCTGTAAGCAGACATTTAAAAAGTAATTTGAAATCACTCCCACAAGTGTTCAGCCCTGTTTGAAACATGACCAGCTACAACAACCTGCACAGCACAAAAGCCAGCAGAGAGGAGGCAGAATGTCACCCTATAAGTATCTGCTACAAAATATAATACAAAAAGAAGTGACATTCCCCAAATCCTTCTGAAGAAAAGCGAGGGGTGACTGCACCAGCCTGCTATGGTATGCTGGCACTCAGGCTGGTATTTGACACTCCCTGAATTTCCTTCCTCCTCTACGCAGTTGTATTTCATTAGCAGGCAAGTGCCAGCGGGAAGAGGAAGCTGATGTCAGCATCTGTACCTGGGCTGGAGTGGAGCTGGTGTAGGCTTGCAAGCAAAGAAGTCAAGAATCACCAAGGTAACTTGGTAAATCAGAAGGCAGGAGCTCAAATGAATGTAACAAGGCCCGATGAAAAGAGAGTAACTAATCTTCCACTGGTTTTCCCGATTTTTCTCCTACTGTCCTCTGGCAGTGCATCGAGGTACAAGTATTGCATCATCTGAATGGATGCCTTGGTGATTCAAAGCTCCCAGGTCCCTGAAGGGCAAAGGAGCTGCACAGCAGCTTTAAACAAATTAACACTTTCCTGGGACTTGTGCCTGTCAATGTCAAGAAAGAGCTTTTCCTTGAGAGGAGATGAAAGATCCCCAGCATTGTGCAAACCACCCATCTATCCTCACCACAGCTTGTAAAGTATGTGCTGGGACAGATCTCAGGCTCAGCTAGGAAATAGCAATAACAGCTATTGTTCAGGGGAGGCTGCAGCTGACCCATGTTAAGATGTTAGTGTACACTGAGCCCTTCTTTCCCTTCTTTCCCATCACAATGCACTCCAGCCCAAGCATGGTCTGGGTTCCTGACTGCATGTTCTGAATGCTCCATCACCTGTATGAGCTGGTTCATTTCACAGGCTATAAAAAACAGGGAAAATAAAAAAAGCGTTTTCTGTCAGTTAAGTAAGCTGAACTGGTTCATCCAATTGTTCAGAGGAACAGTGGCGTTGGCATGAGGAGGGGGCAAAGACAACTGTCCAGGAGCAAGAGAGGAGACTCTGCCCTGTTTCAATGGTAATAAAGCATTAAGGCATGCACCTGGTGAAACCTTACCCTCTGATGCAATGATATAATTGCTCATTTCGTCATTCCCTGGCACACTTCTGTGAAAATGATCTGTACTAGCTCAGGGATTTTCACAGGAGATTTTTTGTTTTCCAGATCATTTTGAGACTGAGGGGATACAAAAGGTGCCACCCTGTTGGCAGGTCTGAGGAGGCTGTTCTCTTCATGGAAGTGTGAGAGGGATAAAGAAATAACCTCTTAACCCTGTTAATCTGTGGCCTGGACAACATCTCTAGCTGTGTCCCAAGGGTACAGTCAGGCAGTATATCTGAACTGGGCTTAAAGATAACTGCTGCCAAAAAGTTCCAGGCAGCCTCTCCCCTTTCCACTTGTGTGCACTCTTACTATTTCCCTTGGAGCACCACTGATGCTCATCTTGAATCTGTGGTGAGCTGGTGAAGGAGTGAATACAGGGCAAAACAATCCCACAGGAAGAAAATGAGGATTTTTCTACTCATTGAGAGGGATAGATCAGGTATTGGTAAAGTCAGACCAACTCCAGCTCCAGCATAAAGAGGACAGCTGTTTCATCACCAGCTGCTGCTGTGAGTGGCACAGCATCATCATCAAGAACTGTAGGCAGCAAATACATAGCACTTGCACCCCCATTTGAATACAGGATGCTTACCTCATCAGCCATGGTCTATTTGCTGTAGCTGATATATCCACAACTGTTGTATTTAGGGACCACAATCAATAAAGATCAAAAATAAGAAATGCTAAGATACTTTCCAGAACACCATACTGAACAGAGGTATGTGCACAAAGTTTAGAAAGCTTGAGCAAGTGAAACAGCCACAAAATGAGCTCAGTTCATTGGCCTGCTTTGGGTAAGGGGCATCCCTTCAAAAACCAGGAATTTCAGCTTTAGCTTTTTAGAGTGGACCACAAACCTTGTTTGTTTCCTTCATGCTTTTATTCTGGGTTTTGCCTTTTCAGTTTGCCTCAGTATTTTGTGGCTTTTTGTGAGCTGTGTCTGCTGGACTGAGTAGGACCCCAAGGAAATAATTCTGTGAAACTCTATTTATGGCCGGAGCACCTAGGAGGTCAATCCTAAAATGGGAAAGAGTTCTCAGCCCCAGCTCTGACAATCTGCTAATCCCTCCAGACACTGTTGAAAGGATATTTGAGACTTCCATTGCTGGACATAAATCAGTATCACATTCTATAGCAGAGTTCAAGAATGCCTATAGAAAGTTTATGATTTGCACTAAGGGCTTTGTGGGTTCCTGTGCTTTCCTTGTACTGTTTTGTTACCTATGGCTAAGGCAGTACCCAAAACTCTCACCCCACCGTGCATCCCCCAGCAAATAGGTCTTAGGCACCCATTGCAATGTAAATAGATGCCGAATACGTGACCAGAATAATTAAGCTTTAAAATTCTAGCTGAAAATCCATTGTCACACAAAACGGACCATACAGATAAGAAGGAGGTAATGAGAACAGCCTTTTACTGTCTGCACTTAACCATAAATGCTGGCCAGAATTCAGGAAGGATTAGGTGTTTCTACAGGAACCAGAGCATTTGCAAACATAGCACTAAGCAGCTGCTAATGGCTCTGGGCCAGAGCCCATTTCTTGGGTTCATTCACTCCTTTCCTTTCTGGAACACCGTTACTAAAGGCCGTAGGAGTTTTCTGCCATCTCATCAGTGCAGAGGTTCATCTTCAATAGCAGGTCTAGTAAGTGTGCTTGTGCAACCTTCTGTTATCTTATGAAATCCTGTGGATGATGTTGTCAAATTAATACAATTCTTAGTTATCTATGTGCGGTAAGACAATCTAATTATTATATCATTTTTAAGTAAAAAGTGCAAGCAGGTTATTTTCACATTTTGGTTAAAAGTTTTCAGAAAAACAAAGCTAAACAGACTTAGCACAAACGATATTGAAAAATAATATAGAACATATGCAACTTCACGTCCAACCCTTACTCCCAACTGATAGCTTATTTCGTGGATCTGGGCTCAATTTACAAAAAGAAGAGTGACTTTAGTACTTACAATTTTGCTAACATTGGAATATTTGTTTGGTATGCACAATGTACAGAAATAAATCAGTTTAACTTCTCGTATATTTTATCGTTTTTTGTTAGATGATGATACATTATTCGAAGTTGAGTTTTTGGGTTGGTGAAAACTCTGATTTCCTATAGCCAGAGGTTTACAATCTGTAGGACAAGGAAGGAGTGTTATCCCATTTGACTGGGAGAGGTCAGGCACAAACAAGCTTAGATGGAAATTTAAAAATACAAATAACCTAGAGAAACTGGGGGCTGCTGTTCTGCTGCCCCACTGCACTGCCTACCCATCTGCCTGGACTGCATCCAGCAGTTGCACAACTGTAGCCAGGTCAGCTTAACAAGCTGATGAAATAGAAAATGATGGCTTTTGGGTCCATTGGTTTTCAACTGGATCAGCCCACTGAACGGCTGCCTCAGTTGCCCCAGCACATTTGCAGTGCAAAGCAAACACAAACTGGTGGCAAGGGATGCACGGAAAAGATGAGGGTGACTCTCACCTTGAGCCTTGCTGCTCAGGTGCAGTGTCAGACTGAGCTCAACAGCAAGTCCAAAGAAGATCTGGCCAGAAGTGTAGCTCCTTCCCACCACCTTGGAGCCACCAGAGGTACAAACACTTTCAATAGTTCCATGGGTTTCATGAATGGAGCCAGAGTACAGGGTTAGTGGTCCACCCTTTTAGACCTGATTTGAAATGTATTAAAAACTGAACTAAACCTTATCTACTGAAAATATTTTGTTGTCATATGCACACATACAGCAGACCCAGAGCTTTACAACAGAGCTTTACAAACTTCATAATACCTACCAGTTTCTTAAAACATATACAACATTTAAAATAGCACCTATATAGTTGTATGGGGTCAATATATGAGCTGGTGATAATTTGAGAAATATGTACTGGTGCTGGGACTATATTTCAGACTCTATCCTTAAAAAAATGTAATGAAACGTCATCAAAGGGTGTGACTTCCAAAGCTATGAATGCACATTAAAGCTTCTCCTTTCTTTCCTCTTTTCTTTTCTCATTTAAATGACAGCTCTGGAAATGATTCTCAGTTATTGCCCGTAAAAAGATGTGGATTAAGAATTTACCTGATTTTTTTGTTTCGTTTTGTTTATGTTTAGTTTGTGTTGTTTTGTTTTTGGAGGGGAGGGGAGAAGAAGATGAGCATGATGTGAAGAAAATGAAGTTGCCTGGGTATTGAGGGGAAGGTTATGATCAATTGTAATGAATTTCAAGGCTGGAGGAAAATGCTAGATCTCTCACTCTATGTGCTCTGCTGCTTCCGAGCTTAAGCATACATTTAACCCGGATCAGAGAGAAAGTCGTCTGTAGTAAATAACACACAATTAGACCCTGAAAGAAATTTGTAAATCAAGTAGTTTTTAAGGCAACATTGAGTTAAAACACCGAAACGTTGCTTGTAAGACTCTTTTCAACTCGAAATACCAAGGTTCGGGTTTTGTTATTTTACTCCCCACCCCCATCCTTTTGCAACTGGGGTCAAAAAAGCCCTGCAGGGTAGCATGGTTTGCACAAGCCTGCCAGGCTGCTCCCTAAATTACCAGTAAAAGGGCTGGAAATCTGCATGCAGGTCTGTGTAGGGTGGCAGCAGTTTGGATGAGGGGTTGCATTAAAACCCATTAAACCCCACGTGATCCCTGCAGCACAATTCTCTTTTATCTTTCTTCTCTCCACTGCCCGGAGACTAAAGAGCTCATCTCCATAGGGCTCATCTCCATAGAATTGGGAAAGCAAGGTCTTCCAGAGGCTTCACTTGTTTCTGACCCTTTGCTCTTTCTCACAGTATCTGCTGTAGTTTTACAAATTTAGTTGGGAACTTTTAAAATATTTTAATCATCTTTGAAGAAATCAGATAAATATATATGAATAAGTTAGGGGGAAAATACAAAACATTTTGTGACCTCCTGAAAAGTTCCTAAAATTTTGCTTCACTTGGGTATTAGAAATGGGCTGTTTATCTGAATAATGATTTTTTTCCCCCTTTTACTTGGTGTTACATTTCCTTCAAAGACTCGTGGAAGTCCTTAATGTTATCTGCTGTAATGAAGCAACCCCTTGGTCTGGGTGGGAAATCTAGAGTATAAACGTCCAGTCTCTTTATTTCTTCCTCGGACAAATAAAACCACACAAACCAGCACGTTGCACGGGATAAATCTTTTACATAATGAATTGTTTTATGCAGAGGGCTTCTGAAGGGGGCAAAAACTTAAATGTGGTTACTATGTCAACAAACGACGGGATTCAGTAATTTTTCTCAAGGACTTATGTCTACAGAAGACTGGGGGAGAATTTATGGAGCGTGTTGTGCTGACACCCTCCCAGCTGTTCCTGCCCCCGAGCGGAGCAGGCAGGGGAACGGCTCCGGGGGCGGCGGCGCCTTCGGGACCCCCGGGCGCTTGGAGGGCTGGGAATCCTCACGGAGGGAAAGCCGGCTGCTCGCAAGCAGGGGCGGTTCGGGGAGAACGAGAGCGCCCCTGCTTTTCTTCCCGCTGAGCGGAGATCCTTACGTGATTTTTGGGAAAGCTTTGTGCATGCAAGCGTCTGCTGCGCTTTCTGAGGAGTCGGCAGAACGGTAAGGCAGGTATTTTCTTTCACGAGTTTCCTTTCGTGCTCTTTCCCTGCTCCCTTGTCAAGTTACGAGCGTCCACCAGGCATCCCGCTCCTCCGAGCGTGACCGCCGCTGCCGTGTCCCGGGAATGGCTCTGGGAACACCCAGGGGGGAGCGGGGCTCTGCGGGCTGCCAGGCGCGCCCCTCGGAGCTGCCGTGTCCCGGGAATGGCTCTGGGAACACCCGGGAGGGAGCGGGGCTCTGCGGGCTGCCAGGCGCGCCCCTCGGAGCTGCCGTGTCCCGGGAATGGCCCTGGGAACACCCAGGGGGGAGCAGGGCTCTGCGGGCTGCCAGGCGCGCCCCTCGGAGCCGAGCCTCGGCCCAGCCGTGGGGCTGTGCGGCTCTGGGGTCCCCTGGGACTGCGGCCCGAGCAGAAGTCTGAAACCTAGTCCACGCTCGAGTGATGCTATCCCCAGTTTGGGGTTATTTGGGGGTCGTGAGCACTTGTGTTTTTTGTTATTGCATGCATCAGGTCTTGTATGTCCGTGTGCTCATTCCTGTTCATGTCTGATCTCTCAATATTAGAAATTAGTTAGGATGCCTGAGAATAGTATAAGCTGCTGAGGGGATTCAAGTGTTGTCTGGGACATGAGGAGATGTGCTGGAATCTGCACATGTGTAGCTGGAGTTGTTTTGTGCAGATGCTCTACATCCTTCTCCTGTAGAGCTGCCCATGGCTCATACCTCCTTTTCCAGCACAGATCTCTGGCAATTCCCCCACCTTATCCTTATGTATCACAGCTAGTCTCATTTGGATAGTTAGCTCATGGGATTTTGAAATTCATCACACAAGCACATTTTTTACTGTGAAAGTGAAGCCAGTGTGTAGCATTTTCTGCTTTCTTTACACCCACAACCTCAGAGTCTTAAAAAGCTTCTGCCTCCTCAACTCTCTGAAACAGAAAATAGGGCCTCATGTATCAGACCAAAGAATAACCATCTCAGTGCTCCTGTAGGAAAAGAACAGCTGTGTGGAAAGATCAATAAACATCACCAGTTGCTTCAAAAGTCGTAAAATGGAAAGACTCCACAAAATAAAACGTGTGGCAGGAGACCCTGGCTCCAGACACTGCAGGAGAACTCCTGGGAAATGCAGTAATTAGTGGGAAGTCTCAGACTTGTTTTCTTTTAGTGGTTCCATGCATAAAAATATTTGGTTTAGAAGATGAAATCACAGTGGCAGGAAGAAATACCTGTGTGAAATGAAACTTGTTTATGCTTAATGCACTGGAGAAATGGTTAATGAATGGTTTATGTCAGTGAAAATAAAACACTCACAATGTTGCCAAGGCCACAGACCTCAGGTGAGCTGTGTATATGCTGGCTGGTCCTGTGAGCTGAAAGTGTCCAGGGTTGCTTTGGTTTTTTTCACTCTTTAAACAAACAAACAAACAAAAAAAGTGATAACCTGTTCCAGTGATATTTTCTTTTTTCTACCTGCCTTTTCACATTACTGTAGCTCTTTGTTATTCTAGCTCTTCACTCCTTTGCTTAATCGGCACATTTCCATAAGTTTTCCTTCATTGCCAAGAGAGAAGAATCATTTGGTTAGGCCCAGCTTCACGTGATGGCTCTTTCTTGCCTCTCCAGGTCACCACTTGGAGGCCCCTCTGTCATTTTCGCAGATCTCTCCTCCCCACCCCTTGCTCTCCTCAGCCACTCAGGATGTGATGGTCCTTCCTCATTGCTTTCACATCTCCTCCAGCCCGGTCCACTCCTGCTCTTCTGCCTGGATCCTGCTGCTGCTTTCATGCTCACATTGGCCAGCCTGTGCCACCTCCTTCCAGCTCTGTCACCACCTGGGGGACTGTTGTTTTCCCTGAGAGAACCCTGTCACAACTACTTTCCTAAAGAATGCCACAGGTTCCACAATAATGCCTTGTAAAGGAGAAAGAGCTGCCTGGGATTCTAGATTTGCTGCCAGGCATGGTGTGCAGAATTCATGCAGAACTCTGAGTCTATTTACTCCATGCAAGTGGCTGTAGAAGTACTCAGTGATTCCCCTGCCTGTATAGAGCTTAACAGAAGGGTTGCTTTTCTTCCCTTCCCCTTCACATTTCCTCTTGAAGATTTTTGACAGCTGTGTGCCCCTGAGCTTGGGCCTTGAGGTGTGATTGAGAGACAAATTAGGTTTTCTAAATGGTTTTAAAGCTAAATCCTAAAATTAGAATAATTTGTGTTGTGTAGGGGGTTGAATACATGTGAAAACTTAACAGTAGAATAATGGCAGTAACTTAAAGCTCTTCAACTCACATTGTAGGGATTTGCAAGGGGATTGGAAGGAGTGGGTTCATTCTCCCCAGATACAGTGCTTGCTCCATGCTGTGTGCCAGGGCAAACAGTCCCCAACAGTTTCCTGCCCCTAAATCATCACAGAGAAGCCTGCAGTCCAGCAAAGGTGGACACCAGTGTGTTATGTCACTATAACAGTATTAGTAGTAGAGTGAGCCTGGCTGACTTTACTGTAATGGTCAGTGGTGTGCTTTGGGCCTCACTTCTGCAACCTTTTGCTCTTATGGGATCTCATCCAAAGCTCTCTGAATTCCCATTCACCTTAGCGGGCTTCCACTCTGCCTCACTGCAGCTGATATCATAGATAAGAGCTCCAGGACTGAGTTCTTTGATTCTGCCTGAAATTCGTTATAAAGTTCTTCTAAGATAAACCCTGAGTATCCCTTCATCCAGATAGCCAATAAGGATATTAAACAGGGCAGGCCCCAATAGTGAGCTCTTGGAAACACCACTGTTGGCCATCTGCCAGATGGATGTACATTCATCACCACACTCTGGCCTCAGAGCCTTTACCCAGTAAACAGTGCACCTGTCCATGCCATGAGCAGCCAGTTTCTCCAGGAGAATGACGTGGTAGACATAAAATCGTGTGGTGTGGACACACTGTGTGGTGTGGACACTTGTCATGCTCTGAAGTAAATTCATTGTTGGAGATACAGGAATCCCCAGAAGCTCTAGGAGAGCCAGGTGTTTCTGCCTATGGACAGGGATTTTGTCTCATGGACACGATGGGCTATGCCCCACATCCCGTTTGCAGGATGTGCACATGCATGGCAGCAGCATGCCTGAGGGTCTCATTGGCTCACTGTAGCCTCTGGTAGGCTCAGTCATGGGTTATGTAGAAATCCTTGGCAAGTGGTCTAATTCCTCCTTTTCTAATAAGACTGCATTTTTGGATGGAAGAAGGTACTGTTTGAGCAGGTAAGGCTCATAAGGGAATGTAAAACCAAGTTAGTTTTTCCGTGCCCTCTTCTTTCATGCCCTTAGGTTAAACAAATTGATGGGCATAATTCCTGAAGACATAGAGCACCAAATATGCACTTTTCAGTGAAATGAGATTTCTTTGTCGACATTATAAGTCCTTTCCAAAGGCTTTTTCATTTTTGTTGATTAGTACAATCAGCAAGCAAATCTCGAATGAATAACAATCAAATATGCCAAAGTTGTGAGTGGCTAATTGGTACTTGTTGCCTTTCTTCCAATTTGCAATGGCATTCCTGATAGTGGCATAACATGTTATCTGTTCTCAGAGGGGCTATAAATCTTCCCAGAGAATTACATATTAAATTACAAGTTTTTGTTTTTCCTCTCACTGAACACCAACATGTTGTCCCATGAGGTTTGAAAAGAACATCGTCTATTTACTGTATCTGTTTCAGTCCCTGTTTCTCCTGCAGTTTTTGTCTTCTAAATATAACTGTCCTTTAGATTCCAACACACAAGGAACAGAGTGGTTTGCCAGTCCTTGATGCCACTTTCTCTGCATATTCTGTTTTCAGAGTCCTAGAAGTGCGTAAGCAGAACTCATTTCCAAGAATTTATGAAGCTGGTCTGATAAACTAAGGCTGTTACTCAGAAAAAAGTTGGTGCCTCTTAATGAGTTGCATGAGTGCTTTTCGTATGCAATACTTAAAGGGGAAGGGATAAAGGGAAATTATTTATGATAAATTGAACCCTTTAATGTGACTGTAGCAGAAATATTTGTGGTTTGTGATGCTTGAAAAATTATTATTATGAGCAAATGAAGATGCAGTATTCTTGTCTATTCCAAGTGTAAAAGACATAAGTGTTTATGGGAAAATCTAAGAGCTGGACACCATAATGCTTTTCCTGCCTGCTGTGATATAGCAGACTGCCATACCTGTATGTGTTCCAGCTGAGGGGAAAAGGTCAAGGGCTGCGAGAAGGACTTGAATAAGGCCATGGAGGGTTTTAATTAGAGGATTTTAACAAGCTTCCCAACCAGATGAGAACTACATCTGTGGCTGAGCTCCTGCAGCAGTACAGAGCAGCAGCAGCAGCAGCAATGCTCATGTGCTTCGTGAAGCGTGGACAGCTTTTGAATGGCAGTTGTGTAATGAATTGATTTAGTAGGGGGCAGGCTCAAGACTCTTTTCTGCACCTGTCAAAAGCAAACCCATCTTCAAGGAAATCAGTGGCTATTTTGTACTGCTGGGACAGCAGACAGATCATTTGCTCATGGAGAGACCTTTAGTTTTATGAGCCAATATATTCAAAGACTAGCCAAGACAATGTAAATCCCCACCATGTAAAACTAGCAACTCAAATTGCACAGCCTAACCATTGCAATGTTATTTTAAGGCTTTCTGGTCTGTTTTAGACTTAAGCAAATTATCTGGCACAGCTGACCAATTAGTAAAGTGAAACAAAAAGAAAAATCACACAAGTTGGAATCTGGTGATGAAGAGATTTTATTTCTAGTTGTGACAGGTTTACCACTCTATTTAGAGATTTAGTGGCTGGCACCACTTATTAAAAGAAAATAATTTTTTTTCCTGTATGAAATTGTTCTTCCCTAGCATATTGTAGAATTGTGAAATGCTGAGACAAGCATGTAGTCAGGGAGTCAACCTGGGCCATGTTGTGGTCTTATACTGTATTAATCTAAGAATGCTCTGATGGATTACTGTATTCACACAAGGACAAACATGCACATATGATCTTCATGACAAAACACTGGTACCAGATGTGGTAGGCAGGTAATGAGAACATGAAAGGTATTATGTTATATTGGTTGTAAGTCTTCCCTTTGACCTTCCTGGAAGGGTTTAAATAGCTCCTGCGTGTTAAACCCTATGTGCGTGAGGAGAGGTGTGACTTTGGATCTCAGGGCTTTGAGTGCCCATTTGAGCAGCTCTGTGCTGGGTGAGGCAGAGACTGGAAGAGCTTTACAGCTGTATTTGTATGCTTTGCCTATGAATTTTGGGGGAAAAAGCAAGCCAAATTGATTCTTTGGGCCATCAGCTGAACCATACTGACCTTCTGTAAAAGAATCCATGAGGAAAAAAACCTAAATACTTTTTGCTTTCCCCCTAAAAACAAAAATGATGCAGAATTCATTATTCCTCTATAAAACCAGGTTTATTCCTCTATAAAAACATGTTACTCTGCAATAGCTGTGTTTTCTGTCACTGATTCCTGGTCTGTAGCTCCATACAAAACAGACCTGTTAAACTTAAGACAGGAAGAAGGAGTCATTGTTGATCAGGGAACGACAGCCCTGCATCCCTGTAGAGGCAAAGGCCTGTTTAATTACAGGCTCAGTGAGTGATCTCTTTGGGCCTCGGTGTTTGCCCTGACTGCCACATTCATAAAGACCACCACATCACTTTTTCCTCTTCCTGATTCTTCCCTGATTGATCCCAGAAATTGCTTAACCTTCTTCTTTTCACTGTGTACAGCTACCACTCCTCTTTACTGTTGTCAATTTCTTTATGGTACATGATTCCTCTTCTCATGGAACAGAGCTCCCCACATCTCAGCTGATCCTGCCTTCAGATTTGACTGTAAAATCTTGTGAAGTTCAGATTCAGACTAAAGAGTCTGTTAATTTCCCAGGCAAACTTCCTCCTTTACAAATACAAGCATAACATTTTCTGTTCTGTAGTCACATGGTTATCAGTCTGTATTTAACCGTCCCTGCTAATGCACATGAAATGTCTTATTTTGGTTAGTGTTCTGTTCTGGGAGAGAGACAGTTCTTTATATTATTTGGTCTTTTGAGAATTTGATTTTGCTGTTGTTTCAAAGTATTAACATTGTATGTAGGTATGCAGTTCTGGAGAAGTTGTTTCACTTGTATTAGCTGGATAATTTTAAACAGAAGGAAAATTGTTTATGGGTCTGAAACCTCCAATTCATATTAGTCAAATACAATGGTGATCCATTAGGAACACAAAACATGGCTTACTTTTGCTACTCGAAGTCTCATTACTTGATGCCATGACAACAGATTTTAATACACATTATTGTGATAAGAAGAGATACTTGTCACACAGTTTTAATCAAGCTCCAAGTGCAGTGCAAATTTAAGCAGCCATCTGTTGAACAGACAGAGCCTCCTAAATCTCTATGTACTTATACTGTTGGCACAGAGTGCCCAGTTAACAAAGAAAGCACCTATATCATTAAGGTGAATTATATGTCTGAGGTATTACATCATTTAATATTCCACTGTCTCTTTCCCTTCTTTGTCTTCCTGGAGGCAAAATGGAAGAGAAGAAGAATGTTATGCCTCTTGCTAATGAAAAGCACCAATTTTTTTTTCAAAATCCATCTTTGTTCTAAGATCTCTGTTCAGGACACTTAATCCTTGAAACAGTCAATTATCTCAGCACTGCTCTCACCACATGTTCCATAGCAACCTTTGATTTTGAATTTGACTAAATTTTGAGCATGCTTTATGAGAATATTTTGAGTCTTAAGTAGGTTGATCATAAGTGGATACAGCAGTAATGAAGATCTTGTTTTGATTAGTTCTTTGATCTAACAGTTCCATTGAGCCTGAGGTTCAGCAGGAGAGCTGAGGGGTACTCAGCACACAAGAACTGCAGAGAAAGGCTGGTACCTACTGTGTCAGCAGGTCGTTTATCCTGGCTCCAACCAGGAGCAAATTCAATCCCTGCTAATAAGCACAACTTCCTCCAAGCTGTGTGCTGGCTCGTGCACGAAGAGGTGAGAGATTAACATTTGGACAGTATCACTTATGTCTGAGATGTTTGTCTCTGTGTCACATCTGCCCTCTCTACCTGACTCAGCTGGGAAGTGCCTGACCTGCAGTTACAGTGCAGTCTGTGGGACTATTGCTTGGCTTCAAGGCAAGGCTCATTGATCTCACTTGATGTTTTTGTTACACAATCAGAACGCCATATTTGGCATTTCTGTATTTTTTTCATGTTTTTATTTTGTGTTATGGAAATGCTTTGTGGTCTCTGAAAACACACTGGATTTGGTTAATTTTGTTACACAAATTCGAGAGCAGTTTAACCATGATGTAACCTGGCTTTCCAACACAGGGCTTACCTAACATATGCTCCTGGCTACCAGCACTGCTATTGGGAAGCCAACTTCCCACTGCACAGGTAGCATCCAGTAAGAGTTAATAGGTGTGGAAGAACCAACTCTCTGATTTAAAGCCAGCTCATGTCTTTCATTCACCCAAACCATCCTATTGGACTCACCCATTGAACTCCAGATAAAAGTAACTTTGACTTTAACTACTAGGGCCTATCAGCTGCACCCTATTTGCTTTAATATGTAATTGATCATTTATCTTGGTTACATTTATAATTTGTTTTCTGATTAAATTAAGGAGTAGAGATTTTCACAAATTAATTATCCGTGTGATTTCTATTTTATTTGTAATCTATGGCTCTAGATTAAATTTGCCAGCACTGCTTACGTATTCTGAAGGTGTTCTCTTTCATATGGCTTCCGTTTCCTGGGATGAGAAAATAAAGGAGGCTTTCATGCACGTGTGGCAATAGAAAGTAAGAGTCTGTTGTAATGTTCAAAGTTCAGATGTTCAGCAACTCACCCAGGTACCCTCTTGAGGCAGCAGCGCAGAAGCTGCTCAGCTTAGCCCACATTTTGTCAGTTGTTTTCTTCTTTCTAAGGAAGAAAACTTCTCTACAAAAGCTTCTGGATTCATTTTTACCATGCTTAACATTGCTATGATGAGAAGCGCACTTCCTTATTCTCTTGTATTTTCAACTAGGTCCTAAATATGGTAATTTCATGTTTTACTTCCATATGGAAGAACTGCAGCTAAGAGTTTCAAATAAAGCCAGGATCTGTCCCTGCATTAATACAATTGCAGAGACTGAATTACAACCATAATGCTTTTTCCAAGAAACAGATAATGCTGCCTCTGGGCAAAATGTGTGAGTAAAATCCTTCAGTCAGTTAACAGACTAAATAAACTGTATTTAAATAATAATGATAATGATAATAATAAGAAGGAGGAGGAAAAAGAGGAGGAAGTTATGCTAGGTTGCACCAACTAAAAATAATCAATGCAAGATTTAAAAAGGAAAATCCTGTACAGAAACCTTGTTTAAAAATAAGTTTCTGAATGATACCATCAGTTTGAGATTTGGGCTACTAAGGGGAAGAGTTTGGCTGTTTATGTTACTACAAAATTAATGTTTGAAAGCTGGCTTTTATAGATTACTGGGTTTCTGCAAAGTTCTGTCGTGGAACTTGGAATTCACTCAGAGCCAAAACAGTTTTCTTTTGTTTTTGTCACTTGTCCTTGCTTATGACAAGGGTCAGCATTTTTAAGTACAATGATTTGGAACTGTTTGAAGTAAGTTATTGCCTTGTTCCAGTGTGTTAATCAGGACCTTGTAATTAAAAGTAACCTCCCAACAATGAACTTGGCACAGTGCATGGTTTGTTGCTGTGTTGTTTAAACATTTGTATGTTGCTGATGGAACAGCTTAGTGATCCAGGAAGAAAATAGCCAAGTTTGCTAAATACCTCACTGTCATACACTCGTGGAACACACTGGAGAAAAGGTTAACATGGAATTTATATTTCCTGGTGCACTGGCTGCTGAGAGAGAACAAGTGAATTTTGGGGAACTGGTGGCATTCATCAGTAGGGCTTTGACTTTCCATCTTGTAAGAAAACGGACTTAAATATGTTACTTAAAAACCTGAATGACAGCATTCAATACAAGAAGCATGTAGAGAAGCAAGAAAATAAAAGATTGAGAACATCATGCTTCTAAGGAATTAATTATTTGTTTATCATTTATGTATTACAGTCACTGAGATTTTAAAAAAACAGGAATCCCCTCCTAATGGTACAAGAAGCAAGTATGACCACCATTTAAATATTTAGGCAATAGTCCAAAAACCTTGCATGTTTGCCTATATGTTTTCTTGCCAGCTGTGCTCTCTTTTCTCATTTTCTCCTGGCAATCCATCCTTCCTGTTTGTTCAATACCCATATTTGGGAGGCTGGAGGCACCCAGCTCTCGGCAATCTGGCACAACTAGGTTTTCAAATAGACATGGCTTCATCTGGGCAGGAGATGAAAATCAAACCAAAGGAATATATTTCACTTGGAGTACGAGTTAGCTGTGGGAAATAATTATGGGAAATTCAGTGAAATATGAGGATATAGAATCCAAAGAATTAATGCAAACAGAGAGGAAGCAGAAAAATTTGTGGAAAACTGCCCCAAGAGGATTGGAAAAAAGTGTACTCTGAATGCAGCCTGTGATTTAGGAAGACTCTAAATTGTAGACTCCCAGAAAATGGGAGAGTAAAATAAAGGGAAATTTTTCTGTGTTCATCTTTTTTCTTGTTCCTCCTTAAGCCACCTGGATAGTTAGATCGCCTTTTGTCCAATTTAATTGGACAGCAGGTCCTTCCTAACAATTTTCTCTTGAGAACAAGATTCATAACTATGGCTAAAGATTTTGTCCTGGATATTTCTCTATTTATTTCCAGTGTACTTTTTAATTTTAGTTTTAAATATTGACATGTTATCTGCTATGTTTCACAATAGATATATTTATTGTATTTTATTCTATTAGCTGCATTTTATCTGCAGTGTAAGGAACTATCTCATTTATCCTGTTAATACTGCATTTGTACATAATGTACTTGTTGAAGGTTTTACAATCTTCCCTATGAAGCAGGGTCTCATGATTGAAGAACATACATTAGCAGGTTTTGCTTTTATGGATGTAATCTACTGTGTCTTTTCTGCATGAGAGCATGAAAAAGAGAATAAGGAAGAGAAAAATTGTAAGAACCTTTTCATCCTGTTGCAAAGAAATCAAACTTTTAGGGTGGAGGAAAGTGGTGTTTTTTGTACACTGACACTAGCAGTGTCAAAACAGTCACTCCCAAGTCCTAAAAAGAAAATTCCTGTGCTGAGAAGTCAATTAGTACATCATTTTACCTTGGCAGCAGCAAGGGAATGCAGAGGCATGGGCTGAGGAATTAATCTTCTGAGAGGCTTTAAAATATTGTTAAAAATAAACCAGGATCACTTAAAACATCTTGGTGGTTGTTAATCTGCTCCCCTCTACATCTAATGTCCAGGCCTAATTGCCTTGTATGACCTGGTGATGAATTGGTCTTATGAATAGTGCTGTGCCTGGATTACTTTGCAGTTGCTAACCTAAATATTTGCAGGGGGAATTGCCCTTCTTTCAGAGCCTGCTTTGTATTGTATTGTGTGGGGCTGTTAAGACTGAGAAGTCTTAATGTAATTGATACAGCAACATACAGACATGCTTACTTTTGTCTTCTTTTCTTTTTTTTTTTTTTTCCCAATTTATTTTATTGCTGTTTTGCTGTGTTCTGATCATAGTAGAAGATTCAGCATGAACTGTTGGTAGGTGAACTGTGTATTCCATGTTTCCATATTTTTCAACTGAGATTTGGAATAGCAAAAGGTAGTGGAAGAAAGGCCTGAAAGACAACTCTTGTACTTGTGGAGCGTATACAGCATGGGAAAGATATATTGTTTTGTTGACATGTCCAAACTCAGGTCACCAGTATGAAAATTATACTGTGTGTTTAGTGTCCAAGCCTTCTTAAGACTTCTTAGCTTTGGTTGAGACTGCTGGCAGTGGTTGCAAAATGCAACAGTAATTTCCAGAGAGGAAACAGTCCTCTGAAAATGATTTCCAACCAGGAGCAATCAAAGACAGAAATTCTGCAGCTGCATGAATATTACTAGATGTTAAACCACCTCATGATGGAAATCCTGGTTGTCAGGGGCAACTTAAACCATTCCCATATTCACCAGAAAGACAACACTGCAGGGCACAAGCAATCCGGGAGGTTTCTGGGATGCATTGAGGATAACTTCCTAACCCTGGCAACTGAGGGGCCAATGAGAAACAGCACTCTGCTGGACCTCCCTGAGCTTACAAACAAGGATACATGGCTGAGCATGTGAAGGCTGGGAGCAGCTTTGGCTGCAGTGACCCATAGTGATGGAGTACAAGATTCTTAGAGGAGGAAACAGGACAAATAGCAGGATCACAGCCATGGGATCGAGACAGCAGGCTTTGGCCTCTTCAGGAATATCCTTGGAAGATTTCTATGGTATAATATCTTGGAGTCAAGATAGGTAGTCAAGATTCTTGACTGGCAAGAATCACCTCTGGAATGCTCCGGTCCTACAATCAGGAAATCAAGCAAGGATGGCAGGAAGCCTGCATGGGTGAACAAGGAACTCCTGATAACTTAAACATAAAATGGAAGAATACAAGAGTGTAGTGGGTTTACATGGCAGGGTTTGGTCTGTGGGGGTTATAAGGTGGCCTTTATGAATAGGAATGAAGAGCTGGGAAAGTATAGGTTAATCTGGAGCTCAGCTGAGTCCCCAGGAAGGAGGTGGATCAAATCTTCATGGAAGCCATTTCCAAACGTATGAAGGACAAGAAAGTGGTTTGGAGTAGTCAACGTGGATTTGCAAAAGGGAAATCATGCCTGGTCAAGCTGATAGCCTCCCAAAACCAAAATGACCAGCTCCAAGGACAAGGGGAGAGCACGGTCTTAGCAAAACTTTTGACACTGTTTCTGATAACATGCTTCCAGGCAAGCTGAAGAAGCCTGGACTAGGCAAGTGGATAGTCAGGGGATGTAAAACTGGGTGAACCACTGGGTTCTAAGATGTGTGATCAATGGCATGAAGTCCATCTGGAAGCCGGGCACTAGTGCTGTGTCTCAGACACCTGTGCTGTGGCCAGTACTGGTCAACATTCTTGATGGGACTGCACCCTCAGCACGTTTGCAGGGGATATAAAACTAGGAGTAGTACCTGTTACACCAACTAGAGCATCTGACATATGATGAGAGGCTGAGACAGCTGGGATCATTCATACTGGGGAAGAGGATGCTGAAGGGATCTTATTAATGTGCATAAATACCTGATGGGACTGAAACAGTAAAGAGGATAATGAGAACAGAGCCAGACTCTTCTCACTGGTGTCCAGTAAAAGGGCAAGAGACAATCTGCACAAACTGAAATATAGGAAATTTCTGAAATTGCTGAAATACTGGAACAGGCTGCCCACACATGTTCTGGAATTTCCATCCTTATAGACTTCAAAATATTATTTAAAACTTGACAGGACACAGCTCTGCTTGCCTGCTCTAGCTGACTCTGCTTTGAGCAGGGGAGCTAGATCAGGTGATCTCCACAGATGTCTTCGAACCTCCACCCTTCAGTGAGGGGGGCTGGAGTGGATGGTATCCAGAGGTGTCTTCCAACCTCAACTCAGCCTGCTATTCTGTGAGTTACAGATTGACTGGAGATCAATTTGTGCAATGTAGTATTATTTGCATTTCAGTTTCTCCTAAAATATCAAACAACAAAGATATATTTAGTATTTTCTTCATTTTCTCCCCTCCCAGCACCATAATCAAAATCAATATTTACATGTCAACACTCTAGATGTGCACCCTGATGGGTGACCTGAGACCAAGAAAATTGCTTTGACTTAGCTTTTTTAATAATCTTTACTTACAGATTTATAGAAGCAGGGGAAAGTCCCCTCAACTTTTGTGGACCTTGTGTCTGACTCAGAAAGCTTAATGTTGTAAAAGCCCAGTCTTGCATGAGAAGAGCATGGCTCTGAGGAGTTTGCTTCCTCCTTTTTAGTGAAGGCCTTGAGCATAAGCCAGACATTGTGGAGTTATAGTTCTGTCTTTATCCTCTTTATCCATACAGTTAACTTTCTTGGTACTGGGATCCCAGCAGAGAATTCAGCTAAAATGAATTTAACTAGAAATAGAGAATTCCATAATGTATGAGTTTCAGATTATTGCATGAGACATAATATGAAGCCTTGTACTTCATTATAAATTATTAATTAGGTTTTGAAAATTATATTGGATATGTAAACCTATTATTAAGGAAATCTGCTGGCATTTCCAATTTTAAGAAATTAATATGGTATTGCCATTAAAAATTCTCATTTTGATTATTTGTGGAATAACTATGAGAACTGCAAGACAGAAATTAATTTCTCTTTGAATTAATGTTCTCTTGCATTCACAATTGCAGTTATTCTTCACCTCTTTCTAACTCAGAAAAATATGCAATTGAAAGTCGATTATATCTTCTATGGAGAAAAAGGGAAGATTGAATCACATTCCAGCAGATTTTCTGTAACACAGAACTGTGTCTTCTATACAGGGATCTACAGGAGAGAGCTGTACACGTCCTTCTGACTGGACAGCCGGGGGGGGCTCCATATTTCTGTACGTGGTGCCAGGCTCTCGGGATTCACGTGGGTCTCTGGGAAAGTGGAGCTGCACCCCCACTGAATGCCAGGCAGGAAAAGCAGGGAGGCGCGTGTCCCTGGCGCATTTCTGGCAGGCATCTATCTGCTGTTCCACACTGTTCTGCCACTGGGATAGCTCCGCTCCCCACCAGCAGTGTCTGCTGCACACCCCATTGCCTTCCTGTGCCACTTCGCAGCCCTTGGAGACATAATTGTACCTTTGAGTTCTGCCTCTTTCATCTGCTTCAGTATCACCAGGTATGATTTTGGCATTTGGCTCTGCTGCTGACACCTGCCAGTACTAGAGCTGCGTGATAAAGTTTTGAGGTTCCTTGTTATTTTCACTTTCACAGATATGTATTCACTGCGTACCATTCTGGGTCATCCACTTTGTCCTTGCTGTCAGGTGCAGCTTGCTCAGGGTAGATTCCAGCTGATAATAACCAGATCACAGTCTGCACCATATTTAACTGGAAGGCTTTGGTTGCAACTTCAGATTATTTCTGCCTTGTCTACTTAATTTTACTTTCATCAGCACACTCCCAAACCTTACCTTTTTATTGGAAAATATATAGGAATGCTGCATACAAGACTCTTCAAGACAAGATTTTAATGAAATGGTCCTGTAAATATTCTTCCTTCTGTGTTACAGTTATTCCAAGTGCATGTTTAACTTGCTGATTTCACACACTGCTGTGCAGCCGTTTGTTATACATTAACTTAAGGCTCAATCCCACAAGGTACTGACTGTGGATCATGCTGAGTCCCTTTTCCTCCCAGAGGCATTTAAAGGCTTACAGGGGGCTCAACAAACTGAGCCCAGAATCCAGGCAACAACAGGCTCTTTCAAAAAACCAAGCAGGTTTTCTGGAACAAGGTTTGTACTAGAACTGGACAATATTTTGTGCAATGGATTTTCATATATGCAGATTAAATATTATCCAGAAGAGCCGACATTGTAGTTAGTAGCTGCTGGAAGGCATAACCATTTAGGTGTATATGGCGGTAATTAATTTTGTTTTATAATTATGGTTTTATTAGTTTTTTCCAGTTAAGTGCAAAACCATGACTGAGACTAATATCAAAATATCTAAAGTTTTGTGTGTTGGCTGCAGTGTGGTTTGTCTCCCTGTTAATGTGTATATGGTTTTCAGAGTTGCAGATAATCTGTGCAGTTTATCTAGCAAAGCCATTTGCATTATTCTGTGGAGCTCACACACTACGCAACTGACTGCTTGCACTCTGTGACTTCAAGGAGATCCCACTGGCAGTGTCATTGGGGGGCAAATTCCCTGGCATTACTCCAGCTTCCTGGACCCCACCTTCTTTGGGCAGAAGCCCATGCAGCCATAGAGCTGAGCCATTGGTGGCTGTGTGTACTGGTGTGTCATCACTGATGGCACTGGGCTGGAGCGCTGTCCTCCACTGTCACTCAGAAATTTTGAAAGGCAGACTTTGCCAAAGGCTACTAAGATGGTCTGTTGTGTACATTTTGGGAAGCCAGGAGAAATATGGAGTGACTATATGTATCTTAATGTGATCATACTACAGTGTAGCCTGTGCAAATTACAGTATTAAGTATTATCTTTGTACAAAACTTTTTTCAGGAGAAGACGGCACAGTTGGTCTGTGTTGTATTTGGCATTGAAAAAGTGTTGTAACATACTGTTTCTAAAAAGCTGTTCTCACTGTTTTGTATGCAGATAAAAAAAATAATCTCCCATTGTTTGCAAGGAAAAAGACAGGACCTGAAAGCTTTAAGTAATGTGGTTTAATTCCATCTACAAACAAGGCAAATTACTTCCAAAATGGCAGCTCCTGCCTTTCCTGCTAGGCAGGGAAGGAGATACTCTTTGATTTCACCTGCAAAGAGAAATTCAGAAATACAAATAAAACCTGAATTTTGCTTTTAGGCTTATACTTAAGGCTGACCAAAGCCCAAGGCACAGTTCTGCTCTAAGAACTGTTGGAGCAGTCTCACTTTAATTCAAATACACCTGTGCGTTAATAAACATATCTTTTTAAAATAAACAATCACGCTGTTGGCCTTTGCCCTTACTCCCCCAGTTTAACTATTAGGTGCACACACATTTATTGTAGATTATCTCTTGAGATCAGTGTGATTTTAAGCATGCAACAACAGAGAATCACCTACTTAAACCATTTGCAAGATCACAGCTCTAGCCATGCACTCTAACTGAACTTGCGGTATGAAATCAGCTAGTAAACTGAGGATTAAGCAACTTGCTGACTGCCAGTTTTCTTGGAGTAGTGACTGTCAAGTTGGCTGTTGTGCTTTTCTAGGGAAATAAGCAAAAAACCCAAACAAAACTGAGCTTTTAGGAGTCTTTGGTAAATTAGAGAGGTTTCTCTGTAACTTTAAGCATAATTAGCTAAGCTAACAACTTAAAAGTTAAGAGTTGTTTACTCATTAAGGGACGTCAGGAAATAGGTAGAAGTTTATGAGAACAAAAGTGGGTTGCTGATGCCAGTGAAGTATTTTCCAAAGCTCTCAGCATAGGATGAAAGCATCACATGATTCCGTGTAAGAATACTGCAGCAAAAAGTAGTCACAAATACTCAATAGCCTCCCTGGGAAAACAGTTCCTGGTTTAAGTGAAATGAGCCTGGACTTGGTCGTATGCTAATTGCTTTTCATTACTATGTGTTAGCAAAGCTGTTTAATACTTGCTATAAAGCCTGGATTTCACTCTCTCTCATTTAATACCAGGTTAAATCTGAACTAATAAGCTCTCAAAAGCTTAGAGGTTCCAGTAAAATGAGATTTGGCTAAAAATTGCTTGCTGGTTTCTACTAGTAACAGTCCTGTAGCATTCGTGCTCCAGGCAATGAGAGGAGCAAGACTCAGAAGAGAGAAAAGAGAATATGCTTCATTGGGATGCTGAATGATTTAGTAGAAGTCATGGTGTCTTACTGTAAACCTTAGGAAGGGGTCCCTAGCCTTTGGAACAGTGAAAGATGTAGCAGTCAATTTTGAATAATTTCCAAGTTTTTATTTGTATGATGTACTTTGATTAAGTGTTGGAAAATCAAGCCATAGAATACTGTGCATGGAACAGCATGATTGTTATTTCAGTGTTTCTCAGGCAGCAGTATCTGTAACTCTGAGGGCTGAACACTGAGCAAGAGCTGCTTATGAGCTGAACAACAGCAGGATTTCTCACAAACAAAGAATCTTTTGGCCTGGTACAGTGAAGTATAAAGATGATACTTCAGCCTGCTGATGCTGTTACAAAGGTGCATCTCTGGCTCCTTGGTTAAAACAATTATTCTGGAATGTACTGTCTGTGGCTCTTTAGGACTTTCAGAGTTAAAACTTTCATGTAAGTCTTGTAGCTGCTAGGAAAATTACCAGATGCTGACAGGGGGTGTCAGCAGTGCCTCAGCTGAACATATGCTGCATATGGTTTGGCTGCAGGCACAGACAGGGAGGCCCTGTTCCCTGCTGCTGCAGAGGCTGGTGAAAACAGGCTTTAAACCAACTGATTCCAGCACAATACTAAATATTAGCCTCTATGCAGTGTTCATCCTACCAATGAGACTAAGTAAACTACTCAAGTATAGATTGGCCTGCCAAGATTTTTGCTGCATCAAAAAAAGAGTTAGGCAACATCTTTACTGAGTTATTTTACAAATGGTTGTTTTGAGGTACACAGTAATCCTGATTGCTGTGCATTGTGATTATATTTGTACTTTTTTGTGGTGAGGCTGGAATTGAAACTGAATCAGAGATTGAATACAAAGCAGTTTAAAATGTCTATTTACCGTAATGATTGATCATAATCTCTGACACAACAATGCATCATAAAAAATTATATTAACTGTTTTCTGGAGAAAGTATTTCCCCTGCTTTTCCAGAGAACACAGTGAAATATACTTACTGTTTGTGATGTTGCCCCAGAATTCAGAGATTATTTGTGTCTCCTGTATGAACCTGCTACAGGCACCCACCCAGCACCACCACTCACATACCCACCTCCCACCCACACATTCTGGCACCTGTGGCAGAAACACAGCACATGGGGAATTGCTGAGGGCAACTGCATGTTTCCCCAGCCCCTTCCAATACACAGCACTCTTGAGAAGATCCTGAGAAAAATTTCAAGTCTGGACCCATTTCAGGAGTCCTGTTGCTTGTGGAAAGCATTTCCACCCTCATTCCCGCACTTCCCCCCCTGCCCTTGGATGCTTACTTCCACCTCCTGCCCAGCAACAGCTCGGGTGCAGCCAGGGGAGCTGCTTCAGCTCACAGCCTGGCAGGAAAAAGCAGAAGGCATGTCCAGCATCTCTCCCTTTAGGTGGTAGCTTGCTCTTAGATTGGCAGGAAGCACCTATTCTACCTTCATCCTTAGAGACCAAGTAGATCAAAGGAGATTATGTGAACAGGATCAGGTGATCTGTGGGGAGCAACAGCATCTCTGGGTCAGTGTGTGGTAACAAGACAAAAAGGCAGCCACTCCTTTCCTGGCATAGAAATGAAGTTTGCTAAATTATGTAATGAAAGGCAAGAGGTGGGAAGAGATCAGGCTCAGGTATTCAGTATTGCTTAGATAAAAGACAGACCCTAGGACAGGAATTTGTGCAAACTGACTCCCTTTCGTACTGGAACTGGAAACATGGCTCATATTTCCAGCTTAGTAGTTTAATTATGTACCCCAGAATGTTGAGGGTATGGCTGGTAAGGTTTTCCTCAATTGATTTTCTGAACCTGAAGCATAAGGTCTTTTTAAAAATGACAGTGTCACTGACAGGAACCAAAGCAAAGACAGCTCACCAACATAAATTAACTTTTTCAGTAAGCCTATGTGTAATCTTTCAGGTTCAGGGCTATCCTGTGCTCTTACAAGACATAAATTATTAGCCAAATCTGCAAACTCCAGTTTAGAAGATTAATGGACCATCATCAAAATAGTCAGTTGAATCTTGAAACAGCCACTTGAATCTGAACTCCTTTCAAAAAATGGAATTTCGAGTTTGTCCTCTGCACGGGTAGATAATGGATTATTTTCCCTATGTGTACACTTTTTATAGCTATCATCATTGTAAGCATCAAAGTGCCAGAGGAGCATTGATGGATTGGTCCTTGCAGACCCATAGGTTATAAGCACTACTCCTATCATCACATATTTTACACATATGGCACTTAAGCTGAGAAAAGTATGCTGAACTGCCAAGGTCGGAGAGAAACAAAATCCAGAATCTGTCCTCTCCAGCCCCAGGGAAGATGTCATAAAGATATCTCTCCTGCCTGAAATGGGTGTTTCCTTTTTCTCAGATAATTTACCATTACTTTTGGTGGTAGAAGAATACAGAGTTGTTTTACTACTAGTTATAGGAATAGGGGTGTCTGAGCCAATGGCCATAAAACTTGGTGCACTGCTTCCAGTTCCCCCACTTCAGGCAGTTATGTAATTTGGTAGCATAGATATACATAACTAACTCCATCTCAGGCTACTAAAGCTAGAATTTCTTCCTTGCTGTTCTAATAGGAAGGAAGTTGCACGACTACAGAGTTCTGGTTTTAAAATAATCTGATTTCCTATCAAAATGTGACTAACTTGTGCAGCTGCCACATCTTACAGAGGCAGTCAATATGTGTTATTTGTATTGATTCCTAGAAACAATTGAAATATTACAAAAAACATAAGACTGAAAGAGATTTCTTTGAGTATACCGCAGATAAAAAGTTCTAATTTAATATGTACGGGTCTCTTTAAAACAACTTTAAGTAAGCTAGTCCAAAACTTACACATTTTTGTCTGATTCTCTGTCCAGACAAATTTTCAAGTGAGTGGCATTGTGTGTTTTCTGAATCTTTAAAATTAGGTAACTTCTTTTCTGGACAAAATGAACAGACAGTTTGCTTAATGTGATCATCCATGCTTTAAAAATATTCTTGAGTTTAGTACTAATAATGAAGAAAATTAGTTACTACAACAGCAGAAAAACTGAATGATGACTATTAGATGTAGGTTTGTAATTGCTTTGAAGTTTTCTGGCAGGCTAAATTCAGAGAACAAATGTTATTGAAAAGACCAACCACATAAATGTTGTTGTAGCCCTTGTCACCTGCTTTGCTCAGATTATTCTTTCCTTGCTTTTCAGATCCAAGCAAGTAAATTCAACAAAAAGTAGAAATTGACAAACTAAAGGTAGAATTAGCAAGATGATTTTTTTTGTCTGAAAGAAAAACATGGTGGAGATAGTAATTAAACCATCTAGCACAAGAAATACAGCCATGAATGCTAATTTTTCTTCAGACTGTAACAAAGATAGCAAGTCTGTAATTTTGGAGAGAGACTAAATAAAGAAAAGTATTGGTACTAATTGAGAAATAAATCCCAAGCAACTGTGTAGTTCTTGAAGGCCATGAATCAATACTACCTAGGAACCTCCTAACAACAGGATGCTCCAATCATTTCCACCAAGTGCAACCTGTTTGTTTTTTTCTTAATCTTACTGAAATATTCACTGTTCTGCTCTCATGAGCTTATCAAAAGCTGTAATTGTAATTCAGGGTTTTTTGCTCTGGCCAGCACAAAGGTACCTAAGGTCTGCAGCCACACTGTAACCAGGTGGGAATTTCTGTAATGTCACACTGGCTAATTATTCTGTTGACCTGTTATTTTGTTATAATAAGCATGAGAAGCAAGATGATCTTATGTATCTTTGCACAATTTCTACTACTGAGCCATCATTCCTAACACAGTCCACTACCTGCTTCACTTTTCTAGTATCTGATGGACACTGTGCCTCTGCAGCACTGTTGTATCTGTCCTCCTTTCAGCGCTGCTCAATGATTTAAGTGAGCACTGAGTGCTGCTTGTGATTCCTCCCTGAGCCCAGGGAGAAGCATCATCCTTCCAAAATCAAATAAACCCACATACGGCACGGCCCCTTGCTATGGCTCACACACAAAAATTCTCCTCGCTTTCACTCCAGCCTCTGGAGTGAAATCACTCATTAACCCACTGCAGGTGGTCCTCAGCCCACAAACTCCTCAAGACCCTTTCTCTGTGTATTTATTTTTCCATCTTTTTTTCCCCCTCCTTGTTGCATAACAAAGTGCCTTCATATCCTCAGGTAATTTTGGAAGAACAGTTTTGAATAGGGAAGAGAGGATGGCAGGGTAATTAAGTGGGTGGGGAAGAAGGTTGATAAAGAGCTGCTAATAGTCACTTTTACATGCTATTATTTTGAGCAAGGAAAATAAATACAGAATGGCTGCAGAGCCATCAGATTCTGCAGTGAGTGTGACATAGGAAAGGATGGCAGCTAGAGCAGACCAGGAAGAGAAAGCAAAAGGCTGCAGAGTGGACGACTCCCAAGTATGAAATCTTGCCCGTTCTTCCCAACTAGTCCATATCACTTTAATGTACATCCATCTAACAGAAAATCTAACATTTTTCAAGAAGAAAATGAAAAATATATAGTGAAGGGGGGGGGGGGGGGAAGAAAAGAAAGAAATTCTTGACTAATCTCTTTTCCTTCCTATTTCTGTCAACTTTTCATCTCCACAGTCCTTTCTCTTCCTACTTCTTATACTTTGTGAGACACAAAATAAAGGTGCAATTCAGCCTTCCTAATTGGTAACTGGAAGTCTTCTTTATGTTAAAACACAATAATCTGTTTATTGGAAACTGCTCTTCTGTAGTACCAGCCATCTCTCCATGTCATGCTGTCTGAATAATGCCTCTTGAGGATGGGGAAGAAGAATAGCATCGCAGTCAGACCCCGTGGGGTTATAAATAGCATTCTAGCAGCCTGAAAGGCTGAAGCCATCATTAAGTTGCATGCAGCTGTAGTGGTGGGTGAGTAAGAGCAACTCAGAGATGGGATAATGGTAACCTGGTACACAAGGGTCATTTTTCATTGATGGCGTCACTCCAGTGGGTTATTGTGCTCTCTCTAAATTAGGTCCCTGTGTTTAAGAGAGCTGAGCAAGCTCAGCCTTGCAAAGCACATTTAAAAGAAGATTAGAGGGGAAAACAGTTTGTTGTGTATTGTGATTTATACCAAACTGTGATAAACTTTTCTCACTTGGGTCAGTAATTGCTTTTATCAGCAGCGAAGTAAATGCAAGCAGGAGCGCCTTTAGGAAGCTGCACACCAGCCTCATGCATGTGGGCAATGGGGACTTTCACTGGCCAAATCAGAAAGTTGATGCAGCAGTTTAGCTCAGGCTGTCCTTTCAGTGTTTTTCTTAGCAATGTGATTAATTTTGTCACCTTGGACGTTTTCAGTGCCAAGACGACAAAGGTCTTGGCTTTGGAAAATCTGTTTCCATTTATTAGTATTAATTTGCTTGCAGAGATACAAAAATGGAAAAATCCTACCCTAATTTCACATCGTTTATATATTAAAAAAAAACCAGATGAAAATAATTAGCTGCCTATATTAGTTTGAGCTTACATACACAAACATACTACTATTCACTCATTTCTAACTAAAAAAAATTGAGATCTTGTTCCTACTCCCAGTGAAGTTGTTGGGGGAGTTGCCTTTAACTTCAATAGATATATGACTCAGCTCAATTCCCCCTGTGGGACCTGTCAGTATGTAAAGATTCCTTGGGGGTTAATTGCTTGCAGAAGAGACTTGCCTGGGATCTAAAAGGAAGGTGCAAATTGCACAACTGGAGCCTTAGTTATGTACTGCAGCCTGGAAAAGACACTGTCATTTAAAGCAAGGGGATCTATTTTTCCAGCAATTCTGCATCTTAATAATTACATTTGGTCATTCATTAATTTAGCGTATATCTTAGAGAGTCACTTCCTTTGCCATCTTGCCCAGTAGCTGTGGAAGTAGGACAAGTGCTTTTATGTTTTACTGAAGTTATTCCTTTTGGCTTTTTTTCTTTGTACTCTATTTCAAGAGTCCTTTGTAAAAAAAATAAATTACTACTTTGAAGCAGACTTTTAGAAAGTATTTATAAAAGAAACATGAAAGAAATAACTGTTGCAGGAGTGGAAGAGAGGATTTCTAAACTAAGTAGATAGAAGCATTCTTATTCAGACTTTTCAGATTTATGTATGTGACTTCATGATATAAATGTGCCCTTTGCTATTCTGAAAAATCTAAGAGATGTATCACTACCAATTAAAAGCTGGGAGAGGTTGTTCCTTCATCTTTAAAACTCTATATTCATTCTCCCATGTCACATTTTTTGTAATCCTTTCCCACCTGTATTACACTTGGAATAATCCTTCTCACTCCTTGTCACATGTGCCTTAAACCTCTTTTAAAGAACAGACTTAGAGCTTCTAAAACAAGCATTTCATTTTTGTTGCGCTAAGTGTGATGTCAAATCACTATTAGAAATCTCACGCATGTACCAATCTGGGATTTCTTCTGGAAGTTCCTTCCTTCATAAATTGCTGTACTTGGTCAACCATAACATGTACTGCTGGCACTGCCTCTCTGCTCACTGCAGCTTTTGTTGTTCATCTGGAGGCAAAACATTAGTCTGTAAATAACAGAGTATATAGCTCAGTCTTCCAGAAATACCCATGCAAGTGTTACGGATTTGTTTGCATTAGCAAGGATTCTCAATGGCAAGTGGTAATAGTACTCTCATTTTGCTTTTTTAGGATTGTAGAAAAACCTTAATATAGGAAGGACTAATCTCCTGAAACTTTGGTTTGTAACTTTGAGGAAATACTATGGCTTGTATGAAACTGAAAGGGTTTAAGTTTATAGCTGGAAAAGGGGTTTGCCTTTTTTCTCATGGCAGTTCAGTTGATAAATTCTGTTTGGCATCAGTTTACTAGACCTTGGTGTGATGACACTTGAACACTATATACAATTTATCAGCCTTCAAAAAAAAAAAATCAGATTAAGAAAAGATTTTGTTAATTATTGGTCTCCAGTACACGAAGTTAATCCTGTTCTCAGACACACTCTTTAGTGCACTGCATCCAAGTTTCTCTGAATAGTATGCACATGTGGAAGGGCTGACTGAATCAGTGAACCTGCAAGATTTAGAAGAGGGTTTTACTGCACTACCAGCAGAAAAGCTATGATGAACAAGTCTGGAAGATTAAAACTATTTACTTTCAGAAACTTGACAAATGTCTAATTGACTAGATACAGTTATAGCTGAAACTGCAAGTTTCTAAGTATTTTCTTCCTTAAATGTAGTGACATTTAAAAAATACAACATGCAATATAAATTCTTATTATCTAAAGTGAGTTTTAGTGTGGCTTTCTAAGGAAATTAAGTTTTTGTGAGCACTTTGTTAATCTGCCAATACCTTCTTTGATAATTTCTAGCTCTTCAAGCCTGTTTAATCTGTTGATGAACTTCAACTACATTTAAAAGATGGTTTCAGATCTCAATTATCAGTTATTTTTTAAGTTTCCAAAACATTGATGGCTGGATAAAGGAAAGACCCAAATTAGTGGCTCAATTCAGCTCAACAGTTTTTTGTGCTTTGTCTTTTTGTCCAGCTGGTCGATTGAGGACACCTGAGGAACTGAAGGTTCCTTTCTCTGAGAAAGCAGAGGTTGTGGATTAAAATGTATACTCCGAAGGAGTGTGATGCATATACCTTGGATATCTCTGGAAAGAAACTTAAAGGAACATAGGAACACAAACCCATTGAAACTTGGGGTTGAATAACGCTATTAGAAGTTTTTAAGTGACCAGCACAAATCCTTACAGATATCAGGGAGGCTCTGCATTTATTTCTTCTTTGCTTCCCATGCCCAGCACTGTAAAGCAACCACCTTGCCCCCTCATTTGAGTCATTATTCCAAACTCACTCCTTCCATGGGATGTACCAGAAAGCTGTGGCTGCAAGAGCAGGGCTGGTGGCAGGCTGTGCCTGCTGCTGCTGACTGCTGGAGACTTCTGTGGTCACTCCTAGTTATTTGCTACCTCATTTGACCTGCATCCCTTAAGCCCATTTGTTTGCCTCACCCCCTAACTACACCTTGCCTTTGAGAGTGTGTCTGTACTGCTCTCCAGAGAATTAATCACACTGCATGTGCAGTCACACCAGTCTCGGAGGAGAGGCACTGGGCCTGATGGCCTTTGCTAGTTCTTTAGGGCATCTGCTCTGCCATCCAGTCTGTCTTGCCCCAATTTCTCTGGTATCTTACCTGAGCTTCAATAAAACTGTTGAAATTATATTTACAGTTCCAGTCCAAGTGTAGAAATATTTTTTTGAACAATAAACTTTCTGAGCAAGGGCTACCAGTTTGTACATGCCTTTGCCAGGAGTCACGACACAGGGCTTTTAGACACTGTCTTACAAATTTTTCCTTGTAGTATACGAACTCTGTTCAGATTGTGCATAAAACGTTGCTTCTGCTGTTAAGTTTGACGAATAGCAGCAAGCCAAAAAGTTGTCCAGGTTTTGGACAGAATTCGAGCCTGGGAACCAAGGGTGAGTTTGATCAATGAGCCGTGCAAACTGCACTCGTGAGCGGGGCATACGGACCTAGGGACGGAGAGGCGGGGCGGGGCACCATCCAGGAAATTTTTAAGCTCTTAAACGTGACCATCGCTGCGCGGCCGTTTGTTCCTCCGCCGGTGGGAAGGCAGGCAGGCTCCTTGCAGCGAGCGGCAGCGCCGGAGCCCCGGCGGGAGGCAGCGGGGCGGGCGGAGCGGACCCTGCCGGGCGCGGGGGCGGCTGGAGCAGCCCCGCCCCGCCGGGCGCCGCTGCCATAGCGATGCGGGAGCGGGCAGCGGCCGGGACGCGCGGCGGCGGCGGCGGGGAGCCCCGGCTCTCCCCAGGTAAGGGCGCTGCTTCGGGGCTGCTGTTGCGGGCTCCACGCTACGAGCTGGGTTTTTAATCTCATCTCGTTGTGTTTGTTCTCCCGTCTTCCCCCCCCTCCCCCCCACCCGCGCCCCTTCTGCCCGCTCAGGTGCAGTTTCTCCCAGAGCCGCTTTCTCTGGGAACTTCTCTGCCGAGAGCAGCGTCTTGTGCTCGTTTATCGTTCGGTGTTTTCTTTCCGCGTGGAAAGAGCGGTACCAGGGCTCAAGGGCCAGCCGAGGGTTGGGTGGCCGGCGGGCTTTTGTCCGGCCCGGGTGCCGCGGCGGCGGGGCTCGGCCCGGCTCTGCCCTGCCCTGCTGCCCGGCAGGCTCCGCCGCGACCCCGTCACTAGCGGGGATTAAAACTGCGGCGGGGGATGTTCCAGGCGTCTTGCTGAAGCGCGAGTAAATCCTTTTATCCGCAGAGGAGCAGAGCCTCGCAAAACTTTGAAAGTGCGCGCAGGAGGAGGGAGCAGCCCGAAAGGCAGCGGGCAGGGCTCCGCAGCTGCCGCGTTTCACGTGGAGGTGGGCACTGGCTGTGCGGGTCCCGCCGGGCGCTCGGCGGTGTCCCCGCGATGGAACCCCCGGCTGGCTCCTGCACCTCCTGCCGCTGCGCCTCCGCCTCGCCCAAGCCCCCGTCCCCGCTGCTCTCCCAGCCCCCGCGGCCCTTGCGATGGGAAAGAGACAAAGAAGGGTCCGGGGTCTGCCGCCTTCCCCAAAGCACAGCTACGTTCTTTCCTTGTTTCGGGTGAGGGGGAAATTCCCCCTGCCGCCCCCATGACCCCGCCGACAGTGGCAAGTTTTCGAAGATCCCACTGTCCCTTGCTGAAAGAACCGTGTATAAGCTTTGTTTTTAAGGTGGATCCAGCTTCAGACTGGGCATCCCAGTGGTTTTCGGGGCATTGTTTATCACGGTGGGGAAAACGTCTGCCTGGCTAAGACCCCTGGCTGGGGCAGGAGACACATGGCTGGTGGTCCCCCCCACAGCTTTCCCAGGTACTAGAGTGTGATCTGGTCTGCTGGATCTCCCAGGCTCAGCTGAGGAGGAGATCCTGTACAGCATGTCCCAAACGCTCTAGTCACTTTCAGGTTTAAGTTCTCATTTTGTTGTCACCATAGCATAGGGTGGCTTCTGGATGTATTGCTTTTAATTCTTGTTTTCTTTTGTAGGGAAAAAGACTTTGCTGTGCACTTGATGTAATTTCTTAGAATTTTATGTGCCAGGGGACAGACAAGTCAGTCAAGTGTCACACAGCCTTCCAACAGAAGCAAGTCTAGGAAAAATTATGTCTGTTTTCCTCTTCCTTGCCTCCTGTTTGAGAGTTAGGTGTCCCTTGATGAACGTGTTTTAGATGAAAACCTCTCATGTGTCTTGGGGCTCAGTGCTGAGCACATGAGAAGGAAGACTGGATTGGTGTTACTGGGAGTTTCTTTCTCCTATGTGCATATGAGGATTGTATTTACTATTGTAAGGTAGCTGTGCTAGTCATAATGAATTTATTAGCTGATTAGCATTAGAGAAACAAGTACATATTGAAATTATTCTGGTCTCTTAAATTGCTGACAAATGCAATTATACTTTGAGGGAGTGACAAATGCCTTCTCTGCACCCCTGCAACACACCTTTGTTCACCATAGAGAACTCCTTCATTTTGTTTGTGTCTTTATTTCCTACAATGTAGCTGAAACTTCTTTTAGTAGGGGACTTTGTAAGAAAACTTTTTAATGTTGGCTTTTTGTTTTCTTGATGCAGGCAGCACCACCTGAGGAGCTCAGCTCACCCAGTCGATGTGAAGGCAAGGCAAACCAAGATGCAGCAGATGATGGGGAGGCAGCAAGGTCAGCTGGTGGGGACTGCAGTGTTGCTTTGAGCTACCCCAGCCTCCACCTCCATGCCTACAGCATCGAGAGCATGACAACATTTCCGAATGTCTGTGGAAATGGCACCACCGTTACTTGTATAGTTATGGATAATAAAGAACCCCAAAACCAGACTACCTGTGCCAGTGATAATGGGAGACACAGCACCGACAACAATGTTGAGGAGGAATTTCAAGAGGACAAGCTCAGCCCTTCCAAAATCATGCGCTTTTTCACCACCCCTCGGAAACGGGCTAATTCCAGCTCTGACAGGCCTCGTTCTCTGGTTTTGATGGGCAACTCATCCACGTGGAATGCCTTTTCTTCTATCAGAAAGATGGGATCTTTCAAGAAGCTGAAATCTTCAGTTCAGCAAGGAACTCAAACAAGGGAATGCTCAGACGTTGTAAATGACAACAGCATAGGCAAACATGGTTCAAATGGAGCAGTGGTTCAAGTTCAGACTAACAGGTATTCCTATTCGGGGCCTCTACATGATTTCCAGAATGCAGTGGATGGTTTGGCTTCTGACTGCTCTGATGTGGAGGAGAGTGATGAGTCCTTCCTGAGGAACACTCATCGCTCACGTAGCATCAGGCGGGCTTACGGAGCTGGCCGCATCAACTTGTTAGACACAGATAAAATTCAGAGTCGCCACAACTGTGTTAGGCCAACGTCACCTGTCATTGCAGAGCCAAAGATCTGTGAAATTCTGGTGAAAGACTCCGAAAACAACAGGATCATTTATTGGAGAAGCAAAAGTTCTGATAATTTGAACTTTCTGAAGAAAAGCTCATTCAAACGGAAGTCCACCTCAAACCTTGCTGATCTGAAGGTTGCAAATGAAAAACAGATACCAGCAAGGACTGCGAGTGTTCCTTCTGCTGACTCCGACAAAAGTGATGGAAACCCTGAGAGGCGATCCAAGCGATGGAAGAGCCCTATCAGAGCAAAGGATTTTGATCGAGTTTTGAAACTCGTCAGTAACGTTACAGATGTTGCAAGGAAGAAGGATGGCCCCAAGAACGTGGCTCCTTCTCCCAGTGAGCTGTCCCAGAGAACAAGGTCAAACAGCAGGCTGCACGATGACTACTCCCGCAGGGTTTCCAGCAGCACGGACCATGACAGGAAGAGATGCACCTCCTCAGTATCCAGTCCAGACTCTTCCTTGCCAGGAACACCTTGCCTGCAAAGCCCTGTGATTGCTCAGGATAAAAAGGCTGAAATGAATGTAGCTGTCATGGAGGATAAAAGCCCCAGGACGTCATCAGGTATCCCAGACTCTGATAGCTTTTCACCTACTCTGGATGACATTAGTCCATTTCCCAATGAAGTCTTTTATTCGGACTCAGATGAACCAAAAGCTACTCAGCAGTGTACAGATGAAGCTGAAAACCTTCATGTTCCAGTCAGGCCAACTACTCCAAAGCCTCAAAGTCCAACTGCAGGGAAGGTCAAATGCAGTATGAATTTCCAGTGTCCAAACCATCACAGCACGTTGTCACTGAGCTCATCGGAGAGCGAGGAAAGAGTTGAGGTACCGGGGCTGAAGCTGGGCAGGAATCCTGTTTGCTTCCAGGATTCAGTGAAAACTGTGTATTATGATGATGGAAATGAAGACAGTGGCATAAGCAGCCACTCTCAGCTGAGCCTCAATTTAGCCTCTGGTACTGAAGAAAAAAAGGAAGAGGTAAGAAAGAAAGAAAAATCCTTCAAAAGTGATGTATATTCCCTGTTGGGTTTTGTCTTTATTAATGCAAAACAATGCAAAGTAATGGCTGCTGCAGCTTGTTATTGCTAAAATATGCTGACAGCAATTATTTCCTTTAAATATTCTCTTTGGATGCTAATGTACAATTATTTTTTCTTTGCACATTAATATCAAAGGAAGTTTTGGCAGCAAAGGTATTCATGTATGTTTTCAAGGGCAGTTCATTGCACCCTGACGATACACCACCTTGTCATGTGGCCTTGTCAGACTTTACCAGCCTGAGCAGGGTCTGACTGTGTTTTCTTCACAACTGAAAGGTCTTTTTAATTTTAAAGCGTCCGTGTATTCTGAAGTAGTGTTGACTTACTGTAAAACCCTTCGCCTGTGGAAACCTTGCAGAACATGGTAATATTTGTAGAGCAGTGGGGTGTGAAAGACGCAGTACAGAGGTTTAAGCATTCATTTGTATCCAATGTTTTCCCTGTGCAGTGATGACCATACTGAGGGTAAACTGCTTGCTTATTCCTTTGCTTGCCAACTGCAGACGGCAGTACTTTAGACACTGGGCTGAGTCTTTTGCTACTGTTGTTTTGGTGAAGACACGGTTGTTCTCACTGCACCTTATGAGTGATTTCATACTCTCAGTGAATGGATAAATGGATATATTGCAGCACCTCTGAGGTAAATTCACATGATAACACTGTGCCCCCACCTAAAATATGGTGTGAGTTGGCACCAGAGAAGTTGCAATGATTTGGTAGCCTTGGTGAAGAGCTGTCAGACATACCCTGCATCTGTCTGAAGCAGTGAGGCTTAGCTCAGCCTCAGCTCACTGTGGCAAATATCCATCTGGATCTGTATAAATATGCAAGTCATTCACAGAATGAAGCTGACATATCTTTTAAGCCACCTCAGTTTGACTATAGTATCTTAGACCTTAGGTATGAGATAGGCAATGCAATGCTGCAGCTGCACAAGCTTCAGCCTTTCATGCTGTGAGGTTTTAAAATGTCTGTGAAGCTGTCCTACTTTTAAAGGCTTGGCACAGTTTTTGCAGACTAACTGTAAGTGGTTACAGAGCTTATCAGTATTGTCCTTCTGCTGGAGAAAAGTAATTATGTTTACTGTTGTGTTTGCAGCAATGGTAAGATTGAAAAAATAAACTCAGTGTGTATAAATGTCTGGGCTCAGAGTTTATTCCTCTTCTGGAACCACAGAATTACTCTAGCCATCCATATTTTCCAAAACTCTCACTTATATGCAAGGAGAAGCTTTCACACTGCCAGAAGAGGCAAGAGTCCTAGTGTGGGTAGATGCCAGTTGTATTTCTCAGGAGTAAAATGGGAGGTGGAATTAATGCTACTCATCTACCATCTAGTGGTGAGCTGCCATCATGACCCAGAAGAAATTAATCTCGTCCTTCCCCTTAGTTCCCAACAAACCAGTACAGTTTTTACATGAATGTGTGTACTTTGGGTGGATAAAAGTTACTGCAGTTTTTAGTTTTAACACCACATTCTGTTATTATCTAACATGTAATTTAAGCTTTCTCTTTATATTATAACATTTTTTAGGGTAATTGTGAGTGTCCTTTAGTGCTTGCTTCAGTTGTCTAAAATACAGAGTGTGCACTGGTGGCAGCTCTGGGTTTGTGTAATGGGCAGGCAGGACAGGATCCATGGAATGGATCCCAGCAAAAGATGGAGGAAGTGGTGGCCAGGGAACAGGCTCCTTGGCTGTAAGACCTCACTCTGCTGTGAGCACTGCCTGGAGCCCCTGTGCTTCATAAAAAAAGCTGTGGCATAGCTGCATCCAGGCAGACCTCTCTTCTAATGGAAAAAGTCAAAATTTTTGGAGGTGGTAGGTGTGGGTTGGAAGCAGGAGCTTCCAATAGGGGATCACTGGGCTCTCTTGAAACTTCAGAATCCTCTGTGCAGGAGAGGGTCTGCTTTTATCTTGCTATACAAGGGGTATAAAGTCTGTTATTTCTTTTTTCCATGCCTGTTTCTCATCTCATACACAGCCTAAAGCTGTGGCACTCAGAGTGACTGCAAAACAGGTAGAGTGGTATGGTTTCTTCCTACCATTTCTTTGGAGGATTCAATTTCCTGCTTTACAGCATGCTTCCCTCAGCATGGAGCTAGCTTGGCACCAAAGATACTTATGCCAGGTTATTTTTTAATTGGAATTTATTCAGCCTGTAGGCACTTTTATGAATGCCACATACTCACACAGTGAGGTCACTGGGGTTTGAACTTTTGACTACAATTCATTTTTACCTTACACCTCAGCATTGCAGAACTGTACCTGCCCAGCAAGTTGTTCTGTGATGGCTGAGTGCTTAGTTCACTCTCAACAATAATTTGAGAAGTAGTGTGGAGCCATGAACATCACACATTTTCAAAATTTTGTCTGAATCTTAAATACACTGTGTTGATGGACAACTCTGCACTGTTTCCATGTTTCATGTATCTGCCTTTCTGTCCAGATTTCATGTATAAGCCAGTATGTATTCCAGTACAGCCACTAAAGCTTTAAGACTTACTTTGATATAAAGCTTAGGAGGTCCTAACCAGTCAGGCTTAAATAAGTTCTCTTTTCGGGACTAGCTGCTGTAGCTGGAAGCAAGTATAGTTTATTTCCTTACTCACTCATCTGACAGATTAGTCAGCAAATGAAATCTGTGGAATTTGGACCATCTCTATATTTTCCCAAATATGGAAACTAAATATTTCTACCTTATGTTTCCCCACTACTGTAAAGCTGATTTTGCAGTATTCCTGCAAGGACATCTATTTGTTCATCAGAATTGATATTTTGCGTTGGTTTTTTTTCCTTACGTGATTGAGTCTTGAGTTCCTGTCACTTCACTTTGTTGGTTTCACTAAAATGCAAGATTTGATCGAAGCAGGGGAGATTTCTTGGTTTTTGGTCCTGACAGAGGTTGTTTCCCAGGGAAGAGCTAATTAAGTGCAGTGTGGATCCGTGCCTCAGCACTTCTGAAGCTACAGAGGTGTGAGTCACCAAAGCTCACCTGTGACATCCCATGCTTTGCCACTGTCTGCTTCATGCTACTGTCATTTATATTCAATATGTTGCTTTTAAATAGCATGAAGAGATTATTAAGTACAAGCTTGTACTTGTTTGGAGTGTTTCACATAGTCTTTGCTTTCATGAAGGAAGAGCCCCATGTCACTGGAATAATGAAAACTTAGTCTGTTTCAGACTGGCATGTGTCAGCCACTAATGCTGCCTGAACAAAACACTGTTCTGAATTTGTTACAAAAAAGTAAGAATCAAGTTATTTGACATTTCACCTAGTCTTTCACAAACTCTTAGATCATCTGGTATTTAGGTTGCCTTGCTGGCATCTGGCTTCACAGTACACCAGACTTTTTATTACTTGAGTACCTTATCTGCATGACCATAGGTGCATGATAAATTACAGTGAAGAGGTAACTCTGCTGTAATTACGATTGAGTCACAGTTTATTTGCAGACAATATTTTACATGTTCTAAGACCTGTCTGTCAACTCATTTATGTTCATGCCATATAAAAGTCACTGGTCCCAGCTAGTCCAAATTATAAAGTGCCCAGTGCTCAGTTGTTGGCAGAGTTGAGCTGGTTTGTCCTGGACAGGGCTCTGAATATTGAGCACACAGGGTTTAACTTGGAGGACAGCTTGTAAAGATGAAGAGGAAGAAGACCTTTAGGGGTGGGATACAGAGGACTCAGATATGTCCTCACTGTTTGTCCTCACTATTTCTAGCTTCAAAATGTGTCCTCCTCGTGAAGGACCAAAGGGCAGTAGCTGGATGTCGTCGTGTTCAGTGCCTGCAAGGAGCAAGCAGTAGCCAGGATCTGAGGGTGATCATCTGTAGTACATGCCTCAAGTTCCTGAGTGCTGTGGGGTTGGGTATGAGCACACCTGCTGGGAGCTAGCTGCTTTCAGCTCTCTGAACTCTTCTTTGTGGATTTATTCACCTCTGGTTCATCTACATGCAATTTAGAGTGTAGCTTAGTCAACCTAACGTGTATTACTGCAAAAATGATAAACTGTGAGGGATAATTAGGTGAAGTAGTGGGGGAGATTTCTTAAACTGGGTTTACTCCTAAGGGGCTCGTAATGTGGAGTGAGGGCTCACCACTCCAGTGGCACTCTGGTCTCGCTGACTATAGCGCCTCGGGACAGAGCAGCAGAACCCTGACACAGGGTCTGAACAGCTTCTTACAGAAAACAGAGGTTTCAGTTAGACCAAACAACACTGGATTTGCACTAAACTCTGAGCTGCTCTGCACAAGTCAGGGTGCATTCACACAATGTCCCCACAGTCACTCAGTGAGTGACTTCCAGATGCATTTGCCCAGAGCTAGACTAGAAACCACTGCTCATTGCTAAAAACCTAGATTGCAGAATCCATTGCTGCAATAATGCAGCAGGGAGTCCTCAAATGACAGGAATATCTTCCTATAGCAGCAAAAACTCTTTCAACTCCCAGCAGCAGAGCTGTCATCCCTTGGGTGCAGCCCATAATCATTTGTTGCTGTATCCGCTACTAGGAGAAGAAAAACAAAGCAGTCGTGACAATAATCTGAATTCTGGATTGGCTTGAATTTTAGACCAAGTAACTCCGCAGTTCATAATAAAATTAGCCATTTCTGAAAACTGTAGGATAATATAGGAGTTGCTGTCACCCTCTCAGAAATGGTTTGGATGGTGACAGGGAGAGCTCAGGTAGACTTCACTGCAGTTAGCCTGGGGCAAGCTGCACCCTTTTTTTATTGCATTTGTGCACCTCTGCCTTTCCAGAGCGTCCCATATTTGACTCTGCTGTAGCTGTCCAGTGGCACCTCAGTAATACCCAGGTGTTGCTCACCCTGGGATCAGGAGTAATAAATAGTGCCCCAGAAAGTAGAACAGCACTGTTCCCATGTGATTTGGTTTCTTACATAAACGCAGTGTTGAGTTGTTGGCACTGAGAATCCATCTCAATGCTAGGTGGGTGAGATTTCCAAAGTGAGCAGAGGCAGCTGCAGAATCTCCCCTGAGCCACCTGCATTGTCCCTTTCTGATGTCTGGAGGCTGCCATGTTGCTGGTGCCAGGATGCTGTGGCAGGCTGGGAGACCAGCTGAGTGTTGGGGGAAAGCCCAGCAGCCTTGCCCCCACCCCATTCTCTGGGAAGTAATAGTTGGCAGAGCTGCTGAAGGCAGCTCCACCCGTCCCAGGCTGGGGTTTTTGTCTGCTGCTGGGACTTGGGAGGGCAGGATTTGGGCTTGGGCAGGGACAATGAAGCTTTGCTCTGAAAGGGTGGAGAGAGTGAGGAACCAGAGGACCACATTTTGGGGAGACTGAAAAGAGGCAGAGGCTTCTGGCTTTTTAAGTTTTGCTTTGTTAACATGAAGTTCCACTTCCAACCTGTGGTTGTCATGTGGCTTTTGAGATCAGCCAGTGGGTATTACAATGATAGCCTGAAAGAAGAAAAAAAGTCCTTTATTTTGCCCACATGAAGGGCATTTTCCCAAATAACAGGAAATTTATATATTTTTTTTAGACCTGTTACTTGTTCGGGGGGGTTCTGAGTCAATTCAGAAAATACGTAGGGATTTATTTAGGATTTATTAACATCTATACATCTAAAAGAAGCAGAGAATATGAATACCCCTTCACTATACACTACAAGTTTGCAGTTCCGGTTCAGATACTGAAGGAAAGAACGGGCAGGATAAGAGCATCATCCACCATCCTCAAGTACTGAGTCACCAAAAACCTAGAGGAAACAGTTTTCTGGTTTTAGCACATTTGCATTTTTATATGAGTGATAAGACTATTTCTGCAAAGGAAGTACATTTCCCTGCAAACTCCTCCCCTCTGCCATTCGGAAATATGTTAGCTGATTTGGATTTGGAAATGAATTAGAGGAGAGGATGAAGGAAATCCTGGAGGCTGAGGAACAGATCTGAGAATCATGAGATCCGCTTGTCATTTCCAGTCCTGCCCTATGCTTCTACACAACTTAAGTGCTTTGTATCTGTTCCTTATCTGTGAAATGTGGATATTATCAAGGTGAACTCGCTAATCTTGGTGAAGCATATTGCTGAGAGGGAAAGCTTTATCCTTTATCATTGATTGCGATAAGCAGGCTTTCAAGGATCAGGTTAAATGAAGCAAACCTGCATTAAAAGGCCTTAGAAAATAGATGGCTAAATTTTCTTTGTATCTATATAGCCTGACCACTTAATGTGGTTTTATAGGTGTATTTGTTAGTTAGAATACCAGAATTGCTTTGGTGTTCACAGATCCCAAGCAGAAAATTCTATATTTTTTTCTCAATTTTTAAAACGTCTAAAATTAGTGTTGCACCACAGCAGTTTGTGTTGCTAATGGGGGTTACTTTTACTATGTCACAGGGCACAGTGATTTTTCTTTACTAAAATGCATAGTATTTCCTGCATCTATTCTGTGAGCTTATACTGGTGTAGTGCAGTGGTATTCCTTTAGGGAGTTCCCCTCAGAAGCAGCGCTTTGCAAAATTTTCAGCTGTGGCTCCATACAATTTTTTTTGAGGGGAGGAAGGGGAAAAGAAAAGGGAGCTTATCCTCCAAGCAGCTAAAACTTATGTAAATGTTGGCCGTAGTTGTATTGCATTGATTGTTTCTGCTTTGCTTGTGTATATAAGTGTAATTTAAGCGGGCTTTTTTTGTAGTTGTTTCATAGATTGTGTTTTGCTGTCTTGCAGACCACTGGTCGAATTGCCCTTGATATTCTAGAGATAGATAATCCATTCATTTATGTGGGGTCTATTCAAAGGCTAATTAAAAGAAAGATGTTAGTGGCAGAGGAGGCAGAGGGATGTAAAGAAAAAGAATATAGTGCAATTTGCATTTAATTATAAAGGAATAGATGGAAATTTTCTTGAATTGGACTGGTTTAATAATTCTTGTTTGTTTGTGATTGACGATGCAATTACTGAAAGTGTGCTTTCTTCTGCAGTAAAAGCAGTCATTTCCATGGTAGCTATTGCTGTGGTATCACTGTTGGAAATTGTTGCTGTTGGATCAATAGGGGATCACTGGGCTCTCTTGAAACTTCAGAATCTTTTTATAAAACCTAGAAAGAAAGCAATAAATAAATTTCCTCTGGGATACTTTATTTATCCAGAGTTTCATAATCTCTGTGTCTGTCTCAACAGTTTGCAAAAAAAAACCAAAGTATTGATCATGACCCTGAAACATAAAACAAGCTTTTAACCTCATTTAGTATTGGTGATAAATGAACTTCAACTAATGCTCTCCCAACTGCTATTTATCAGCAAGAAAAAGTGCAGCGGTTACTTTTTATCATGTACCTAGGTGGAGACATGTCCAGACTTTTACTCTGTTAGGTCAAGGTGGTGAAATAATTTATAGCTACTAGGTCACAATCCCCTGGCCCTTTTTATATTTGGTGGCTTGTATAAACTGAAAAGCACTTCTAATATTACTGCTGAGTTCCTAAGATTTGGCAGTTACTGTCTTATACAGAAATAATAGCTGTTTAATAGTCACCAATTATAATATGTTATATAGCTGTCATTGCTAGTGAGAGAAATTTGTACATTTTATATAGACCCCTAAATATATGCAGAAATGTATATTCTTGATCAAAATAAAAAGATACCTACATGACCTAGCACAAGTATTCTGATAGTTTCAAGCCTTGTCATTTGCAGAAGAGCACGACTGATTACCCATCAAAACTTTTCACTGAGAAGATGTAGTAATTGTGTTCTCAAACTTCTCAGCCTACTCAGGTTTTCCTTGTTACTTATTCTCAGTCAGAATCATTATTTGTTTAATTTATCACACCTTTCAATAAGTTGCATTTGGAAATTAATGTGCATTTCTGTAAAGACATTATTGGATTTTGATTATCTGTTTTCTCTGGTTTAGAAAAAGGCAGTAGTAGTTAGCAAAATTACATTTCAGCCAGGCAGCTCAAACATACAGAGATAACAGAAGAAGAAGTATTGCAACTTATTGTGTAGCTAAGGAAAACAAACAAACCCTCCCCTCCCAAAAAAAAAAAGAAAAAAAGGAAAAAAAAGAAAAAGAAAAAAGCAGAAGTGTAGTCAGGATGCTCTTTTCCCTGGGGAAGAGGAATGCTGGGGGTCTTTGTCCAAGATGTACCTACTTGTGCCTTCCCAGAAGATTACCAGATAGGGAAAACTTTTCAGGAGAGAAGTGTCCCCTTATACCTTTGTAGTTGTCTGTATGTGCATGTTATGGAACATCATTGCATTGGGAATGTAAAGGTTAAATTTTGAAAATCCAAGTAGGTAACAGTAGGGGTTGAAATGCAGATTAGTGGTCAGGGACTCTCAGCAAAGTACACAGTCATCAAGACCTTTATAAAAAGTGGGGATTTTAATTAGGGAGTTTATCGGCTAAACACATTGACAAAAAAAAAATCACCCAGAGCTTGTTTTTTCTTTGCTATCATGGTGTCAGCCCTCAAAAGTGTCCCAACAGCAGGAGGCTGAACAGCAGCATTTTCTGTTGGGTCAGACTTGTAGTTTGGAGTTTCTCTGCAGCAGAGAATGGGGTCAGGTATGGAGGATGAAGGGTTATTCATGGTTGTTGTAACTGCACCAACAAAAGTCCTGCCATGCAATTTCAGGTACTGGCAATTTCTTTGTCATATCACTGATAAAAGTTGCATCCACCTAAGCAACATTTTATCAGCGCAGTGCAATTCAGATGTTGTGCTTCTTGGGCAGCACTTCCTCTGAAATCAGTTTGAGTGCTGAATTTATCAAAAGTACACAGTGGTCTGAGTAATAGCTGGAGAACCGGGCTCTAAAGACTAAGCTAAGATTTCAGTGATTAAGCACCTGATGCTGATGTTGCTTACCTTGGTTATTAATGAGTACAGGGAATGCCAATAGCAGTCATGTGCCATTAAATGGAACAGGGTTGTACCAGTGCCAAGTTGAGCTGAGTGAGATCATGATCAAGTCCTTGAAGTTATTGTAGCTAGATTGGGAAATCAGTCTGGGCCCAGGCATGGGAGGAGTTTGGTCTGGCTGGGCACAGACTCTGTGGTGTCCTTGTTTACCTAGGAGCAGCCTGGGAGAGCTCCCACTGTAGCCTGCTGGGTGTTGTCAGGGGGTCCTGGGGAGCACAGTGTTAACAGTGCACCTGAATGTGGCACCTGGAGTTGAGCCCAACTAAAAATAGCTGACAAATGAAGTGAGGGGCAGCTATCAAAGACAGCTGCACGCAGCTGGAAAAAACCTCGTGATGAAGCTGCACATTTCTGGAGCAGGAACTATGGACCAAGCAGGGCTGTCCACAGCACTGGGGAACATAGTTGTAGCTCCATCTAAACCCACCTGCAACCCAGCTTGACACCTGGGTCCTGCCTGGCTGGTCACTCAGTAGGCTTGGCTGATGCTCTTGTTTAGAGGCTCAGCTTGATTCCTGGAACATAAAAGATCCTGCAGTGCTGGAGATGTCATGACAGGCTTCCCTTTGTCCCCAGGGGCTGCTTCTGGATGGCCCATGCCTCCCATAGGTCCTGTGTCATACTTGCATGATGCATGGCACGTGGAGATATCTTAGATTCCTTTGGACATTTGAAATGGCCCTGGGTGTTTATGTTCAGGCAACAAAATTTCATTCTAGATTTCTCCTGGCTATGATGACAGCTTTATTATCTAGTTAATGTACAGACAGCTCCATTGCAGAATTGAAATTAAAATGCAGGAATCTGCAGCTAAGAGTGACATATTGAAAGGGATCAATAGCGAATATATGTGTAATCTGTATTGAAGTGGATGTTCATTTTAAATGGTTGTATTTATAGATACAGTGCTGTCAGGAATGAGGAAAGCAGTTGAAATACAATGATTTAACTAGTTTGCTGTTGTAGGAATTTAGTTACCCAGATAAAAAAAATTCATTTGCATCAGCACAAACAAGCTGAGCTGTTTGCATTTGCAGTCTCGGAAGAAACCTAACTGAGGATACAGACTAAAAGGCAAGATTAATTATCTTGATTTCTAGTATTGGTGATCCTGTGCTGTTGCTAGACTAACAGGTATGAATTCTGGAAAATCCAATGTGGTTTAATCTTAGATCTTAATTTGTCAGAAATCTCAAAATGCCTTGAAATTTTTGACCAGCACTTAAAATGCATAAGCCTGTGCATAAGATTTTGATTTTCATCCTATATGAAGTACCATGTGTATCTCTAGGCATCTGTAGATGTTCCCGGTAATAATTGCACAACATCAACATGCTTTCACTTATAAAAGATTCATTAGGAGAAGGTGATTTGAGGTCAGCAGTGGTGCACCAGTATAAAGCCAGTCACAGCTGGAGTACAATTGTTTCCTCAGAATTTTTTCCTTGATGTCAAGAATCACACTTAAGCATAAGTGACTGCAGTACTGGAGCCTAAGAGTTGTGTACTGGATATTTTTATTCCTGCTAGTGAGTGGTCACTTGATAAGGTCCTGCTTGAGCAGGCCACTTAGAGGAATGTGAGATTATCAGTCTGGCTTCCCCTGTTTTTTGCAGTGACAGGATTATGCTTTCTCTTTTAGTATTTTTCAGTGTAGTTTATAGATCTAAGACTAAAAACACACATCCTCTCAGCATTGTTTGTTGTACAGCAGAGATTAATCTGGCTGTCATTTGGATCACTACTTAAGGTGGAGTCTGCAGAATGCAAGCAGTCCTCTGCAAATGTTATTGCTCAAGATAAGGGTGTAAGCAGCAGATTATGAGATGACGTGTGACGTGTCCTTCCTCAGTCTAAAAGTACAGGATCATGGTATGAACTTTGCCTGACTGGTTATGCAGAGAGTGTGCTCACATTTGTAGCTCTTATGGACGAGACTTTGCGAAACAAAACCATAAAATGACTCTCATGAGCTCCTTTCTCAGTCACTGCATATGTGGAGACCCTTTACCTGTGTCTGATTCTGAGGTAAGAACCTTATTTAACCTGTGACTTTGCTGCTCAGTCTTGGAGGGGCTGTGCTTAAGGGACAGCTTTGCTGAAGCTGTGTTAATGCACCAGCCGGGGAGTGACTCTCTGCTTCAATTAAATGTGCTGTTAAAACTGATCCTGAACACAAATCTGTAGAGAACCTGAAGTTCTTCCTTGAATGACAGGTATAGAAACAAATTTTTTTTTAAGTACTCTATTTAGAATAAATTTCATGCTGTAAGTGAAATAATTGAATGTAGAACAATATACTTGGGAATATTTGAAAAGTACCATTTTCATAATTGCAGTAATCATGTTAAAATATTGACTGTTTAGTAACTCTGCTTACTGGCTTAAGTGCTTTCATACCATGGAATTAATCTTAACCTGTCTTTCAAACAAAAAGCAACATCTGCCCACTGTATCATGAGGCTCAAAAAAGAGTCATTAGATTTGTAGTGGCCTGGCTGAAAATGACAGGTGGACAAGAAGGTGACAGAAGATAAATCCTCTGGCACAGACATCATTGCAAAAGGCTGCTTCTGGGCTGTATGTTTGCTTTGGTTATGCAATATCTGGAATGCCTTCGTCTGGTCTGGAACAGATGAACAAAATATAGTTAGAGAGAGACAAAATTATGCTTTTCTTTTTTGGAATACTTACTAGCTTTCTCTCTTTTTTGCCATTTTTATGAAGGAGCTGGAAAAAGCCAAGAAACACCAAGAAATCAGAAATGTGAGGGAAAAGTTAAGATAAATTTTTGTGTGCAGATTTTTTTTCTGAAAAATTGCAAGGGTTTTGCTAGAAAAAATTACAACAGTGTTGCTTCAAATGTATTGAAGTGGTTAAAAATGTTCCCTCTACCAAGTATTTTAGCTGAGGTTATTTTATTTCCAAACTTGTAATACCACTGCGGTTGTGATACTTGCAGGCATTAACCTCTGTGAGGCAGGTGTGCTGTTAAATAGGAAAAACGTGCTCATTTTCCAAGCTTCTATCTAAGCCCATCATTTTTTCCCTGTGTTTGTGCTATAATATATCTCTGATATGATCTGCATGTCTTGAAAGTCCCAGAACATATGGGAAGTGAGCTTCTCCCTTCCAAACTGGACAAGCTCGCTCACCTAATTCACTCCTGGCTGCAGAATCTCTAGATCTGACCAAGTGGCATTGGGGGAGTGAGTCCTAGGAGGGAGTGTGACTGCCCAGTCTGGCATCAGATTACAGTTACATGGATCTGCAAGTGGTCAAAATGCAGCCTTGCTGTTTGTTTTCATCACTGAACAGAGGTGGAACAGAGAAGTATCATAGGATGGGTTGGCTTGGAAGGGAACTTAAAGATCATCCAGTTCAAGCTCACCAGCCATGGAGAGGGACACCTTTCACTAGACCAGGTTGCCCAGAGCCCCATCCAGCCTGGCCTTGGACAATACCAGGGTTGAAGCATGCACAGCTTCCCTGGGCACCCTGTTCCGGTGCCTCACCACCTGGTGGTCAAGAATGTCTTCATAATATGTAATCTAAACCCACCTTCTTTCAGTTTAAAATTGTTGCCCTTTGTCCTGTTGCTACAAGCCTTAGTAAAAAGTCCAAAAGCACAGCTGAGTTATTTTTAATGGTGTTACCTGTAATGTCCAACTTGTGCGTAGAAAAAAGTCCTGTGAGCACAGAGCTATCTTTCTAAGATACTATTCCATGAGTTCAGTGTCTGTGATAGGACCTGCCTGTACTGCTGAGGTAATAGGTCAGTTTGTAGTGTTATTAGTCTGGTTTGCCAAAGAGGTACTGATTGTTGGGTGCTTACCTTAGTCAGCACAAGCATCATGATGTCTCTGCTTTGCAAAGTTATCTCTTCCTGAATTGTCAATTGCATTTATTTCATTTATGGTAACTCCTTCTGTTTTAGACATGTTAAGCTGATCTGACATACGACAAACTCACAAATTATTAACTGTCAGAAAATTCTGTGGCTTATTTGACTTGTTCACATTTAAAAAGGTTGTTTCTGATGACCACTGGAAGAGGTCCACATCCCAGGAGGAAGAAAAGGCAGACTCACAAAAGGTCACACCGAGGAAATGGGGCTCTGGAAAAAGATCCCGGCCCAGACCTCTCTCAGACTATGGCCAAATGTCGATCCGAAGTTTCTCTATACCAGAAGATGCAGTTGCAGTGGAGTCTCAGAACACAGACTGCACAGATGGAGAGAATCAGCTGGGACTGGCATCCCTTGGGTCTGGGATCCAAAGCAATACTGTAGGCTACCACAGAGGGAGGAAAAGAAGACCCATCTCCGTAATAGGTGGGGTCAATTTCTATGGAGACGATCAAGTAGAAGAGAGAGAAAATCTGCTGACACAAGTAAGATAAACAGATGTGCTCTGCAAACTGCAAAAGACCCTTTCACTTCCTTGTCTCTATCTTCAGCCTAGAAAATAGAATGGATGCTTCCTTCTCTTCCTTCCCTTTTGTCAAGCTGACATCGTGTACTTAGAATACTGCTTTCCTGGTCACTAATTACTTTGTCTTCTTGCTAAAAATACAGCATGGAACAAACCTGATACTGACTTTGGGATGATCTTTTCTGTATTGTAAATTAATCTGATTTCTTTCTTGGCATGGTCATTATGTCTTATGTTGGTCTATACGGGCTTATTTGTGTGTAAAACAGATGTGTGTTTAGCCTCCATATAGAGGGCCTGAGGAACAGAATAGTACAATCAAACAGAATGATAACACATTATTTATTGGTCATTTCAAATTATCCAAAAGCAAGCCTGTTCAAAAACTGTGGCTTTATAAGTGATGTTGAAAATCTTGGTTTTGGCATAGTAAAGATACTTAAAACTAATGAAGACAGGGCTTGAGAAAATTGGTAATAAATTGAGAAATTAATGAAATTAAGAATTTAAGAAAACTGACCATATGAATACAATGTCTGTCCATGTACTACTAAATTGATCAGATGAAACAAAGGTAGGAAACGTATTGGCAAGCAGTGTATACTTGAACAGTACCTATATTTGCCATCTCTGTTGGCTTAAGTAAAAGAGTGAGAAATCAAAAACTTCTGAAAGGTAAAAATTGCTCCTTTCTCCCTGGAGGTAGTGCTGAGCAAGTACAATGTGTGGAGGAACTTACTGTTGTGTTGGTGGTCGTGACCCCATCTTGCATTTGGTTGCAGAGCTTCAGCTTTTGTAAGACTGCACTCATCAGGTATTTTCTGCTTTCCCTGGAAGCTGGAGGACTTCTGCCTAAAACAATTGTCAAGCTGATAAAGCAACAGAAAAAAGAATTAGTATTTGCATCCTCAAAAAATTTGATTCTGGTGGTTATTAATGAAATTTGAGTCCTGTTAGTCTTTCTCAAGCCACTTCATCTCCTGCTGGGAAGTTTACTGATAGTAAAGTGCTGAAACAATGTCAGGCTTTTCAGTTTCCTGTGAAAAACATTTTGTAACATGAACACTGTTATTGTGTATTAGATACTTTTTCTTTATAAGTCCTTGATGAAAAAATGCATCTTAATGCAAAACTCCAGCTGAAGCCAGTGAACCTTTTACCCAGGCAAAGGCCTGTGTTTCAAATCATATGTAATTAAGATATTTTAAAATTAATTCTATTTCTTAATTTGGAAGGTTAAAAAAAAGAGGAAAATTATTATTGTAAATTCTATACCATCTTACTCAAGAATAATAGATGGATTTCAAGAGATAGTAAGTATGGGCAACTTGCTGTACTGTGTAAGAGATTAAATACTCTCCAGGCCCTTCATTTAGTGCTGAGACCAGAGTGATCTCTTTTGAAACCTTGTTCACATCAGTTTAATAGTGAAGGAACATGCATCAAGGCAGCTTTTTGAGTTGACTCTTTCCATGCTCCAGTGCTGCCATAACAGCTTGGCTGGGGTTAAGTTAGCACATTGCTGGATCACTGTGGTCAAGACCAAAATGATGAAGCATTCCTAATGTTATTAAACCAAATTATGGCCTTCCCAGGCCAGTTTCCCAGGGCTGCCACACATCCATGTCTGTCCAGGGAAAGGATTTGGACTGAAGCCTTATAAGAAAATTTTAGTTGCCCAGAAATTAATAGCTTTTTTTACTTACTCAGCCAGTTATTTGCATACAGTAGTTGCCATGACTTTTATTAGCTATTTGATACAACGAATCAGACTTTTTGTGGTGAAGGATCCTGGTATACTGATAAGGCAGTTAGGAAATAAAGTTTAAAGATGAGGTTGTAGATGAATCATAATCCATACACATTGAGGTTTCTGGCAGTCATAACAAAAAGTAAACTTTTAGCTGGAATGTGAAAAAGTTCTCAACAAGCAGGCATATATGCGCTAGAAGTATTTTATGTGGGGCTGTCAAAGACTGCTCTTCACACTGGTGATTTTTTTTTAAAGCTTTGAAAACCCATGGGAATATTTGAAAAGTACAAAGCTAATTCCTCTTCACTGTATTTTGTTCTGGTCTGACAGCTTAGGTGTGAGAAAACATTTTCAAACAATACTGTCATGGGTTTCATAACAGAGTGTCAAGAGATAGTTCATTAAAAACCATCCCAGATGTTTCAGATTACCTGATAGAAGAACAGTAACAACTGAACAATAAGAGAAGATCTCAAGCTGAGTTTCTCTGAAGTTCATGTGCTGAAGCCTGGTTGTTTAATGTTGAATGCTTATGCAAGGTCATTCAGCCTGGCTAATGTGGCACTGTTCAGGGACAACATAAAATCAGACTCAGTTTGCAAATAAAACAGGGGTAGGTTTTCCAATCATAATTTAAGAAATGAATGATTTATCCAAAGAAAATGGCTTTGAGATAATGTTAATAATAAACTTAGTATTACCTCTTTCTTACGAGGCTCCTGGGAACTCAAAACAGAGCATCATTTAGACAATTATTATTGTCTTGTTTATTTTACTGACAAGCAATAGACTTTACTGCTGAAAGCAGAAATCCACCACCTCTGCAGAAAACCTGTTCTAGTGTTTTACCATCCTCATCCTAGAAAACCTTTTCATTCATCTAAATTGGTCTTCCTTCACCTGAAAGCTATTCCCCCTTGTCCTATCACTACATGCCAGTTGTAAAAAGTCCCCCTCCAGCTTTCTTGTAGACCTCCTAGGGTCCTGAAAAGCCATAGTGAGGTTTCCTGGAGCCTTGTCTTCTCTAGGCTGAACAACCCCAGCTCTCTCAGCCCAGTCTTCATAGGAGAGGTGCTCCCGCCTTCTGATTGTCTTCAAAAAAGCATATTACAAGATGAAAATTACAGAGCATGTCTGACCACAACAGAAGGCTAAGTAGTTTTCAATGTAACAAAGAACTGTAATGTAATAAAACTTGTTCTGTGATGCTGGTGGACATGGTATGCAGTGTTTAAGCAATGTCCCTTCAACATAGGAGATTTTACTGCCTGTGTAATTGCCTGGACTATCTGCAGAAACTTTACTTCATACCTGAGCTTTGCTCAGTTGGACATGCCTGTAGCTCAACTAATACTGGATTTTCCTGTTTCCTCGGTAGCCTGTGGCACGGCCACCCGTTCCAGCACACAAGGTGCCCCCGTACAAGGCTGTTTCAGCCAGGTTCCGGCCACTCACCTTCTCACAAAGTACCCCCATCGGTCTGGACCGCGTGGGACGGAGGCGGCAGATGAGAACATCTAATGGTAAGATGAGTATTTTTAACTGTGTAGATCAGAAAGCCACACTCCAGGCTAAGGAAGAATTAGAATATAATGTGGAGGACAAAAGAGTGCAAACCAACTCAGTGACAAAGTAATATCCAGCTAAGTTGCTTTGTTTTGTGAGTTTCTTACTAGTAGCTGCTGTTCTCATGTAAAACTTTTTTTTCACATCTACTCTTTGACATTACTATGGTTTATTGTTCTGCACCACTTACATGCCTGTATTCTCCACTCTCTTAGTCATATACTTGCCTAAAGTCAATAGATTATGAAGGAAGTACGTTCTAATATGCTTGAGTTCACACCTGAACCCTAGCCACACTCATGTATTTTTAATTTTTTGTTTGTCATGCATTCAGCTTTACTTAGATAGGTAAGCCTTAAATAAGTAAGTGGCTTGCTGATGAGTGTAGTCCAACCTCTGGTCCAACCCTCTGGTACATGAGGGACAGGTCTTGGTAAAAATTGCCTTTTTTGGAAGCACTGTGCTTTCAGGCTCGCTGATATGTCCTGTGTAATTTTGCTGTAATTGTTTACTCTTAGCATGGAATGCTATCTGGAGTTAACAGAAATAGTCTCTTAACTAGTCTAGATATAGTGGAACATTTCTTCATAGGTGGGTCCAGAACAACCTGGGTTAACACCATTTGTTTTCCTTCTGGCAAGATTTGTAAATAAAAGCAAAATTCTCACTTTGTATCTTTCACTGTTAATAGTGAACAAAACACTGTTGGGAACCTTCACCCTGGACCTTCTTGATCAAGGCTTCCCATGACTGAAGTAGGAACCTTAACAAATAGCATTTTCAATGTTTATTAAAATTATGTGTATGTTTACAAGTCAGTACTTGGCTTCTGTGGTTCTTAGCTAAGATTTAGCTGCAGTGATGTTCAAATTCTACCAAAAATGCTTTAGCTACAAATTAGTTTACATAAGAATGTGTTAAAACTGAATTCTCCTGTTTTAAATAGAACATGACAGTTTTTTTCAGGAGGTGCTCTTCAAGAAGCAGGCTTGAGAATTTCTAACTATGGCAGTAAGAGGGACGTACCAATAAGATGAGCTCAGCTGGTTGGAACATGGTGTTGATAATGCCTAGACTGTGGGTTTGATCCCCTTATGGGCCATTCACTTAAGGGTCGCACTTGATGATCCAACTCAGAATGATTCTGAGATACATTGTTGTGCTGGTTTAGACAGCTGGTTTAGAGAACTAAACTCCAAATAAGCCACTCCCTTTCCCCCTGCCTCTTTCAGTAATGGAGGGACAATAAGGAGAAATTACAAGATAACAATTTACTAAAATTGCAATGACAACAGCAGCATCAGTAGCAAAAAGTATGCAAAAAGAAGGTGCCCTACCCACAAAAAATGGCATTTACCACTGAAAAAAACTCCAGATCTTCCTGAAGACAGTGCTTGCTGTGGTCTCCACACAAAGTCAGGATAATTACTGTTCCTGCATATGAGGCATGTGGTATTTGGGACACAAGGGCAATATGTCAAAGAGAGCTTCTGCTACTTAATGTTCTCCCTCACCCCAGTTGGCAAACAGCGGGAGGAGTAGGGCAAGCAAACCCCTTGGAAGTGCGATCATCGCGTTGTGCCACAGCGCTGCTTCAGACCGCTCCGCTTTGCTGGTTCCTTTCTGCAAAGCTGCCTCTGGCACTGATGCTGCTCCAGTTGGGCTCTTCTGGAGCTTGGGCTCTGTGTAGCTCAGCTGGGCTCGGCTCTGTGCCACTGCCTCTCTCTGCTGCTTTTTGTTCCCTTGGAGTGGCGCCTCAGACCCATCATTGCTGTCCTTCAACACCGTGTCTTAAAGCTGTGACCTGAATGGATAGGAAGGGAGAGGGGCTGGATCCACTTGGCTGATCCCAATACCTTCTTCCTGGAGAGATCCAGCAAGATGGCAAACTCTGGTTTCCAGTGTGCGGCTGCTTCTGCCAAAACCATGCCCCCAGCGATGATGTGGGCGATACGGAATAAACAGCGCTAAGAGCTCCACCCCCTCTTCTCTCTAACCAGGGCAATTATATATATACTCCATTTGTATTTTCCTTGAATTTATATTGTAGTAAAATATTGGGAACTAATTTAAAACCTATGTCTGGTGTTCTGCTGTATGCTTCTTAGTACACTTAATGATCCAGATCAGGCACTGAGGTAAATTAGACATCAAATGCTGTGACTCTTGCTGAGATTCTGTGGTGTTTCAGTCCCTGATTCCAGAAGGACCACTCACAGAATAACAGGTCTTCCATAATGTAGTTTGTGAAAAAAGAGGCTCTTTTATTGTCACACAGCAGGAATTATTTTTTCTATTTTTAGTTTTCCTTTCCAGTTGATGTTTGTAAATGACATGAAATAGTATTAGTTACCTAGACAACTGCCTGAGAGCAGTATCTCTCCAGGTATTTAGATTTTGAATAACTGTTCTCCTAAACTTAAGCATCAGGATGACAAATACACAAACTAAGATTGCTGCCACTTTTCAGGACAATGAAGCCAAAGCAACCTTGATTATGTTAGATATGACTTTTATGAGACCTTACAATAAACATAGAAGTGGAGTAGGAAAAGTCTCTGAAATCAAAACTCTGAAGGCAAGTGTGGAATATCATGGACTTCACAGTTTGAAAGCAGTTGCAAAAAATCTGTTTGGTAGCTCCAGAAGAAAATGCTAAAGTGACTAGTGTCACAAATTCTGATCTCTTTTCTTTTTTCTCTTAAATCACAAGGCACTTCCTTGTCTTTGAACATGTGAGAGTTTTTTGTTTGCTCATGCACAGTGAAATTTGATAGCACAAAAGCCCTTTATAGAAAGTAATTCTAAACTCAAGCACTGAAAACCAGTGGTATCTTATTTTAGTTACTTGCTAAAGCCTAATACATTACTTGCTTTCTTCTTATAGCAATGGTAGATAAAAGTGGAGATGTAAATTTTAGAAAAATAGATGTTACAAGACAGTAAATCATCATCTGTAGGAAAGAGAGTACGAATCAGACAACACACAAGAGACTGCCCTTGAGACTTACATTGCTACTCTTATGCTTGAAGGGTTACAGGTTTTAAATTACATTAAACAGGTTGTCTATTTGTCACTACAAAGTAATTTTTATAAGCATCTGAAAAAAATAACCCCTTTTTTTTTTGTATATTTTTGGGTGGGACTGGAATTTGGCCTGTGTGGAGCACAGCTTGGGAATGACTCAGGAGAATGGTTGATTTTCTTAAAGAGAGAGCTGATGAGTGGAATCAGATGTTCAGTGTCTGCACGAATGATGTGGGAAGGGAGGTATAAAATGAAATGGTAATTCTTGCTGGTGTGCTGAATTATTCACAGTAGTAAAAGTGAGACATGAGGCACTGCTCTGGCTTCAGGTGTTGGTAAGGCCAAGGTAACGCATGTGGAGGAGGAAAAGAGCCTGATGTGCTTACAGAAGGATGGACTTTGAGCTGGATATTGCCATTCAGGAAAAGATCTTGCAATCTTAACAGACATTTACAGAGTCAATGCAGTGCATAGTAACAGTCAAAACAGTAAATAAAAGGGCAGGAGTTTGTAGGAAATGAATAGAGAACAAAACAGAAGGCCCAATTGTGCCACTGGTGTGTGTGGGGGCCATCTCCCCTTCCTTTCCATCCCAAAAGGCATTTTTTACAGGGGACCATATAGAGAAAAGCAGAAGGACAAGAAAATCGACTCAGTGTGTGTCTCTGGGAGGAGTGATTAATGTGGCTTGGGCTCTGGAACATGGAAAAAAGGACAATAGGAGAAAAAAGTCTGTTTGGCGCAGGAAAAATGAACAGATAATAGTTATTGTTTTCAATAATTTAAAAACTAAAGGGCACCAAATGAAATCACCAGAGGGCAAGCTCAAAATAAAAGATAGTTTTCGCAGTCTGTAAAATTAAACTATAAAAGTAATTGCTACACATTGTATTTCACATCCCAACAGTTAAAAAAAATCAGAAAGTGGTTTGAAAAATCCAGTTCATTAAACACAAAGATATAATTTCTGCCCCAGGAGGGATCTGACTGATCTGGGAGATAACTGGAATTTAGAAAAGTACATCAGAAAAATGCCATCACACGCCTCATCTATTTTTATGTTCCTCCCTGGCTGCTGTCAGAAAAGTGGTTGGGGGTCACCTGTGGTCTGGCTCAGGATGGAGGGTTCTATGATACCAGGGTGTTTCTAGAACTGAATTTTCTTGAAGTGGATAAACTAGCTTTTAGTATTTTAGTAAGTGCTACCCACAGCCTTTTCAGAGTGCCCTGCACAGTGGCTAAGCCAGCTCAGCATGCATTTGGACAAGGTCACTGTGGTCTGCCACTACAAAGGACAGCCTGTGCCTCCTCCTGTCCCTGGCTGATCTACAAGGAAATAAAGCCACCACCACCTCACCCCAAATGAGCACTTTTGTGGTGGTTCAGTTTGCCAGATGTGCCCATGTAGAGGAGGGAGGGCAGGCCCCCCTCCATCCGAGCAGCATCCCACGGTGGCATTAGGTTAATCATTGGGCAAAAGCACACAGCCTGTTCCTTTCTGCAAAAATCAGACCAAAAGAGTTTTGAGTTGTTTTTCAGAGGTTGTTTTTTTAAAGTGTCTTGTAAAAGAGCTGTGTGGGGTTTGATCTGGTTTTCCTTTGTCAGTTGAACTGTTTTTCCCCGATGGGAAGGGGTTTGACATGGCAAAGATCTTGTGATCTGGCTGATTAAAAGTGTGAAATTTTCACTTGCAAGTCCCGGGATCATCAGCACTTCAGTGTCACCACTGTCAGTTTTGTTTGCCAGCTTGCTTTTTTTTAATGGTTTATGCCAAGAAAAATGCTGTGTGTGAAGATCTTATGTAGTAGCTTGTTTTTATTGGGCTATCCAACTAGAGTCCTTGCAGCAAGAAATAATAGGGAAGTTTGAGAGATTCAGAAGATGATTTCTGTCAGTCTCCTGTGGAGTGCAGCACAAATAGTATTTTTGCAGAAAGACAGCATTAATATTTCAGGGTGATGTTTGGCCTTTCCTTCTATGTCTGAGGCAGCAGTGGGGAAAACCATGTGATTTTAGTGGGTGTTGAGAAGTTGTTGTATGCAGAAATGCCTCCAGGGTTTTCTGAACACATCCCTGGAGGAGGCAATCTGCAGTTACAGGACAGGCTCAGCTGAGCAACAGTTTTCAGCTAAAGAAGAAGCCAATAAGTTTTTGGGGCTTTCCAAACTGTAGGCGTAGCACTGTGTACAGACATAGGTTGCAGCAGGCTTTGCACTCTCTGGACGGGAACAGCTCCTGCCTTTGCTTCCAGTGCATGGCCTGATCCAGCTTCAGTGAGGGAGGACACAGATGTGGGGTGAATGCTGGCCCATGGTGAATGAATAAGGCTGTGCTCTGGCTGGGTCAGACCCAGATGGATGGTTTGAGTTCTTTTCTGCTTCATTCCCTATTTCATAGAGCTGCTGAATTAAGTTCGTAGTTTCAGTGAGAAAATGTCTCCCTCCTCTCTGTTTTCCTGGGAGCAGTCTGCTGCAGCCTTAACACTTGTGTTGCTTGTGCCCTAAAAAATGATAGAGCATTTGCCTATGAAGCAAGAGAAATTGTGCAAAAAATACCTTAATTGTTTACTTCTTCTGGAATTTTAACTGGTATAGTATGACAAAGATAGACCGATACTCTGAACAGTGTTGTAATACAAGGAACTCCCAATTCCTATCCAAATAGTCTCTCCCTCTGGATTGCAGTCATTTGAATATAGATTGAAATCGCGTTTCGCTGCTTTAATGAAAAACAAATGCACTCCCTGGCTCGCTGTGTTCGGATGTTCAGGCTCTGTGGGAGCGGTCTGGGCGGCTGCAGGCGCAGCGCGGCCAGGGTCAGGCAGCCGGGTTTTTGTTTCTTTTCTGGAGCTTCCTCCCTAAGGGCACCCCATGATGTCAGAGAGCCGGGAGCTCGCGGCAGCCAGGCTGAGCGGCTGAGTGCGCTGCTGGCAGTTCCCAGCCGGGCTCGGCCTCGGAGGCACTGCCGGGAGCTGAAGGCAGCTGACAGCCTGTTCCTCTAAGCTGTGCGCAGCTCAGAGCCTCTTGTGATCCTTCAGCAGCCCTGTAGGACTGAGCAGCATCACCTGTTAGAGGTCTGACGGCAGCATGGTAGCCAGGGGGGCAATGGCACGATTTTGGAGTCTGGAGAGCCTTCAGATGGGTACGTGTGAGTAGAACATGCTCGCTCTTGCTTTTTTCATGGTGTTTTTTGATCTAACTGGTAAACAGTGGCAGTCGGGGGGCCTGATTCTGATGACACTTACTCTGTGTCATCCATGGGAACTGCAGTACTGGTGAAAAGCTGCTAGAGGATCAGTGTCAATTCCAGGCTGTCTTAAGTTTTTTGCATCCCATTGGTGCAACTGGGAAAGCACACCCATCCCTCTGTATTTCTGTCTGTATACAATAGAGGAAAAGATGCAAAATTCAAGATTTCACTTGATTCTACCCAACAAAGTCAATGTAAGCTTGTTGATTTGGTACAGAGGAACAGACAGCTTTCTGTCCCAAAATTGTAGTTCTTTTTTGTCTGGAGTCAAACGAATTAGGTTATTTTAATGTGCCATTATTCCTGGAACAATCCCACCGGCAGTATGGATAGTGCAGTGGAAATGTAGAAAGGATCGCTGGGATAAATTTTTTGGATGTTGCTTTATAAGATAAAAATTGATTTAATGAAATATTTATTTGCAGATCTTTTAATAAAGCATTTTCGGTAAATTTCGCAAGATGTGTTTGAAAGTTCATCAGTGCTCAGATTAATGAGTTTGTAGGGGAGAAAAAGTCTTGATTTTTCTAAATAGGGGCTCTGCATCTTCTTGCTTAAGCAGATGATACTGTTAATGTGAATGTCTATTTAAAATGTTAGGGAGTAGAACAGAATAGCCATGTTCTGTTGTATCACGACTATGCCATATTTTCCCATTTTTATGGAAAAAAAAAATTGCAAGTTTTTAATTGAATCTGTGTGGTGATCTGCTTTGATCTCTCTGGCAAATTAATGCTCAGATGAGTGAAGATGCTGGTGATGGTATGTGTGCCCTGAGGAGGGGGTTGCAATATTTCTCCCGATAAGGAAGTAGCAGATGGCAGCAGGTTGCCTAGTGGTAGTAGGTGCATGGAGTAAAGCCAGGAGTTGTCTCCTTGCAGCTCTTACCCATCCAGAGCTCAGCAGACAGGCAGTACCCAGGTCTGAAGCAGAGTAGAGAAGAGGCCAGTGTCAGGATCCTGCTGCTTAGCCTTGCTGCTTGTTGGAATTGGCAGGTTCAATAATTCTGCTTAAATGTCCCTTCCCAGGCACTCAGAAGTAAGAGCTGCTCTGTTGACTGCGTGGCAACCTACCTGGGAGATGCTAACCTTTAGCAAAGAAGTTCAGGGCTAGCAACCTAATCTGAATTTGACCTTTTGAGCATTATATGATCTTCAGACTCTAGTTCACAGCTTGGCCTTGCCATAAGAATAAATCTTTAGGAATAAATTAGCAAGGACCAGACAGTGCACTCAAGTATGGGGCCACTGGTCATGAATGCTTCTTGATCCTGGGTGCTTTGAACATTACAGGCAGCTTTCAGAGGCAAACCAACTTGGACAGGGTCCAGCACTGAGCAGTGTGGGTGTCAGTCCGTCAGTCAGTCAGTCAGTCAGTCAGTCAGACTTGTTCCTGAGGTCAGCCCCCAGTTCTCTTTCTCTGCCAGGGGTGATCACCAAAAGAATCTGTCACCAGTGCTGTACCCCAGAGGGGTTTTATAGTTTTATACAGTAACAGTGTTTCTTATGTGGCTGTGTAATAAGATGAAACCCATTTTAGTCCTGACCTCTCTTTCCATACAAAGCTGCCTCCTTGGTCAGAAAATGCACAATTGTCAAACCAAGAAACTGTTGTGATTTGGAAAAATTGGAACAGGTTTTTTGTAGGGCCATTCCACTGTGCCCAGTCTGGGCTCCATGTCCCCTTGAGCCTTGCTGCTGGCAGAGCCTTCCCAGTTTGTGGGAGAGGTTGCAGCAGCCAGCACAGAGCTGGGGCTGCACACAGGCTGCCTACCCCTCCCATAGGTGGGTGGGCACAGAACCATTGGGTCCTTGTGTCCCTGCAGGGGATGTGACGGTGTGAGGGCACCCAGCCTGAGGGTGACAGTGTCCCCACTGACTGCTGGGGACTGGTAGGGCCCTCACATCTGCTGCCTGGGAAATGGCATCGGGGCTTTCCTTCTGATACTGGCCATTTAAGGTTTCCTCTGAGAACAAATAAGTAAGGAATTGTTGTAGTTCTGGGGTTTTTGTGTGCAAAAGTTTTACCAGCTGCTAAATGTGAAATTCTAAAAATGAGTAAAACTTATTTAATGACGAAAAGGTGGTTTTCCTGAGAGCTCTGCTACCCTCCACTCCTGCTGTTACTGTTTTATTTGTGACAACAAAGGCAATTTCTCAGCAATTCCTCTTGCATTGTTGTCTTTCTTTGAATCATAAAAATGATGAAGCAAACAGCTGTTGCACTTTTGTTTTAGTTGCTGCAGATGTTGGAACTGAATCTTCAGCCTTAGTGGATGACAATGGCAGTGAGGAAGATTACAGCTATGAGGAGCTCTGCCAAGCTGCTCCCAGGTACCTGCAGCCCGGAGGGGAACAGCTAGCAATTAATGAGGTAATGTCCGGGGCTTTGCATTGCTGGAATGATGACACAGGGAGGGCAGGGACAGGGGTGGGGGGTGTGGAGGGATATTTTCCATAGTCTGAGATTTCATAGTCATAAAAAATTCAATGGCAGTAGCTAGTTTTTTAGGAGTAGAACAGAATAGTTCTGTTTGCTCAGTGGTAAATACCTTTTTGTGGGTAAAACTTTGTTTTGTACGCTCTTTTACTAGCATTATTATGATTATTGCGGTTTTTCAGTAAATTGTGATTCCTTCTATAACTTCTCCTAGTGTTTCCAGGAAGGGAGTGGGGGAAAGGGGACAGTTTGAGTGGGTTTGATTTTCCCTCTGGGTTTTAAACCATCACAGACTGTAACTGTTACCCTATATAATCCTGCTTTGGAGCAGGATTCTAATTGTTTTCACTAATGAGAATATGCATAGATTTCTGAAAATCTGAAATTTTAGTTTTATCCTGTAACAGGAGTAATAGTAGGCAATCTAGTGACCTATATTGATATCTTTGTAGTTTATAAACACTACAGAGTTTATCTTTCATCCTTTGCAATCTCATTTTCTCCCTATCTTAGCTGATAAGCGATGGCACCGTCGTCTATGCAGAGGCTCTCTGGGACCATGTCACTATGGATGATCAAGAGCTGGGCTTCAAAGCTGGAGATGTCATTAGAGTTCTAGAAGCTTCCAACAAAGACTGGTGGTGGGGAAGAAATGAGGACAAGGAGGCCTGGTTTCCAGCTAGTTTTGTCAGGGTGAGTAACTCTTTTGCTTCTTGCTTTTGCACCATTGCAAGATTCCTAGCAGAGTGCAACAGTTGTCATGGCATTACATTTCATACCTGATCCTCATCATGTTTATAGCTGAACTTCAGTGGCATAGCCCCTAAGGAGTTCACAAGGAAAAAGGCAGTAGAGAATCACACCCTAAGATCCCTTAGCTTCCCTGACAACTTTTACTCTGTCTTCTTCATTTGGTCCCTTTGTAACCAAAGGAGTTTCTCAAACAGAGATTACAAGAGCAGAAAGCTCAACCAAAAAGTCATCAGTGTGTACAGAAAGGACACAACAGTTCTCATAAGGGCAGGGGAGAGCTATGCTGCAGGGATTTCTTGGTAAAATAGGGTTTAATTTATTATCAAGGGCTTAATTTATTATCAAGGACATTGTGTAGAAATCTGGTTCACAGTCTGAACTCCACAGTCAGAACTCACCCAGATTAATACCAGTGTAACTCTCAGATGGTAAAAAATTGAAATATATTTCAGAAAATAATTTGAACTGCCTTTTGAGAACCTGTAGTGAAACTTGGACTGCACTGCATGAAGTACTACATACACAGAGTGCAGCAGGTGGTTGCTCCCTTTCCCTTTCCTAGATCTCTAGGCAACCTGGGCAATCAGACAGAAGTCAGAAAAGGAGGTCCTGCTGTCTACACCATACAGATGGGGCACAGGGGAACTATTTGAAAGTGGTTGAGTGTCTGTTTTTGTAATTTTTACCCCGTGCTAACTTGGCCAAACACATTAACTATTGGGTATGGGTAAGGGTCAGAAATAAACTTAACTCTGAAAACAACATGGACAGCACAATGGTCTCTCTCAAATACTGTGAGTAGAAGTCATGTATTTAACCAGACATAAATCCCAACCCTTTATTTGAATATGCAGTGAGTACAATGAGATAAATCCTGTTGTGAAGCCCCCTCTATAAGATACGAATGAGAACATGTCTGTATCCACTCTTCTCTTAGGTATAAGAAGTTTATAACAGTTTTACCACACATTGTAAAACTTTCTGCTTCACTCTAATTGCTTTGTTTGTTCTGGCTGCAGCTGCGAGTTAATCAGGAAGAAGTGCCAGAAAACTGTAGTAATATCCAGGATGAAGAACAAGATTCAGATATTAGCAAGCATCGCCAGAAAATAGCTGAAAACAGGGATCAGATGAGAACCAACGTTATACAGGAAATTATGAAAACAGAACGAGTCTATATCAAGCATCTCAAGGACATCTGTGAGGTACATGCTTTAACCTGAGGATATTCTGCTGACCAAGTGAGAACAAATCATTCCATATCAGTTGAGAACCACAGTGGTGTCTTATTTCAAAATACTCCCAATTGCACTTCTGACGCTGTCAGTCCAATTCTTCATTTCCTCTTACAACTTTGCTTTCTGATGACTGCCATGAGCCATTGCTTCCTTTCTTTTAAAAAAACTTCCATTTTTGACAGCAAAAGAGTGCCTCTCTGACTGCTATTTCTATTTCTATAATAAATGAGAGAAGGAAGTCCAGTTTATTTAGAGCTTTTTGCCACTGTATAGAGAACTTTGGGTAACTGTAGTAAAATAATTTGCAGTTCAGTGACAAAACTTCTTGGAAGTAACTTGGAAAGAGTATTTGCTAAATGGTTGTTTTCTCAATTGAGGAGATTTTTACTGGATGCCTAGGAGTTATGAAGAAATCTAAGTGTGTTTTAGATCTCCCTTGCTTGTTTGAACCATAAAATGGGGGTGGTTTTCTGCTTTTTTTCTCAGTATTTGTTGGAGGCTCACACTTGGGCAAGAAACTTCTTAATACTTTTCACTGAAGTTTGCCTCTTCTGACATGAGTTATGATGCATTTGACCTGTATTTGACTTGTCTTTGAGGTTTGCATCTGGAATGTGCAAAGCAACCTACAAAAATGTTCTTTGTAGCCTTAGTTTGCTAGGTCTGTCCTTGTATTTGTCATGCTGTCATCCTTTAGTCCACCACTTACCATTAGATTATTTAATTCACAGCAAAGTAGACAAGGCAGGAGTAGGTTTTTATTTGTTGGTTTTTTTTTTCTTTTTTATTTTTTTCATTTTTAGATCAGGCCTTTTTCTTTAAGAGAGAAAAAAGGGAGAGAAAGGACAAAAATTGGTTACCAGCTGGCTAATTTTAAAACATTAAATGTAAATTTTGTTATTTATATTCATTATTTACTGAAGCTAGTAATATTGATTGTGTGCATGAAAGACCAGGGAAGAATTTGTACACTCTGCTATGCTGCTGCCATGGCTAGCTGAGTTCTAGGACATGACTCTCATATTTTACTGACCTGTTAAGACTTAGGCACATATTAATTAATTAATTTTCTCTAATACGTATATCCTACACCTGGTTTTTAATATCTGGCAAGCCTCTGAGTTTAGTACAAGAGAGCAAGCACACATTTTCCAAGAAGAGAAGCAATGGGCCACGCTTAACATGTGGGGTAGAGATAGTCTGCTGTCCTCAGAGTCAATCTGTAGGGTAGTGCACGTAGCACATAAGGCTGAAAATACACTCAAGTAAGACTAAGCCAGAAAAGCTACACAGATAGTAACCCAAATTTGCAAGCTCAGCCCTTGTATGAATCACTAAAGCTGGTTGTAGCCAGGATCATGAAGCTAAAGTATACCCATAAAACATGTCTTACATTCAAGAAGTATCTGCAGTCCACATTACAGGAGCCACACAGGAATTAGCTTTCCCTGTTGGTGCAATAGGAAATGTGGTAGCTGGCTTGCAGCGTAGCCACTGCACAGCTCTCAGAGCAGATGGCTGTGGAGGAGACAGGAATATTCCTAACAGTGCCAGCAACAGTCAGTGTTACTTCCTGGTAAACCTCACCAGAGCAACTGCAAGGCTATTTCAGCTGTCTGCTCCCAAAGCTGTTTGCGGTTGGCCTGCCTGCCAGCAGCCAAATGGAGGAGCCTGGCAGATAGCCCCTATCCCATCAGTTAACCTTTGCACTCCCTGAGCCCTGGTGCTGTAACTGCTGTGAGACTGTGAGCACAGCAGCTCTTCCTGGGGGTTCAGTCCCTGCAGTGCATTCTCAACAGGGAGATGCAGGTGGGCTTTACACTTGGGAGGTTCCCTGGTTCACTTGGGGTACCCTGAGACAGGGGCTGGATGCCAGGAATCCACATGTGAACATCTCAGATGCAAATGTGAACTTCTACTTCTGTGTGTGTGTGTGTCTAGAAAATCACTTCCTTGCCTGGAGACCATGGGGGTCTTGGCAGCTCAAATGATTTTGTTCAGGGTAGGACCTGTCTCACATCCTTGGACTAAGGAGTGTTTTTTATTTCATTTCAGGGTTACATTCGGCAGTGTCGCAAACATACAGGAATGTTCACCGCAGCTCAGCTAAGCACCATTTTTGGAAATATTGAAGATATTTACAAGTTCCAAAGGAAGTTTCTAAAGGATCTTGAGAAACAGCACAACAAAGAAGAACCTCATCTAAGTGAAATAGGGTCATGTTTTCTTCAACATGTAGGTTGAAAAAGTTGATTTTATTTATGAAATTACCAAAATATGATAATAAAAAGCCAAGTTACCATATTAGGAGGGGATTTTACTAACAAGCGCTTCTTAAATAATAAATTGGCAGCATTTTAGAAGGTAAACTAACTTGGAATTAATTGTACATTTGTTTTAGATTTCTCATCATCTTTAGCATGTTATTTTGTAAACAGTTTTAAGTTTCTTTGTTGAAACTCTAATGATCACAGATGGGCTGGATTGTTTGCAGTGATCTCATATTCAGCAAGCAGAAACTTCATACAGACATTAAGAAAGGTAGGTAATGGGGAGATAGGCTGTGAGTTCTTGATAGAGACTTACTAAGCCTATAGCTATCTTCCCCAAAGAAAAATACTTCTTAAAGTGAGTTTGATTATCCTGACTCAAGAAGAGACCTTTATTTCTGTGTTCTGACAAAGAAGGGTACATGGTTTTGACAGCTACAAAGTAGATTTCTGCATACGTTCAAGGCTGATCAGCCTGGAAGCAATATAGAAAATGGATTACCTGATCTAATTATATATAACAGATATTACAAAAATTGCTTTTCTCCTTTATAGACAAATACTTTAGTAAAGTTGCACCTTTTTTTTTTTTAACAGCAAGAAGGCTTTGCTATTTATTCAGAGTATTGTAACAACCATCCCAGTGCCTGCATTGAACTCTCCAGACTGATGAAGCAGGGCAAATACCGCCACTTCTTCGAGGCCTGTCGCTTGCTTCAGCAGATGATTGACATTGCCATTGATGGTTTTCTTCTCACACCTGTTCAGAAAATCTGCAAATACCCTCTGCAGCTTGCAGAATTGCTCAAATACACCACTCAGGAGCACAGGTGAGAGAATGAATATAACAAATTTTGTAATAGTAGTAACACCTTATTACTCAGGTTTTCTGGGTGACACAACACTGAAGGTTTTGAGATCAGGAACAAAACTGCCATGGACCATGATAAACAGGGCTTCTTGGAACCATCACAGTCAGTCACCAAAACAGTATCTGAAAGTGCAGCACAGGGGACTGAGAGGAGGCATGACATAATGAGGAATAAGTCAAAGAGGGAGAAGAAGATGGTGTATAAACAGGATGCACGGAGGAATGTGTTATTCAGAGTGAAAAAAAAAAGGCCAGAAATAAAGGAGAAAGAAATCCGAAGAGGGGAAGACTCATAAAAGTTGTGGATGTAAGAAAAAGTGAAGAGTGCCTTAGAAAATAACCACAACCTGAATAAGTTTGGAGGTAATTTGTTTTAGAAACTTAGTAGTTATAAACATTACCTTAGTTTGCAGTAAAGTCCAGATACTAGATTTTCAGCTGGCATAAATAAAAATTGAAGTTGCAGATAGCCTTTCTGCTCTACCCCTGCACTGATTCAATCTTTGACTAAAATTAAGATTTTATCTGTAAGTGTCTTTTTATCTTATATAATTGCAAGAAAGTATTCCACTGTGACCCCTGTGCTCAAAGTCCAAATGAAGCCTGAGGCAAAGTTTCCTTGGCCAAAGTCAGTACTTTAACCTTGAGAAAACTCCCCTTGGAGACCACTTGGATTTTTGCCAGAGGGAAAATACGAGGTCTGTGAAGCACTGACATTTAGATGTGAAATGCCTCTATTCAGTTCTGTGACTACCTGGGAAGTGCTGCAGTAAGAATTACTAACTAGAGTTTCTCTTTCACTGCTACTAATTATAGTAAAGTTATTCTGTGAGCTATTAAACCTGCAGATTAAGTGACAGCAAGGTCTCACCACCTTCTTCCCGCAGTACCTATTTTCCTCTTGTGTGACACAGCACCCAGAGATGCCTTCAAGCACAGAGAGGTGCCCACTGTGCAGAGATGCTCACAAACAGGCAGATCTACACCCACATGGAGCCTTAGGAAAGCTCCAGCCAGCTGGGGGTTTGGGTAGCATTTTGTTTTCATAAAAAAAGTGAAGTTCCAATATGCACAACCTGCTGTGAAGGCCACAAGTTGTGTAGCAAGTGTGGAATAAATACCAACAAAGAAAAAAGGAACTGAGATAAGGAAGGGCAAGTGTAGCAGTATGGATATCATGTGGTCACCCTGTGGGACATTTCCCTGGCGTTAGTAGGATCCTGTTATTGTTAATCTCACTTTCTGTATTCAGTGTGGCAGAATAGAGTACCCACAGATGTAAATAAAGAGGGGAGAGAATGCACACATTCAGAAGGGAAGCGCATCCATCAGCAGCAGCCAATGAAAACTGGAACTGAGACAGAAGCAGATAAAAAGAACAGCAAGGCTAACACCTTGGCAGGATTTATTTCTGGTTCGTGCTGTTTTCTGCCTCTGGCTCCCTTTTCTGCAAGAGGCATTCTGATAAAAGAGGAAAAGCAGCTGCTCTGCTGGGATTCCTTTAGCAAGAGATATGTCTCTTCCCTTCTCTCTCTTCTGAGAGACTCCATTTGACAAAGGTGAAGGAGAGATGGATGCTATTCAGAGGAAAAAAAAAAGGCTACCTGCAAACTTGGGGAAATTCATACGCATGTTGAGAGCTCAGGAAAGAAGGAGGAGAGCAGAGCATTGCAAGAAGGACAGGAGGATTGGCCTGAGTTAATTGCATTAGTCCTGAAGCAGAAAGAGGCAGGTGACCATCATGGCTTTCACACATTTGTCCCGTAGAAACACGATGCTTTCTTCATATTGTCTCCTTTAATTCCTCTCTCTGGGGCCCTTGTTCTTCGCTTCCTCTCACGCTCTGTGGGATTGATTTTGCTTTTTTTTCCTGTCCACCTAGCATTCCCCATTTGTGTTCATTGACCCAGTCATTGGGAACAAGAAGGAGAAAATACAATTGTTAAACATGTTCAAAAGACTGCCCTTCCCAAAAAGTCCCACTAAAATCTTGCTAAAAGACACAGTCCTTAGGTGAAATACAGCCATCACTGAGCTCAGTGGGAGTTCTACCATTGTTTTCAGTAGAGACAGCGTTGCAGTTCATTAATCGATCACTTCTGCCTCCTTGCACCAATCTAGTTATTTGCTCCTAGACAAGACCAGCAGTACAGCAGCACTGAATTGTACAGGCTGCTGTGGGGTTTGGGATAGCAGGAATCAGGTTCCTCTTTTTTAAGTACCTGACTAGATGGATAAGGGGATAATGTGGGCTAATACCGCAGGCACTGTGGTTGCATTATTTCCATGGTTTGTGATTATTCCATTGTATAAGTGATCCTTGAAATGTGCTTACATTTCCCAGTGATTACAGCAACATAAAAGCTGCATATGAGGCCATGAAGAACGTGGCATGCCTGATCAACGAGCGAAAACGGAGACTAGAAAGCATAGACAAGATTGCCCGTTGGCAAGTCTCTATTGTAGACTGGGAGGTGAGTGTCAGCCTGTGCCTTTCCTGGGCAAAGGTACTGTGTACAGTACCTCATGTCCCCTGCAGGAGTCTTTCTGCGTAGGTGCTTGTTTATGGTGTCTACTTTTCAAGTGGTCATTGCTCAGTTAAAAGTCCAGTTGCTTCATTTACAATGTTTCTGTTACTGATTAACCTTGTTTATAGTTCAGGAAGAGCAGTATGTAACATGGACACTTACCTTTGAGATGAGGTGACAAAATGGAGCTTTTAAAAATGTTGAATCTCATTTGGAAGTCTGGTAGTTCTGTCAGAACGGGAACCTGTTTCACTGACTTAAATGTTTCCCTCTGTTTATGCAGGACCACATTGATTGAATTTACCTTTATGATATTATTTACATTGTATGACATTTTCAAATCTAATAATAAAAATACAAGAAAAGTGAGTGAACTTAAGATTTGATTATATAGTGAGACTGGTTAGACACACACTGAGATCTTAAAATATTTACTTACTACATATCTCTATATCTCTATATACCTGTCTTCCTAGGGACCAGATGTGTTAGCCAGAAGCTCAGAACTGATCCACTCAGGAGAACTGACCAAAATATCAAAACAAGGCAAAAGCCAGCAGAGGACTTTCTTCCTTTTTGACCATCAGCTTGTGTTCTGTAAGAAGGACTTGCTGAGAAGGGACATTTTGTATTACAAGGATCGTATTGACATGGATGAGACAGAAATTGTGGACACCGAAGATGGCAGAGACAAAGATTTTAACATCAATGTCAAGAATGCTTTTAAGATAATAAACAGAACAACAGAGGAGGTTCATTTGTTCTGTGCAAAAAAACAGGAGGATAAAAAGAGATGGATGGAGGCGTGTGAAAATGAAAGGAGAAGAGTTCGAGAAGACAAGGAAATGGGTGAGTGAAACAATTTCTAAACAGTGGTTAAAACAAACTTGCTTTTGCAGTTCTTTGTTTTGTACAGATGTGCACTCTGTCTTCTTGAGCTGGTGTCCATTTCTTGCCTGACCTGATGTTTAGCTGTGTAAGTGAAGCCTATTCAGGTGTGCTTGACCTGTCACTGTGGGCCAAAGGTCCAGGGCAGATAGCGTCATCCATATGATTCTGGTGCTTGGTGGAGCAGAATGAGAGATGAGATATGACAAGATGCAAGTCACAAAAACCAATCAATAATAAAATTCCATCTAAAATCCTAGCACTTTTGTATGAACGATTGGTCAAAAATATCTGTCCATAAAGGAAGCTTTTTTACAAAGCCAAGCAGCAATAATTGTAGATTTATACTGTCTGTGTGATATAGTGGCACCTCCTGTGTCCAGGAGGCCCATGCAGTTGTATGGTGTCATTAACTACAGACCCACCAATAGCACCACTGGGCAGTGAGTGGCACTGGCACATTTCTCTGACACTGGCCAGAGAAATGAAGCCAGACCTTGAGTGAGCAGGAAAAAAGGTAGTAAATCCTAGGACCAGTTTTAGACCTGCAGCCTATGGGACACTCCAAGGACAGTGTGTCTTCTGTGTCAATGTATAGTTAGGATTGCTTTTTTGGTTTTGCATCGTTTCATGCGTCCTTTAAGATCAGTGACAAAAGCTCCAGCAAAATTTAATTGGCAAAACATATACAAAGAAAGCAGCAACAGTAATTTTAAAAAAAGAAAACTCTTTTTAGTGTTTCTAAAAAGTCATGTTAGTGCATCTGTGAATGTTGGCTGCATGAGAGCTTCTCCTTTTCAGTAAAATTCTTGAGGCTAAGGCTTTGGATTGACATCAGGTTAACACTGGAAGTGCAGTGAAGTGGATGATACAACTCAGAAATTATTAAAACTTAAACAAGATGCCAAACCTTATATTCCATGATCATGTAAAACACGTGGTCAGAATATTAGGAAGACAGGAATAACTTTTACATTACAAATGTAACCCTTTTGATCCTAGTTGCTTTCTCTTGTTTGATACTGTTGTAAGTATGACAAAAATAAGGCCTCTTCCATATGTATTTTAGATAGTCCATAAGCAGAAGAAAATATTAAAAGTTTGCCAGTTGATTCACAATTTAAAATCAGTTTTAACCCTTCCACATTGCACCAACTGTTGCAATTAATCCCAGTCATCTTGAATCTAGAGTAAACAATGAAGGAGCCACAGCTAAACTTCCCTCAGACTTTGGAAACTTGACCCTTCTCCAGTGCTGAATGTCACAGTGTGACATTACAGTCAGTGTTGGTGGGCACAATGCTGATGGCTTTCGTGCCTTGCTCTACGTGGAGCTTGCTCTGTCATCTTGTGCTCATGGGGCTATGAGGTAGCTGCCTTCCCTAATTCACCTAAACAGAACTCTAAAACAGTGGGTATTGCAAAAGGGTGCAGGTGATCAGAGGGTAATAGAGCAATGCTGAGGATCTGATCATAATTGTCCACACAGTCCCTCTTACAACAAAGTTACAGAACAACTCTACTCCAGTATACAATGAGAACCATAATTCAGTGACATGGAAGGATGCTACTGAGTAAAACACAGCTCCTGCAGTTTTGTGAGCAAGACTGAGGTAAAGAAGATAAAAACTGAACAAGTGAATGCTTCCATTTCCATCCTTTCTAAGATGAAACATTCTTGAGCTCTGCACTTCTTCCTGGGTGGTTACTTTATGGAGCACTGGGAGAGTATGTTGAGTAAGTTAGATGCTGTCTGTCAGGAAGCTCCTGAGGCTCTGCCCTGGGCAACCACAGGTCTGTCTTGGTGTTACCATTCCTCCTAAGTGACACTGCTGCAGAAATCCCCAAGCGTGAGGAAACTGCAAAGGTGTAGTAGCTACAGCCCTAAACTATTTATTCTGCTGGGACCTCATGAAAATCAACATATGATATTTAGAAGAGTGACCATCCAACAGTGGTGGTGGCACTGGCAGTGAGATTTGTCATAAAAGCACTAACCCTTGTTTTGGGGCTGGGTTACAAATTCCCATGGTTGTTGAGTGCGAGAACTGCACAAGGAGGGTCCATTGCGCTTGATGCTCTTCAGGCACAGTGCAAGAGTGGGGGAAAAAAGCCCTGTTAAAAGAGAAACTGTATGTTTGATAATGGCACATGCAGTCTTCTCTGCCTGTGTAACATCCAGCTTTCTGTAAAGTTGCTTTTCAAGTGTTGCAACTCACTATTCCAACATTCCTGTTTTGGGCCAGGTATGATGAACCAGAGGAAAGATAGTTGAGTTGTAATAGCTAATGTCCATCTGGTCTTGTGAGCCACAGTGGCTTGGATCTTTTCTCCATTAACCAGAAGACTGTTTCTTTTCTAAAATTCTTTCTTTTTTTGGCATAATTAAACATTTCCTTCAGCCAAAACCAATGGAAAAATGCCACTATTCTCAACCTCAGGTTTAAATTTGTCTTGTTGATTTTGTAAGCTATCTTGCTGGACTAAACATAAAGCCTCTAATCTGACCATTCAGAGAACCAATAATACTCTTTCAGTTCAGAACTGCAAATGGCATTTTACTTCTATTTTCAAAGACACTTTGGTGTGAGTCATTGTCTCCCAAACCATATCTAGCTTTTCTTAGCTTTTATGAATATACGAGAGAAAAGACCACAGCCAGAAAATCCTTCTCCAAACCACTAATAGTAACCCTAAGAAAGTGGTCTGATCTCTCTTGATGAAATTGCTTTCATTTTTAAAAATCTGTTTCCTTCTTTCTATAAAGGAAAAAAAAACCCAAAACCCTGCAGGATAAAATAAACTACTGCTACCCAAAAATTATGGATGTTTTAAGTTAATAGGCTGATTTGTAATAACTTGTTCATAAGTTCAGGATAAAAAAGGGAGTTTTAAAAGTATAGAGAAGTGAGGAAAGATGCAAAATGGAACTGAAGCAGACACTTCATTCAGCCTCTGTGCTCTTTCTGTGCACATGTGTGAAATGAGTGCAGCCTTATGCACAGCATGAAATGTGCACCCTGTTGTCACCTTGTGCAAATGTGACATTTGCATGTATCTCAACTGTGTTGTGCACAGGGGGAGGAAACTGGAGTGCCTCTACCTGGGCTCCAGACAGCACAGTCTCTGGTGCCACCTTCTAGCAGATGTCTGTCATCTCTGTACCCCAGCTCAGCCATACACCTGTCACATGATAGTAAAAAGCATAGGGCTAGCCATGTGCTTTATGTGAGTTACACAAGTATGTATGAGAAACCCGAGTGAGGGATCCAGCTCCAGAATGATGCAGCCAAAACCACATCACAGCCTGCTTCAGCGTCTGCCAGATTTTGCGATACTTTCCTCTGAGTGAAGGGAAAGATACCAAAATTTGTACTAGCAGTGACTCCAATCTGTTACCCACGTTAGCTCAGAGTGAGTGAAAAACAAAAGGATTCTGCAATTGTGATCTATTACTTGATGACTTATAGATTTCAAAAATTTTATTTTACACCCTTTTTAAAAAAAAAATCTCTTGTTATCTGGATTTATCTGTCATTATCCTAGTGGAAAACCCTCTTTAAATTCATATAACAATATAAAACATACTTCTAAAAACTTCAGGTGTATTGCTACTAAGATTTACTAAAAATTGCTTAAGATACAGTTTACTTATTTGTTTTAATTTAATGCAATCAAGTATTAGATACAGTAATTATGTACTAGTGCCCTAATTTACACTTTGATGTGTAGGTATGGAAATCTCAGAAAACCAGAAGAAACAAGCCATGCAGAATGCCCGTAAGTCAAGGCAAGGAAAAATTAAAGGTGGGTGTTGAGAATTGCATTACCTTCTTACTGTGTTCCATTGATCTTTTCATTAGGAAATAGCACAGTCTGGCTGTGGCTGAGTTCTTCAATCTTTTAAAAACATTTTTTTTGGCTTACATGGAGTCAAATAATTGCCATCAACCTGTATTTTAATATTAAATTCCAATATCTCTCTAAACTGTCTACTAAATCAGCTCCCTGAGCTTCTTCAAACAGACAATTCAGTATTCTGCATGTTAGAGAAGAAACTCAAGAGGTAAGGCAAAGTGTTTATTTTTAAGGTGATGAATTGGATGCACAGGTTAAATTATAAATTAGTGCTACAATTCCTTCCTTTGCTTTTACTCAAAGAGCTTGTTCTTCTTTACCAATTCTGTGTCTTGTTTAAAATGTCCTAAAGTTCTTCTTGCAAGCCACATTGTTATATTATTTACAATAACAGTCAAAATGGCTTCTTCTGGCATCCCTCTAGAAGGAAGGATGGACCAGAAGCTTATTTGCCAGGAAATGGCTTTTTTATTCATTTCCTCTCTCAGAAAATAATCACAACAGAAACAAATCACAATGGAGTTTGTCCTTTTCCATCTTAAAGTCAAACTCAGCTAAATCTCTAGTGTGCTGAGAGAAAAGTGGAATAAGATTTAAGCCTGAGTTTAGGAGTGAAGGAGTTGATGTTAGAGTGTCTTCTGTTCACTGGGATTAATGTTCTTAAAGCCTTTTCTCTTAATCAATCAATAGGTATCCCTGGAACCTGTCTGGATTTTCAGGGCAGTGGCTAAAGTTTGTAATTAGGAGATTCTGTTCAGAATCCACAAAGCTCAAAGTCTTAAGAACATTAACCCAGAAAAATATATTTCAAATGGAAGAAACAAAAGTCTTGTCAGTAGCAGTATTTTACCCAGCCTTACTCTGAGAGTGGACTGAAGTACCAGTATCTTCTGTTTGAAGTCATTCCTTTGAAATACAAGGATTTATTTGTGCAAACAGTATAGTCCAGCTGCGTGAAACTGCTGCTTGTTTTTGGTTATTCTGTTATATTATTTTTACTGGCACTGTTGTCTTATTAAGCCAAATCAATGCATCAATTAAAAAGTCAAACATCAGAAAACGTGACCTTCAGTAGTTGTGCCATTCAAGATCATGGCAAAATTCATCTTGTCCCCTGGCTCTGTGCTTAAATTTCCATGGCTGATTCAGGTGCTTTCTCCAACTGTTCTTCTGCAGGTGTGAGCTATAATGGGTGTCCTCTGCCTCCTCTACACCAAACCCTTCATCCCCTTCACCAGCGACACATCACCGTGCCTACCAGCGTCCCGCAGCAGCAGGTCTTTGCCCTGGCAGAACCCAAGCGGAAGCCATCCCTCTTCTGGCATACCTTCAACAAACTCACTCCCTTTAAAAAGTGAGAGGCCAAAGGACCTGGAAGGGCATCAGCACAGAGGGAGACTCACTCCAGAGAAGGACCTTGGAGACATGGTCAAGCTTACTTGAGCTCAGTGAATCTCCCATTTCAGAGGCAGAACCTTGGGTTCCCTTGAGACAGGAATGCAGCCTTTGTCTTGGATAAGAAGTTTGTCAGGGCTGCTCTGAAGTCCATGTTGCCAAGTGTCAGCATTGCTGATGAAGAGCAGTCTCTCTTCTGACAAAGACAACTTGCTGTTACTCAGAAACAGCAGTATTTGATCTCTGTTTCTTAGTTATGTTGAAGTAGTGATGGAATTGTGCAGGTCATTGTAACATTTCATTTTTCTTAACCTTATATTGATGGCCAAATTTTGGATAGGGAGGAATTTTTCTATAGGGATGTATCAGCAAGGAATCTTAGGAGAATTTTCTCCTTCCTTCTGGAGCACTGAGCACAGACCACCCATTAAAATCAGGTGGAGCTATCCCATGTGATTAACCAGCTGGTGCAGAATTTAGTGGACCCTAATCCTTCCTGTCTTTTTTTTATTACATTGCCAAATGGCAGGAGAACATCCCGCAAGGCCTTACCATATTCCAGATTGGAACAGGGAAATTTTATTCTGTCCTATAGAAACAGGAACAGAGTATGAAATGGACTGTAAAGATATGTGCATTTATTGCACACAGGTGGAAACAAGAGGAGCCCAGGGCATCTCAGATTGATTCATTTCAGTCAGAGCAGATGCATGCATGTATGCTCTTCAGTGTAGAGCTTTCACATCGCTTTTTCACTCATTTCTTCACCTGGGAGACTCTTCTTTGTATTTCCAATATGTTTATTTCTCTGTGTAAAAAATACATTTTTATTTTCTCATGGAGATAATGTGAATGTACAAAATCAGAGTCGAGACAGTACATGGTGACTGCTGGCTATGTTACATAGATCTCATGATTTTTATTCATATAGCTGGACTTAGAAAATGAATAAATTGTAATGTAAATATATTGAAGCGGTCTGGATCCATGCTTCTTGTACACATTCAATTGACAATGGGTTTTGACCAGTAACTTCTTCAAAAAGAAAGAGAAATCCTTACTAGAAGGGACAGAGAAATCATGTGGACCAGAGATGGATTTTTGTCTTGGTGTCATCAGTCCCCATTGGAAGAGGAAGAACCTGACTTGATTAAGGTCAGTTCTGACCAGCATATGCAATCCATGATTTGCATTGCTTCAATTCCTCTGTGGCATGAAATGGATCTTGGAGAATAACTTTTAAAAAGCCACCTGGAAGAGGATCTGATATTTGTAGCACTGATAGTTTCTGCTTGCTCTCATCAAGGATGACAAGACTGCTGGGAATATGAAGGAAGTAAAGACTCAATATGATTCAGAACTGATTTGCTATGAATGTCTTTACAATACTTTGTCCTATGCTGCTGATTAGGGGCATTACCTGATGATTAGGGTAGATCCAAGGGTATTCTTTGACAGTGGGCACAATCAGCTTTGTCATGGATCTGTAATATATGAAATACAAACAAGGGGCTAAATGCCAGGCATTTTAACAACAATGTAAAAAAGCCTTATTTTAAAGATGTATTTGTTCCTACTGCTATTGTTACCTCCATATTTTTATTTACCATCAGTGTTGTGAAGCCCACTATTAACTAGGTTTTGTGATTTCATAACTTTGTGGCCACTTTTGCAAAGCCCAGGTTTGTGGTTTTGATTTTAAATTACATCTTTTTGACAACTTTACATTTCAAATGCCTTGTGTATATAGCTCAGCAATAAGGCAAAGTCTGGTATGCTCAGCCAAATTGTGCCCTGCATAGTAAATTTCATTGCTTGTGCTTTCCCATAGCAATGGGAGATGATGTAAACTAGTTAAGAACTGGAAGTGCACACTGACATTTGCAGTGATCCAGCTGAAAGAAAATGCACAGGGAAGTCAGTGAAAAAAGCTGCTTGTATATTTCTCTTGATGTTTATGCCAGCCATTGCTGCTCAGATTTTTAAAAATAGATAATTCTAAATGCTCAGTTTAAACACAAGGAGCAGACTTCCAAATGCAGGCATGGATGCACACCCTTCCCCTCAAATGAGTAAGCCTTTTGCATTTCTTACATACCCATTTTTGTGGGTACTTGCCACGTTCAGGCCTGTAAACCAATGAGATGCACGAACGGTGCAAGTGAAGATGATGTTTTTCATAATCACATTTTGAAAGACTTGTTCTAAGTGCAAAAAAAAGGCTGAAGTTGGATTGCAGTGCTCACCCAGAAACTTTGCTCGCTGGACCTGAAGACATTATGATATCCACACTTATATGTGTCTTTGCTGAAACCTACTTCCTTCCAGCACTCAGTTCTCTGGGGTGCTGGAAAAAAAAGGTTTGGGGATCTTTCTTCTGACATGTCAGTGCCCATGAAGGCTCTTCCCATGTATTAGTGCTGGTGCCTTAGCCCTAAAAATGAACAGAAATGTTTGCGTATGGTTTTGCATGCAGTAGGTTTTTTCTCAAGAAGTGAATTTCAAAGAGATAAAAAGAAAATATTTCATGGTGCAGATTACTCAGGACAGTTTTACATATGGTACCCTTCATGTAGACATAGTTGTTTTGTAAGGCTCTCTCTGTCTTTCTTTGCAATATGACCTTGCAACAGATTGAAAATCAAATATAGTAAGACAGGCCAAATTTATACTATACCATAGTCTTTTAAACAAATTATAGTGAAATGAAAACACGTATTATTCAACAATTAAGACAAATATTTACTTGGGAATTAGCCTCACTTCAGAGTCTATGGGAAGGAGTTGCAACTAAAATGTACAAGTTTGAATTGTAGCAACTCTTGCCCTGATTCTCCTTCTGGTGACAAAACTTATATATAGATCATCAGAAAGCTGTGTTAGCAACATCTGTTCTTTTCCACTTGCATGCTTTAAGTTACTATAAAAAATTCTAGGGCAACAACTAAGAACATTTGTGCCTCATTTTGATAAAGCCCAGCCAGAGCCTTCCTGATGGCCTGCTGAGCAGATAACCTCAGACATTTTGCATGAGATGCAGTAAAATATAATTGTCCTCAAATGTGTTCCCACTGAGTTAGGAAATGCCAAACCATAATTGCATCCAACTCAGAGCATGTGATGTATAAAATAATAAGATTGTTTTACAAGTGGTTCTTGCCATGCTAAATTTCACATTGAATTTTAGTGGTCAGCGTAAGAACTGAGTTCAAAGACAGACTTCTCAAATGTTCCACATTTTAGTTGTCTTTTGGAAATAATTATATCACAATTTTGGAGCCAAAGGTCTTTAGTCATAACTAACACAGTACCTTTCTCTGACTGCCTTTCTGCTTTCTTTTCTATATGTGTGGCATTTGTATGTAGCAGATGCCTTCTAAATGATCTCTAATTTAAAACTCTTTGTTGTAAATACTAGGGATAACTTGCATATATATTTTATTTTGGTAAGTGTTTTGTAACATTATACCTTCCATACATTGCTTTGTGCACCTCACCCTGTGTGTGTGCTATTACACGTTGTAAATGAAGTGTCCTGGCTGCAGAGCAGAGGAATTGGCTGTTGACAGCTGAAGTACAATGTATAGGACAGCAGTAGCTTGATGTGCATTTCTTCTGGAGTAACTGCATTGCAAGGTTTATTTACTCTTTGAATGTTGTTTGTCAAATGAATCTATTTTCTGAAAATAAGTACAAACTTACATTCCTATTATTTTTCTCTTACTGTACATGGTTGAATTAAATAATATACAAAGCTGAATTCCTCATCTGTGTCTTATAAAACTTTATGTGCAGTTTTAAAATTGTTGTGGTTTTTTTTTATTGTCTACAAATTTTCCTTCATGATGCAAAAATGTATCAACTGTCATATTTCTTCTAGTATTTTAAAGAAAAAAGTCACACCATGCTCTCTTGTTTTCCCTGTAACAGCTTCAGTACTTCCCAGCACAAGTTCATTTTAACAATGCCTAAGCCTGGTTCTGGTATTGAACTCTTCATTGTTCAGGCAAAGCCCGTACTTGTTGCTGTCTCAGCCTGTGATTACTGTGCTTTACCTTGTCCTGGCAGAGGGTTCACACAGTACCCCTTGCAATGCATGCAGGTGCAGCTTCTGCTAACAGAGGATGGTGACTTAAGTATTGCAGGGCAGGTAAGGAAGATTTAATTTTATTTTCTTTGGAATGAAAGCAAACCCATTTAAAGGGCTTCACCCAAAAGGCATGTTCTGCACATGTGTGAACAGACTTACCTGTCTGCTTGATAGAGCAATGGGCAACACAGCTGGGGATTTGACTTCTCTGGTTCAGGGAGATTTTGTGTCTTATTATTCTGATAGGGCAGAGGGCCACATCTGAAAGGTGTGCTTGTGTTCTTCCTGCTCCAGGCTGTGTCAAAAATTGTGTTTTGCTGAGACACACCAGCTTTAACAAAATAACATACTTTGCTGAAATCTTTTCATCAGAAATGTTTTGATGAGTTCAACTGCTGGCACAATAGTTGGTTTGCTAATTCTTTACCCCTCTTTCCAACATCTGGACTCTTACATTTCTTGGTTCATCTCACAGCTGAGAGTTTCTGCCTCCCAAGGTTGCTGCTGTGGTGGTATGTGTGCTGAGTGCCCCAGCATTAAATTGAAAGGCACAGTTTGAGCACTTAGTGAGATAGATTGGATGACATAAAAACATACCCTAAGCAAACATTGGAGTAGGATGTAGCAATCAATAGGCTTTCTAAGGACCCTGGTTCAACTGGCCAGGGTGAGCTCATTTGTGCCTTTTATTTCATGCTTGGGCAGTCAGGCTAAATCCTCTAAATTGTTCTGTACTTTCAGCTTTTAAGTTTCTTGAGAGCTGATCTATCAGATGGAGCTTTTAGTTTGCACAGAAATAGCACTGCTTGTCTTAGATTTTTTTTGTTGTTTAGGTTTTTTCCAAAGGCTGCATAATCATCTGTGCTTGGTAACAGAGACAAGGACTCAGGCTTTTTCATGTTCCAGAATCAAAGGAGAAATGAAAAACTCAGCAGTGAAAAACACCACACCACATAGTTTGTAAGGAAGGGACACAAATACTCCTTATACAAATAAATGTGTTTCTAAATGCTTTACAAAATCTAGTTACTCTATCTAGAGGATATGTAATTGTGAGAATATGATAAAGCTGTATAAACTGTTAGCACACTTTTTTGTTAATCTTAAGTCTCTGTTTAGTTCACTGCAATCAGAACTTGTCTAGTGCTTGGAGCTGAGAACTCACCTACTGCCACTATTAGGTATTTAGGCTCTGATTTCAAAAAACAGACGTGTGTGTGTGGGTGTGGGTGTGGGTGTGTGTGTGTGTGTTTACACCTGCACCTCCTTTGTAGACTCCATGGGGCATCCCCAAATGTCTGCTGGCGCCTACAGCAGGTTGCACAAGTGACCCACATCCATCACACCTTCCCTCTGTTTACATTAGATCATTGTCTGTTTACAACACATCATTACATCCTACATTTCTGTTGTGCATCTTGGGGGGGATTGGGGAGTGTGTATGTGTGATTGACACCTGGACAACATTTATTTGAGTCATTTTAATGTTTTAAGCATTCAGAGTGGGACACCTGCATTGGCAGCCAAACCACTCTGTGGACAAGCAGAGATTGGAAAGTGTCCATCTGCATCACTGGAGTCAGTGAAGTTCAGAAGGGGAGATGTGAGAGGAAGGAGTACCACTGCTCTTCAAGGGCTGAGTTTCTCTCCAAGCACAAGGTAATGTACGATTTATCCACTGTTTCTCCCAGGGATTTTTTTTCAGGAAAGGTGAAACTGCATAAGAGGAAAGGAGGAGCCCCAGGTGCACCATGGCCTCTTCCTATAAGCACACCCCAGACTTTAGAGATACTGACTTACTGAAGAAGTGTCTAGAAACTGCTCTGCTAATAAGGTCAGGTATATCTAATTAATCATCATGGTCGTTGCTGTCATATTCATCTCCTAACAAAGGTAATTAGCACAGCAGTCAATCTAAAATCCTCTGCATCTCCTGCCTTTCAATGTTTTTTAAGAGCAAATTATGAACTCTTGCTCCTGTGTAATTATTTTCAAATAATTATTCTGTAATGAGACAAGGCACTAAAGAAGCAGCTGAAGGAAACATTTGTTTTTAAGGCGATTTCTATAGCAGTTTTCTTGGTTGTCTGCTAAAAATGCATCAAACCAGACTAACTGCAGAGTCCATCAAGGTATAGGTAATTAATGAATGATGTTATTCCTAACTGGCAGGATGGGCTATTTTTTAATGACTCAAAATTTTAAGTGAGAAAGGAGGCTGAGGCTAAGCAGGCTTAGAAAATTTCAGATGGTGGTTAATGGGTAAAGAGAAAAGGATGGTTCATTGTGGCTCTCGTTTCTTCTTCTCAATTAGCACAGCAGCAAGATTAATTTGGCCACAGAAGTTCATTCAAGTAGAGCAGCAAATTGCTGCCCATGGTCCCTCCTTTTCCCCAGAGCGCGGTGGACACGATGCCCCAGGTTCAAGCCAGGGCAACTCAACTCTTGCAATATTTTGGCGTCGCCACAGGGTGGTGGTGAAGATCTTACAGAAAACTTCGTTTCTCTGCTGTGCTGAGAGAACGTTCTTTGATGTGTGCAGAGCACACGTGTCACATCTTAGCAGTGTGGTGACACCCTCAGACACTGTTTGCAGTCACTTGAACCAACAAGGGTGAATTAAGGCCACTTCCTCTAACACATTAACTCATGTTACTTTTGGTTTTATCCTTCACTGTTGATGATCTGCATTTATGGAGTTGATGATAAGCTCAGTTGACTTCCATTAGTCCTTAGACAACAGCAGTTCCAGTAGTTTCAAAAAGACACAGTTAAGAATTGAGTTATGGCTTTTTTCAAGTGAGTTACCACTAATACAAAATTTAGTAGTCCAATAGCTTTGACTGTTTCTTGAATAGCTAGATAGGGAGCCTGCTTATTACACATGAAAAACTTTGTAATTCTATTTATTCTATTTTTAATTTAATCTTGTTACTTCTTTTCCATAATAATCTAATAATTGTAATGCCACATTCTTAGAATTTTTTGGTTTAATTTCTATAGTCTATGTCCCTAAATCCATTGTAAATTACCTGATTCAGAAATTACCTCCATTATATATTTTAGCAGCATAATAATGGTGTGAGACATGCCTTCCATGCCACAAATCATCCAAGCTGTCAGAGGCTAACATTTGAGTGATATATTTGTACAAAGGAACAGGAAATCAAAGCCTTATTAATCCATTTTAACAACTTCCTTTTATGTAACAGTGGTAAAAGCCGAAGTACAGAGCACTTCAGCTTAATATTGGAATAAATAGAAAGATTCCACTTTAAACCTCTGTTTTAATTATTGAACAGCTCTCAAAATTAAATCACTGACCTTTGAGAATTTAGTGACCAAACAAGTGCTTGTCCTCAAGGCACATATCGGAGTGTGCTTTCCTTTACATGAAGTTTCTACACTCAGTTTAAAGATGCCCAAGAACACTGCAAGTACCAAGTGAACAAGGTAAGAACAAAGGTCCTATATATATGATGATGATGTCAGGTTGTAGAGAGGAGCGTATGTATGGGGACCAACCACACTGTCTAATCTTTAGGCAGGAAACGCTTCCCTAGACAACTGGGAATGGGGTTCTCTGTAAGTGGACAAGAACTGTCAGACTTCTCCATGGGATGCAACCTAACAGTGTCATACAGAGCCCTTCTTCCTTTTGAACTCTTATGGAGTCCTTTGACTAAGGCAGCAAATATTTATATACCTCAGAAAAAGCAAATGTTTTATCTGTTTTCACCTTTCTTTAGTGCCAACCAGCAGCAGCAGACAAAGTGGGATTTTTCTGGTTGGTGATCAAACATCTCTGAGTAAATCCATTGGCAAAGACACCATAAATAATTTCTAATAATGGTTTGAAAATGGGGAACTTCTCTAAACACAGAATAAAAAGATTAAGGAGCATGTCCCAAAGCTAAAGTCTTACTCTATAAATTAGATTAAGGGTGTAATTATTCTTATTGTGGACATACTGGTGTATCTCTACATGGTACTTGTGTGCACTGTTTCATGAGACTGAGAAATTGTAGTGAAGGAATTAAAGAGAAGAAATATTTTTTTAGTTAATGCTAGTTAATATTGCAAAAGAAATACTGATCTTACTCCTCATTAATAAAAGAACTAATTCCAAAGTCGATTGTGTAACATTTACTCATACTAAGAATCACTTTTACCTGTTTAAGTATTAACCTATATAGCTGAAGCTTCTGTCCATTAACATTTCTGGATATTAATTCCAAATAAAACAGGTATTCATTTTGTTGCTATTTGCTTTTTATTCCTCAGTCTAATCTCTTCCCAACAATTGCTCTTACACTCAATTAAACCAGTTGTGTCCAGGATTAAGCCTTAATGTATTTCAATGGGCCTATATTAAAAAGCATTATATAGGAGAGGCTCTCAAGAGAAAAGATAAATATAAGATGGACTTTTAGTAGCAAAGTTACATGAATTGGGAGCACCCAGCTAAAGACTTGTTTTTGCCAAAAAACTCTCTTGATCTCTCACACCTTTGCCCTCATCTCACTCTGCTCCAGCTCTAACCCCTCATCTGAGGTCATTCACTTATTAACCTAGTAGGGGACTAATTTGAGTGAATAATAATAATAAAAAAAATTAAAATTTTAAAAGTGATTGCTTTTGCTGAATGAGGGGTTGAATTGCCTTAGCTCACCTCCCATGAGACTATATCTTGGAAGATGAAAGGTACAACCATGCAGTCACAAGTAGGTGCAGGGAGAAATGTGGATGGAGAATTGTGTAAAGCTAATATTTTAAATGTAGAATGATGCCAGGACTGATATGTCCATTAAATAATTATTTAAAATAGCACTCAGTAGTCTCCAGGACTGTAATTAATGCTATAGAGAGATTTATAAATAAAACAAAAGAACAGACATGGTGAAACCCCATTTCCTTATTTTTGTCCCTGCACCACCCTGTATTTGTTTCTAAGGTAGGCATAGGCAGATGTACTTTTTCTTCTTAAATATTTCAGCCAAAGTCACATAACGAATCTAAAGAATGAAAAGCTGGATTCTACTGCTGGCAATTGTAGTCAGCACAGCAGAAACACAGATCCAGGATGTCTGCACCCAAGGGTATCCTGGCATCCCTGGCAATCCTGGGCATAATGGCATACCTGGTCGGGATGGACGTGACGGGTCAAAAGGAGACAAGGGAGATACAGGTACTGTGTTCAGAATGAATGATTTAGTATATCAAATGCAAGGTCATTCACTCCCAAATTTGTCTGTAGTTGCTCTGCATGAATGGGATTATTCTGCCTAGCCTTCAGAAAACATTTAAGACATTTGTCATTTACCTGTTTGAAAAAGGAAATATAAAAAAAGGCTTAATGAAAGCAAGACAGCAAATACTATGGAGATGTCAGGCTCATGGGATAAAAAACAAAGGAAAAAAGGCTTTACTTTCTATCATGGGAATATTTTCAAGTGTATTTGAAAATTTTAAAGCCTGCAAACCTATTCATACTCCTGTAAGATAGAAATTATATTTCTGCAAAGAGCTTCAAGCTCACTAAACAAAAAAGCAATGACTGATACCTTGTTTGGTGTAGTAGGAAGTATGCAGTGATAAGACGACTTCTCTTTCTTATCTAAATTATACATTGGTAGGACTCGATTCTGAGTGTGCCTACTTGCTGTAACTCAAGAGTCACTAGAGTAAGTTCAGAAATGGAGACCATTGAGCAACAATATAGGATTTATTTCTACTCTAGCAGGCTATAATAGAGATTTGTGTGAGATATCAAAGCCAGTGATAATCCTAAAGCTAATCACCCCCATAATACCTTAAGTCTTAGGTTAATGATGGCCCATGTATCCATGCTGGAATGTCAAGGCCAGGGTCGCACAAGGTGATAAATCTGCAGGCATGTGGACATATAACACTTCATCACCTTTTAAAATATAGAAAGAAACAAAGATTTCCATTAGCATCTTAACAGGCACATACATTTAACTGCCCTCTTTTTCTGTATGCAAGGTTCCAGAAAGGTCTGAAAACCAGAAAACCTAAAGCTTTCATATTTTCATTTATTTTATAAAGGCCCTTCCTGCACTCCAGTGAGTTATCATGATATCATTAGATTCTGATAAACTCTCCAACATTTTTCCTAAATGTTCCTGTACTGTACTGTTCTTTGTTTGAACAAAGTGCGGTGAATGCACCATTTTTACACTCTATTTAGATACATCTTTGTGGTTTAATACATGAGAATTAATTTTGTTCCTTACCAAGTCAATGAAATTTCAGCAGATGCTGGGATGCACCCAATGCGCAGGAAACTGCTAAAGAACTGTTCTCTGGTCCATATGACTGGAGAGCTACTCTTGGAATATGATTACAACCAAACTGCCAACTCTGTTTTTCTTCTGTTCCTGCACTCAGGATGCATTCAGTTATTTGATCATGGACCTCTTGGGCATCTGTACTACCTCTGCACTACAAAAATCACTTCTATAATTGCTCTCTGTAGAGCAGTGGAAAGTCCATATCATGCTAGGTACAGGGATCAAGAGTGTGAATGCCTTCCTCAGCTTTACAGGCAATATTATTCCACTGTAATGATCCAGTGTCATCAGTTAAACTCCTGCATGTCTCTTCTTGAGGTGGGAGTTCACCATTCTTAGAATCACAGAATCATTACAGCTGGAAAAAGTCTCTAAGATGATCTAGTCCAACCATTAAACCAGCACTGCCAGGCCCACCACAAAACCACATTCTTGTCTAACTGCAAGGCTTCCTGCCCCAGCAATGCTTCTTGCTAAATTTCCATGGATGGAGGAAACAAGAGAAGAAGCTTTCACACTGGTGATCCTCGCCAGGTTATAACAACTGTACATGTGTCAATAACTCACCTCTTTATGCCAAGGATTTCTTCTGCTCCCCAAAAGCACCATCCTCAAGCAGAGTTTCTCTCTGTAAGATAAAACTCCCAGCAGTGGCAGACACTAAAAGTCAAGAATAAGGTATGCTTTACATTACTGTTTGGCCAGGATTACAGAGGAAAGATTAAAGAAGGACTCTTCCCAAATTTTCTGGTAATTTGTTTAATGAATATCTGTGGTTTTATTTCTGTACTAGGTGAACCAGGAATTCCTGGAAGTCCAGGAAAAGATGGTGTCAATGGAGAGAAAGGTGAACGAGGTCAGAGAAGTGCTTCAATTTAATATTTGTCTATGAACTTCTGCCCTTGTGTTTGTGAACTCATCATACATCTCATCTATTTTAAATTCTCTAATTTCTAAATTGAGAACAAAAAACTGTACAAACAGCATTATTCCCTACATGAGAAGCCAATGGCTGTTGAGCAGAATTGACCAGCTTCTTTTCTTGACGGATTGTGCATAGCTCTTTATAGTGTCTTTTGTCTATCACCTGCTAAAGTGCCTTTCACATCATGAGATCTTCACTTTCAAAACCTTATGCAGCAATCAGAGCAGTTTTGAAGGCTTGGATCTTCTGATCAATGATGGATGAAGGATAAATAAAGCATAGGGTGGCAAGTAACCAGGACAAAACACCTTTAGTTGTGCTGCAGTAGCAACCTATGTAACCCAGGAGAAGTAGAAATTATATGTAGAAATTATAGAAACATGTGACAGTTCAAGTCAAGTTCAGGGTGTTGTAAAAAAAACCCCTTCCTCTTCCTCTGATTAAATTGTGAGCCCTCTCACCCATTCTGTACGCCAAAGGCTGTAAAAAAGTGTGGACAGATGTTGCTTTTGCATGACATTATGTGAGCTGTCAGTGTTATCATCAGCCCATAGATAACCTTCCTTTCTTTGAGTTTATTCTTGCTGCTGCCAGCCAGAGCACCTGTTTTCTAACAAAATAGCAGGCTCTTCAGGTATTATGGTTATCCTGTACTTAAATGTATGAGAGAAACTGTGTACAGTGAGCACAGTGGAGTATGCACAGTGGAGATGCATACCTACACATGTGTCTCCTCATGATGAACCTCAATTTGTGCCTTCCAATGGAAGATCACAAGAAAGTTGTGGAGTTGTTTTGTTTTGGTTTTATTATTATTTGGTTTTGGTTTTGGTTTTTTTCCCCCTTTAGGAACCAATGGGACTGTTGAAGAGAAGGGGAACAAAGGAGATAAAGGAGAAAGAGGACCACCTGGGAAACTGGGACCAAAAGGATTTATAGGATCAGTGGGTTACAAAGGTCAGAAGGGAGAGCTGGGACTGCAAGGACAAAAGGGGTTAAAAGGAGACATTGGACCCATAGGTCCAAAAGGGACAAAGGGTGAAATTGGCCATCCTGGAAGAGTTGGTTTCCCAGGGCCGATTGGCCCGATTGGTAATCCAGGTCCTAAAGGTAATACTGGAGGCATAGGGCCACAGGGTAATCCGGGAGTTCAGGGGGAAAGAGGCTTGAAAGGAGACCGAGGAGACAAGGGGGAGGTAGGTGCCCCGGGAGTCCTGCCAAGGAGTGCTTTCAGTGTCGGCCTTACAGCCAACACCAAGTTTCCCCCTCCAAATCGCCCGATCAAGTTTGACAAGGTGCTGTATAACAGTCTGAATGACTTCAGCTTGGCTACTGGCAAGTTCACCTGCAAGCACCCCGGCGTTTACTATTTCACCTACCACATCACTGTCTACTCGAGGAACGTGCGAGTAGCTCTCGTGAAGAACGGCATCAAGATGCTGCACACGGTGGACAGGTACCAGAGCGGAGAGGACCAGGCCTCGGGAGCCGCCATCCTCGAGCTGCAGGGAGGAGATGAGGTGTGGCTGCAGGCCCACCAAGGAGAGGCTTTCAATGGGCTCTATGCAGATGGTGATGATGATACCACCTTCTCTGGGTTCCTCCTGTTCAGCACCGCTGACCCACTGGAGCCACTGCTGCTGCACACCCTGTAGCTCCGCGTTATCCTAAATGCTGCGTGTCTGTGCCCTTCAGCCCTCCCTGCGAAAGCTGTTACCTGCTGGGAAATTTCTGCTGGATTCAACAGAAAACGCTTGGTTTCAGGAGCAGCTTCTGCACAGAGAGGACAAGTCTTCAGAATCTACAGTGCTGGGCTTAACAACATTAGTGGTTTGGTGACTTACTGTACGTGTTCATAAGAGGTGTGTACCCCAGTTCTGAAGAACAAATTTTAAAGCAAAGTGTGATGAAATAAAAGACAAAAGTTCCGGAATTATGTCGTGTGGGATATCTTGTATAAGCAAGAAGCAACAGTTCCAAGCCAGTTTTATATCTTTCAATGTGGCATGTGTAGATGGACTTGAAACTTGGTTAGTTTCCATCCAACCACTTTAAAATAATTTTTAAAATTGAAATTAGTGTAGTTTGATACCTCTGCAGAAGCTGCTTGCTGTGCGGTGCAAGCAAGTTTCATTGTTTCATTTACAGCTTTTAAATATGGTTATTTTCTCTCTGTGTAGTCACAGGTCTGAAATTGAACAAAATGGAGTGATAGGAGGAAGGGCCATGTGGATTCTCTGATGTGGGCAGATTTTCAAGGCCAGTGCAAAAATAGAGCATAAATCTGCTGTACTTCAGAATTAGTTGGTGCAAAACAAATTCTCCCAGATTTAAGATAATATTTAATCAATACTGAAGCAGCCATGCCAGAGAACTGATCAAGAGTTATTTCCTGTGCCATGAACCAGGAAATAAAATATACATTAAAATTCTGTCATTTTCCCCCCAATTTTTTTCTTCTTCTTCCCCCCTCCCCCCACTCCTTTTCTTCTAAAACTCAAAAAAATAAAAAAAAATTAAAAAGGGAAGTCTCATTCACTTCTCTTAGAAGAGAATAAAGTAGAGATGCCAATGGAGATGGGTCAGTATCATGAAACGCAGTATTAGGAGCTTAAGGCCTGGCATCCCATCACCACCTCAGGGTACCAGGGGAATGTGGGCACGCTCCCACAGTAGTTGAACCCGAGTGTGGATCACAGAGCCCAAACGGAAAGGGCACGGTGGGTTAATCGAGGAGGAACAGCTGCACTTCTCAAATGACAGCGAGGGAGATACAAGTGCACTCAGGCGGAGGAAAGGGCTTTGTGAAGTTTTCAGCAAGACGAAATTTCCTCCCATGAGCCACACGCGGCAAGTTTGTATCACAGAAACACGTAGACCGAAAAACCATTTTAAAAGGGCCTTCCTTAGGTTTTACTGGAGAACGTGTAGGACAGGTATCAGCCGGCAGAGGCCCCGGTGCGGCCGGGTCGGGCGCTGGTGACCCGGGAAGCGGGGCAGGCCGGGGGAGCGCTCAGAGCCCGGAGCAGAGGTGCTCGGCGGGAAGCAGGGCAGGTGCAGGGAACGCTCCGAGCCCGAAGCACAGACGCCCGGCGGGCTGAGGGCCCGGGGGAGCCCGGAGCTCCGCCTCGCTCCGCCTCGCTCCGCCTCGCTCCGCCTCGCTCCGCCTCGCTCCGCCTCGCTCCGCCTCCTGCTACCGCTCCTCCCCTCGGCGCGGACGCGCGGAGGTCGCGGCCGAGCGGGGCGTGCGGAGGCCGCGGCCGTGCCAGGCCCGCTCCGCTCCCCCGCGCTGTGCTCCGCTCCGCCATGCTGGGCGGCTGCCGGCGGGCGCTGCCCGCGGCGCTGGGCCGGGCGCTGCGGGGCCGGGCGGCGGGGCAGGGCGGCCGTGCCGTCAGCACCAGCTGGTGCCCCGTGGGCAGCGCCTTCGATGTGAAGCAGCAGCAGCAGCAGCCGCTGCGCGGCGGTGCGGCGGGCAGGGACACGGTGAGCGGCGGGAGGGGAGGGCCGGGCCTGCTGCGGCAGGAGCCCTGGTCGCTGGCAGCCTCGTGCTTTGCTCTGCTTGTCTCAACTGTTTTAAGGGAATTTTTGAGGGTAGTTTTTCTCTTATGTGTAATATTTTTTATAAGCGTTTATATTGGTTTTAGCAAACCCAAACGTTGTTGGTTTTGGACACAGAAGCGTTTGACAGTGACGGCCTTGTGCGTGGGAACGCTTTTTCAGTGGTGCCCATACGTCCATAAAGTGAGGCTGCCCCTTCCATTCCCCGTTCCTGCCCTTCCGGCCCTCCCCTGGCTGTGCCGTCGTTCACGTGTCAGTGCCGTGCCCCTGCGCTCGGACAGTGCTTCGGGAGCAGACGCGCTGCTCACGTCCTCTTGCCTGGGCTTATTCTTGATGTCTTGCCTGTGGCGAGAAAAGGATTTCTTTGCTAATTTGGTGACAGTTGAGTTTTCTGATGCGTATCTTTTTAGGGTCAGGAACGTTTGTTAATGTGTCTTCTTACCCGGAGAGGGTAAGGTACCGCAGTGCATACAGAAGAGGTGCAGCTGTAAAATCCAGCTGTTTGCCTGCTGACTCAGCTGTTCCTGCCATGGTGCCCAGCCTGGTGGAGCTGTTGAACTTTGGGTTTTAGGAAGGACAAATCTGACCTCTATTTATAATCTGGCACTTGCTTGGGAAATCTTTCTTCAGGTTCTCATGCCTCTGCAAGCACACTGGTGGAAGTCTTGCTTCAGGAAATAATCCACTTAAATATTATCCATTTGGCTGGTCTAGGGAATGTGCTCCAGGTGATTCACTTGGCCCACGGTTCTTTTGGAATAGAGGTGCGTATTTCAGACTCAAAAAGAGGCTGTGCCAGGTAGGATGTAAATGCTGAGACCAAGTGAAGACAAAAACGTTTCAGCCACGCAGCCAATGACATTAAAGAACAGAGAGAACTACACCAGGCTTCATTTTTTTGTAATTTTAATTTTTTTATGTCAAACTTGATATCATATGTAATAGGAGTTCTACAGTTAATTTATCTCTAAGAGAAGGTATAACCTGGTCACAGAGCACTACATGTGCTGGATGAGCTTGCTTGGGGGGGTGGGTGATGATGTCAGGAAGACCTGGAGCTCCCAGGGATATTGCAGGACACTGCATCCTCTGGCTGAGGATCTGAGTGATAGGGCAGTCTTGAGTGTCTTACACAGCAAACATTATTCAAGAGTCCTGTGACACAAGTATATTTATGTTTTGTGCACATGTGTAAAAATATAAAAATACCTTTTTCAATGTTCACTTTAGTCCAGTTTCTGTTCCTGAATAATACATTAAAACATGGGAAGTGTGAGGAAAGGTTTTCTTTCATTAGCAAATAAAGAAGGTGCTTCTAGCAACAGTGACAGAAAGAAAATAGGAAAAAGCAACCCAAAATGTTCCAGATGTGTACTTGAAGGGTTCAAGAATATATACTTGTACAGACAAGCTGTCAATTTGTAGCTTTTTGATTTATTGGATAAATATTAGCAAGCTGCAAGCCTGCAACAATACAAAGAGTTTGCAGAAAGTGGATTATAAACTGACTGGACTGCAGATTTGAAAATCCAGATTGTGGCTTTTAGATACTGAAGTTGAATTTGGAAGCGGTAGATTTTCTGTGAAATCACATACCTTTCACTGTTTGTGCTGTAGTCAGGAGGTGAGGAGATGCTCATGTTGTAGTTATGCAGTTGCAAAGGGATGTATTGCTTGAAGAGATATTGCTTTAATTTAAATGAAATTAAGGAATTACTAGGATAAGATTTTTCACCCAGGGGGTGGTTGGGCACTGGAACAGGCTCCCCAGGGAAGTGGTCACAGCACTAAGCCTAACAGAGTTCAAGAAGTGTTTGGACAGTGCTCTCAGGCACATGGTGTGACTCTTGGGGAGGGTGCTGTGCAGGGTCAGGAATTTGAATTCAGTGGTCCTTGTGGGTCCTTTCTTCATGTGGAATAAAACTCAAAGCTTTTTCAAACAGTGTTAAAATGATAATACAAAGGCAAATCTTTAACTGAAAGCCTTCAAGGTGCACAACAGGGTGATATGTACACATGATACTGTAGTTCTACATTTTTATAAGGTCAGTTGATTAGTATACCTATCAAATATTGTCCAATTAGAAGAGCAGCTGGGTTAGATAATTTCCCCCTGGGTTCAGCCTCATTGGAGCTCCCCCAATCTTCTAACTCTGCATGTTATTATGTCTGTGGTACGTGGTGCAAAATAAAGTGTCCTTGCTAAACTAACAGGCATGACTAAACAGAATTTCCAGAATGCATCAATAGGAGTTTGTTAGCTGTGAGAAAGAGAGCTGGGAAATTACTAGAAGTTATAACTATGTATTAACAGTCTACAAAGCTACAAATACATAAAGAATACATAAAACCCAGAAGTCTTTAGCCATCACTTCCAACTTGGGGATTCTGTGATTCTTTGAAATCTTTTTCTTGTTGTAGGTCTGCACTGTGGAACTTCTCTTTCTGTTAGCATTAGTAGTTTTGTTTGATTAGTGGTAGAACCTAAGTCTCTTCCACAAATGCAGAACATAGGTGCCATCTGCATTTACCTTGCACAAGTAAGTGTGTTTACCTTGCCCTGTGGGACAGGGCCCGGCTTGATAGGAACTTCGGGAATAAAACTGTTCATTCCACAAACATTTTCACTTGTTGATTATTTCTTTGAGGTCTGCTTCCACTATTGGGGGCTCATTTAGTGAGCCTGAGAAAACTGTTCTGTTGCCTGCAATCTCTTGATATCTGGTGCTGCTGTCCAGTGAAGTGTTACAGTGTGCTAGCTGGGGTCATTCGGGTAAAATTCTGTGGTGATAATTCAGTCTTGAAACAAAGGAAAGGTGCAGAAATCAAGGAGGGCAATAGTGATGTGTTTTCCCTGTGTTTTGCACTGCAGGGTCTGTTTGGTGTTCCAGAACTGAGCTGTCCAGAAGGATTTCAAGAAGCACAGGACAAAGCATTGCAAGAATCAGAACAGCTTGTCCAGAAGGCATGTTCAACACCACCTGGGCCAGAGACTGTAATGATCTTTGATCAGCTTTCAGATAGCCTGTGCAGAGTAGCAGACTTGGTATGTTATTTTTTTTTATTATTTTTACATAAATTCTTTTAAACTGGCTAAGCTTACACTATGTTCCATTTTATGATTTTCTACACTGCAGTAATAGCAGTGTAGAAATAGCACATCAGCTCCGTGAAGTTTTGTGTTAAGACAGAAAATTAAATTGATTGAAAGTGAATTACAAAGGCTTTTACCAAATGATAGTGAAGTACAAATCCTGTCAAACTGTCCAATTATTTTTAAGACAGATGCAAAAATAATATAGAAGCTGCAACAAGAAAAACAACAGTGAACTCATGCTTCTGCTGCAATATTAACACATAAGCTCTCTAGCATCACTTATATTGTGGAAAAGAGGGTTTTGATTTGAGAGCTAAAGTTGGTGTGACAATGCACATGTTTTAAGTTATGACCGTTTATAGGTGAAGGTCTATAAAGAACTTCCAGAGCAAAGGCAGCAGTATCACTTTTTTATTAACACAAGAAAAAGGCAGCAGTTTCTTAGATTGTAGTTTTTGTGGTCCACAGATTTAGAGTACTTGCTCTGATATTCTGCATCACAAAACTTTATTAGAGCATTTCATATTGCTCTATGGAAGTTTGCCCAAAGTATATCTTTTATCAAAGCATCATTCTTTGGTTGGAGGAAGCAGAACCAACCTTCACACTGAAATTGGTTCTTAGTGAATAAGTCACTGAGTTTTTTCAGGTCACTTGGGTTTTCACATTTGAATGTCTCAGTATGTTTTCAGTTCTCCAGTCTTGTTTCTTATTCTTTTGTAGATTTAAGACATCTTTTGTGCCAAGCACTTTTTCCTTCTGAAAGTACTTACAAGCTCTGTCAAGTCATTAGTTCTTATGTTTTGTATAGATTATGCCTAATTCTGCTTATTCAATCAATATTTAAATAAAGCTTTAATGTCAGAATTCAGTGGCCGTAGTTTTGTGTAAGTTTGCTGAGCTAAAATTATCTCCTTTATACTATATTCAGGCTTTTTATGTTCACAGCTACACAGCTTGCAGAACTGTCTGGAAGTTATTTGGTCATGGTCACCTGTTGTTAGAAATTTTGATACCTGTCATTCAGCACCTTTTCTGTCAGTATTATACAGGATTTTAAAAAGGAATTCTAAGAAATAAAAATTTAAAGTGTGTAACATTCCTAAGACTGCTTTTTCAATGGAAAGGCAATGTTTTACACTATCAGCTTGTTGCATGTACTTTCTGTAAAATCACGCTTAATATCTTCAATATAGTCCTAGACTTTAAATATATTCCTAATATTTTAAGTCTATCATTTCAGCGCTAAAACCACCCTGACTTTGTGTCAGCAGTCATGGAAGCCCCTAGCTCCCCAGCCCCTTTTAGCATCCTTCTAGCCTTATGAACCCCTGAAGAATTTGGAGATTTATAAAAAATCAGTATTTCTTTGCAGCCATTTCTTCCTATTAGGAAATGTGCACATTTAGTGGTGGGCTTTCATCTTAACTAGAAAATTTAGTTTTGAAAATAATTTTTAATAACATTCAAGTATCTTGGAGTAGGTCTATGTAATAAGGACTCTTAAGATACACACTGCTTAAAATGTCTTAAGAAGGGTGTGAATTAATAACGTTTATTGGAAGGGCACAAGGCACTGTGTGGTTTAATAATTGTCAGCAAAGTTTTCCGGTCAGATTTATATTTTAGACAAAAAAGGCAAATTCTACAGAATGATTGCATAGAACTGTAGAAATCAATGTTAATATAAATGGAACTGCTTGAATGTAATTTATTTATAAACCAGAAGGTTGTTTTATTTGTCTTTTTGCCTCACTGTTTTCTTCTTCTACTGTGTCAGGCTGATTTTGTAAAAGTTGCCCACCCTGACTTTGCATTCAGAGAGGCTGCTGAAGAAGCTTGCAGGAACATTGGTACTGTGGTAGAGAAGTATGTTTTCTTCTTTTTTTCTATTTTTTTTTTTCTGTTTCCATATGAAGCTTTAAAAATTACTGTATGATCATCTATGAAAACAGCAATCAACTAAAAATATTTGTGCATGGGAGCAAAGTGTCAGTCTTCTGTTACAGATATTACAGATATTTAAGGGTTTAGTTTTGTTACAGTATCTTATGAAAGGCTTTTCTATTTTAGTTGCAGTTTATGACTCCATGTCCCTGAAGCCCATCAAAGGCTCAAGTGGCATTTTTCTAGGACTTGTGACAATTCTCTAGTGTTTGTAAAGTTTATGGACAAAATGCTTGCAAGTGGATTTCTCAGGACTTTGATTAAGCATACTATATATAACAATATGACTTTAATATCTGAAACCATTTCAGACATAAAATTTGTAGAAAGAAGAAATTGCTCACATATTATCTTGGGAGGCTCATAAACTGTTGTGTGCATGTGTTTCATTGCCCACTGTATCCCACCTGGGAGTGCAGGATAACATGCCAGCAAATCTGATGGACTCAGTGTTATCTGCATGGGGACAGTGCTTGGTGTGTGGAAGTGTTCTGGGGATAGTAAGCTCTTAGTCTAGCCCAGTGGCAGTAAGCAGCACATTTAACTGATGGCAAACTTGAGCACAGGTTTTCCTTTAATGTAGTCCTTTCAAAGAAAGGATTAGAAAACCATTCTCCCACCCTTATGCTCTCACCATGATTATCTTTGTTCATAAAAAAATAAGCAGTCAGTGTTAGACTTGCTCATATTGCCACAAAGTACCATCCAAAAGTATTTTTCTGTCAGATGCACAATGCCTGTTTCCATGCTGGTTTGTCCACTTATGCTCTGTTTAGAAATTTTCTACTTTTTAACTGTGACTGTGAACCAGAAAGCATTTTAAAATACAGTCCTTGGCTTTTAATGTTGTTTCACTAAATACTGCCTTTGAATAAGTAATACCAAGAAACTGAAATATTAGTCTGTTGTTAGTGCATGATTCTTTTACCCTGTATCTTTTCAGATTAAATACAGATGTTGAACTCTGTCAGAGTCTGAGACGTCTGCTAGCTGATGAAACTGTATTGAGTTCCTTAGATCCAGAAACCAGGTACTTATTAATGCTTATAGATCTTCATAGATTTTAAATAGAACTTTGCAGATTTAGTTTCTTAGATGCTATATCTTGTTCCTTATTGTACTTATATTTTGTGTTTTCTTAAATTAATAAATGCAACTTTTGGAAAACAAACCACTTTTCCATTATTCATTTACTAGTCTCTACCAAACTACCTGCACACGAGTTAGGAAGTTTGTAGTTGTGTAATCTTGGAGAATGTGACTGTAGAGCACAAGATATATTTATGCTGAATAACTGAGATCTTGCAAGAACAAAATAAAAGAAAACTTAATATTTTCTTCAATAATATTATTTTGATTAAAATTATATACTATACATATATACTATAGGTGTCTAGTATCAATGTGCTTAGGAATAAAATTAGGAACAGACTATATAACTTGATTTCACTTTATAGAAATTTATATTTTTCAAAATTAGATTAGCAGTATAGTTATTGAAAGCTTACTTTATGGTTGCTGTAATAGGTTTGATTAGCTGCTTATGCAGTTACAGTTTTGAATTATTTATTCACTGACATGGTTAGACAAGCTTAATGAGTAAGTTATTTCCTTCTTCTTTCTTTCACCACAATCAAGGATGTTAGATTTGGAAAGATGTTTTTCTGATATTAAAATAAATGAAGTGTGAAAGGAAATTAAAATGGTAATTTGCACAAATTGTTTGAACATCTAGATTAAGGTACTGGAATTATTTTGAAGGATATTTTCAAAGCAGATGACTAAACTAAGAACAAAGGACAAATTGTTTCTCACTGAGTGAATTATTAAGGACCTAAAATGTAGGAAATCTTTGTCCGTAATAAAAACGTTCATATAACTGTGGTGTTAATCTCTGTGAAAGACATGAAACATAAATAACTACTAAAGGCAAGATCTGTTAAAAAATGCTGCTTAGTATTAAATGAGGCTGTTTTAACAGGGATTTACTGTATTTTTAGGCGAGTGGCAGAACTTTTTATGTTTGATTTTGAGATCAGTGGCATTCATTTGGATGAAGAAAAGGTAATTTCTGGCTACAATGTATGAACAGAAATTTGTCTGTCTACAAAAGACCAGATAATGAAACATGTGGGACATGAAATCACGTGCTTCTGGGTCAGTTTGTCCTATGTGGAATTTTGTTGCCTTAGAAGTGATTAACTTTGACGATTTTAAATCACTTCTGAAGGTAGTTTTTAGATAGTTGGTTGTTCTTCCTAGTTTGGTCCTCATCATTCCTTTCTGTCCTGAGGAGTTATAAGCAAGTCCTGAGATCCTATTTTCTTTCTTTGGTGTCTGCATCAGATATTTAAAATAGCTACTCAGCTATCAGAACAAGATATTTACAGAGGGGGAAAAGCAGCACTCCATGCACCTTGATGACCTTGAGGTTAATCAAGTGGAGTGTGTTAGAAGGGTTCAGGTGTGTGTCCAGGCACTCCTGGGGTGCTCACATAACCAGAAGGTGTAAATCTTGTTCAAAATTGAGTATCTGGGCATGGTCTGATTACCTGTCTTGGAGCTTTTATATACTTTTGCAGTAGTTAGTGATGGATTTTTCAAACCCAGCAGCTTACACCATGCTTTGTGGTATGGATGATCTGTCTGTTCAGAGTTCATGTCACTGTATGAAGTTAATTCCTTGTTTATTTGAGTCATGCCCTCCAAAAAGATCCGTACAAAAGCTCTTCTACCAGACTGATGCTAAAGAGTTATTCTGAAGATAATGGTTTTGATGGTGTTTTGTGACCTAGAAAATGGTTCTAGAATATATTTTTACAATTACATTGTCCAAAGAACAACCCTGAAACTTCAGCTCTGGAGTTTGTCTGATTTGGCCATTGGTTCTATGATGCTTCATCTCCTTTCAGTTACAATTTCACTTATTTTTGCATGTTTTCTCTTCCTTCCCTGCCTATCTCACTTTTCTTGCTGCTCAGTGGTTTTTTTCATTTCTCATTTAAGATTTTAGTAATCCTTCCCTGTTTTAAGTTGAGGTTTACTTCTGCTACAAAGACTTCCTGCTTTTTAAAATAAAACTTGAAGATATATTTTCAAGAGAAAGAGTGGGAATGGGAGGACAGAGATCATGTTATGTCATTCTTTGGACTGTACAAGATATGTTGTATCTGTACCCTCAGCCTTTGTTTTTTTGAGCTATGAGCCCACAGACAATACAGTCCACAGTGTACTAATGTGAGCAAGTTCACTGAAGCACATCTTGCATGATTAGTGTGTGAAATGCTGTGATGATGATAAAACTCTAATCACAAACTTCTAAGAGAAGGATTGAAATACTGTAAATAGTTTACAGTCTCCAGAAAACAGCACAATACAAACAGGAAAAAGAGAATTTTATTCTATATCTGTTTTAGGGTATCTCTCTTAAAAATGCTTCTTTTTTTAGTCAAAGTTTTACATAGCAATCAGTTACAAGTTAGCAAAGCTTGTGTAATTTCTACTTGAACTCCACTATATATTTTCGTACTGCAGAAACGTGGGCCTTTTCTTTGAAATTTCAATGCTTTATGAGCATCTGGTCTTGTTGACTTGCCCTGCATTATGACTTTATTGATTCTGTAGGTATAATCTTAAGTGTTGTACTTTCTGCTTAATTTTTGAAAGAGTCCTTTAAGGTTTAAAAACTTTGAGTTCTGCTTGTACTCTGTCTGAAGATATTGTTTTGTACTTTATTTTTCTTACAGCGTAAAAAGGCAGTCGAGCTCAATGTCAGAATATTGGATTTATGTAACGAATTTCTGATAGGAACTCACATTCCCAACAAGATTGACAAACATGTGTTGCCAGAGCACATTCGGTACAATTTTACAGCTGAAGGCAATTACCTACGAATTGCTGGTCTGCATGCTGATTGTCCTGATGATCTGGTTTGTATTCCCTGACTTTACTTTGGCATCCTTTATACCAGAAGTGCATATCAGTTATTTGACTTGTTAGTGAGTCAAATCTATGTGGTTGGTGATTATGCTGTAATTACTAACAGGGAACAACTTTGATAGAATGTAATAATCAATGGCATATTTGATAGTGGCAGGTATGAAGTAATGGCTGTGCAGATCCTGAATGGCTGTAGGAAGAAGAGGGGCAGAATACAGACTGGATTTTAGGCAAGCACACTTCAGTTTATTCAGAGGTGGGATCCCATGAATTGCAGTTCTGAAGGGCAGAGGAGCTCAAGAAAGCAGGTAGTTCTCTAATGGCAGCATCCTCCAAGTGTGTGAGAGTAGTGAGATACTCAGTGCATCCTGATCCTTAGAAAGCCAAGCAGATGTATCAGGAACCAGGCTTGACAAGCAAACAACTCTTAACAAAGCTTCATCTCCAAAAGATACCATACATGGAGTGGAAGGTACAAGATCCAGAGGAGAAATGTAGAAACATTGCCTGTATGTGTAGGTATGATGTTGGGAAAGTCAAGGCTCAACTGCAGTTGTGACTTGGAAGGGACATCGAAAGCAATGAAAGCAGTTACTGTTGCATTGGTACTAAAAGCCTGAGCAAGGAAAACGTAGGCTAGGTGCTGAGTAAGGTGGGTGACAGTGGCAGCAGACAGATAAGGCTGAGATGCTCATCACTTGCTTTTGCCTCAGTGTGCATCAGTGACTTTAGTCCAAGGCAGGAGATTGCAGTCTGGATTGGTGGACAGTCAAATAGGTAAAAAGACCAATTTCAGGATCAGAGAGTTGGTTGACATGCACCCTACAGGAAGACTCATAATGGAAGAATTCTTGCAGGAGTCTATCCTGGGTCCCCTGTTTAACACCTTTATCAGTTACATAGAGGAAGTGACAGAAGGCTTTGCCTACCAGATGTGCAGGGGAGAGCAAATAGGGAGGAGCAATCAATACACTTGAAGGTGAAGGCTGACATTCAGAGTGGCCTAAAAGCTGGGATAATGGTTCAGTGGCCTAAGAGCTGGGATAATGGTTCAGTCTTACATAATTCAAAAAGGACAAGAGCAAAATCATACACCTGGAAATGGAGAACTCCTGGTTATAGGTCAGGCTGGGACTGCCTGGCTGGGTCTGATCTGTGGCAAAGGCCCACAGTACTGGTGAGCAGCAAGCTGAGCATGAGCCAGCAGTGACCCTGGCAGCAAAGAGCCAACAGCACCTGGGCTTCCCTTAGAAACTGAGGGGTGAGATTGTAGCCCCACTCTTCAGGAGTGTCTTCAGCAGAGGCCACCAAGATGGGCAGTAACTGGAGTGCTTCCACTGTGAGGAAGGGCAGAGGGATTTGGGCTTGTTCACCCTGCAGCAGGGGTGGTTTGGGGGGACCCTGCCAGCACCCTCTCCTTCCTACCTACAAAGGAGGTCATGGAGAAAATAGAGCCAGGCTCTTCAGCATGGTGCATGACAGGAGAACAAGTGTCAGAAGGCAAAAGTTGAGAAATGCCAGTTGGAGAAGTTTTTCCTGCTGATGATACCCAAGCAGTGAAATAGTGAGGTCATGCTGTCTATCCCATATGTGCAGGGTTTCAGGACCAAACTGGAAAAAGCTTTGTGTGACTTGGTCTTAGCTCATAGCTGCCTCTGTTTTGTGCAGGAGGTTGGATTGGAGACCTCATGAAGTCCCATCCAACCTCGATTATCCTGAAAAAAAACTTACTTTAGTTATTGATAATGTTGTTTTTCTGAAAAAGAATTAATTTTGAGTTATAAATTTAAAATTAGTTTAGACTCATTGAAATATGGCCGTGGCATAGACTTTTAGTTACAACTAGACTTTTAGTTACAATTCTAGGATCAGGAGCATATTGAAACATTTCAGGGTTCTTTCTTCACTTATGCTATGTGGAGTGAGGCTTAGTTCAGATGAAGGCAAGTATAAGTTGTTGCTGGATTTCTTGAGCTTATTCCATATGTAGAAATAAAATTATTGGTGATTGGCTTGTGAAACATAAAAGCATTTTATTAAATTTTGAGTCTTCAGCTAATTTCTTTTTTCAGAGTTATGAAAAGACCCAAACTAAAGACCCAAACTAAAAATATGAGAAAAGGAAAAAGTTTGTAGGCAGACGGGCAGATTAATCGTTTTCTACTACAAAAGAAATAAGGCTTTTCTCTTCCTCTGTTTTCTCTCCTCTGACCCTGTCTCTTTTTCTTGTCAGATTCTACCATTAGCAAACCTAACTGATATGCAGAGAACAACTTGGGTTTATTTTCAGAAGTTTTAATGAGTTAAAGCAGCCCACAGAGTGGTCTGAAAAGCACAGATGTTGGCAGAAAGAGGGAGGTGATGAGAGACTCTTGACAGGAGTAGAGAACAGGACCCTTTTTGGCAGTCTTGATCTATTAGGTTGTCTCATTGCATTTCCTCATTCCACTTCTAATGGGTAAGAGCTGTAATTGTCAGGCAGTTGTAATTAGTATTGTTAAAAGACTTTAGGCCTTTTCCCACCAATATCAGTGGAATACAGCTGTTATGCCAATCTTCAGTTGCATCACTTGTTTCTCTTAAAAATCACTCTGTAGCAATGTGACTTTTTTTTTTCCTTGTATTAGGTGCGGGAAGCTGCTTACAAGATTTTTCTGCATTCAAACACTCAGCAGCTGGCTCGATTGGAGGAGCTGCTTGCGAGCAGGAACAGCCTGGCTCAGCTGGTTGGCTATGACACCTTTGCCCACAGGGCTCTTCAGGGAACAATGGCCAAAAATCCAGGTAGGAAGGCATGTATGGAAGGACATGTTGAGAAGTCAAACATGTAACATGAGACCAAAGGTTGTTCGTTTCTTTAGCTAAGTTTGCACATAATTCTTCCAGCGAAGTGTTCTATTGCAGTTACATTTTGCTGTATGCCATACTCAGTGGTCACTGTAAATAACAGTACTCACTGAGGAGGATCTGGTGTTTTAGTTCAGAATTGATGCTCACTTCTTAGATTATGAAGGTGTCATTATCTCAGCACATAACAAAGTAAATGGAGTACTAGATTCTCTTAAAATAATGTCAGTGGAGTAGTTTGTTAAAAAAAATCTAATGGAATTTTTATTTGGAATAGTAAATGTAAATTTAACATCCTTTAAATTAAACATCCATCTCATGTAAATTTAACATCCTTTGGGACGGGAAGAATAATTTTAATATTTTTTCCTTCCTTCTAGAAACAGTAAGACAATTTCTGGAGAAGCTTTCTGAGCAGTTGTCTAAAAGGTATGCCTTTTTCGCTACGTTTTTTTTAGCCATACTCTTTATTTCAAGAATAGAGAGACTTGTGCAATAATAAGTTAGTCAGTGCTGCTTATTATGTGCTTTGATTAAATAAAGACCAAGACTTCCCCAGAATTTTGAGAGAAAGAAAAAGCTGTGTGCTTAGAATAGATTCTGTGTCTGTGATCAGAGAACACCCAGGACTGAATGCAAGAAGTGCAGTTAACAGCAAACAGGAAGACCAAGCTGAAGTGTGGAACACCTATCCTTGTCTTCTTGCCATATGCACAACTCCATACATTTTGCACCTATAAACAAATTTCCATCTTTGTCCCTCTTGCCACCCTGAGCTCCACACAGCACAAAACATGGGGGGTATTGTAAGAATAAAAATGCTTTTGAGCTGTACAACCACAGGAAGAGGGACTGAATTTGAAAGTGCCTGAATGGCAGAAGCAGAATGAAAAGGTTTTTCTACTGTTGTATGTGGACCTGCCATTTTATCTAGTCATTTTATATAGTACTGTAAATCTCTGATGATGGACATTTTATTAGGGTGCAATATCATCATGTACTGTATTTCACTGCTCAAAAATCTTTCATTAATGTTTTCATCATAAAAATATTTTTCAGAACTCAAAAAGACTTTGAAATGATGACAAAGATGAAGATGAAGCTCAATCCCCACAATTCAGTAAGCTACATTTCCATATGTGATTGTCTGTTTTGTTTCTTTAAAAAAAAATAGTATAAGGTAATCATGTTCTACAATTACTTCTACTTCAGTGTATAAGATGTAATAGAATTAGAAACATTCTCTCTACTGGCTTCAAATGCTTTCTGACCACTTAGTTGCTGTATTAAAACTAAATACTGAGTATTTGCTGTTGGTTTATACAAAGTGATAGTGAGATAACCAAAACATAAAGCTGTGAAAGGAACTACCACTTTGCTTTGAATTAATCGACTCATTTGATAAATAAAGGTTCTGCTTTAGGTTAGATTCAAGCCCAGTTTGTATACTACATTGAATGTATCTTAATGCTGTACATATCTAGATTTATCTTTTTATTTGAACTGAGTATATTTCTTGAAATCTGGTATGAAGTCCTATCATATAGTTGAATAAGAAGACCAATCTTCAAGAAGTGTTAAAAAAGTTTTCAGGTTATGATATATGATGCTATTTTTGAATTGAGCCCTAACTGTTTCAGATTACTTTTCAAAATTCTATGACTTACTGAAACTGCAAAAATACTCAAGTGAAACAAAACTTTTACTTTGGGTTCACTTTTTGTCTGTTATTGTAATTATAAGCTGGAATTCTCTTTCAGATGCTGATGCCATGGGATCACCCCTATTACAGTGGAGTCCTTCGTGCTGAGAGGTAAGCTCCTTATGTTCCTGATTGTAATGTAAATGAGTGTCCTTGCAATAAAGACAAAGAAAGTTCTCAACGTAAACAGGATTTCTTTCTTTGAAGATGTACCTCAAGATGAAAAAATAAATATTATCTGGTGGGAGGGTTGTTTGCAATATTTTTTAGTTACTGCTCGAATGCCTGTACAAGTTTTTGGCTCCTGTGTTGTTTTGCAAGGAAATATTGGCCCTCTTTGAAGATCAAAGAGAACGAAGCAGTTCTAGAACTGATAGAAAATCCTTATTCTTGTTTTGCTTTTAGTTCTTAGCTGGGCTGTACTAATGTTTAAAAATAAATTTTGAACCCTGAATACAATTCAACTTTGTATTTTAACTTCATTGTGCTTCTTACTGAATGTGTAACTTCATCCTCTTTTGCAGACTTGAAATAGGAACTTCTTCCATAAATCTTTACTGTTTATGGATAGAATTCATTCTTATCTCTCTTGCAAAGACTGGGAAATAAATCCTTTACACAGACCTAAATAGTGCAGGCCTTTGCACATAATGAGATGTCAGCTCTGAAAGATGTAAGCCCTGCATGTTGTCTTTATTAGATCAGCAGCAATGACCTTTGAGGTTTCTGTTGGAAAAGATAATTGAAAGATGTGATGCTCTCACAAGGGGGTTTAGAAAAAAATTCTTCCTTCACTGCAGATTTACAGTTTTTTGGTTTTTAAACAAACATAGACTAGATGTATCTGATTAAAATAGTAGTTTGCTCTGGATCAGAAAGCTGTGGTAGTATAGACAGCATGAATGGATTGCTAGAAGCTGGCCTGGTTGTTTTCAGAATTGGTGTGTAAGGCTTAGAGCATTAGGTGTAGAAGGCACTGTGTTTTTTACTTGTCCTGGAAGAGTGTCTTCTGGTGCTGATTGTCCTTAGTCTTACTGTCCTTCTTAGATCTCCTCATGAAGCTAACAATCTCATGGTTGAGTTGCTGATGATCACAAGTAGATAATTTTGCTCTTTTTGGCATTAGAAAGAAAAATATTTCCTTTCCTTGGAGGGCTTTGTAAGAGACCCAATTAAGTTACTTTAAGAATTGCATGGTGTCTTTGTGAAGGAAGAGCTGCAGGTAAAACAGACCTAGACATTGGCAGTGTATCTTTGCTATTTTTTTGTATTCAGGCACCAAGTCTGAAAGTTGGATCAGTGTGAAGAGTCTCTTGAATCTGTGTAGGGCCTCCCTGGTTACAATCCAGGATTGGGGCCCAATGTTTTTCTCCCTCCAGCTTGGGTAGGACTATTTGTTTCTGGCAGATATACAAGCATCTACAAGACAAGGGGAAAAAAGTAGTTTTCCTTTCCATTGTGTGCAGAGCTGCTTTGCTTTAACACAAGGGTGTAGATCTTTCATGGGCCTGTTTTCTGGATAGTTGCCTTTTTGGAAAAAGTGTTTGATCTAACTGCCTGAACAAGGCTTTACATTTATTCTGCTCATATTGTGGGTGGTTAACAGGGTACTGGACACTGGGTATTCGGCTCTGAAAAGTGAAAACTGCTCCCCTGCACAGTCTCAAAGACTGTGCTCTATGAGTGAAACTAGGCAGGAGTCAGAGTATTCATACAACAGCCAGAGGATGGGAATATACCTTGTCATGTCTCTGCCCTAAATGCCCTGTTACCCAGATGGGAATCTCCTATTCTTTATCTTCTATTTGTACTTTCCTTGTTTGACCACATCCCTTCTTGAATGCCCTGTGGATACTATGGTATGTTCAGATCAGCACTTTTGTAACTGGAAGATAAGAACTGTATCTGTCACACAAGCCTTGATGCTTGGCTGGAGTTTGACTTTTGGCTATTTGTTGTTACTCTTTTTTTAACTGACCCAGTTATCTCACAGTATTAAATTATGCATCGAAGGAAAAGTGATGTTATTTTCCTAGGTTGGTTGGTTTTTTCCATAGGAAAATTATGGAATGCTTTTAAAAATATATATTTTTCTTTTTTTTTATTTATAAGCTCAATAAATAATTTTTTTTACTTCTGTCCTATTATATTTTGCATTTTTTCATCTTGGAATCACAAAATATATTTTAAAACAAGATGCACTTAACTGTCATGCATTTCTCCTGTTCTTTGTTTAGTCTGTTAGATTTTTTTTTTTTTTTTTTGTTCTCTAAGGGTTTCTCTCTTTTGGAAGAAATTTACTTTTAGCTTTAGGTCTTTAACAAGAATGCCATGGTTGTATTTGTAGTAGTGCTGTGCACATAGCATGGCTTATGTATTTGTCTCTCATGTTTTGTGACTCAGTAGTAGTTTGCATGGTAGGTTTTTGTATTAGGAAATTCTCTTTTCTTCTGCTTAGTAAAACATTTTTGTTGATAGGGAAGCAAATGTATGCTTTTGGGTATTCCCTTTGGACTACTGTTGTCACCATGGCTCCAGCTGAAGTACAGACTTATCATTTTCTAGGTATTGTCAGGTACATGAGATACAGATTATCTTTACAAATGTAGGGATAAAGAAAGAGACTATGAGGATTCGGTTCTTAATTAAGTAACTCAGCACTAGGGGGTGCAAGAAATATTCTATGGGACCGTGTGTCTGCTTGAAAATGTTGGCCTATTCAGCCGTTCCTCTTTAGTCCTCCAGATTTTGACCAGCTACATCTCAAATGACACTAAAACTCGTGACATGTTTTTAATGTGTCTATTTTATATTTGCAGCATGTTGTGTATTTTAAATTTATGTATATATATTGTCTTGTAAATATACATTTAGTCTTTACTGTAGCAGTATTAAAGTAACAAATCCTTCACCCGATTTCTAATAACTAGTTCTAAGAAGTAGATGTTTACTTCTGTAGGATGCAGAATGCCCTCATGCGTTTGGACTGTAGAGTTCTGATGCCATTTGCTGTCGCATCGGGTTGGTTTTTGTCACTTTCCTCGGCGTTACCGCTCCTTGCAGCTGTTCTGTCCCTTGAACAGCAGGAGGCGCTCCAGACTCAAGCTGCAAGTTGCGGTTGTTCTGTCTAAACCCGGCCGCAACAATTTTCTTTCTGTCAGCTTTCACCAAGTCTTTTCCCTGGAAACTTGATCCTACTTCAAAAGTGTAAGCCTCCTGTTGATGGGAACAGGATATGTTCCTTTTTTTTTTTTTCCCCAGCCTATGTTAAGTAGCGTCTCTGGCTACACTTAAGACAGTGTAATGTTTTTGTAGCTATAGTTTAAGGGACAGGGTAAATACATGTCGGTATAAATGTACTTTTAAGAGAAACAGGAGACAAAAGTCTGAAATTCATGGTAGTAGTGTCTTAAAAGAAGATAGAGTAATTAGGAGAACCTCAAGAATTTTGGCAGGCTAAGGGTAATAAACCAGTGAATGCTAGGACATGCTTCGGAATCTAACAAGTAAGAAGCTGTCTAATATGTATATTATAAAAATAATAATGTTGCATTTTAGTGCAGACAAGTACCCAAGTATTAATGAAATTGCATTACTTCTCAGTAAGTGCAGCTATAATTCTCAAGGCCCTGATCTTGCAAAGATGTGGTAGTCCTGCTGACTTCTTCCAGGTCAGAGAAAAAAACACAACAGAAAATCACCACAAAATGCTGTGAGAGACTTTTTGAGATCAGCCATTTGCCTTGAAGGTAGGATTGGCTGCGCTTAGTCACTTCTGACAGAGGTGCAGAAGTGTTCTTGAGAACCATCAGCAGTGAGCTTTGTGTATTTGGTATTCACTTCTGTTTCCTTAACCTGTGGTTCTTGCCAGGCTGAGTTGACTTCACTGGCTGTAATTCACTGTTAGGATTTTTGCCAAAATGTCCCAGGTCTTATTCCACTTGAAGCTGTGATGTGCTTGCAGAGTACTTACAGATCAATGCAAAAATAAGTTTGTTTCCTGAGGTGTAGGAAAGAGAAGCCACCATGACAGCTGCAGGCATTTTGGATCCGGGGCTGCCAGAGATTAGGAATAAATCACTTCCTTTCTTGTTGGGACTATACATGGTTTACTGGCTTCAGGGGAGGGTGGGCACCATTTCTGGGTTTTTTCAGAGGGTTACCAAGTACCAAGATGTGAAACATCCAGTCACTTTTTCATAAGTTCTTAAAAGCTGCAATTAATATTGAGGTTTGCAAGTTACTAGTAAAGAAACTTGTTCATGGCTGCTTTTTGTAAAATTACTTTTAGTTTTATGAAAGACTGTTCTCTCTTGGGAATGCCATGTGGAAGTATAGCCCAGACTTTTTGCAGAACATGTGAGAAAACTGTCACTCTGTTCAGTTTGAAAGCTGAAGCGGAAATGTAATGCAAAATATAACTAGGAAATCTTTCAACCAAAGTGCTCAGAGAGGAGGAGAACTTTGTGTAACAAACTATTTGTAAGAAAGGTAAGGCATGCCTTCTGTTAAATCAACTAATGGAGGTATAGAAAGTCTACTTTAACTCACCAGTGACTAAAGCTGGTGGATTAAGCTTTTTGGAGGAAAATCTGAAAGTTACTGAAAAGCATTGCTGTAAAGCAGAATTCAACTTTCAAGAATTATTTCTTTATTCAAAACATTGTGGAAGAACAAAGAAATTGTTGATTTGAAAACTAAATCAAATCTAAAAGTTGGGTATAGTGTTGATACCAATATTCTAAAGTACCCCTTGACCTCCTCCAAAATATTCTAGGAAGTACAATTAACAGAAAGAAAAAAGGAATGTGAAATACAGGTGCTGCTTTATAGTTGATGAGAGTACAAAGGCATTCTATTATTATTATTGTTATTATTTTTAAGAAATCCAGAGTCTTCTATAAGTCATGGTTCAGAGACTCCCTTTAGGTAAAGAATTAAGTTTCATAGTCTGGCATGTAATGAAAATTGGAAGGGGTTTTCCTTGTCTTGATCTCTTCAAGTTAACCTGAGGGGTTCATCTTACTTTTATCTTTGCTAACAAGATCTTTTCAAGTTTCTTTGAAAGTTTGACAGGATCTGTTTTATTAGAGATAGTTAACTTTGTCGTCTATATTTTTGTGGATGTCAACAGGATAATAATTTTTCTCACAAAAACCCCCAAAGAGGTCAGGATATATCAGGGACTATATATAATAGCCACCAATAAAAATTTTTGCCTGGCAGCTAATTTGCAATTGTTGAGTCTGAATGCTTGTGTTCTGAAGAACAGTGATCCTGATTCAAATATCCCTAATGTTCAATTTTATAAAAAGCATTCTTAATAGAATAGATGAAAGTCATGTTGCACAAAACAGTCTTAGCCTCATTCCATAGACACAGCTTAAATGAAAGTGATTTTAGGAGTCTGCATTTTATTTCGACTCAGTGAAGTCACAGAAGCTTAGAAATAATTATTTATAATCACATACTACATCTTTGTTTCTCACGGGGGCACAGCCTTTTTGTTTGAAGCCGGCTGTTCTTGAAGAATAACCAAACCTCATTGTGTCAGTTAACTTCTTTTTATAATCGTTTTTTTAATTGGTTTGGCTACTTTGCTTCTCTTAAAAATACTGCTGGGCTGCAAACTGTGAAAGTAAAGTGTCTGGATTTCTTAAATGTAGTTTATCCTTTAATAAGAAGTAGGAATTTACATTAAAGAAACTACAGCTTTCTTTGATATTTCTACTTTTTTTAGGCGGCTACTGAGATTTCTCTTTGTAAAGTTACTTAGCTTACATTCTGACATAGAGTATATTAGAATTTTCATTCTTTCTTGGGCTTTGTTATAAGCACAAATGCTTTGGCATTTGAAATCAGATGTTCAGAGTGAATTAAGTTACTGGAATATGCAAAATGAATGCAGAGCAAACCTATTATGTTCAAGTTGGTGTCTCAGTCTTTTACAGTTTTCGACATGTAAGCATGAGAGTTATGCAATTCTACAGGAGAAACAATTAATTTAAGGTTCATTATTACAATAAAAGGGACATCTTTGAGTCTTGATTTTTATCTTAAGTCAAAGCAGCTTAACTGAAAGTTTGGCACAGAGGAAAATGTTCTTTTCCATTGTAGAGGAGTTAATGTATATATTTGTTGATGCTGTTACTGATTTATGCAGGGTGAATGTGTGTTGCTGTCCCCCTTTTTTTTTTTACATAAATGCTATATTTCCTACATCAAAACTAAAAGCAACCTTTTAAAAATAAATAATTAGTATCTAGGCATGTACAAAATCCTTGATTTCAGGAAGTCTTTTAGATTAATCATTGTGTTTTCTAATGGGTGTGTGTATGTCTGTAACGGATAGAAGTTTTGATATTTCCTTTTCCTGTTCTTCCAGAATTACATTCAGATCCTTTAAGTTTCACATAATGGTTTAAGAAAAATTTATGTGCTCAAGTTCAAGGGTAGTTGGGAAAATCTTTTTGTAGCAGAGTAAATTGCAAATATCAAAAATCAATCCATACCTGTGTTTTTTTTAGTGGGGATATACTAGAGGAAATGTTACATGGTAAGAAATCTTTTTGACTGGAGTATATAGTTCTCTGCAAAGTTAACACCATCTGAGATCCATCTCTTTTGCCTGCATTTTAAAAGGCAAATTCCCATAGAAAGTACTGTGTTCTTTATCCTTTTGGGATTCAACTATACAACATGCAGTCCAGTCAGGGAAGCCTAAGTTCCAGCAAGAAGCAAGAGCTCATAGCTGAGCTCTAGACTTGTGCTAGTTACCTCTAACTGGTACCTTATGAAGCTTGAAAGTGTCAGAATATTTGTGTCCGCCCTTCTCTGGTGACATGGGCATCCTAAGGCCCAGAACTCACATTTTAAGCAAAAGGGTAGCCAGACAGGGTGTTTGATTCTTGCCCTGGCTTGCTTAGCTGCCCTGAATCCTTTTTCTTCCTTAGGAAATACTGTAACCGTGTTTCCATGTGTTTGCCAGCTTTGGAGACAGCAGTACAATCAATGTCTTTCTGGTGATCTTACTCTGCCATGTGCAGAAGAGTCTGTCTGCTCTTCTGGGGCTGCAAATTACAGCAAACAAGAAAACCTGTCTTCCAGGTCTCCTTTGTAGTAGTTATTGTCACTAAATGCTGTCTGTCTCCAGAACATTAACCTTTCTTCCTAGTAGCAGTAACCCTTAGCAGAAGTTTTACTGGTAGCAGAGTGCCTCTTACTGTAGTTCAGTGTGGGTCATGATAATTTCCTTTCTGATTTCTTTTCCCAAAAATACTTGAGTGCACTTCCTGTTGGAGATAAAATCATAACTTGTCTGAATAAATGTGGAGGCTGCTTGCCAAAGAGTGTGCTCATAATAAAGCAGCTGCTTCTTGCAGTTTTATTTCAGTTTTTTACTATTTGTTTTAAATAGAAGTCACAAAGCTGTACAACTGTTCAAGCTTACAGTTAGATAACAGCTTGAAAATTGTGCATAAAGTGAGTCTTAGATTGGATGCTGCTTTAACATGTAGTATAATAAAAAATTATATGCACAGTAGGGTCATCAACATTTATTAACATGTAGTTTATGAAGATAGCTTTACTCTGGCTAGTGAGCATCTCAAGGGCAGGCTAAGCTAAAGCACTTTGGAAGTTCTTCTCCTTTTCATGTAGAGTGAGTCAGTATCAGCTAATTCATTGACTGAAGTTGTGCTTTCATTCTGTTGATTGAAAAGTAATGTATGATGGAATCCAGAATCACAAAATTGTTAGGGTTGAAAGAGACCTCTGGAGATAATCTAGTCCAACCTCTTGCCAAGGCAGGAATGCCTTGGTTTTGGTAGGGTTTTGTTGGGAAGCTTTAGTCTGCATTTACAAATACACTTGGTTTCATGTTTGAAAGAATAGGGATCAAAGAAGCACCAAGTGGGATAGAAGATGGGGAACTTTGAGTTTTCCTTTTAGCTTCAGGAGAAATTAATTTTACAGTCTTGGATCAGTCCTCAAAAAGGCTCTCCATCCTACACACACAAATTCTGTCTTTGTTACTGGGAAATTTAAAATGCTAAAGGAATGTATTGAGAGAAGTCTTCATCTTAAAGTTTTATGTGGTCTTTTACAAAATTTAGCCCAGGTCAGAGTGTGTTTTGGAGATACAATCTGAGACCCTTTAACAGCATGAGAATTTTCTTTGAAAGGCCTGAGGGAAGAGAGGTTTCGATTGCTGTCACAGTCACAGTCCCCATTGCTGCCCAAAGTTGAGCTACCATGTTTTTAGATTGGTGTGAATTTGAATGCCAAAATACTGTGCCTGGGAAATGTGTTCTTGCAGTCCCACTAAGAGATGAAGCTGTCAGTAACTGAGATTGGGTAATCATTTGCTAGCTAAGAGATGCTTTTTTCTTGTCATCTGGAAACCATGAAGTTGCTAATGACTGCTACCATTTGAGTGTCTGAAATCAACCAAGAATCTTCAACAGGGAGCATCTACTTTGTAAACTCTTCCAAATACTTTTCTACCTACATCCATATGCCAGATTTAAGTTTTAGAGATCTAGTAGAGATTGCAGCATTTCCTGTTCTGTTCATTGAGTATTTTTATTTTTGGGGAAGGTTCAAATCTTTTCAATTTTCCCCTTTTCCCCATTGTCTTCTAATCTTACCTAGTGTTACACCTTTTATGTTTCAGTGAGTAGCATTAAATCTTGAAGGTGGGGGCTCAGAAAAGAGTCAGTCATGTGCTTGCTCTTGCTGCTGAAAGGCAAGATCATCTATCAGTAATAATTCCAGGAGCTGAGGTTTTGGTTATAGAACATCAGTTTCAGATAGCTGAGATTTCAGCTAATTGCTGTTCCTAAGTAAGCCCAAAGAAAAAGTTTTCCTGGAATCAGTGCAAGTTTGGAGTTAGGTCTTCTTCACTTAGAGTTGGTTGTACTTAATTTGTGAAAATAGAGTTCATGTATGAGGTAGGACCAAATTCAAAACTTGGGAATTAGGTCTGTGTTTTGGTGTCTGGAATGATTACTGCTTAGTGGGTATAAACTGGTATTTAGACAAAGATTTTTGAAGATGTATTACACACTTTTTGGAGGAGTAGCTTTTTTTTTCCACTACCCAGTACTCATTTTGAAGTATTATTGGTTATTATAATCTGATTGGGATAATTGCACTGTATTATGGGTTTTAACTCCTTTCTGCATAACTCCTAGGACATTGCATTGGCTAGCAAACAGTGGATGCCAGATAACTCAAGGTATAATAATCTCTGCTGACTGCTGCCAGGTGTGTCCAGAAGTAAGTTGAATATTGAATCTGTGGCATAAGACACTAGTGGTATTTGAGGGTTTTTCAATATCTTCAGCTTTGATTTGTTTTGCCCACTGGTGTAATAGGCAAGGCAGAAATGGACAATTGAGATCAGAAGTAGAAACATTTTTGTTTTGGCATTCTGTATAAAAAAATGTTAAAAAATGTTGTTTTTCAAAACTTTTTTCAATTTTCCATTGGCAAGAAGAACATTAACACACATCTTTCATTAAATGTGGGAGAGGTTTGATCCTGGCAATGTTCTAGCAGAAGGGACTGACATTAACTTTGTGTAGTTTCTATTAAAGTGTTTGTTTAGTCAGGACCTCATTGTACTCAAAATGTCAAGATTGTGACATCTTCAAACATTAGCCAGAGTAGGGGGCTAGTTCCTCTGGGGAGTCTGCCTTAAGGCATTATAGTCTGTTGCTGCTATTTTTCTGAAGGGGTGGATAAGTATCATGCTTTTTTCAAAGGACAAAACTATTCCAGACTGACTTCCTGCCACCACCCCACCCCCTCTCCCCACTTTGGACAGTGACAGTATATTACAAAGTATTTATCAGAAGGCCTTCTTCACATACTTTTCATCCTGGGATGGGGTCATGGGGACATTGTGCATATTCAAGGAGTGCTGAGCATGAGAAGTAGGCATTGATCTTCTCCCTGCAATATATTAGTGTCAGCTGTTCTATCCATGAAGAAGTATCATTGCTTTGTCTCACTAGTACATATCTTTGTATTTGACTGAAATGAAATCAAACTTTGTTTCACAGGTTGTTTTGTTCCACCCCTCCAGCAAACACATTGATCCAGTATTTCAACTGAATGTGATAATCCTTTATGATTAGTATGAAACATTGTCTTCCTCTGATAAAGCTGGAATCTATCTCATGCTGCAGCTGTGTGCTCTTAGTCCTAGGTTCCATATGACATCTTCACACAGTAGTTGGAGTTGGAAATTTTCTGTGGAGGTCATGTGGTCCAGCCCCCTGCTAAAGCAGGGTCTCCTAGAGCTGAGGGTCCACGATCATGTCCAGGCAGCTTTTTCAGTATCTCCAAGTTGCAAGACTTTGTAGCCTCTAAGGATAACCTGTGCCAGTGCTTGCTAATCCTCACTGGGAAAAAAATGTTTGCTGATGTTAAGATGCAACATCCTGTGTTCCTTTCTGTGCCCATTGCCTCTGGTCCTGTCACTGGGCAGCACTAAAAAGAGCCTGGCTCTCTCCTCTTTGCACCCTTCCTTCAGGAATTTATACTCCTTATTAAGATCCCTCTGAGCCTTCTCTTTCCCAGGCACAACAGTGTGGCTGTGCCTCTCTTCCTGATGAGTTGAGCACAGGGCACAGCACTTCAACACTGGACACAGTGCTGAGTAGAGCAGAAAGGTCACCTCCCCCAGCCTGCTGGCCATGCTCTTCCTAATGCACCCAAGGTGCTGGTCACCTTCTTTGTGGCAGGGGTCCCTCACTAGCTCATGCTTAACTTGGTATCCACCAGGACCCCCTGGTCGCTGTCTGCAAAACTCCTTTCTTGCTGGGTCTGGGTGTCCCCCAGCACATACTGGTGCCTGGAGTTGTTCTCCCCAGGTGCAGTGGAGAAGTTCTTGAACTTCTTGAAGTTCCTATCAGCTCATTTATCCTGTAAGCCTGTAAAGGTCCCAGTGGATGGAAACAAGACCCTCTGACATATCGGCCACTGCTCCCAGTTTGGATGACAGTTCTGCCAGTGGCTGGACACGACAGGACTGGACCCAGTACTGACCCCTGGAGCACACTGCTGGTTCTTGGCCTCCAAGCAGCCTTTGTGGCACTGAACACCCTTTGGACCCTGCCATTCAGCCAGTTTTCTGTCTGCTCATCCAGCCCATACATTGACAGCTTCTCTGTGAGGATCTTATGGGAGACAGTGTCAAAGGGCTCACTGAAGTCCAAGGAGGTGATGTGCACTGCTCTCCCCTTTTCTGCCAGGCCAGTTATTTCAGCATATAAGGTTATCAAGTCTTTTTAAGCATGACTTGTCTTTGCTGAATCTATACTGACTGCTCCTGGTGACTTTCTTGTCTTTCATGTACTTGGAAACGGTTTCCAGGGTTAACTGGTCCATCAAAAGAAAAATTCTGCTCTTAAAAAATTTTGAGCAGTCTCTACACATCTTTTGATTTTTCTTATTTCTTGTGTAAAAGTTATCTAATTTCATCAAATGTTTTCAAGGGGCTGTTCTTTAATTTCTTATTATTTTCATGTTCTCTTATCCTGTAGCTGAACTCACTGTTGGGAGCAACACGTTTTAGTTTCCTGCAGCTGTGAAAATCTGATGTTTTGTTATGAATGTGAGCTGTTGGTAGTGTTAAATTTTGATTTACTGAAGTCTGTGTTTGTAGTACTATATCATATGTTTCTTTCCTGAAATACCTTGTACGCTTGTCTCTCTTCTCCCACTGGGCAGGGAGGAAATAGCACAGGAATCCTGGATGATACTGGATGTCTGGGGGGGAGGAGGGTGTGCAGGCTTTGCAAATAAGCATAGATTTGGCAGGACTAATTGAAATGCACTCAGCAAAAAAGCCCTGCAAAGAGCCCTTGTGCAATGAAGCCTCTTGAGCTTGTCTGTGGTGTGTATTGAGACAGTACTTTTGTAGCCAGATATTAGTTAAAGAAGCAATTCTTTGAATTACAGCTTACTATTCATAGTGGCATGTAGGATGATAGTACAAGATTTTAAAGTGATCTGACAAAAACCAGTTCTAAACTATTATGGAGGTTGTTATGATTTGCTGCCAAAGATGGAGCGTTTTAACTGGTCTTGTAGTCTGTACGCAGGGAGAGCTTCAGAGCAGAATCGGGAGGTCTGAAGCACTTAGTGGTGTGTTTCAGTTTTAATGGTAACAGTCTGGCAAGAAGGCAATCACTGGGTGATTCTATAAAAGTATGGAGACATCTGAGATTTACCTGCTAAAGCTTTCCAAAAAGGGCCACTGTTGAAAGCATTCAATTCTTAGGAATTACTGTGTTAAAAATTCTTAGAATATTCAACACATACCCTGTAATTCTTTATGTCACAGTGGAAGGGACAGTTCTCTGTGTCAGTCAATGTCCTTTGTACTCCAAATTTCTGTGGTTTATATGAAAATTAACTAATCTCTTCTGCTTTCTTTTAGAGACTCGCTTTCAGTCTTTCTATTGAACTTGATCTAAAGTGATTTATATCATGCTTATTCCTTGGGTGTAATGACTTTTTGAGTAAGAGGGAAAACATGTACATGGAAGCATGCAGTGTGTGAATTTGTGTGAAATTCTTGAAAAACTGTGTTTGTATGGTAGAAGCAAAATCTGCTTTATTTTCTGTGTTCCAGTATATTTTAAAATAGAATGGAATACACGACTTTAACTTCTTGCATTTGTGATGTGAAAATAAGCAAAATCTTGTACCTCACTATATCATGGCTTAGACGAGTAACCCCAACCTGCTGTGCCTCACAGCTCAGTGATGCCCATCAGTGAATCAGAGCTGCAGTTGTAAGCAGCACTTCAGCAAATGAAGGATCCCCAGTGGGTTTCTTTTTCAGGTCTTCTCTGTGGGAGTGGGAAGGAAGGGAGGGTAGGTGTGTGGGTAGGGACTATCTGGTTCTTTCACAGCTGGTCTGTAACTAAGCCTTTTGATCCCAGGCCTTAAAACAGCATGGTTCTCATATTTGGAGTCCAGCTATTGTAGTCTAGCTGATGCATGTTTAAATTTCAGTGACTGTGATTGTCTAGAGTTAAACAGTCTTTACTCTCAGACCCTAGAAAATAGCATAAAATAACGCTTGGGCTTTGTATGTGAAATGAGACAAGAGTATTTTTTGCCATTTGGGGTGCACACACACAGCTACAAGCAGATTCCAGTTCTGATTTTGCTATTGCCTCAAAAGGGTTGTGTGGTGCTGATCAGCTGCTTAAAGGTGTAATTTTGCAAAGCTTTTATTTGCTTGATACTGTTTGTATCAAGTAGTGTGTTTACTTTTTAGGGTCAGAGTCTCAGGGAGTGTAAACCCCTCTACAACAGACTGCATACATCTCTGAACTCCTTTTTGAATTTTTTTATTCATTCTGTTTATGTGTATGCATGCAGATGTATGATGTCTTCCTCCCTATGAGTGTCTTCTGTACTACATCTTGAACCTAGTTGGTTGAGGTTAGGCTCAGGAAACTGTGTTGGCCATGTTTGAAATCCATGTCACATACTGAAATTTCCAGGTGGCTTGCAGCTGTAAGATATTTTTTACATGGTTCAAGAGAGTCCCCAGAGCTTGAGGTGTGATTTTTGTGTGGGAGGTGATTGTGTCTACTTGGTGTCTCTGTTGCTGCAGTGAAAGGCAAGACGGCAGAGTCAGCAGTGCTTACCAGTTGGTTTCCTGCCCTAGCTGGGGATTTGGCTTACACCACAGCCAAAGCCAGCTTGTTTTTCTGATCAGTCACACGATGCAGCCTTGGCATGGGAAAGGCACTTAAGTGCCAGTGGCCTCTTGAGTATCAAAAGCCACTGCTTGGCCACCCATTATGTTGCCATGGTCTGTTTGGGCTGCATGTTCACCACATTTCTCAAAATCATAGTCAACATCTGTTGAATTTGGTATCCAGATTTGAAATAATAATTGAGGTACTGCAAAGCACTGTGCCTGTAACTTGGTTTCATTATTTGAAAAATAAAGCCAAACATGCTCGCTGAGGGTCTTTGGGCTGAGCTGGTGTATTTTGTGACATCCTGTGGCTTGAAGGTGAGTACTGTAGTTTATGTAGCTCTGCTGACTGACTGGTTTGGGATTCTTGTATTCCCTTAGGTACAACATTGATCCTGGCTTGTATTGTCCATTTTTCTCTCTTGGGGCCTGCATGGAAGGTTTGAACTCTTTGTTCAGTCAGCTCCTAGGGATCTCTCTCTATGCTGAACAGACAAAGAGAGGAGAGATTTGGTCTGAAGATGTTCGAAAGTTGGTAAGTATTCTTGTTCCCAGCATCTGAAATCAAAGGGAAGATAATCAAGATAGTGTGTACCTGTGAGCTATGAATCAAACTTTAAAAAAAATTACTTGGATACCTATCAAAAACACAAAGTAGTTGTCTAATTTGAGTTGAAGTTAGACCTCAAGAGCTTTATCATCTCTTTAAGTGCCTTTTGGATGTTTGGTATTTTATGGCCTTTTAATAGCTCTGTGTCAACAATGCCTGAATCAGAAACATTTTCTGTTTGGAGATTTTTGTTGCACCTTTCTGAATGGGCCCTGTTAGTTTTAGTTTCAGTTGGTAGATGACCTTAGATGACTAGAATGCTGGAGGTGTGTGTCCTAGCTGTCATGTGTCTTTGCCTCATTTTTTTTTTTTACTCTTTAAGTCATCTTTACTTTGAGAGTGATTTTTATTTTTCTGCCCTCTTTTTAGGGGAGGGTAGAAATCAAAACTTGGGCAGTAACTTACTCATCAAGTTCCCAAGTTCCTCTGTTGTCTTCCTACATTTATTCATTGTCAGATCTTCTCCACTCCAGCAAGAGATGCTGTTCTTTATATACTGTGGGTCAATTTATAATTACTCCTTACTCTTTCTGTTTTTATTTCTGTGGTAAATCAGCTTCTGTTTGTCAATTGTGGGCTTTTTTAACACAGAAAGTACTTTTAATACTAATCTGTGACTAGTTTTCAGTGAAATGCAGAAATGTCCGTAGTTTGAGATACAAGATGTGAATTTTGTCCATATATTTATTTTCAATTAAAATAAAGAAAATATTTTATATTAATTATTCCCAGTTTGTTTGTTATTTCTTCATTATAAGTCTTGGGATTTGAATATTATGTCTTCAGTTTGCACATTATCAGTGCTTTCACTATGGAAATTATACCCTTTTTTTTTTCAGGCTGTTGTTCACGAAACTGAAGGTTTGCTAGGGTACATCTATTGTGACTTCTTCCAGCGACCTGATAAACCACATCAGGTAACATTTATAATCTGACTTCAGCTTGGGTTTTATATAAGTAATGACTGTAGCACTAGTGCTATTTACATTCAATATAAATTTAGTAAAACTTTCCTCATGTTAAAATAAATTTAAACAGGGATTGTCTGTAACTTCATGTGTGGGTTTAGATAAAATATTTTTTAGAGCAAGCTTTCATTTAAAAACAAAACCCAGTAGGCTGAGCTCAGACTCTGTGGCACAAAATAACAGGTGCTACAAAATGTTTAGAGAACTCTGTTTAGAGAAATGGTAGAGATTTAAACACTTGTTTTCTGGCCTACTGTTTACCAGTAGAAACAATCTGACATTTATACTTTCGAATCTTTACACTCAACTAATTTTATTCTAAATTCTCTTTAAAACTGTAGATGGTTCTAACTGTTGTGGCTCAGTCACTACCTAGTGCCAGTATATTTGCAATAGGATGCAGAACAGTAGACACTTCACTCAGCAGAAGCATCTGCAAATTGCCACCTTTAGTGAGGTGATGAGTGGACAAACTTTAAATCTACATTAGTTAAATATATAACTCTTTTGCTAGTAATTCACAAGATACTAATAGTGCTGTGTGGTATATTTTATAAAGAAGTTACTGCTGAAGGTTGAGGAGAGAATTTAATCTGTACATTATGGATTTGACACATCAGTAAATTTCTTGTCACTAGTGATACCTGTTAGAAAGTTTGAACGGTTTGGATAATTGTAAAACATAAAGAAATAATTTTATTTTCTAGAAGCAACACAGCCTTTCCTTTATGGAACAAAGTAATTTCTTTATGAATTTGAGGTATATGGTAAGGATGGAGAACAGTGTTGTTGTTCAGTAGCAGCACTGAATTCTACTTGTGTAGCTGAGTATATGTTCTGATTTGATTTAACAGTTTAGTTTAATTTAATCATTGTTTTAATATCACTGATACAATGACATTGGCTGTCCATGTTTGTTTTTGCCTTGAAAAGGACTGTCACTTTACAGTTCGAGGAGGCAGGCTAAAGGAAAATGGAGAGTACCAGCTACCTGTAGTTGTTCTTATGCTGAGCCTTCCCAATTCAGCAAGGGGTGCACCAACATTACTAAGTCCTGGCATGATGGAGAATCTGTTCCATGAAATGGGTCATGCTATGCATTCTATGCTGGGGAGAACTCGGTACCAACATGTCACTGGTAAGAAAGTTACAGTCGTGATTTTTTTTGTTTTAGTGAAATGTTTAATTTCCAGAAGAAAGGTGTAGATTAAAAAAAATTAAAAATAGAACAGAACAAAAGAATAAAAAGAGTATGAACCAAAAATGGTTGTCATGTTAATAGTTCTATACCCTTGATGATTTGAGAATACAGTATCGAATCTGCAGATAGTATGTAAAAGTCAACCAAACAACATTGTGAATATTCTTGTTCTAATAAGAATTAGGTGTTTGTATCTCTTTTTTATGTACTGTTGATCTTTATTCTGTTGTGGTATCCACTCTTTCAAGTTTGTCTTATGTGGAGTTCATAATCATTGGAATAGTTGGAGGTTGGGAAATAGGTTGTACCTACTGTAAAACCACATTGAATCCTGGGTTGGAAATGACTTAGGAAAATGAATGAAGGAAAATCAGTGAATTAGGTCTTCCAAAGAGTAGTAAGGGTATTGGCTGGCAGGTCTCTGGCTTCTATAACCTTCTGCAGTTGTAGCAAACAGGTCAAGCACCCATGCTGGCTAAGGCTGCTTGGCATGCTACTATTTTTACCTGTGGACAGCTTGGTATATTCTTTTCTATAATAGTGTGCTGGAAATCTCAAGTGCAGTAGACATTTACTTATTAAAAAATAAAAACCAAACTACAAAACAGGTGAGATTGTGAATCCCTTGTCTGAAGAATTAGTTTTTTAATATCCTTTACCATTTTTATACTAATGATACAAAGGGGTGTTAATGTTATTTATCAAAAGATAGCTTTGCACTCAGTGGCAAAATAGTCTTTTTTTAAGTTGTCCATTAATTAAAGTTGACTGAACTGTTGTATGTCACTACTAGACATTGTTAAAATAGATGAACACTGCATAATTCCTTGAGTATAAGCTCTGTATAGTCTTTGGGACAGCTAAGGGCTCTCCCCCACTCCTTCCACTCATATAGCCTTGCTCATCTTGAGCTACAGGAGTACTTACATGCCCAAAATAGCCACTTCAGTGTGAGTTCTCCTCTTGTGCTGAATCATGTGTTTCTGCATGTCAGACTCTTGAAGGGGCAGGAAGTGGCTAATTGTGAGGCTCAGATTTTCCAGGAGTCCCTGTGTATGGTTTCTGTGTTGCCTTAGCTCCAGGCAGTCCTGCATCCCAGAGGATTTCACTCCAGATCTAGCATTGCAAAAGCAGCATTGGAGGTTGGAGGTCAGTGCTGTTGTTTCTGCAGAGAATCCTTTTTTAATGGATTTGGAATGTGTAAAAATCAAAGGGCTTGTCGCAGGGATGTCTGTTAGGGGCTGTCTGCTCTCATGGAACACGAGGGTGGTAAAGTATGGAAACAATATGACTACAGGCTATTGTGAGCACAAAAAAATTGACATTCTAGTTGAGATGAGCTGAGTAATTTGACATCTTTCCTGCTCTCTCTTGCCTTACTTTTATTTGATTCAGAACTGCACAGTGCAGATCATGCATTTTCAGAGTATAAGGAGAATTTTTGCTACCAAATGGATTTTTCAGTAGTGGTGCACAAACAGAATCACAGTTTTATGTGTCAGTGCAGAAGTGCATATAGCTAATGTGTCTGTGAAAAGGTCCAGTGTGATTTGAAATTACATCAGAGCTGTATCTAACAGCAGTGGGTATTAGAATGGTAAAGGTACTGGTGAAAATTCATGCAGTGTTTGGGCATGTTCATTTTGTGTGTCTAGTCTGAAGGTGAATTCAAACTGCAGCAGGTACAGAGAACTAGAATGGATAGTTTCTTAGACTTTATCTTGCCTTTGGATAATGATGCTCAGAGAGAATATAGTTTCTCTCTATTTAGTAGGTAAAAACCAGTGTGATAAATGCTATTTGTAATAAAGAGCAGTATCTGTCTGAATCACTGAGTGTAAACAGGTTATAAGTTAAGATTAACAATTAGAGAAAGGTTTGTAGAAGTCAAAGGAGTGATTTTAAAAACCAGTCTTCAAATAATAGTAAAAGCAGACTGGGATTTAAGACTGATTCTGAATGTTGACGTTGTTTCTGGCAGACTGGGATAGAGGTGGTGACCCAGTGGGTCCACTATGAAAGCAACAGCTTTTCCATTGCTAACTTTAATACAGAAATTAGAAATTCAGCTTTGATTTGGCAATGTGTTACACTTTTTAGTCACTTCCATTGGGTAAGATGCTGATAAAGATTAGAGTAAATAAGGTTTTTGGGAAAGGGCTTTTTTGAAAATAGTAACAGCTGAGATATTACCTCATTGCACTTACATAGAACACGTCTTCAATCTGCAAGAGTGTTCTTTGAGTGAATGACTCGGTGTCATAAAGCGAGGTTAATGTAAAGCATAAGAAAGCTCAGCAAACAGATGGAAGCTAAAACTTGTAACTGTGAATGGGATTAAGGCAGAGTTTTATTTACATTGTAGTTTAATTTAGGTTTAGGACACTTAAATAGATTTGGTGTTTCGTGTAGGGCCAGTTTGGCTACAGTCTGGTTTAGTTTAAAAAGGGTGTGATCCAGAGCTTTATAAGGTGTCTCACCCAGCTGTTCAAATATTTTGTTTTACTTTGTGATTTATAGTAAAATGTGTAGGATTATAATGAAGCTTTTCTGGCAGTATGTACAATAATGGAAATAAAATATTGACTTAATAAATGAAAGAACATTAAAGTTCACCAAAAGTCCAAATTGAAAGTTGCAAAACCTTTTGGGAAGAGTTAACTATTTGTTAGTGAAAATAGCAGATGCTAATGTGTACAATTATTCTACCTCTAGGAACCAGATGTGCTACTGATTTTGCTGAAGTTCCCTCAATTCTGATGGAGTACTTTGCAAATGACTATCGAGTGGTTAACCAGTTTGCAAGGCATTATAAAACAGGACAGGTAGGGAAAAAAATGTAAAATTTTGAAAATAGGAAAAAATGTATGTAGGAAAAGAATAATCTTTACATGTGTTATTAATTAATAATGTTTAAAGTAGAAATAAACAATGGATAAAGTTATTTTAATATTACAATTTCCGTTATTCAGAAAAAAATTTAATATTGTCATTGCAAAAAAGATAAATGTAAATCTGTATAAGAATACTAGGTTCTTATATCCTAGATTCCAATTACATATTTAAAACTTTCAGCCTTTTTTTTTCTACAAGGTATAGTAGGTGAACAACTTCTGTGTGAATCAAGTTGTTTGGAATGATTTAATATAATTACAGGTAAGTTACGACAAAAATAGCATTTGTCATTGAACTTTCTAAAGTCTGTCTTAAAATAAAGCTCAGATAACCAATCATGGATATAAATGGAAATTATCTGCAGTGTTTCAAAATTTCCATTTTTAGCACAGTGTAGGGCAGTGAGTGAAATATTTTGTGATGAAAAATATACTGCTCTATTTAGGATTGTATTAGGGCTAGTTAGATTCTGTTAGTCATGAATTTCTGCATTAAAACTGATGATGCCATTCTTACATGAAGTTCTTCTTTATCAGTCTGTTACAAGGATCTGCTTTCTGTGGGGTATTTGGAAAGCAGTGCTCTTTGGAGCAAGGTGACTTTTGGTGGTCACTTTAAGACATGGTAATAGAGAATGATTTATATTTATACAGACATTTCAAAAATTCCTCCTAAGTTGTGTAGTGTTATACTTCATTGGAGCTTCTTATCCAGTACTAAGCATTTAGTGCATTTCAGTATTATGGAAGTAGAAATGTGTTTACCTCCATGAACAGTTAGGAAAATATGCTATCTAACTTCTGTTTTAATAGATACTGTCTGAGAAATTTGCTCTGTAATTTTTCTTTTTTTCTTTTTCTTTTTTTTTTTTTTTCTTTTCAAGAGAGCAATTGTTTCTGCAGAATTGATTGCACTAAGAAAGGTCTCTTTGACACCTGGGAATTAAACTCAGTTCAGGAGTGTTGATCATTTATCTACTTGAATGTACATACAGAAATAGGACTTTGTAATGTTCTCTTGTTCTCTATAAGTTCATGAAGTGTTTAAACAGAATGGAGTTAATCTGATTGCATGAGAGTTCAGAGAATGAGCTTCACTAAAACATCTGAAAGAGATTTGTAGAACATTATTTATGGCTTTGTATTTTCAAAATGACTTGACAAATCTAAACCATGTTTAGTTTCAGTGCAAAAGCTAAGAACCAGACATTGTGTCCCATTTGGCATTTCCATAAACTACTTCTGTTTATTGGTGGTGAAATCTTCCCTTTTCAGACAGCAGTTGAGAGAGGTTTGATGTAAAAGCCCAGTCTTGAAGAGAGCAAGAATGGATTATGCTGGATGATGAGAAGAAGAGCCTGAAACTGCTCTGTGGCTCTTGAGAGTGTTAGATTCCTTCAACTTTCAATCCTTTCAATTGCTTTTTTAAAATTTTAGAATGCATTTTTTAAGCCATTATCCAACATACATAAATCTGCTTTTGCTTATATTGGTTCATCTAAGCTGACTTTAGGTATCTGATATCGAATTTCTATGTTTGTCATTTAAATACAAATAGATTGAAGCAATATTTTCTGTTGTGTGCATGTTATGAAGTAGTTCGACTTGAAAATCCCATCTCTCTTACATTTTCAACTTCAACTTCTTCAACAAAGATCTTTTTGGGGCTTAATTTCTCTGCTTGTTCCCTAATTAATTCTTTTGTGGTGCAAAGAGGAAATTCAATTTTTTTTGTTTGTTTCTCCAGTTTTTGATTTATTTGAAAGAAAATGAGCTCACTTTATCCCCTTTTCAAGGGGAAGTAAGGAAAATGGACAAAAAAGGTAGCATGTGAAAATTGTGAAACCATTTAATCAATGTGTTGTTCTCTATGAGAACATACATTAATTTTCTTCTTATGAATTAAGAGACTGAGCTTTTCTATGCTAGAAGGCTGCTAGAAAACTGTGTTCTGCACCAGCTACACCACACAGCTCTGCTGGATGTTTGCAGAAGGTGGACTTGCTACTGACCCAGTTTATGTTGGAGGCAATGCAGATAATTTTACACAGCGTCCTTCTTTTGGCATTGCTGCATCTGCACTCTAGTTTTTGCATGGAAACTTCAGGTGGTGTGGTTTCTAATATTCCTACTGAACATAATTGCATCAGAAAAACTTGCTAGTGTCATCTCATCTTATATTAGCCATTGCTATAAAAGTCAGTTGTAAAAGGACTCATCTTTGAGGATCTGCACTTATAATCAGTGCTTATGATTGTGGGAAGAGGAAGAGAAAGAGGTGTTTTGATTATTAAAACATCTGAACTGTTGAAAATTGTATTTTAGTAGCATTGCAGAAAAAGAAATTGATGGGCAGATGTTCGAAGATGAGAGCTCATTTAGATGTAGATCATGAGGTTCTGGTCCAAAATATCTTGAAGTTTATAGAAAGCTTGTTCCTGCTTTCTGTCTCTTTTGAAAGGTTGTGCTGTTGACTGTTGAGGAGTGACAAAGCTTGCAAGCTCTCCTGTCAAAAGGAGCAGGTCTTTTGAACTTAGTTGAAAAAGCTGGCCAGAACAAATCTATTTGTTTCAAGAAAATAGCAGGCCTAGTTTTCCTTTCATCCAAAAGATGACTCAAACCAAAAAACCCTAGAGATAAAATGAATAAATAGAGAGGACTGTAATAATTAGTTACTAAAGTTGGATTAATCAGCTAAGCTCATGAAGTCAAGCCATACCAAAATGAGGACATTACAACACTTAAGCAGACAGTCTGGGGCATGGGTGCCATTCTGTATCATTGTGATTTTGTTTAATTTCATTTGTGAAGTGCAGAGATACATGGTACGTCTGAGCTAAATAATTTTAAGCTTTTGTGTCTTTAGAGGCTCTCTTGAACAATGGCCAGTGTTTCAGCTGTTCAAATTTGAGCTGAGTTCATTTTTCACAGAGATGGAATTACAAAGACAGTATTGTATTAGCATGATTGAAAGAATAAGCCCACAGATAGTACAGTTACAATGTGTTGCAATTACTACACAACAGTAAGGAGTTAAGCATGCTTTGGGACACAGGGAATTCTTTTCTTTTAGCCACCATGAAAACTGAAAAATTCATTCCAAGATCTGAAGTTACTTAATGGAGAAGGATAGAAGAGTGGACTCAAAGTAAAGCATGTAGTGTTTAAATTTTAAAAATTGACTGGTTGTTCAATGGCATAGTTTTAGGCATAGCTCTGTAAAGTCTTTCTTTTAGAAAGAAGATGACAGTCTCATTCTGGTGTTATCAGAGAGTTCATCTTTCAGGAGAAGTGAAGTAAGAATGCTGATACCTTTTTTTAAATTCATTCAGCTGCTTATTAAGCAACTGCGTGAGATTGTAATGGAGCAAGGAGGAATAGTTTCTACTGCCTGAAACAGTACATGCTCCAGTTCAAGACCTGAATGTATCTGTGTGCATGACATTCACAGAAACATACTTTGGAGTGGAATTGTGATCTTTGAAAAACCCTCTGGAGTCAAGTTCTCCTTCCCTGAAATGTTAAGATCTCAAAGGTGTTTTGGGAAAAATAAGTGACTTCTTTATCAACTTAAATTCTTTCAATTTAATCTAATTTTGGCAGTGTTTTTCTGGTGCCAAATTCTACTTGGCTTGTGAATTGTGATCACAACACAATCTTTGAGCCAGGTTAGTAACATAGATAGATTTAAGAAAGACATAAATATTTTTTTCTCCTTTGCCTTTTTGTCAGCAGGTGGTTATAAGAGTGACCTGTACTTTCTTCTTGATTTTACTTTTACTTTCTTCTTGATTATTTTGATTTTCTGCCTTATTAAATTGTCTGGCTCTATACCATGCTTGACCTAGCTAACTTTTGACTTGGAGAAGAGGTTGGAAGCCTTAGCAAGTACTGCATAAAGCAGCTGCACAAGCAGAGAATTTTTCTTACCAGCTTCAACTTTGAGATTCTAGAGTCAATTGATAAAATTTCTTCACTTAGGTGTGCCTTCTCTAGAGCTGGGTTTTATTCTGTGAACATTGCTTGTCTGGAATTCATATAATTTGCAGAGGATCTAAACATATGGCTCTGCCATATCTGTAGACTTTCTTGGATTATTTCTTGAATGCTTCAACACACTATAAAAGCATAGGTGTGATTTTAGAGTCAAGCTTACTACCTGTATGTTATGGAGATGCTACATATTAAACATAACTCTATACATGTTGTACAACTTTCAGTACCTTTTTAATTTTTTAGCAAAAATGCAGTTACTTTAACTATATTCCATTTGTTTGGTTAAGGAAGCTGCTAGGGAAAAAAAAAGAAAATGTTTGTTAGGAAAAACATCTCTTGAAAAACTTCAGCAAGTGGTGGAAGAAGGGTAAGGTCAAGCATTCATAGACAGATGTTCTTAAAAATGTGGCCTTAAAAAGTCTTTGGATGTTTTTGCAGACATCTGGATGGAAAGTCAAAAGGTTTTTTTATAATTACTTGAAAAGTGTTTCTGACTTTTCAGTATATGGTGGCATGGATAATTTTATTGCCATAGATGTGGAATAAATTTAACTTCATTAAAAATTTCAAAGGGTAGATATTTACTGTTTAGTACAACTAAATATTTTTATGTGGGTTAGGGCAGAAGGTCTGATGCTGTCTCAGTTGAAGTTATGAAAACCCAGAATTATTAAGCTCAGTATTATGAGTTGTATGATGTGGGAGGGCTTTAACTGCCCCAGTCTGTTCTTTATGTCTAAAAATAGTAATGAGATCTTTTACAGGCATATAAAGGAATATGGAATTAGTTTATAGAAAAACAAACAGCTTTTGCTTAGTGATTTCTCTGTTGCTATGTGAATTAATGCTGATATCTTAATTGGCCATTTAATCCTTTATTCGGCAAATATTTCCTTCCTTAATGCAAAGCACTTCAAATGTGTTTTAGTACCATAAGGGTTTTTTTTGTATCTTCAGCCTCTTTTAGTAATTAGCTATTTAAACACAATTTATGAATAAACAATAAGTCTAAATGTGACCTGTTTGGTTTTTTTTCAAGCCACTACCAAAAAACATGGTGTCAAGACTATGTGAATCCAAAAAGGTGTGTGCTGCAGCTGATATGCAGCTCCAGGTATGTGTTTTGCCTTCTAGTTTCAACTCTCTATTCAGCACTTACAAAATGTATTTTTGTTTATATAATTTGACCAAATTTTTTATTTTAATGTAGATGTGTTATCTAGGTATATGAAAATTAATTAAAATTAATTAATTCTTATATTAATTTTACGTTTGTTTTTCTGAACATATTCTGTGTTGTCTGCTTAAACCTAAATGCTTCTATCTATAGGAAAATACTGTGAAAACCACAGCTTTTGAAAATGGTTGGATTATCAGAATTCCCAAATGTAGTTTAAGATTGAATTCTTGAGTTGATGGAATCATTCAAGGAGAACTTGAAGTAGAGGAAGTATTGTGTACCTTGGATCATTAAAATATAGTAGGAGTGGGAGATACAGGCTACCACAGTTAAATCAAACCAGCACATCTATTTACTAGAATGTGATTTGAGTTCCTTGTCTTCTGCAGCTCCAGATGAAAGTGGCCACTTGTCACATCAAAATGGCTGGCTGAGCTGTAAGAATGTAAAACTTCTCTCTCATAGTGTTAGGAAAAGTAACTAAATTCATAAACCTTCGTTTTCTGTGGGTAGGTGTGATTGATCAGTAATTTCTATACACAACCAGTGATGCTGTTCTTCAAAGGAAATAAAGGAAATCAGATTTCTATCTAAAATGGTATTTGGCCTTTTTCAGTACTGCAGTAGCAGTTCTCAGATGTATACAGTAGCATTAGCATCCAGCCAAGTTTTTTTTTTACAGTAAGCATTTGGCTGTGCTTAGTGTGCTACAAGGTTTTGCTGTTTGATTCTGTTTTCTTTGTTGGTTTTCTTTAAGCACAAAGCATATAGTTTTTCCTTCTACAATTAACCTGGTGTTTAGATGAGATAACTCTGCTAGTACCTTAGTGAAGGTTAGCTGCTGAGATGGGAAAGAAACAAATTTACAGATCTTTGGTATGTCTTCCTTTGAGAAGTGGCCAAATGATCACAACCCTGTCTACAAACAAGAGTTGGGCTGGTTAATTGAAGTTGATCTGAAAGAGAAACTTCACTATTTGCAGTTTTCTCTGTGCAGTTACATAGAAGATTTTAAACTAACAGAAGCCTCGAGTGTGGACCTGTAAGTGTATACATGTCATTTACACTAGTCAAAGCCAGACTGAACACTGTTTTCAGTGTATACATGTATTTTTCCTTGGTTAAATGTAATGGGCTTTTGAATTGGACTTTTGAATTGTGCTGTCAGTGCAGTGCTGGCTGTCAGCAGCCAATGTTGGCTGGACAGGTGCTACCTGTGCCTATACCTCTGTGACATGAAAATATAACTGCACTCTCCCTACAGGTTTGATTTTAAAATGCACACTGCTGGCTTTGAAAGATTCTCATAGACATATCTGATTATCCAGAAAGACTGTGGGCCAGAATATAAATAATTAATACAGGAGGTTTTTATTGGGGAAAAAAATCCAGATTGAAATAAAATTTTTACTGTGAATGCTTAATTGTGGACTTTTACTCCTGGGGGGCACAACACATGTAGAGATTAGTAACCACCAAAGTGTTGATGAGGTCCTTTGACCTGCACCCTTTCTTTTCTGATGTCTCTGTCCATAACAGCTATGTATCAGTCTGACAGATTTCTTTCAACTTTTTATATGTATTTGCTATGATTTTGTCAAGGTTTGAGACCAAGCTGGCATTGTGGAGGCTAAATGGGCTCAGATATCGAGCAATATAAGTCACAAATATATTCACAAGTGATGTGGCCTCCCTGTTCTGTGGTGCAGGAGAGAGTATTCCAAAAGGAGAAGTCATTGCATCAGTTGCTTGTGGTGGGGCTGTGCAATGTCCCTGCTGTTGTTGGCCCTCAGCTGTTCCCTGGGCCTCTTTAGAGTCTGTTTTGGAGTCATTCCACAGCCTGTGGCTCAAGAACACCCACTTCTGGTGGGCTCAAGTTCCCGTGGGTGCCTAATGATTGACTGCTGCTGGCAGTGATGCAGTGATTTAGCAGGCCGCTTGCCATCAAATTTTTCTTGTGTAAATTAAGTTAAACTAGTTTCAACACATGCCAAATGACCACAATGCCATACTGAATAATATTATTCATTTCCTACTTTCAGCACTATGTTTTTGGAGATGCCAGGTGTAAAACTTGCAGAAGTGTGCACTCATTTCAAAGAGACAAATTGGCAGAACTATTCTGTTGAATAATTCAAAAATATCCCAGAGAAGTTGACTACATGGCAAATACAAAGCTAATACATTCAATTTTAGAAGTGCATATTGTAAGTCATGCAAATTAAAAAGTATAATAATTAATTGAAGCAAAATATATTTTAATTTCCAGATGCTAAAAGATATACATGCTGCTAGCTGTATACCTGAAAATACTGTGAATGATGATTCTAATACTGTTCCTTCAGATTTTGCAAAGACTATATTCTGTATTGATGGCTAGATGCTATGTTAGCTATATTTGACCTTTAGAAGTAGAAAAAATGCTGACAAATATTCCAGCAGTGTGGAATACACCTGGAAGTTCTTCCTCTATGGTCTGTTCAGAAAATAAGTCTATTGGCACATGAAAGTAAGAAATATTGCTGCTTTTTCATAACTATAATACCTCTGAATTTTCTTTTAGGTGGTGTAATCAGTTACTCAGAAGGAAAGATAGGAGAGTCCGTACATCTTCTCCTAAGGCTTTTGCCAGGCAGATTGAATCCCTGAGTCTTTCAGTCAGTAGTAACTTCACTGGAAAGTGCCTAAGTGTGTGCATATTAATGCTATTAAGCAGACGAGGAGCTAGAAAGAACTGGAATCAAGTGAAACTAATAAATACCAATATAAGTGCAAAACAGAGAGACAGCATGAAGATTAATGAGTATTTGATGGCATTTTTATATTTTTACATCTTTTCAGAAATGTGTTTTACTGAGATTAGAAATCATCTTCTGTCTACTGCTTGATATTAAGTATTAGCTTGCTCCTCAGCAGTATCATCTAAAATCCTGTGGTCCTGGGATGTGTTTCCCTTTCCCATTTCAAAGGCCTCTGTAAACACACAGAACTGTGGTTTGTAGATGGAAATGCATTGTGGGTATAAAGTTCATCCAAGTTTATTTTCAGGGATGGTTTTTTTAACTGTGCTGTCCAGGTGGCCTGGCTCACAGCTTTCTTCCCACACTGTACATGTGCCAGGATCAAGGGAGAACTTATAGCTGACTTCAGTGACTCATTTCCCTGTCACCACATTGTTCTTTAGGCAGAACATTTCACTGGCCTTTCTTTGACATTTCCCCACTTCCTAGCTGTGAGTTGAGCTTTTGCTCCTTGACCACAAACTATTTCACTGTAAATTTTACTTTAGAGAAGGTCCCCTGCAGTGCAGATGCAGTTCCCCCATCTTGTGAAGAACACTGAAGAGCAACTGCAGACTGGTCCAGACAAAGATGGGAGATAGAAAAAAGAGGATCAAGGCTGTGCTGAAGCTTGAAGCTAAAGTCCATTGTCAGATGCTGAAGTTCCTCATGTTTGATTTGGATTTTGTAGAGAGGAGAGGGGAAGTTAGTGTGAAATGACTGCTGCAGAGTTAAAGAGGTCTAAGGTGACAGGAGAAAGTGACCTTTTTAGGACTATTACATGAGGTAATTTTCAGGTCTATTCATGGTACTTACTGCGGGTCATACTCTTAGTCACCCTTGCTGTCGTAAACCTGTAGCTTTTGTTAAACTGTGTAAAAAAAAAAAAAAGAATGGGATTCTAGTGACTGGGAATGCAAAGCCATTGTAAAGTCTCTTTCTCTTCTTAGATAAATAAGAGTGAAGTATTTTTGCAGTCTAGTGTAGATTTCTCTGTATATTTTTGCTCTGAACAGATGCTTTCTGGCTACTCTGCGTTAGTAGATGGACAATGTTGAGTGCTTACATGTCTTGTTCAGTGTTGCTGCCTGGGACATAAAACTTGCAGTGTCATTAATGGGTGATTTTGTGAGTTGAGTCTTACTGACCTCTCTTCTTTTCCTTAGCCATGGCTAATGAGGAGCAAGCAGGAAATCTAGGAGTAGCTCCTGCAAGTCACAGTTTATTCACCCTCCTGCTTATAACACTCAGTTTTTCTTGGAAAAAAACCCCAACGTCTTGTTATTTGCCAAGAGAGACTGTCAAAGGGTTTATCAGAATTCTGTATGTTAGAAGACAGCTTATTCAAACAGAAGGATTGTACTCCTCCAGAAACAGTCACATTTTTGATGAAACTACATGTTGTATCCAGAACAAATAAAAATATTCTGAATTCTGATAAATTATTAAAGAGTTCAGAATTATTTGTACTAACATTTCATAATAAAGAATCTCTTCTGAGGTTCAAGGAGTTGTGTTAATTAGGCAACAGAAAACATCCAAACAACTTTTTTTTTTCCTAAAATTTCATGGTTATAGTTCCTGGAGCAGTGTGTTTATGTCATTGGGGGTGGTATTGCCCCTTATAGGAGTGTGACTGGGCCTGAATCTCTAGCCAAATTATTTGCTTAATTCCTTGCAAAAAAGCTTTTTGAGGCTCCTTACTGTCAACTTTCCTATGAAGTGTGCTGACTAGGGGATGACCTGACCTCTTCCCTTGAGCATCTGGATCCATCAAACTACTTAAAAATATCTTATGTTGTAAAGCAGTGGGTGTCCTCTGTCTTCCTTGCACTTCCACAAAATACAAAATCTCCATATGAAAAAAAGGCTGCAATAATTTCTTCTGTCCATGCCTCTTTCATGTTTGTTCTTACCATTCCAGATACTCTGCCTTGCTGTCTTTGCTGGGAAAGTCTTTTTAATGGTGCTGCTTTCCCACTCTCTGAACACCTCAGTTATCTGGTCATGCACCTGCATTCTGCTGTAGTTCACATGCTTAAAAATTGCTTATGGATCAGCTCTTACTTCTGGCACAGTACCCTCCTGGTGCAGTGTGCTTTCAGCTAAGCTTACACTTCAGCAATTTATTGCTCTGATGGTGAGAGCTAAAATAAAGGAAAGAGTGGCCTTGGTACTACACTGTTGCAGGGCTCTGGCAGAAACTCAGTAGTGTTTACAGCTCTGTGTAGTGGGCATGGTGCTTTTAGGTCAAAGGGTGGACTTGATAATCTTGGAGGCCTTTTCCAACCTCATTGATTCTGTAATATTCTTAACATAATTCTTATGTTCGCTGCCTAAGCAATAAGTTGCCCCTGCAGGGGTGAGGTGTTCTCATGGCTGCATGTACATGTCTTGAAATAGCTTATTTTGCAGTGTCCACTTAAATAACTTCAAAATAGGAATTTAAAAATACTTTTCTTGAAAAGAGGAATTGCTGGAGGGCCTTAGGGACAGATCTTAATTTATTTAAAAGGTGCAGACAGTTTAGTACTCCCAGTGTGATAAATGACATAAACATGGATTTATGAAAGGTCATGATGGTGGTGGTTGATGGACTCCAAAAATCTGTTTCCCTCCTTGTATAACATTACCATGTTATGCTAATTATAGAAGATTTCCAAACCATATATATTTAAACTATTCCCTCTCCCTAGTCCATCTCTCATGTTCTTTTCTTTGTGTCTTTTTTGGTTTTCATATGCCAATAACATGTGTCAAAGACAAATGTGTTTTCTCTCTTCAGGTTTTTTATGCTGTCTTGGACCAAATCTACCATGGTAAACACCCTCTAAAAAAGTCAACCACAGAAATTTTAAAGGAAACACAGGAGAAAGTTTATGGATTGCCATATGTACCCAATACAGTGAGTAGCAACAGAATAACTATAAACTGCATCTTTTCTTTGATAGCATAATAATGCCCCTTCCTCTCCATGACCCTTGCCCTGCACACTCATGTGTTTACTGCTGTATTGTTATATTGAAAGAGTTTTCTTTCTTTCACTCACTTTATCCAGAGAGTAGGGATGTTTTCGTATAAATGTAGTCTTTTAATGATGAACTTCATTATCTTGCCTTTATTTTCTTAGTAAAGAAGGCACTGGAAACAATATATTGGAAAGAGGGTTTATTTGAGCTTTTCAAAGGCTGCTTATAAAAGGCAGCAAAACACTGTGCTGCAATTGGTGTGTGTATGCTGTCTGTCAGCATGAGACAAAGTGTGAAGCAGGAAACGGAAGTGTTCTTCTCACTCTATTCCTGTGACCTTTGTCATGTCATTTATGCTTTCATGTGTGATCTGAAAGTGAAGAAGTCTGGAGTTCTACTGAGCTATCTAATTTTGATCTTCATCACGACATGCATTTGTTCTGTACATCATGTGACAGCCAAAGATGTAGTTTGTATACGGCAGTCACGGGATTTCCTGGTCTGTGTGAAGCTGAATTCCTGCCTGGAGCCTGGCCCCACCAGTCGCTGTTTGACACTGTGGTCAGAATACCCAAATGCTTTTGCTGCTTCACAGGAAATGTACTTTCCTCCTTAGCAAAATGTCTTTACTTCTCTGAGAATGGTGTTGGGAGATCTGTTCCCTCATCATAACTGTGCTGCCCCTGCTCACACCTCCAAAAGAGTGTAACATCTTGTCGTGAGGCTATGATCATTTTGAAGTGGGACAGCAGGTTTTGGCCTGGAACTTAATCCCAGCAAAATATACTGTGAACTTCTGAATAATCAGAAAGTCTATGTTTATATTTATTGAATGTAAAATTAGTGTCAAGAACTGTAACACAGTTTAAATTTTCAGTAAAATATTGTGAAACAATGCATTAGAATAACATTAGTTCTCTGTAGAATATTTAATGTCTGTAGTTTGTCTTGCTGTCCTTTGCTGTTCCTCCTTCCAAACTTGAGACACATTCACATGTTTAATTTGTAGTCCAGATAAAAAAAAATAAAAGCCTTGAAGTAAGGGTTGGGGTCTTTAAGTGAAAAGTATATTTCTTCCTTTCATTTGATTTCAGAGCTAGACATTGAAATACAGTAGAGTAGGGACCAGGTGGTTTTTTTTGTCCGATATTTGGCTAGGCACTTAGAGAGCTGGCAGAGAAAACAAAGTGTTTTGATTATTTGAATTTATCTGTTCTCTATACCTTTAGATTGCATTATGTATTGTTAAGTCAGGCTTCTATGTCTTAAGCTAGTGGTGTTGGATAAGTGAATTTCTTCCTTAGTAAGGATCTTCACTGCATTAATGTGATTTTTCTGTAGCAGCATTGTCAAGCATCCATTATTATTTCTTCCTGATGAACCATAATTCTCTTTTACTGCTCTTGACAGGCATTTAAACGCAGTATATATCCTCTTAATGTACTTGGTTGGGCTTCAGTCTTATTGTACAAACTTATTTTCTGGAGTAGAGCCACAGCATGTGTCTTCTGTCATTCTCAGGCACAGCTCAGATAATAGGACAATTTGCACGTGTCTTTTTGTTACAGTGCTTTCAAAATGAGGCATACAGACTACACCTAGTGAGTAAAAGCTACTGCTGCACCTATGGGCTGTACTTGTTTAAGGTAAACCTAAGCATCACGTGTTACATGCTAACAGTAGGAGGGATAGTGCAAAAGAAGCCCTGTTGAGAGATAGCAGAAAATAAGTCCTCTTGAGGTCTGTATTTGCCATTCAAACAGATTTTGCAGGCACTGGGGCAGCAGGCATTGCACAAAGCCGTGTTTGCATTGGCTGCTTTGATGCAGACGGCCACGGGAGCTGGTGCCACATGCAAGGCAGAAAGGAAGTCAGATGGAAGCATGGAGAAACAGCACCCCACTAGACTTTGTTTGTCTGAATAATGCAAATCTCAATTTCTGGCTGGCCACTGCTTATCTGTTCAAAAGTATACAGAGTTTACTGCTGGCTCCTGGAGGATGAAATTCCACTGGGATTTCATTGCTCTGTTACTGAATGTAGAAGCTGATGATTGCCAGGCAGGGGGCAAGGAAATGTATCTGCCTGTTTTTGTAGAGTCCGGCAGTTTTTGTTGCCAGAGGAGATTAGTGTTCCTGAGTTTAGAAAGCGAATAGCAATTTTGCTATTCACTGGATTCTTGAGTCCTTGTGATCCCTTTAAAAAGCAGCCAGTCTTCTTTTTGATTCTTGTAGGTAAGCAAGATAAACAAAATAGTAATGACCATATGTTTTCCAGCCATTCCTTCCTGAATGTACATTGTGTCAAAATCTGTGCACTGTGGGGAATTCAGTACTCTGCTTTTGCTCCAAACTTTTGTTCAAATCATAGCTTATTTCTGATCTCTTGTGAAGTCAGTTTTCATTAATTATGGCCTGCCTTGCAGTTGATGATACTGTCTGCTTTTAGAGTGTCTCCCTTGGTCTCTTCTACATTTGTCCCCAGGATGCCCAGAGAGGCTTTTGAAAATGTATCGGGTGACCCTTTGATCAATCTGAGACATGATCAAAGTTTCTCCCCATAATCTGTTGCTTAGTCCCCTCATGTCCCCCAGGTTCAGACTTGAAAAGTACTCTCCTTTGAGACAGTTATCAAAACTTAATGATATGCCACTGCTAGTCCTTCGCCAAGCATAATAATTCCTATCTCCTACTGGGGGCTTGGTTCAATATTGTAACAGAAAATGACACACAGTGTAAACAGACTCTGCAATGATAGTGGAGTTTGCAGCCTCCTGCAGTTACAGGAAGAGCTCTCAATAATGAAGTAGTAGTACAATAAACACCACCTGCCCAGATCATCATACCTGTATTTTCTTTGTGAAGTAGTTTGAGTTATTAATTCTTATTTTCAGAAAATTATGGACTCAATATATTAATTGTCTGTCCATTGTAGTAACCTTTCCTAATCTGGAATTTTGGTGGGAGATGGTTTGACTGTGACTGTGAGGAAAAATGATTTTGAAGAGTGAGGCACAAGGAATCTGGATTCCTTTTTAGATGACTGCCAAATAGTCCCTTTTGCATTTTTCAAATTACATGGTCTTCTGGTAGGCTTTTTTTTCCAGAAACAGCTGAATTTCTTGTGTGGTACTTGAATACAAAGTGAGATGATGGAATTTAACCACACACATCATTATAATTACTTTTGATAGGAGGCAACATGTTGGTATGCAGGGTGCCTTTGATATTTTTTGGAACACTGAATAATTTGCTATATGCCTTTTTGTTTTAACATATTGAAAATACAGATTACTTCAGAAGAACCTTTACTGGTACCTTAAAGTGTGCATCAGGTTACAGGTTTAATTATGGCTATATAGTTTTGTCCAGAGTGTAAGTTTCTTTGGCAGCATGGCCTATGGTTGCTAGTGTTTGGAAAGACCAAAACACCTGTGAGACCAAAAAATGTTAGCCAGCCAAGTTTGCCAAGAGAAGACAAGGCAGGTATTGTGAGAGATACCCTAGAGCAAAGATGTGTATGAAAATGGTGTATCACCAGTGTGGTTGCTAGTCTGTCTTCTTCCTGCAGCTGGGAGGACTCTGCCCAGACAGGGATCCTGACCTTGGAAGGCTCCACCTAGGTCCTTGTCTTGACTTGCTATGGTTGTGTGTCTGTCTTGTTCCTGACAAAGGAAATCAATGGATGAGATGCAACCTAACATTTGGAGTGCTTGCTCAGGGAGGCTGTCAGGCACTACGGGGAGATGTGGCTTGCCATGGGAGCTGAAAACACAAGTTTTTCATTAACAGGGAACATGCAGAGGCATGGGTGTTTGGTCAGCTGAGGAGGAGTTGATGTCAATAGGCAGAACTGGCTTCTCTACAGGGAGAAAATACTTTTTGCATCACACATGGTTGCTGTGAGCCAAAGCCTCCTGTTTTGTTGTTGTTGAAGAAAATCTGTGTGCAAGAGAGTGTAGTTTTAACAGGCTTATTCCTCAGCCTACTGAGGGCTGGCTGGCAATTTGAGTGAGGTATCTTGTTACAGAATTTGCCATCTGTGTTCTTGTGGCATTTGTTGTCTTAGGATTTCTTGTTAGGTTTTTGGAGTGACTACTAAAGTGCAGTTATATATAACTCTGTTTTTGTATAAAATTTCATGTGAATATCAGTAATGCATATAAAAAGAATAAATAGTCAGACTGAGCAAGCAATGAGGCAGCTGGCTTAAAGTAAATAAGAGATAACCTTTAACCTCTGATGGTAAAAGTGGTTTTGAATTCTGAAAACTTAACTCAAATGGTGAACATAAATCTTAAAATTATTGGTAAGGAAGGCTAAGTAGTGGCCACGTATTAAATTTTAAACTGCAATTTCACTTCATATTTATTCTGTCTAGAACCTTCCAAAATTCATTTTAGATTTATTAGGCTAAACTATGATGTAACCTTAGAACCTAAGGAAAACTGAAAGACAGTTAAAGAAAACGTCAAAAACCAGTTACAAGGTAGAATGGGTGCTATTGGCAAAGAGCTTTTAAAACAACAATTCTGGGTGGCAGATGAGAGAGTAAAATTTATGGTGCTAATCAATAAGATGCTAAAAAGAACTCAATGGGAGAAAAAGCCTGTATATCTGACTGTCTGAGAAAGGGAGGTTATTAGAAAAGTAAAAGCCATATAAAAGTGTGAAAAACGGAATACAGGATAAGTTCTAACAAACCAGAAGTAAAACTGTGGAAGTTTCAAGCAGCTTAGAAACCAAACCCAGCAATAATAATTAAAGACAATGTATCAAAAAGAGGAAGGCTGCCAGATATTTGCTGGAACTGGAACATAGCTAAGTATGATTATTCAAAGGACATTATGTAGTTATCCAAGAGACTGAACCAAGGATACAAACCATCCTGATGCAAAAAAGATTGGGCGGTAAAGAACCAAGCCCTTTAAAACTTTATTAAGATAATAAAAAGTAGAAATCATTGTATGACTAGACATAATTAATAAAAGAATGCAAGAATTCAGAACAATAAAGGCTAGAAATACTGAGTTGAGATTTGCAAGTAGAGAAGGTAATAGAATTCCATAATTACTCAAGAAACAAGAGAGGGGGAGAAAGAGCAACAGTAAATGTCAGAGAAAGCAGTGATATTCTCTTCTGCCTCAACATTTTTTGAACAATAAGTGAATTTTGATTAGGTAAGTAATACATGCAGTTTTTGAGATGGATTAAAACAGTAGTGAGATTAGAGAATAAAATAAAATAACTAGATTAGATGTAGTCAGATTTTCAGAATATTTAAGCTTGTCAGAACAGTCAGTGACTTGGAGGAATTATCACTCACAAACTCATGAAAAAGTAGTAGTGTTATGATAACTGCTCTTATGAAGGGAGAAGAATTTGGGAACTGTAGACTAATTGTTCAGATTTTGTCACTCAACAGGTAATGGCAGCAATTATTAAGCAGCTCATAAGTACCTTGAGAACAGTCAAGTGAGCAAAATAACTCCAGTTTTGTTAAGAACTGCCTCAGATGGGAAAATCCACTTTCTTCCTAAGACATTGATTGATCTTGGTAACAGGATGTAAGTAATTGATAGCATAACTCTATGCTTAACAAGCTTTCTAACACTTGCAAAACATAATTGTACTACCAAACTGTAGATTTGTTGCTGAGTCAACACACAGAAAACATGCTGACAAAGCAGGTGGAAGCTTAGTTTCATACAGGGACGTTTTAAGTGGACATCACCAGGAATCTGTCCAGATTGGAAACAGGAACTACAAGGAAAGTTAAGGAAATCCAGTATTGGGCTAGCAAAGAGAAATTTATATGGGCACACATGAATGGTATTGAAAATCTTTATGAAAAAAATATTTGGAATTGAGGCTGTGATTATTTGTTTCTTATCAATGAGAAAATAGTAGGAGAGGAAAAATTATGTAATTTATAGCAAGTGTGACTATGGGTAGTATCTAATCTTTTAAAGTATTGTTTTCCCTCATTTGTTGAAGAGGGAAGCAGACACCCAGTATGTCTCACCTCTCTTGTAGGCAGTTTTAGAGAAACCACTGTTGTAGATCACAGAGACATAAGTTTCGTAGTAAAGCCAGAGAGCCTTCATAGAGGATGGCTTTTCCACTTCTCCCTCTGCAGTTACTTGAAAGGTACTGATGTTGCTCATATTGCACTTTTTTGAGTTTTGAAGAGGGATGAAGTCATATGTTATTACTCAACCCCTTGAAGTTTGTGTAACCCCTTCAAGGTAATTTTTTACCTTGCCATGTTGGAAACTAAAGTTGTTTATACAGAGTGCAAGTCCCTGGATTAGTTTTCATATGAGCCTTTTTAAAAGTATACTGTAAAATCGAGTTGAAGAGTCTGGGTCTGAGGAAAAGATTAATAAAGGAGTGCACAGTGAACTCTGGGGAAGTGATAGTTCTATAAATAATTAATAGCTAAAAGCCATTTCAAGAAGTGCCCTGCTGAGGTCAGTATTAAAGTAGATGCTGGGACTTTCAAAAGCTCTTAAAGTCACCTTTCAAGGTTTGTTTAGGTTTCTGTCTTTGTGGAGTTGAGTTCATTTTATGATAAAGAAAATGCTGATAGCAAATACTCTGAAGATTTGGTTTTCAGTGGTTATATGACACTATTCACTGGGCAACTATCTACAGCAGTAGAGTGTTTACAGATATCATAAGATATGAAGCACTTTTAAGGAAATTCTTTTTCCAAGTGTTAGCCCTATGAAACTCAAACATACTTTAGTGATAGCATTTGCCATATTTACCATGTGGGAGACCATTTTAAGAAGCAGTGCAAGAAGCAGTTGCATATGTCTCCTGTTAAAATTCTGAATATATTTAGATGTATTGTACATATATAAGAAAGCACAGATAGCTTCATCTAGTTTGATATAGTTCTCTTTTCATGGCTCCCATGTTCTTTTTCCCCCCTGAGATTGCATTACTGGAGCTATATTTGACAGTGTTATATACAGCTGAATACCTCATTGCCATAAACACAGCCTAGAGAGTCTGAAATGAAATTCTCTTCAAGTGCTGTGGGGGACTATCTTTTCTATGAAAAGTCAAACTAGAAAAGAACAAGACAAAGGAACTATTAGCACCCTTATTTCACAGGAGGTGGCTGAGATGAGATGATTATAATTTCTTTAAATTCACACTGCACTTGTAGCAGATTAAGGATTAGAGTTGTGATCCCTTAAATCCATTTCTGAAATGACTCTTAAGATAGTAAATAAACAGTAAACAGGTAGTGATTTCATCTTCCAGTGTTGGTTCAGGTACTTTACTTGATTAAGTTATACTTGCAAATATATTTTGCAGTTACCATGTTGCTTAAGGTATTTCTTGGTTTTGTAAGGGCTTATTTTAAGCAGTGTTTGTGATGTTTATTTTAAAATAATAGGTCAATACTTAAAATTAGGTTTAATTGGAAAAGTATTGTAAAAAATTTGGGCTTCAGTGCAAGTCTGTATGCAAAGGAAACGGTGACTTGATTCTGTTTATCTCAGGCTTATGAATTTAAAGCTTAGGCAATAATAGAAATTACTAATTATAATTGAAGAGGGGGTTATTGCATGTGTATGTATATCTGTATAGAATTGCCTGGTATGACATGAAAGATTTGTTTGAAAATCGTATGTTTGCAAATTTCTTATGTTTTGCTTCAAAGACTAGCTGTAATTTTTACAAGTAACACTGTCTCTTAACTTGTCCAAATAAGATCAGTTAAAGGACACAATAAAGAATCAATTTTCATATCTCGGTGTCTTTTAAAGATTTGAAGCAATGCATATCATACATACAGATTTTTGATGTCAGTATTCTTTATTATGACCCCCATCTCCTTCCCTCAGTCCATTTCTGGAGAGGAGAAAAGAGGGTATAGAGTAAATAGTTCTAAATGATTTTGCTATAAGCAGCTCAAATTCATGAATAGTTTATAAGTAAAGATGAAATATTTTTCTTTAAGCAATTCAAAGACCATTTGGTACATATCTAGAATCACCTAAGTGGTTAATTGAATGTTAAATTCCTTTCCTCTTCCTTAGTGTAAACAACTGCAAAAATATTTACATTTCCTGCCTTGCTAGATTTATTTATCATTTTATAATAAAAACATGGAAGTGTTATAAATTGAAGTCTTAATCTCTTGCTTGACTCACTTTCTGAAATGTCAGCAGTGTCTCTGGTTTGGTTTACTTTGTGTTCTCTCCATTCCTAACACAGAAATGCAGAGCACTGGAAAACTGAAGAGTATTGATATTAGGCGAGTTAGAGATGCAGCACGAGATGAGGTTTCTTGAAATTAGTTTTCTGTTATTCTAAGCAAGATTAGAAACTTCAGGAAAGAAAGTGGTTCTTTATTGCATTTAATTATTATTGTGAAACTACAGAAGAATGATTATGTAATTCTTTAAAACTTAGAGGGGTTGAGGTCAAAAATCCAGAATGTAAGTTGACCATGCAAGCTGCTGCTTACCTATGCAGAGAGTTGTTTCTACAGTCAGGGAGTGCTACAGCTTTTCTCCAAAGGTGGCACAAACAGTTTCCAAACTCTGCACTCTGATACTCATCAACCATTTCAAAACACTGGCCAAAGTGTGCTTGTCTGCATGGCAGAGCAGCATTGTCCTGGATTTCTGCTGGTACTGTTAAAGCTCGGCCTCAGCAGAGGGAAATACCCTGTGCTGATTCCCATGCTAACTGTCCTTCTCTCCTGGCTCCAAGGAACCAGAGCCTGCAGCTTCCCCTTGACCTCCCAGAGTTATCCACCCCTGCTGATAGCTAAATTCAAGGGCATTAGGAGCAACAGTGTCACCTGAGTGCCAGACACAAGGGGTTTCTCCACCCAGTAGCCCCTGAAGGAGATAAGTTGGCTGCTCCTTTGTTGGGTTTCCTGCCAGAATAAAATTTTAATTAAGAAGGGGGAGGGTACCAGATATCATCTCCATCAAATACTGTTCTTCATGGAAACAATTCAACAACTTTCTCATTGATGTAATTACTGTAGCACACTTTTTGTAATTAGAAGTCTTAAATGACACGAGTACTTCCCTTAATTTAGTATTGAGTCTTTTCAGGTTCTCACTTGTGTTTTTTGTCTTAAGATGCAAAGCAAAATGGACATAAATGTACTTTAAAGTACCTAAAGCAGAAACTGTTGGAAGAATGTTTTGAAAAGTCCAAGCAATGGTCAAGAATTTCTGTAGGATTTCTTTTCAGAAGGTGTAGCAGGATTTTGTAGAACTGATTTATGATGAAATTAGTGGAACCCTCCAGAACCATGTTTAGCCACTCAAGCAAAAGCTAGCTTAGTATATATTAAGAAGCCTACAGATTTTCTTTCAATTTTGTCTTTTTACCAACACATATAAATTTTTGTATCAGATTATTTTTGTGACAATATTAACAGTTCTAAATTTAAAATTCAAATAATTGAATCCTAAAGTAATGTAACCTTTAAAATAGTTTGGTTTAACTGATCATACCGTATTGTTAAATGAAGAGGCTTAACTTTTGAAGATGGAAGGTGTAGTAAATTATTCAGATTTCTCCTAAAGCAGTAATCCTATCCTCTCAAAAGATAACAGGATAAATATTTCTGTCCTCTACTACAAGGGAGGCCTATGTGACTAGTTTGGGCAAGACACATATAGTTTAGGTGGCTAGAGTAAAATGAACTGAATCTTACCCTAAGAATGTATTTGCAAAGACTTTAAAAAAACTCCTGATAAGGAGTGAGAATACAAAGTATCAGTAAGGTATTTTTGTATTCACATGATGGGGTGGAAAGCCATTGCACATGGAATTTTGGAAATGCTTCAGACATGGTTATAAGAAAAGATTGATAATGTTGGTGGAAAAAAGTCTGTTTAATAGCAGCAGCAGATCAGTCACACACCTTTATTGCACTCTGTTGTGCTGAATAAAAAGCAGGCATGAACATGACCTGTGGATGGCATATTATCATAACCCATGGGCTATGCTGTAAAATGCACTGTTTTATAAACTCCTGGAATGGGTTCATGGAACTTTTTGAAGTAAGCAATTACCCAGAGTCTTCATTAACTTTCTAGCTGCTTACCAAAAATATAACATTTAATAAGGAGACTGCCCTAGTTCTGCATGTCTAGCCTTTACCCTGTCCAAAAGGGAATTTGATATGTCTTTTTTTTAATGAAGAAATATCTCCTTGTTGGAAATAACACAAGAAATCAAGTCATCTTATAGCTGAATTTATTACCATGGAGAAATGGAGTTTTATGCTACAAGATCAATCATTTAGTTTTAAATATTTTTGATAATCTTTTAAATGTCTCTCTTTTTTGTGAGAAATATTTTTAAATGTTATTTATGATAATCACCCCAGTAATGGGGGGTGTCTTTTTATTCATCATAGAACTTTTTAATGGAGCAGTAGCCTACATATTCTTGTGGTCTTTGAACATGTTATTGCCTAGGTCATAATCTCTCCTCTGTATGAAGTAGGAGGAGAGGAAGAAGTTTTTTTATGTGGGCAGGTAGCTTCTTGTGAATTAGGGTAGAGGATGGGGTTTTAATGTTTAAATATATTTTTATAGGTAGCTAAATCCAGTCTTGAAAAGTTAATTGTTAGGAAAGAATAGAATCAGAAAATGTACTTGAATAATGTAATGGTTTCTGGGTAATATTGAAGATTGGGAGTTCCTGATCAGGAACTTAGTGTGAGGACTTGGACAAAAGTAGTGACAGGAAATGATGACATGCTAGAGTTATTCATGCTCTAGAGTGGGGAAAATCTGTACTGATTAAAAAAAAATTAAATACAGGCTTCACATTTCAGTAGGGAATAGCACTGTTATTGGTTTTCCTTTACTGCTGTTTGCAGTGGGAAAACAATCTTAGTTTCAGTTTGACTCATCCTCCATTTCTGTTTCTTGTTTTAGATATTGTTCTGTTCTGAAATAAATTTTTGAAATTTCCACTTCATCATACTTGTAAGCCTCCCCAGATGCAGAGAGGGAGATGAGCAGTGTCATTCCTTGGTCTTTCTGTAGTTTCCTTTTCTCTTATGAAAGGAAACAATGTGACATTTGTTAGTAAAACCTAGCAAAGACAAGGTGAAACAAAATTGAGCAGAGTGTACTGAGGCCATTTAGGTGCAGACTTCGAAATCAAGCTTTTGGTCTTGGACAGATTGCTGAGAAGTTGTTCTTTTCTCCTTGCTTAATTGTGATACAGAGTTTCAACAAACTCAATAAATTGAGTAGTTGATCAACCTTGAAGTGCAGATGAGCTGGTTTAGGTGCAGACCATTAAATGCCAAGAGCATTTGAGGAAACTGTATAATCTGAGGTTTCAAGTGAGACATATTGTCTTAGTTACAGCTTATATGATTATCAAAGTAATTCCTTTCTGATGGGAGAGGTAGAAATATCCTTCAGTATGCCAAACACCTGGAAATTATTTTGTTTGTAGCCTAAAAACCATTTCTGAGTATGTGAAACCAATTTGTCAGTAAAGTTTTCCACATTCCAGAGAGAGAGAGAGTAGAAACTTCCAATCATAACTTTTAAAATTCATTATAAAAGAAACTGACATGTTTTCCTGCTCAGTCTTCTAAAAATGTAGTCTCTCTGCTCTGTTTCAAAATGTGCTTTTAGTGTAATGATTATGGTTGTAATTAAGGGACTAGTTAGAAAAACTCTAGCTATAAAGTATAAACATATACCAAACCAAATACCTTTCAAAGGCAACCAAAATACCTTTCAAAGCAAAGTGGAGACTCTGTGTCTGAGCTGGATGTTGTAAGACACTTGCATTACAGTGAGATACAGTACAGTGCTTTACCTTAAAGAGAAAAAAAGTCAATTTTAAAGAATTTGTACCAAGCATCAAGACCCATAGGAAAATTCCAGGCTGGAGGTCTTTTTTCATCTCATTTAACCTTGCTACTCCTACTTTAGTTGTGTAGGTCACCAGTACAGGATCAATTGCTCACCCATGGCAAATTCCATTTGTTTTGGACACCTGTCTTAGGGTGGAGGTAACCATCTTGTAAAAAGTAGCTTTTGAATGGCTGAGCTACAGCTGACTTTGAGAACTTTATTTGTAGCTGTTGCTCAGAGAAGGTCACGTAGCTAGCAACTTGTTTCTCATCAGCTGTTGGAAGTAATTTAGATTATGAAGCACTGTTTTTTCTCTTTTCTTTTAAGGAAAAAAGACTAAATCAAAGCCAAATACTTTTTTCCACCCTTTCAGTTGGTCATTTTTTTTAGAAGAGACATACATCTTTTTGGGTAATAGAGAGTAAGATAATCATCAGGAATTTCTTGAATAAAGAAGCATAGTTTATTTCAGCTGTAAAAAAGAAGGAATTTGTTAATTACAGTGTGCTAAAGAATCACAAAGACAAATAGTTTTGGAAAATTACATCTGTCCTTTCACTTTTTTGTTTGGCTTCATCAGAATTTCAGCCATTGACTGTAGATAAGAACAAGTATCTGAGAACCCATGGACTTAAATTTAAAATATCTGTTATGCTACATTATTGTTTATCTTTTAGTTCCTCTTTGAAACTCTGTTTTTTATAGTACCTGCAAAAATCGTGACAACAGACATATCACAAGAATGTTAAGAGTTTTGACTTTGGATAGGAAGGCAAATAAGATAGGGCACTTGTTTTCTCTTTGGAGTTTCCTCAGAACCAAAGGGCAGAGGAAGTTTCATACTCCTTCCTTTCTACCTTTCTACAGTCATCCATTCTCATTTCAATCTGTTGGGAAACAGCATTTCAGTTTGGACCTACTTGCTTAACACATCACACTGGAGAGGTGATGAAATCTTCATCCCTGGAGACTTTAGACAGGGCCCTGAGAAATCTCTCCAAAGCTGGCTTTGCTTTGAGTGAGGGTTGGGCCAGATGACTTTTGGAGGTCTGTCACAATTTAAATTATTCTGTTGCAGTCAGGGAAGTAAAAAGAAAAAATATTTTGATTTCTGTGAAGATAAGGCTGATAGTTCTGATTTTCTTTGCTAAGAAAACATAAGGAAACAGTCAACACTAAAAAGCATTAAAAAAAAAGTCTATCATCACTTGAATGAGTCACTATGTGAAGTAACAATCCATAAATGAATAGCAATATAATTGTGGATTATAATCTGCTGTATATACACACATAAAAATGTGCAGACAAGTCTGTGAATTACGGCATTGCATGTGGATGGAATTTGTGTACTTCTAAGATGACTGCCACATGGAAAGCTGTATTTTTAATAGCACTAAACCCAAATCACTATTACCATTTTGTTTCTGACAAAGGTTATAAATTGAACTTTTCTGAATGTGATACTGCACATACCCACATGGAAAATTATAACATACTGTGTTACTTGTAACAAGGTAATTGTGGGCTTTGTTCAAGACCAGTAGAACTACACAGCTATCATCAAATATGAGTAATTTATTTTACTGCTTTATTTTCTCCCCTTCTGATCCTGTTTATATATAGTTTCAATCCTGATGATCAGCCTATTGGATGCACGCCATTTAGATTGAAAAATGCTTCTTCTGATAAAGTATTGTTCATTCTGGGATTTATTTCTGGGGGCTTTTTGTTCTTTCTTTTTTTTTTTTTTCTTTTTTGTTTGTCATTAATAGGATCAGATTTCTTCCATCATACATAAGGAAATGTTGAACAGCATAAAGAATTTAAAAGATAACATGGGGTTTGGGTTCTTTTTCGTTTTACAGGCCTGGCAGCTGCGATTCAGTCACCTCGTGGGCTACGGTGCCAAATACTACTCCTACCTCATGTCCAGGGCTGTTGCCTCTATGGTGTGGAAACAGTGCTTTGCTCAAAACCCATTTGACAGGTAAAAACACAGAAACGTTAAATAGAATGAAATGCTAGTTGCTTCTGGAAAACATGAAACAAATTAGGCGGTGGGCTTTTTTTGACGCAAATTAGTTTTTAGTATTTTCTTGATTTTAAGATGCTACAAAGCAGGAAATAACCACAGAAATATATATATATATACACACACACAAATATACGTGTGTGTGTGTGTATATATATATACACTTTGGGACATGTTCATTGGTGCAAAAAAATTGTGCCAATGTTTTTAAATACAGGTGTGTCTGTTGGGAGACACTGAAATCCTTATTTAGATGTAATTAGAGAGCTTGAAATTCATAGATGCCTAATAACTTGTAATTTTCTATTGAAATCAAAGCAACTGTGGGTATTAAACAAGCTTCATGTCACCAACATCAAAGCTCAGTAGAGCTTTCCTACTCATTTTGCTTTGTGAAATTAAAAAAGCAAATTGTGAGGTCACAAATTGTAAGCATTCTTATACCTTTGCTGAATGTTGAGGACATAGTAACAGAGCAATTTTTCCCTTTGGCACAGTGAAGCCTGAAATGCTCTTCACAAATTAACTTCTACAGGCACCAACACACACACTGCTATGAATAAAATTTTTCTAGTTCAGTTCCTCATAATGGGATTTTAAATGTAATTTGAATTTGAGGAGCTAATGTGGCACCAGCCATTGTTTCAGGGTAGAAAATTTCATTTGGTCTCTGTCTGTGAGGTCTGTAGAGAACCTAGAAGCAAACCTGAGTGAAGGCTAGAGAGGTTGTGTTTGCAGATGGCTCTAACAGCTGTGTTTCTCCAGGGCAATGGGGGAGCGCTATCGTAGGGAGATGCTGGCACACGGCGGTGGAAAGGAGCCCATGCTGATGGTGCAAGGTAGGAAATCAGTTATAACTCTCTTATTCCCTTGCAAAAGGAAGGAACTTCAACTTAACTGCATTTCCCAACTTGGTCTTTTTACTTAAATTATGATGTTCACTGGATTTATGAAAGAAAAATTTAAGTGGACTGGCCACCACCTTTGCATCATGGTCAGTCGAACTCCTTGTGGTATGTGGAGTACACACAGATAGCTGAGCTGAAGTGTTGGAAAGGTTTGTGTTACGAGGTTATCTAAAGAATTCAGAATAAACTTGAAGGAAGATAGATTACATTATTTCTTGGAAACAATAAAGTAGTAACTTTTCTGTACATGGAATTCATAAAATCTCTGGTTATTTTGTATAGGAGAAGTTGAACTTGTTTTGGCCGCATCATTTCAGTGTCATCAAAATATCTTTGGCTGTATCAGTACGAGTGCACATTTTCATGAAATGCAGCTCTGACAACTGTAATAAAGAAACACAATTCATTATTCATCTCACTACAAGATTTGCCTCTTGAATCTGGAAAATAACTTCTAAAAATCATTCATACCCATAGCAAAAATACTCTGTGTGTTCATACCTTAAAAAATAGTGCCAGGAGAATGAAACAAGTTTGAGAAACTGCTGACTTTATCTCAAATCTCTGAAATCAGGGTAAAGACTTTCCTGTGTAATGTTGCAGAATTCAAACCAAACATTACTTTTGCTGTTCCTAAGGTGAGCACTTGCTAAGTCCTGGCACATCTCTCAACTTTCTCTGAAATTCTTAGTATTAAGAATGAGTATGAATTCACTGGCCTCTGTAAACTCCATTTTAGCAGACTGGAACTTCTGGGACTTTTTTCTACAGATAAGGAAGACAGTGGTAACATGTCTATATTTCATCATGAGATTGGCACAGTTTCATGACTGGAACATTTCAGTTCTTTGACCCATCTGTTTATATTTGAGGCCATGACCTCTGCTCTCCTTAGACTCATCATATATTAAGCAACTATATATTCTTTAGGTTGTCTACGTATGTTTCTGATCTACAGGGTTACTTTTAATTCAATATGACTTCTCTTTACTGTTCTTGAAGAGTTTGTATTTGTAACTTTGAAAAACTATGGCCCAGATAGTTTTTCCCTGTGGATTAGAATTTGCAAGACAGGAATTTGCATCTTTACAAGCATATCCAATTTTTACATTGAAAGTCATATGGTAGAGAAAGAAAAAAATGTTTTTAAATACCAGATATGCTTATGATCTCTTTCTGGGATATATTCTTTATTTTACTGAACATGGAATTTTCCTGGAATGTCCTGGAAATTATGTTGAAGTTGCTGGCAGTGTGCTTCTGTGAATCAAGTACTATTTGAATGAAGTTTCAAAATTCATCTGTGGATGGTCTTACAGAAAATCTATGGAAGTAAAACTGGCTTTCCCCCTTGCATGTGATAGGATCCTATGGGAGATAGTGTCAAAGGGCTCACTGAGGTCCAAAGGAGGTGACGTGCACTGCTCTCCTCTTTTCTGCCAGACCAGTTATTTCATCATATCAAGTTATTTAAGCATGACTTGCCTTTGGTGAATCCATGGTGACTATTCCTGATTTTTTTGCTGTTTGTGAGTCTGAAAACAGTTTCCAGGATTAGTTGGTCCAGACCCTTCCTAGGGATTGAGGTGAGACTGACCAGCCTCAGTTCCTTAGGTTCTACTGCTTGCTCTTCCTGAAGATAGACATGACTTTTGCTTTTTTCCAGTCTTATAGTACCTCTCCTGTTTTAATAGATTACTGAGAGTTGCCTGGCAATGCCATCTGCCAGCTCCCTTAGCACTCAGGGTGCATCCTGCCCGGGCCTGTGGGCTTGTTTATGCCCAGTTTTCTTAAGTGTGCCATGATCTGATCCTCTTCCATCAAAGATACACCTTCCTTGCTTCAGATTATCTCCCTGGCCACTTTTGTATTCTGAATTTCACTTTTACACTCTTATTCAGAAATCCTAACTGATACTCAAGATGGTAAAAATAACAAGTGCTTATCAGCAGATTCTTTGTGCCTATCATGATGTTCATTTGTAGACAGTAAAATTAGTTAAGTAAAAAACTTAACAAATGTGCTTGAGTGACTTCCTGAAGAATGAAATCAGAGTGACTCAGGTGTTCTGACAAGACAATAATTTGGTTGCTGATTTGGAATTATTGGAATTCTAAATCGTAGAACACATCTGATGAAAAAAGTTATATTTGTACTTGATTGGTCTGTATTTCTTACAAAAAAAGAGAATTTATGGAGAAAAGTAGGAACAATTCAATTTGTTTAGGTTCAATGAGATTCTGATTTCTCCTGCTGCTTTTTTTTTCATTATTGATATTCCATACTACTTGGTTTCCATCGGTTGCAAAACTGTGCTCCCATAGCAAACAACAAAACATAACTGATTAAAGACAGATTCCACTTTAAAGCTTGTTGATTTTACTCCTCTTCAGAGAAACAGTCCAGAGTCTGTGCTCACTAGTACCCTATTTCAAAAAGTTGTTTAGGTTGTTATTTCAGGTGGTTTTTATATGGGCTTGCACATGTCTGACTTTCGGATGCACATCTGCAGCCTCACCCTTGAAGTGTTTCCATACTTCATTGGGAAGTTAGCCATGTTCATTGGCTGTTTAATAGCAGGTTACTTCACGAGCACATTTCATTTATGCAGCTTCTTTGTTATGATTTTCTTCTCAGAAGCTATCTATTGTTTTTCTTTTGTGTTTGGATATGACCCTAGCTTTTCATCTTTCTCCAACATGATTCCATAGATCTACTGATTAGGAAAGATAAAGGATCTGACCTGTGGAGTTGCTGACAAGGTTCCTGTTTGAACTAGTCTTTAATTAGGAAACACAATATACTTTGTTGTTGTTGTTGTTTGCATTTGATTCTCTCGGTATTTGTTTCCTTTTAAAAAGCCAGAATCATAGAGGTTTTTTGAGAACTTTTTATACATTTTCTGAAGAGATCCTTTTTATCTTACTCCCCTGATAGTCACTGAAATACAGAAATAGTCACAAATACGGATATCAGGAGCAATTGAAAATGGGTAGACAATGTTTTGTCCGATAGGCTTATTTTCTTTTAATTTTTCCTTAGAGAAAAAATACGTTTTAAGAAGAACTTGATTCCTCTGTGATTTTGTGTTGATTACATGGCTCTTGCAGATTTTCTCCTTCCTAGGATTACATGGCATTAGGGATTCCAAATTCCTTTGAAGTTATATAACCCAGGTATCCCTTCCAGGTCCAGTTGTTTGCTGGTTGCAGGTCTGAACAAGATTCAGGTGTGCACCATTCCTCCCTCTCTCCCTTGGCACTCTCTGGCTGGAAAGAAACCCAGGTGCATAGGCAGAAAGTGAATTGCAGTGTGAACACTACTGGGTTGGCTGTTTTGGGAACTAAGCTCATGGAACATATCCTGGAGTGCACTTCTCCTGCAGCCTTGGTGCAGCCACGTTGTCCTTGGGGCTTTTGAAGAAGTCCTTGTGCGAAATGTGTGTGAGGTTGCGCTCCTGCTTTGTTGATGCCGTATTACATTGCAGACAGTCATACTCAGCTCTGAGCCTACATGGTAACCGAACCAACTGACTGTGTAAACAAACACCCATTTGCTCCAATGTTGTTTGAAAATTTGCCTTTCCATGCCTCACACTGTACTTCATGGAGTAATTATAATTTGAAGAGGCTGCAAAAATCTTCAAATAATGATTGTATGTCTCTTTGACAGTGTAAGAAATATGCATAAATCCTAGAAGGTTATGTGAATGGCAACATATGTTAGCTCAAACTACATGGACCCAGAATAATTAGTGTTCCAGGGGGGCAGAGGCCAAATTTTGCCACAGGCTTTATTCTTCTCTCAATTTTCAGTGATTGTAGGTTATAGCTAACCATCTCTCAAAAGGGTGTGGTTAACCACAGTGCTGTAATGTGAAAGAAACTTCAAAGCGGTGAAGATAAGCTATGCAGTTGCCTTAGGCTTGGGAGAGACTGAGCTGAAATAGGAGTTGGGCTGAACGTATTAAAATACACTCCTAAATTTGAAAACTGCAACCATCAGACCTTGTGGACATCTTACTAAATCATTTAGACTGAAGTGCTGAGTACTTACAATATATCAAGGCTGATCTTGCTTTGATATATTTTAATGGGGTTTGAAGAGAGACATGAATACTCTTTAGCACATTGGTGTAGAGTAAGAGGTTAAAACACAGAAAATACCATCATTGCCTGTTTCTTTTGGAACTGTCTTGCTCTAAAATCTGTAGTTATTTATTTAATGAGAGCATGATCATTTCACTACAGTAGGAGCTCTTTAGCAATGACCTCGGTTACTCTCCGTCCCTTCTTTGCAAAAATGAAGTCTGTTGGGGTCTGCTTTTGATGTCAGTGTTGGGAAAATAGGAGTGCAACAAACCACTAATGCAAGAAATCTGAAATCTGTTTTTTGTTATCAAAAGCTGGAACTACTGGATCGGAGGTCAGTTGGACATCACCATTGCCAGAATGATTTTGGAATCTCCTACATATTTAAAGCAAACTTGGTTTTAATAAATAAATACAATTTGTAACAAGTTTTGAGTGATATTTGGTAAGACTGTATTCAGCTGCCCTAAAATATATCCAAGTATACTGTAATTAATTATATTTCTTTTATTAATTTTGTAATATCGAGGGTTGGAATGTTTTTGTTATGATTTGCCATTTTTATGTAAGAGGGGAAATTAAATCTCCTTGAAGATAATCCCAGCTTCAGTTTCTTCTCTTCTGCCTATCATTTATACTGTTGGCTCTTGGTTTTTTCCAATGTATTGATAATTGGCAGAGTAGTTGATAGTGTGTCAAAGAATTGGCTGAACATCATCCAGACTGGCTGTGATTTATAAAGCCAGTAATGGCAGGAGAGTTTTGTGTAATGGGGCTTGAGGAGTGGTGGTTACGTCTATTATGGTCATATTTATATAACATCTCTGCAGTATTTTATAGTCATCTCTCAATCATGGTATCTGGTGATAAAGGGGTGATTGTACATGTTCCAGTGGGCTGCCATCCCTGTCACCTTCTTAAGGCACTCTCCTCCTCTGTGAAAACTGCAGGAAAATATGAGTCTAACTGGAATTTTTCCAAGGCTGCTAGGGAGCAAATATGCATATTCCCCAGCCAGGAACCCGAGAGAGGGAGTCTGCAAGAGGCCACGGCTCTCTGGGGAGCTCAGATCAGTAGCTGGCTATCTGCACACATCTGTTTCTCAGCCCAGCACATAGCAAGCCATTTTTCATTGTGAACTACAGATAATTCCACTGTGATTTTTCTAACATTGGAGTAGATGACAAGTTTACTAAGTACTTGGAAATATTAATTCTGTTCTCTTTCATTTTGAAAATAGCTTGATGCAAACTTCATTTAACAGCATTTCAGTCAACCTATATATAGTGTGAGATTTGTTTTCCTTTTAGTGCTTGCTGTTAATCTACTGGGCTATGGCAGTTTGTGTTGACACTTGTAACATGTTTTTAAATCAGATTGAAATGGAATTCTGTAAGGTCTTAGCAAGAAAATTCTTTTTGGTTGCTCACACCAATTTACTTTGAGCTGATCTGTTTCCTGATGGGTTTTGAATCTTTGTGTTATAGTAAAAGATTATAGTCTTTTAGCAGCATGCAATTATAATTTCCACCAAAAGCAAATATTGTTGAGGATGTGAAGGAATATAAATTTATGTTCAGTAGGTACACCGATCAGGGTAGAACAAGGTTATATTTACATTGGCAGCAGATGCCAGAAAGATAACTTCAAAGAAATACAAAGATTAAATTTTACATTTTTTGGCAGTTGTACTGTTGTTTTTTGGTGGTTTGGTTTTTTTTGTTTTGTTTTGTTTTTGTTTGGTTGGTTTTTTTTTGGTTGGGTGTTTTTTTTTTCTGGTACAAGTTATGCAGTAAATTTTTGTGTGTAATCTTGAAAATATTAATAACAGTGAAAAGACCAACTGTAGGTGATGTTAAATACAAAGAAACATCTGAAAGTAATTTAAAGGGTATATTCTCATGCCATCTAAAAATTGGGATTCTGGAGGGGAAGGGGTGAAATTTTTAGTTTCTCTGTGTATAGAATTACTTGACGAAGTACTTGGGCATGATTCTAATTCATGATGCTAATTTTCTTGTCTGTTATGGTGTAGCCAAGTGTTACAGCTAACAGATATAGTAATTTAAATTCTTGAAAAAAGGTAAGTCCTAGTACTGTAAAAAAGCAAAACTAAAACTGCAGTATATTAAAAATGCTTTTGTTTATGTTTTGTGCCTTGTCAAAATTTTCAGATATAGCTGTATTTTAAATGCTAAATTAAATGGTTCTAAGGTGTGTGTAATGCTTTGAGAAAATACATTATTTTCTGGCTTGGTCAGAACTGAGACTTAAATACCTGCTCAATCACTATTTTATTTCAGTCATTTAGGAATGACTGAGTCTACAGTAACATTGCTTTAAAACAGATATAATTCCCTGCTTAAACAAGGTCTTAATGACAAAAATCAGTTAAAAGCCTTGAAATCTGTCAATTCTGTGCAAATGTGTAACAGGTATCTTGAAGAAATTAAATAATCCCTCTACACTATAATTGCACTTTCTTCTTGACAAAGAAATCTGATAGCTGTTTCTGCTGTATAGCGACATTAAAAGTTTGTTAGCAGTAAGTGCTACCACTGACGAAGCTGTCAAGGTCGCAGCATCCTGATGAAGAGTGTCTTGTCTTGTTTTTTTGTAGGTATGCTGCAGAAATCCCCTTCAGTTGAAGATTTTGTGGATGCCCTTGTTTCAGACTTAGACCATGACTTTGAAACATTTATCATGGACTCATAACAACAGAACTGAATTCTTTTATGGAAGATTGCGTACGTCTTCATAATTGTGGATAAAATATTGTTGTGACTGGTTTTGCTTTTTGGTGAACACTTTCAGAGTTTGACTGTTCATGTTGGTGGAACAGTAATAAATACTTTCATTGGATCACTTGGTTTCATTTATGAAGATGACTGTTTTCCATTGCATAGGAGTTTAAACATGGAATTTGGGAGAACAAATCCTCTAGCATGGTCTGTTAGAAAATTTGATCTTGTTGGAAGAGAGTAAATGGGAATTGAATTCATGTTCAGGGTGACTGGAGGGGCTTGAAAGGTCTTTTGGTGCACACATTGATTCACTATTAGGGTTTACCTCTTGATGTTATGGCCCAGAACTGCTCACACAGGTCATTCTCACATGCTCATGGATTTTCTTTAACTTTGTTTAACCATATTTTTTGTAGGAGTTCTGCATTGGGAAAAACAAACTGTGTTTGAAACAAAGGGAAAATTGGAAAGAAAGAAACTAGGAGCTGTATTTGAGATAAGGAAGAGAAGGATGGGAGAAGTAAATCTGTGGTCCTACTGGTCTGTAATGGAAAATTTTAGGTGAGGAGGAAAGAGGTATGTTGCAACACATAAGAGAGACAAAGGAGTAAAATAAGTACCTTACAGATCATCTGGTCCCTGCATGTTTGTTCACATGGAGTTTCCTTTTAATGATGAGTAGACGAGTTTGGGGAATGGTTTAAAGTACAAGAGGGTGGGTTTTGGGGGGAAACAAAATAATTCGGAACAAAAATGTTTTTCCAGGACAGGCTGGAGCAGTTTAGTACGGTTGCATATTGTATAGTGGATGATGAACAAAGGGAATGTTATCAGTGGGTTTTTCTTTTTCCATCTAAGAAAATTATGAAATGGTATTTGAGGATGTTTTGGGGGAAAATAAAACCCCAAACAAAAAACAAACAAAAAAAAAACCCAAAAAACCCAAAAAATCACAAGTCAAAAAAAAAACCAAACCACTAAAAAACCACAAAAAAAACCCGGGTGATTTTTGCTGTAGGAATGGCCTTGTTTAGAGGTCCTCTGTAGGTTGTTATAAAACCTATTTTAAGTGTCCTGCTCAGTGGAATTGCAGTGAAAGAAGCAAGACAGGAAGAAACCAAAGCTGAGAGGTGAGAGCAAATAACGTAGAGAAGAAAGTAAAGGTAAAAGATCCCAGCCAGAAAAAGTGGGTGTTTGGGAAGGCATAAATAAGAGTGAGAGCTATTTGGATGATTTGCCCTCTTTTTAGCAGAATCTGTGCAAAAGGGTATTTGATATTTTACCCAGTTTTTTCACTGCCTGTTTTTGCAAGGTAGAAGTTGCCTTGTGTGAGTAGCACTGTCATTCTGATAGGGCTGGGTTTAGACATTCTCAGATGCATTGGTTAAGCCATAGTGGGTGCATTTTCAGATTTGTACCACAACTAGGCTTATTTCTTGTACCACTGACTCACCCCACTGTGGGTCTGCAGTTGGTTCCTGAGAGGAAAGAATGAATGGTTTTGCTTAGCAAGCTAGGTGGGCATTTTGCTGTAAGTGAAGTCATTAAAAAACCCACAAAGTGTCAGTTTAGGTGTGAGTAGAACCACATTGTGAAGATGGGAAGGCCTGTAAAGTATACAATAGCTGATGAATGTAAATTTAACAGCCCATAGTGGGGTATTTAATGGAAGTGTATTTCAAAGGGAATTCAAGGGTGTTGCTAAGGGAGCCTCTTATTGTTTGTTGCCTGGGTTTTGTACTGGAACAAACTAGCGATTATGTTTATCTGGAGCTGGCACACGTTGAAAGATTCATTGTGACAAAAAGAACTGAGCAAACGGAAATCCTCGTGCTGACACGGCTCTGGAAGCGCTGCGGTAAAGAAAATAAAGCATCATAATTGGCGGAATAAGCAGAGCATTTACAATTAAGAGATTGCTCCTACATTTTAATTTGAAAGAAAATTCAAATTTAGTGTATTTTTAGTGTACAGATACCTCTTCAAACTATATGTAGTAGTCACATTGCTTTATGCTCATGGCTGCTATTACTTCAGTAATTCACCATCTCATTTGATTCTTCTGCAAACAACAGTCTTTTCAAGGTTTTATCAAAGTGGCATCAAACAATATCTTCTTAATATGAAATCAGATGTCAACAAAGAAAGGAAGAAAATCTTGCCTTTAGCCTGAGCATGCTGGATTGCAGCTTATTGCTCAGATTTATGACTTGTGAGGTATCTGACAAAGACAAGAGCTGGTAGAAAAATAAATACATCTCAGAATGACAGCTTCAGGTTCTTTTATGAAGAAACTCTGTTGAGTCCATTGATTTTTTTTTAATGAAATAACCTTTGAGGATTGAACAGTAGACATGATTAAGCCTCTAGAGAACATATTATATACCACCACAACGAGGTTAACTACAGAAGGAGAAATATTATTCTAAATTTTTTCTCTTTTTTTGATAGTTTCTAAAAATGCTTCCAGCTGTTCAAATGTCTTTTTCCCTTTTTTTTTTTTTTTGCTTTTCAAGAGACTTTTATGTTCCAGCAAATAATGTGTACTCTCAGTAACATGAGACCTCTCTTGTGACCAGCAATGTAACTCTTCATAAATGTAAAAACCACTGTAATCCTTTTCCAGCATTCCATGCTTTCCCACTGGGGCTGCTGAACCAGCTATCCAAAAGTTTGGTTTATTATACTGTAACTCAGCATCATGCTTTTAATCTGAAATTTTACAATGTTTTGGATTTTGGCTGCTATGGAAAATAAGTAGTGAACATCTTCAGAAGAAATTATACCCTTATGCAATCCTGAAATAATAACACATAATTATAACACATCAGAAAAGCACAGGTGGATTACATTTGAAAGTCTGAGGTGTGAACTTTGCTGCTTTCATTTTTTTAAATGTTTGATGTGATTATTTTTCTGATTCACTTAACATAGACTGAAATATTGTGTAATAATTACTATCAGGTGACATAAATACAGCTGGTGCTGGATGGAAGTTCTCTAAACCTCAAAGAAGATAACAGGAGGAAAAGGCAGCAGTTAAGAAGGCAGGGAAGAGAAGGGAAGAATTTAATATAGATTAGAAACCAGGCATGGGAATGGGTTGATACAGAAGCAAAAAAACCTCTGAGTTAAAAGCTTGGGCAGAGAAAAAGAGGACTTTCTTTGCACAGCAGTAAGTCTGAAATGGAAATTACAGCACTGCCAGTAACAGAAAAGGCAGAGGTGTTCAAAAATCTTTCTGCTTTGTGTTCAGTGGAATGCCAGATGGAAGAATTCATATCATATGCTGATAAAAGCTCTTCTGCAGATGTTAAATAGCTGCTTGTACAGCGAGTCAGAATCTAAATCATTGTGCAAAAATAAAAAATGAATTTATATCAAAGTAAGAGACTTTACTATTATAGATGACACTAAGATGGAAATGTAGAGAGGAGATTATTGTAGCAGCAATATTGATGGATTAGAAAATATGCATCTTAGTCTATCAGAAGATTGATGTAATGATGATGCAGAAGCATAAATTTGAAAGATTGAGCATTGATCTGAAAACAAGTGTTTAACAAGAGCTGGTAGCTGAAATTAGACAAAGTTGCACCTGATTTCTAGTTTATATGTTGACAGCAGGGACAACATATGAGAAGAGCTGGGGTTGACTGATCAGCACCAGAAATGTACATCAGAACTGGACTGTTTTCTGAAAAACCTGTCCAAATTCAGATTAATTCAGAGAAGCCTTGTAGCCTCAGTTACACCAGGGAAGAGCCACCTTTTGTGGTCCAACAAGCTGTGGGTGAGGAGAGTGTCTTTAGATGGAGGTTTTTTACAAGGGTAGCAAGTCTGTGCTTGCTGGATAACTGTCCTGCTGGCAGCTTCTCCTTGTCTTCTGTGGAGAGCTGGAAAAGCAGTGCCAGCCAAAGGACTTCCTCTGCTTGCTGTGAAGTGAGAGGCACTGTGTGTCTGCTATTTCAGATTGCTTCTGGGCAAAGTATTGGAGATTTTGTGTTCCCAGAGCCAGGGATTTATTTGTGTGCTCTTGGGAACAAGTTCAAATTGGCTCTTTGCCCCAGCAGGTTCGCAGTGTACCAAAAGGGGAGTATTACATTAAAGTTAGAAAGAATTTAAGAGTTAAGGAAATTGAGAATTGAAGATGCATGGTAGCAGAAGGCAAGCACACAGATTTCCCTGGGAAAAGGACCGTGGGAGAGCAGCTAGTGTGCTCCGGGAGGAGAGGGAAGGAGATAAAAGATAAGGAAGTATAAATCAGCACCAGTAGGGCTGTCTGTCGGCCCTTCTGATCTTCCCCGGGCTAAGATTTGTTTATTTTCAAGTCCGCTGCGGCTGCTCCTCAACAGCTGGCATGTGGAGCTGCACGGGTGTAGGAAATCATTACAACTTCTTGTTTGGAGGAAGTATCCAAAAAATCTCTTGGAGACAAACTGCTTAAACCAGAAGCAAAGTGGCGATACAGATCTGACAGGATGACTGGTTGGTGCTCTGCTGCTGTGTAGATTTAAAAGCACACTGGGAAGGGAGCGGGATGCCTCTTGCCAGCAGTTGCCAAAGAGCCAGTAGCTTCTAAGGGAGTTTGTAAGTGGCTAAAACTTGCCATTCTGGCTGCATTCACTCTTTATGAGAAGAAACAGACATCTTCAAAATGGAATATATCCTACCAGTCTAAGGATGGGGTTGAACCAGTTCTTTTATGTGCCTTTTCTTGCTCCAGTAACTAGAGAGAGAGCACAGATGGCTGGAATATAAGTGTCAGGAACTCTGGTTTCTGTCCAGAACACCTCAAAGTACTGGACTTTTTTTAATGTTACAATTTTTCAATTTTCAAATGCCATCATTGTTTGCTTTTGCTGTCTGTCATACATGACTGAGTTCATGCATCATTGACAGCATCACGTAGTACAATACTAAAATGGACATAGAAGGTGCTCTTAATGAATCTTCAGGACATCTTGGGTTCTATGAAGTGCCTTTTGGATGTTGTCCCTCTGACTCCTTATGACCCTTTCACTTCACTCCTTAGGCAGCTCTAAGTGCACCCATCTCCACCTGCTCTTACAGCCGCACTAGGACATGACCTAGAGGGTGGGAGGAGATGAGGGATGCTTTGGGCTGTGACTGACCTGGGGGGTTGTGATCATGTCAGAGGAAAAGCAAAATGGCACCATGGCAGGTTCTTCCCACCCCGTCCACAGCTGCTGCTGGTGCCCATTCAGCCTGGGGTTTGTATTGTGCTCTAACAGCATTTCTCATCCACCTCCCCATGCTGTGGGAAAGCTGGGCCTTGGGGAAATGCCCTGAATATGACCCACTAAGAAGCTGAAGCATTGCCAAGCTGGGCCAATTTGGGGTGGATAAGCCCCTTCAGGTTACAGGCCACAGGACAGCAGCTCTCAATACACTGCAGGCAGCTGCTCCTCATGAATAATTTATCAGGTAGGTGTTTGAAGGTGTTTGGCTGATGTTTGCAGCAGCCCTTAACCTCATCAAGCTCCTCTGGCATACTCACAGCAGATTAGCAGGGCAGTTGTTAAAAATAGTCTGTTTATTAATGGTGCTCTTCAGAAGTAGCCACAAGGCTCAATCATAGCCTACATTCAGTATTTAAAATACATATGAAATAAAAAACATGTATAAGATCAGAAGGGCTTGCTGGTTTCACTTAGTGCACTCTCCTACCAGCCCCACTTACCTTCCTCACAAAGATGGAATCCAGTTAACTCACCTTGCATCTCCCTGCACAGAGACAAATCGTCTTCCAATATTTCTTTCTGTAGCTCAAATGAAGTTATTAAAGACTTGTGTTATTTATGTTGAGTGTTTTCCCCCAAGGTAATTTGACAGCATCCCAGCTCCTGGGTTGCTGATCTGCAGTATCTGCTGTGGGCAGCCAGGGGCTGTGTGGAGGTGGCTGAGCGACAGCCTGGAAGCAGAGGCTCTCTTTGGCTTTGGGCAGCTGAGAGGGCTGCAGCCCACAAGTGCCTGCATTTCTTCACATGGGTGTTGGAAATGAAAAAGGCATTAAAATTGCCTTGGATGCCTTGGCTTACAATGCCTCTGACATACAGATGTACTCAGTTGTCTGCAATTCACTTCCAAGGAGAATACAGTTGTAACAAAATCATTTTATAAGAGAGCCCTGGGGGAACACAAGTGATAGAGCAGCTTTTATAACATACTAAAACTTCTATAAAACTAATTATATATGTTATCAAAATGATTCATGCTAGCCAGAGTAAATCTTACTCATTATAAATGAGAGTAGAAGTGACAGTTCATTGTCTCTTAACATTTGCACAAATATATCGCCTTTTCTCCCTGTGCTGTCACAGGGAGGTTGGGGAAGGAATTCTCCAAGAGCTGGAGGAGCCATTGCAAGGAAGAGGCGATGCCATTGGGGTCTATAACCTCAGCTGATGGTGACAAGGTAAGTTCTCATCACTCCTGATTCCTCACCATCATGGAAAATTTTCTTCTTACCTCTTGTAAATTTAATTTGTTGTCTTGCCCTGAAGCCTGCCCAGCAAACGTGTCCCTCATGCATGGAGAAGTGCTGTGTGTCTGTAGGTTTTGCTCTCCTTGAAACTATTTAACATTGAAGGTCTTTTGCAAAACAGTGCTGAATTGCTGGCGGTGTTTTCCCTAAGTAGGGATTTAGATAACTTGTTCTACTTAATCAAATTAGCTATCTTTGATTTCATCTGGTGTTTAAGCCAAATTCCCAAGACAAAGTGGTTTTAATAGTCTGTTCAGTTTGTAATCTCTGTTTTCCAAGAAAATCAGCTTTTTTTGTTTGTTTGTTTGTTTGTTTCTGATAGTCTCAAATGTACATGAAAAACTGATGTAGGCTGGCGGACTACAGGGAAATAGCTAATTTCAAATAGCTAATTCAGTTTCTTTCTTTGTGAGCTATCCCATTTCCCATGCTTTCCCTCGGTCTGTCAGAAGTGTCTGTCAGCTGGTCTGGCACCTCTGCCTCTCTGGCTATAGCCTGTATTTTTTTCTTCTTCTCTGCTTCAGGTTTGTTTCTCATCCCATCTTGCAACACAAGCTTTTTCCTCCTTATTTGGGAAAAAAAAAAAAACTTTTGCAAATTAAAGTGGGTCGGTAAAAGCTACAAACTCCTTTTTAGAACTTGTTCTCTGGCTGTCAGGAGCCTTTGATTCCAGCTGAGACCACTGCAGATCCCAGTCTGCATGGTCTCAGCTGGAATCAAAAGCTCCATACGCTATGGAAAAGGTCACTTCAGGAGTGCAGGACTTGCTGGAGCAAACAGGAGCCTTGAGATTTGCTCTTCTTTTTCCCTTATTCACCTGGGCTTTTAGCCTGGAGCAGAGAGGCTGTGCACCTCTTATCAACATTAGGACTGGGGAAGGTGACCCTCAGCTCACACTGTGCTCAGCCAAAGGTCCCTCTGGTGCTCCAGCTCCAGTAGAAAATCCATCAGTGCTCTCAGTCAACTAAAGGACATGTTTGTGAATGCTGCATTAGCTTTGGACCTCTGAAACAGTGTTTAAGGGCCAAAGTCAGCATGGGGCTTCTGTGATTGTTGAGAGGCTTTGTTAAAAGTGAGCTCCTGGATAGTTTATTTATCAAGACCTGGAACCTCAGTCACAGTATGAACATGGAAATAGGAGAAATAGGAAGTTTGATCTGGTGGTTTGGCTGATATCCTATAATTCTATTTTATTTCCCCCTGAATGTTGGGGAAAATGATGGGGTAGGTGAAAAGCTTTGTTTTCTACAAAATGGAGAAAATTCCTTGTTATGCCAGATTATCAAAGCCAGTTTTGGGTCTTTCCAATTGTACTGCTACTGCTCCTTACCATCCTCCACTGAACTGAAATAAACAAGAGTAAAAACGCCAGATAAATTTACCCTGTTTATACTGACTTACCCTACAGAGAAATTCCATCTGGACTCGGGGTGTTGCTCTCCAGGCCTGCAAAGCTGGTCCTGGGACAGACAAACTCTGTCTCTGCAGCCAACTCATTCTCCTACCTTTTGTTTGCCTTTTTCCTATTACTATACCATAAATACTACAGCCTCCTAGACACTGCTATTTGCACCAAAAAAAAAAATACAAACAGAACACTAACAGAAAGGCAGGAAGTGTCTGGCAGGGGTGTCTTTAACTTCTCTCTTCATTATTACTGCTCTAAGCAATTTAAATGTTAATAAACCAGCTCAAAGTGGAAGGAAGCACTGGATTCAGCATGACATGGTTAGAAAAGAGTAGGTGTTGATATGCCCAGAGGTCATCTGGGGCTCATAACATCCCTTGTCAGGGCCCATGGAAGCCAAACTGGTATTTTCTTGCTCTTCAGGAGCGCTAGGGGTGTTTGCCAGCAGCCTCCACATTTCACTCCACTTTCAGAATCATTATCAGTGAGGCTGCTGAATTGCCATCTCTGCTGCAGGGACTGGAAGAAATCTGGGCACTGGTGACACTGAGGGGATGAAGTAGTTGGTAATTGGTGCATTTTCTATGAGAGGGCTGCACCAATGAAGACTGGGCCTGCTCCACAGCACAGCCACAGTGCCAATGCCCCAAGAGTGTTGATGCCTTCGGTGGCTTTTCCTGTTGGCCTGTCTAGCATGCCTCTTCTCTCTCTCCCAGGAAAGGGATGCTGTAGTGACAATTGTTGTTGGCCTGGCTCAGCTGGAAGTTTACAGTATTTAAATTACAGTTCCAGGTCTGAATTTCACACTCAGACCCGTGAGGTGGGATCAGCTAGCAAAGGAGGAGGTAATTAAAGGGCCATTACAGCAAGCTGGTCCCAAGGGAGCCATAATGGTCCTGGTGAAGCTGCTGCAGGCACACTCAAGTCACATCCTCAGCTGTCTTGCTGAACTCAGGGCTTGGGAAGTGTGTTCTTATGGGTTGGTTTGAACTGAAATGTGTACAGCACAGCTGTGCTCATTGAAATAGGAATTCACAAAGCTCTAAAGAGGGAATTAAACCTTGCTGAGGCCCGCCAAGAAAATGCTGAGTTTTTTATTTTGACTGGAAACATGTAAATCACCTGAATACCTTACTCAGATTTACTTAAAAACTGCTTTGAGAAGTGTTCATAGAGAGTACAGTCACAGTCTTCATACAATCCCAGATGGCATGATACAAATGTTACTCTTTTCTAGGATCTGTTTTGTACAGCCTACTTTCCATCTTGATTTTCTACCCTTTTGGTACTGCTGATGAATATGTTTCATTTTCCCATGGCTTCTACTCCTCAGTGCTGCACCGAGTTGGCTGCCAGCTATGCCAGCTCTCTGTGGTGTTTGGAATTTTGGAATCCCCCTCCTTGTCCAGGTCAGCCTGAGACTTCACTTTTTCTTAATTAAAGCAAAAGAGGAGCAAAAAAATCCCAACCCAGAAGACCACTGGAAGAGCTTACACATGGCAGTGGCACCATTTTCAGACAGTCCTGTATCTGGGCTTCCACACACCACAAACTGATGGATTAATTGCAGACAGAAGTATTCTTCAGCTGCTAGAGGTCCATGAGTAGTGCTAAGAAAAAGGCTCACTCATTGACCCAGTTTGCAGTTTCCCACTCCATCACCTAATAAAGAGCTTGAGACAAGCAGGCCAAGTGAAAATGCTCCTTTGTGGCCACATGTCACAGCACGGCAGGACATTGCAATGGTGTACATATTTCCTGTGTAAAAACCACTCACCCACCGGAGGACTTTGAGCAAACACCAACAAAACTCTTTGCAAAAGCAAAGGGAGGGGCAGATGCCATGATAACACAGGATTGCTCCTGCTGCAGGGACAGACAGAGGAGCTGCTGTGAGCCACGGCCACGGCATCGCTTCTGCCTGCGCTGGGGGCAGGTGAGGAGCTCCAGAGGCACTGGAACAGCCAGAGCCCAGCCCTGATTAGCAGCTGAAGGGGCTCTTGAAAGCCCCCATTTTAGGGCCCCGTAGTTTTCTTTCCTGTAGAAGTGTAAAGATTGTAACAGCATAATAGAAAAATATATAATTCTATTGTTTACACTGGACCTGTTCAGCATCAGTAGCTGGGGAGGTTGAAGAGATGAGGGTGTGAGGTGGGAGTGGAGTGCTGCCAGCAAGCCTGCAGGCAGTGGGTGTTTCCCTGCCCAGGCATCCCCTCCCAGTGTCTGTGAGGAGGACTCTTGCCTGTTTTGGCCAAAATTAGATTGGATTCTTTCTTCCACTTCTTCCATCTGTTCTTAAGTTTTTGAAATGTTTTAAAACATTATTGTTAAAATAATTTCTGTTTGATTGAGTATAACCAAATAACGTACAGCCATTATAACTTTGGGCTGATTTATAATTAGCAGTTCTAAGCAGGAGAACAATTTAACTGTGTCATCCTTTCTGCTATAACTTCATTGCTCCTTGGTGCTGTTTTCCACCAGCCTAAGAGCACAGGAGGAAATGCCTGCTATGTCTCAGCTAACAGGTCAGCCCAACCTGCTTTGACTCACCCATTTAGGAAATTGAGTCGAATACCAGGTGTGCAAAGTAGATCTGATATGAAGGATTATTTGTTTTGCTGCAGTATTTTGTGGTAAGATTATCTCAGGGAAGAGAAAGTGAATGTTCCACACCAAAAAAAGAGGACAGCTTTGTGTTTCCAGTCAGTTTAAACCATTACACTTCCCTACTGACCTGTCTAATCTGTTCTACAGATAATTATTTTCCAGCACCTGAGGGTAAGTCCTGTTATCAGCAATTTTTATGTACTGTCATGGATAGCTCTGTCTCCTGCTGTGACCAGCTCTTGTCCCTAGTTTTCATGGAGGGTTCTTGCAGAAAAAATCCTGATCAGGGCATGTACTTAAAAGAAATTCTCCATTTTAAGCACTTTACTTTTTCTTCCATTTCAGAAGCAGCTGTCCACAGATAAGAATCCAACCAAATAAATCCCTGGGTAGATTGCCTTTGAATTTGAGCTCTCTGCCTTTCTAAAAGCAAGCTTTACCTTGTGCATGTGTTACATCTTCCAAAATAATCAATTTAAACCCCCAGTTCTGTTTTCCAGTGGCGCGGGGAGATCAGACCAGGCAGTTGAGGAGAATGGGAAATGCAGACCTGGAGGAAAGCAGGCAAACAAGTACCTGACAATTGCAGCGGTGATAAATAAGGCAGACAGGTAGGAAAGAGCCATGAAACAGGAGGAGAGGGGATAAGAAAGAGACACATTCCTTTCCTGAGTGGAAAGAGTCTTCACTGTGTTGCTATTTCTGACACGGGGCAGGAGATGGGGAGGACAAATCCTCCTGTGTCAAGAAAAAGGGGTAAATGCAGCATGTCTTCTTCACAAAATGGATATTTTATGAAGACTAAGAAGATAAAATGCTTGGTATGCTTGAGGGGCAGGGTAATTCTAGAGAATAGAAGAGTTTTCTTTCCTACTTGTTTTCCCATGCAGCCCAGAGTTATTTAGCTGAGCTTTTAATACACAAGTGGGAATTTTGCTGAATGATTCTCCAGTACAACTTTTATGCAATTTTTTTCTCCTGTTTCTTTCCCCTCCGCCCCTTTTTGTTTTCTTTTGTTTGAACTACCCATAGGCAGTGGTTCAACAGCAGACTTTTAAAGAGTGGGTTGTTGGTGTGGGTTGAGGTTGATCTGGTCAAAGATGTGGGGTTTTTTTGTATTTTTTCCTGGCCTGGTTACCGGGTCAGAGGACAGAGCAGCAGTAAGAGAATGAAGCAGTAGTTGATTCCAGAACCATTAGGATTCTGGGTGGCATTAGGATTGACTTTTTTTTTTTTTTCTCGTGAGAAAATGTAGTGCAAGTTAAGCAAAATCTGAATACAGTCTTTTTATTGTTTTGTCCAAAACCTGAGGAAATTAGGAAAAGAACAGAGATTGTCAGGCATTTAAACCCTCCATCTCTCACAGCATGGAGTGTGACAAGGCCAAACTGGAAGCCAACTTCTCTTCCCTAAGATCAGGTAAGAACCACAGGGGTATCCTCAGAGGAGCTGCAGCAGCTGTAGACCTTGGACTGGATGAAAAGCAAACATCAGAAAGCAGATCCAAGGAAGCCTTGAGTCCAAATCTTGTAGTTGTTTTTGGTTCACCCCCTCAGCTAACAGATGATAACAATTGCTTTTTACTAACCTCTCTCAGCTGCTGCACTTACAACACTGATACATCTGCAGAAGGTGCAATATTGCATCTTTGGGGATTTTTGGGCTTTTACAGCTTATGTCTGCACCCCTAGAGTTGCAGAGGGAAACCAGCTGCAAGAGGCTGCCATGTGCTGGAAATGCCAGCACTGCCCCCTGTTCTCCCCTGCCTCCTGCAGCTGCTCCTGCTGCCCCCACTGCCCAGAGTCCCCTCGCTGCAGAAAGGCAACTGAAGGTTTCTTCTCCAGGAAAAGAAAGCATCTGGGCCATAAATGCCACAAGCCCTCCTCAGTGACACTCTGTATTAGGAAACATCATCTGGCACTCAGATATTTTTCAGGAATCGCTTCTACAGCACTTGCCAACACCTTGAGTCAACTCCAACGCTGTCTATTTGTTGTTGAAAGCCACAGGAGATGTAATTTATGGCATTCTTCAGCTCTTCCCTGCAGATCCCACAGCTTCTCCCATTGTATTAATGAGAAGGCTGAACCCACAGGGCTTGCTTCTATTAACCCATCAATACAACAGGCATTTTATCGCCTAAAGGATTTAGAGTCTCTTCTGCCTGAGTCCATCTGTTCTGCCAGTTAAAAAACAGTGTATGAAGATAACTTTGAGGTAGTTCTTGCCCATAAAAAATTGATTGGTCCTCCTTGAGTAAGCAACAGATCCTCCAAGGTTTAAAGTATGTTTAAAGATATATTTAAATTGAGGATTTCATTAGACTGAGGGTTTAACATGGAGAGTAGCTGCAAAAACCTTCCCAGAGAAAGCTTGCTTATGTAAATTTTCACAGCATTTTGCCAAAGTGTACAAATTTTTCTGATCAAGGATTTTTTGTCTTTTTGTGGTCCCAAAATATCAAAAAAGTATGATAAATTTTGACAAAATGCAAGTGTTATTTGCTGGAATATTATGGGTCTGGTTTAGTATTATAGTCAGAAAGATATTCTCACTCTTACACTGGTGCTGTGTCCCCTTAGCTTTAATTGTTGAACATTCTTAGGGAAAACATTTAATAAAGCTGAAGCTCTGGTAAAGGAGCACAACTACTGTTGTATCTAACAACATAAACCAGCACGAGGTTGGTCAAAAACTTCCTTTTTTCTCTTGCAACAGAGAGACAACAAATGGCCAAGCTGATACTTGCTGCTGAATTTCTTCAGGTTAAACTCAGCTACCAGATGTTGCTGGAATCAAGATCAAAATGAAAAAAGAACATTTGCAAGGTATGGACAAAACTGGCATGGTAAATACTGTTACCCTGCTGATTCCAGATCTGCCTCATTTTGCTTTGGGCTGCTGCAGAGTGTATGTGTGTTTAGGTGAACATGAAATTAGAGAATTAAGGTGGCTGTAGACTAGTGCTTTACTTTGGCTTTTAAAATATGTAATGGCCCCTTCTTGCTCTTTTTTTTTTTTTTTTTGGTGCACTAAAAGCTAGATATCCTTTTCTCATTATTATTTTAATGACAAATAACCTCTCCTGCTACCATTTTGTTCAATATTGTAGAACACCCATTGTGTGCAACTTTTCCCCCTTAAGGCTCCCATATTGGCCTGTGAAATGTCTACGGTGCTTGGATGCCTGGGCTAAAAGGCATTTTAAAAAACTGAAACACAACCTTTAGGATTTTTTTTTTAATATTCTCAGTTCATTTTGTAATCTCTGCCATATGCAGAATAAGTGCTTGGGTGGTGGATGTACAGGCCTCCCCTGAATTGGTCCACAGTTGTTCTGTAATTTCCTCAAATTTAAGGACTTAGGAATAAAATTACTAACTGACCTGGACAATGCCCTGCTGCAGGTCATGTGCACGGTGACAAGTTCATTATTTGGTACACATTCTGTATTTATATTTGTTTATTGTTATGTTCCAATTAACTGTGTGATACAGATCTGGGGCAAATCAAAATGATCTCTGGAATTCCAGTGGTTTAATGTTTTTTCTAAGCTGTAAATCAGTGCTCTCCCTTAAACTGTTGGTTACAACCAGATTTTGATATATTAGCTGCTATACTTAAGGGAATTTTTGCATGCTAAATAGCATGTGAATTAGCCATCCATAAACTGAGACTGAAACCTGGGCAAAAGAAATGGAAAACTCCACAAAGACTGAGGCTCAGGGGAAGCACTTTCTAAAAGCTGCTTTCTCTTTTTGTCTCCTTTTCCACCAATGCTTTAGAAAAATGTCATTTATAACCTTTTGAGCAAGGCAAATCTCCTTTTGTCAGATCAACCAAAAGAAAAAAAAAAATCCAACTGTGATAAGGATTTAGAAAATCAAATGATGGGAAAACCCCCTCAGTCCTCCTCGGCTGACCCTGCTGTTGAAGTTGTGGCACTGTGTAGAAGCCTCAGTGTGCCCCCAATCTGCCACCCTCTCTGTCAGCTGGCTATTAGAAAACATTTCCTCTAATCCCATCATTCAGTGCTGTTGTGGAAAGCAGCAGGCTCCCCATGCTCCCCAGCAAATCCCCCCACGATGATTTTTATCCTATTGAAAGCGCCACCTTATCGGACATAATCGAAATGGCTCATGTGCTGCTATGTGAAGAGCAAGTGGGTTTTACCATCACTCAGGCCAAAACTAAATATGGATTAAATTGCACCCTGCCAGCACAAAGTGTGCATTGTGTGGCTCTGCTCTGCAGTGCCCAGCCTCAGCTTGCTCCATGCCTGATAAAACACTGCACCCTCCTTCAATCCCCCTTTTTTAAAAGGGCAAAACAAAGCAGCAGTGTCTGTGCTGGAATGTGCTGCAGGTAGTGATCTAAACCTCCATCACCAAAGACAGTGAGAGGATTAATTTAATGCATGGAGGTTGTTGCTTGGAGGGACTTCATAGGAATGCAAACCAAAGGCCCTCAAAGAGCCCACAACAAAGGGAAAAGCCACGTGATCTCAAACTCTTGGTAGGATGGGGAGGACTGGATTAAGGGCTTGGTCTACCTTGTAGAAAAGGCAGGAAATACTGTTGTACTGAATAGGAATGCAAGCAGGGAAAAGATTTTTGGGGTGGGTGCGTTTTTTTCTAGACCTTCTGAAAAGCTTGGGTGGGAAATTGCAGCCCGGTAAATGACATTTATATAATAATTGGTGTGAGCAAATTGGTCTGTGCAAATTTTCTGGTCATGTATGTCATTCGTTCTGAGTTGTGCTTTGTTTCCAGATAGAGTAAATATCTGTTTTTCAACTCCTGTTTATTGATTATATTTTTAAAAATTTTTGTCAGGGGCGCTCCACTGCAACCCTGGCAGTGCTGAGAGCCATGAAGATCCCTGTGTTGGCACAAGGTGACCTCCCAAACATGCCACGTGCTGCTGTGCAGACTTGCAGACCTCCAGGTGAACTCCAAGGACACTCAGGTGGGCTGGGCATGTGGCAGTCAGAGCAGAAAACAAGTAGAAGGCTGCTCAGGAGTGCAGCACATGGACACAGGGGGTATGAGGAGTCCTTGCTATTCTGGGTAGGGGATCCCCATTTAAGCTCTGAATTATGTACTTCAAAGAATGTAGAAATAATGGCACTACACTGAAAAGAATCAATGTGGAATTTGCTCAACTAAACCAGAGACAGGGACAGAGCAGCTTTTGAGTCTCCCCCCAGCTTTTCCCCCAAAAATCACACACTCCAGACAAGCACCCTGGCTTTATGTTATCTGCAATGCCTATCTGGATTCAGTTTCCAGTCACTGCTTATGGCTTTATCATAAGGACCAATTTTATGCAATTATCAAATTACTCTTTCTTCTCTGTCTTCTACTCTTGTCAGTCAGACTGTGCCATTCCTTTCTTATTAATTTAAATTGGGGCCATGACTCCAATCCTGCTCCAAAATACAGCTCCTCTCATTATTTGCTTATCTGTCTTGTCTGAAACAACCTAGTGGTGTGGAGCACCAGGTTCTCTTTTCTAAGACATTGTAAAGACAGCACTTTGACTTTTCCCCCCCACCTGTTTTCCCTCCCCCTTTCTTGAGAAGCAGAATTTTTAAACAGTTTTGAAGCATTATGATTTTAAGCATTAATATTAATTTTCTGCTTCTTCAGGATCCTCCTGCTTGAAAAATGATATTACTGCTAAACTGCAAACATCTCAAGACAAAGACACACCAAATTCTACCATAACCTTAATGTAATTACCCCATTGTGAAATTCTAAAAGAATTAGAAGAATTCATCACTAAATTTATACAGAAAGCTATTATTAATTTGAGGTCAACAAACCAAGACTGGTTCACATAACATTTTATTCACAAGTAGAAAAAGTATTACAAAACAATTTATACAAGGTTTTAATTTACATTTGTTAAAGGAGTATTTAAAATAGCACTGTAAGTCCCTAGACAAGACATGTGGGCAGTCTAAATGCAGTGATGGTGGATGTTTCTATTGGCATGTACAACATTGCTTGCCACAGGCAATATACAAAAGACCAATTTGGTTAAATTAAGGAAAAAAGTATATACAAAATATACACATATATCTAAAAAAACACTCTCTTAATTTTTTCCTCCTAATTTGCTCTCAAGCTTTCACTCATTAAAAAAAACAAACAAGTATCTTTTTCTAGGGTTGCTGGGTAAAAACAATTACACAAATTTTAAATTCCAATGGGAAAACACACTGTGGCAGTTGCTGGCAAAATTTTTGAACATTGCTTTTTCAAGAACTATTATTAGTGTAAAGTTAAATCTCTGTATGTTCTGGAAATATTTTGCCATATACTGAAATGCACACTGGATTTTTTTCTATTTACAAAGTATATACAAAGAAGCACATATCTCTTCATGTACATGTAGTGAAAAATAATGTTTTGTAACTTCTTAAATGTATGAAAGTATACAAAGAAATTATTCAAAACTACTCATATTTAAATATATGTGTGAAAGTATTTATCTGAGTAATTGTACTGTATAACTGCTTATATTCCATCAGTGACCAAAAGGTGGTACCTACTACTTAAAACACCAAACCCAACAATGGCCAGAAAATCACTTGGGTAACTTGTTCACATTGGTTTGATATTTGGGAACTGTTATTCATGGCTTTTGCACTAAGGAATAATCTCACTGGTGAAGAGGTGGAGCATCTCTCTGCCATGGCTGCCTGTACTGTTTTTAGATATTTTTGTGCAGCACCTTTTCTGTGTGCTTCAAAGCAAAAGTCTTTTTCCATAATGGATTCTGAATACTGTCTCAACATTTCCATTGCCACACAACCCATGTGTGGAAAGATGAGTAATATTTATTGCCAATTTGTTGGGATCTGTTTTGCTGATTGCTTTGCTTTAGTCAAGGCACATTGGGTACTTTAAGGAATAATTGCTAGATTTCATCACAGACAAGTGTGAGCCTGTTGAGTGTCATGAATCAGTGAAGGTTACTGACATTATCCACAGAAGCAAAAACTATTTTAGGGATGAAAATGGCTGAAAAAAACTATATTACGGGATGTGATAAAGCAAACCACTTCTTACGTTGTGTGTGCAAAATTTGAATTGACACAGTACTACAGTTAGAAGGACAGAGGGTCTTGAATGAAAGGGACTCCTAAATGAATTAATTAGTTCACCACAGAGCTTGACCCTTAAAAATAATGCATTAATAAAAAATCTTGGTAACAGTCTCACTGTATAAATACTTTCATGGCACACCTGCTATAGTCTGACATTTTGATTTGACAGTTGATTACATATTATTTCAACATTCAAAATTATAAGCTATAACAAGAAGTGCTGTATTCCAATACTGAGACTACTAATTAAACACAATGTCCTTATCTATATGTCTGACCTTCATTAAACTAAATCTAATTTAAAGCTAATCTCCTCCTACACTTAACAATGCAACCTCCCAAAAATGTAATAATTGGATGGAGGGGACTTCAACCACACATACTGTATGTAACATGCTAATTCTCTAACTCCCCAAACTAGCTTATTGACTATAATGTAATACATAATAGAAGCTTCAGTTTATTAATAGGTGACCCTTTTATAAACATAAATGGATTTTTTTTTACAAATTTTACGTCCTTCAATAGCAGGAATACTATTTAAAATTAGAACCAGCAGAAAAAAAATCCTAATGCATGCACAAATCCGCAGGCAGAAAACTGGCACCATATTGTCCCACATCTTCTGGCACCTGTAGCTATATTTGAGACCCCTCAAACACTCTGAAGTATTTTTATTTCTTGCTGTATTTACATATACTATTAAGCTCACTCCATTAGACATTTTGAGACTCTGAGGAAATAGAAATAGATTGGAAAGGTCATAAATCCACTTTCAGGGTCCTCATAGGATGCTCCTTGAAGTTTAACTTCACAGCTGTTACAGCTCAGACACAACTGCTCAGAAGGTGTGAAATGATGCCATTTTTTTCAGCTGGATTGGATACCATGCAACACTGAAGACCAGACTATGTTTGATGAGAATCAGCAGGGGAGTGTAAGGGAAGCATTCAGCTTTAGTGCTGAGAAACAGCTCCAGTCCCTAAAACAAAGTGAAAGAAGAGTTGTTACATAAATTCATAAGAAACCTGTATGCACTTCTGTATTTGACTAAAAGAGTAGAGGTATACTTACTGCTTGCTGTAAAATTCACCTAAACCTGAAGATTAAACCTGTATTAAAACCCACATTAAAAAGCTTAGAATTGTGTGTACATGTATAATATATGCTATATTCTGATTTTGTGTTATTCTTTTGAAATATAATAAAAATAAAACATTGACTTATGAAAGGCTGTAATACATCCTCAGGCAGTACAAAGACCATCCTTGCCTCAAAATATTTCAAAAAGACATGAAAGATGAAGAGCAGATGGGAAAAATGCTATAGACAGAGATGAACTAATTGTCTTGGAGTTGTACAGCTGGCCAATGTTCATCCTGAAAATACATCTCAAGTAAGCCTAGTCCTGGTCCTGTCCCATAAACACTACTGAAATTTCTCTGCCAAAAATACACACATAATGATGCACTGTAGAGTCTGAATGGGAAAAAATTGTACAAAATGAATCAGTAGGGTCTACTATAGGAAAAAAAAAATGAAGAAAAAATTAACCCTCCTGAAGACCTTGATTATTCAAAAGGATACAAAAATCTCAGTAGTAATAGAGGACAGCAGAAAACTATCAAAGCATACAGGATTTTGAGATGCTAGAAAAGCTGTCTCCATACACAGAGAAATCAATGAGAAAATTTACAGTTCATACACCGTAACAAGTAGAGTGAAATAAAAGCTAATTTTAAAATCCTGTGGTTCTTTTGATCTAAGAAAATTCTTAAATAATATTAATTGCATACCTCTAAAGTTGATGCATGGTTTGGTGAGAAAACACCCACAAATTTCAGATTTTTAAAATCCTGTTAATATGGAAATGTATTCCCTTAAAACATCAGGAACCGCTAGGAACTAGCAGTGCTGAGATCTGAGGTTGTATCCATGTCACTGTCCCCTCCTACACACAGCTACAGAGTACAACTGTCACCAAACAATATTGGGCACACACCAAAATAAGACTGTCAGTGCTGCTATCTGACACAGGGGCAGGCAGTGCCCAGCATCGTTACAGACAAAACTTTACACTGTAAATAATACATTGAGAGAAAGATGTGCCACCTGGATAAGGCTGATGTTGTCAGTGACACAGCAGATTTTCAGGTTACAAGTTCCACTGAAGTCAATGGCAAAGCCATTCTAGATTTAACAGTCAGTTCCCTTCCCTTTTCTCCTCTTGACAATGTCACCTACCTAAACAATTAAGATTTACAAAGAAACTACTGCACTTACATGCTTTCAGAATATGTGTGGTTCTTGCTAAATACTAATTACTTTCTACTTCATATTTAGGAATAACACAAAAGTGTTAGTGCAAACCAAATGGAAGAGGATCAAAGGAATGCAGTTTTACTTCTGCAGATGGCCCAAAATTTTCGTAATTACAGATAGCATAATTTTCTTAATTAAATTTGGTGCATAATTAATATTAGTGGCAACTTCTTGTGTTCCTGCCTCTGAGTTCATGCACAGGAGACTGTTTCTCCTTTCCAGCCACAACCTGCATAGGCCTGGAGTAACAACACCACTTGCCATCAGAACACAGGCCATTAGTTACTTGAGGCCCCAGATTACTTTCAAAAGTAGAAAATTCCATTTTAAAAGTACGGAGCACAGGTAATATTAAAAAAGATATAATGATGAAAGAGCAGCAATGTGACTTTTTGCAATAGTTCCATTGTTACATAGTTGAGACAACTGTTTATCACCTCTTTGCACCTCAGACCTGCATTTTCTCTGAGCTTTTATACATAAAGTTGCATTTTATGGACTAACTTACATTTTATCTGATGGCATGGGAATATAAATGGCATTATAAGGCATTTGAGATTCTCTTGTGTTTCTAGTACTACCGCAGTAACTCCACAGAAAGGATTTGTAAATATTTTTAAATTAACACTTGTATGTCTTTTATGCTTTGTTTGCAATAAGCAAAGCTAATTCCTCAGTTCTCACTCGTAAACAAAGGCTAGCCTCACACGATGGTTTGGTCACAAGGCTATTAAACCAAATTTTTCTCTTAATATTTAATGAAAAAAATCCTTGATAAAAGCTGACTGATGTACAGACTTACCCCTTTCAACAGCACAGTTTGTGTAATTACACCTTTCAAATTTAGTTAATGATTTAAAAATGTGAAACTGCTGGATCTCTTGTAGAGGTTTAATTTATTTCAGCAATAGCTAGGTGTAACCTATGGAGAAATATAACCCTAGAACTTCTTACAATTCTATATTTATCTAGCTCTACATGCCTGGAGCACTTATTCTCATTCCTTTGTAGTTATGTTTTTTACCTCTTTATCAGTCCGTAGAGTCATTTGTTGTTCCATTACACTTTGTCTTTGGCTGGCTTTCAGCAGTCACCGAGTTCTGAAGTGATGAAACTTCTGTGCATGTTCTATGTTCGGAGATTTCAAAGGACTTTGCAACATTTCCATCAAGAGACTCAGCTGAAAGAAGTACTTCACTTGGTTCCTGGTTATTATCCAATTCAACGGCGGCTGCGTTTTCTGTCTCAGGGATGCAGGATTTTGCAGATCCTCCAGCCAGTTCTGAATATGATTCACAGATAGAAATGCTGTCACAACAAGCTGAGTTTTGCATAAGAGGCCAAGCATCTGGAACGTCTCCACAGGCAGAGTGTGAAAGAGAACCAAGGAAAGCAGGAATCATTTCTCCAACAGAATCAGCAGCTCTGCAGAAGGATAAAAGGCACATGACTTACAACCATTCCAGAAAACATTATCAGTATTTTAATTACTGATCATTTGTAATAGGTATTTCAAGAAGGTTTAACAGGGTTATATTAATACTCTAAAGACATCCTGTACAAAGTAATTCTATTGAGAAGGAATACAGTCTGTTCCTTGGCTGGAAATGACAAAAGCTCTGGTGACCAATACTCTGGACGGTGAATCCAGGATTCCACAAAACATGAACTACAGTTGGAGCTGTTTAGGGTCAGAAATATGACAAAAAATAATATAGTAGTGTTCAGGTATTAAACACTGTCACAAAGAAGGACTTTTTTTTCTCAGTGCATGGATAGGGGAATATTAAGATAGGATGTAACAGGCTTAAAATGCAGCAACAAAGATGGTTGGGCAGAGTCTAGAATCTTCAACACTGAGGGAGTTCGGTTGGTTTCGTTTTTTGATTCCCCTAATTGTAGACAGACAAATATCTAATGGAAGTAAAAGAAGTAAAGTGACTTAAGACTGGGAGAATGGAATAGGCAACAAGGCTTCTTGAAACTGTGTTTGCTTTAAACCTGAAAACGTATTCACTTTAGATTTTTCAGTTTGTTCTGTCTAGTCTTCAAAATGTGAAATGTTTTTCTCCTATTCTCTTTTTCATGTAAAGGACATAATGTTAAAGAAGAGCAAGCATTATTTTCTTTTTATGGAAAATAGAAGAAAGTATAAGTGGAAACTCAGTATTATCTACCTCAAGTGTATTTAAAGTGCATGATAATAGTGACATGTGCCAAACACTGTTGAAAGTCCAGTAGTGTTTTTCACTATATATACACCAAAAAAAGTATTAACAAAGCCAGGAAGTTACACCAATGTTTTATTTCCAAAAACTGTCTGCAGATTTTTAAAAATGCAAGGGCTATGTTAAGTTTGATATGCAGTATGACAAAACTCGTCCCATATTAACACGCCTAGAACAGTTTTTAAATAGCTTTACTCATTTCCAAAACATGACACTTTAATAGCTTTGATATACACACAAAGCATTTTCAGAGATGAGGCCAAAAGTCAGGACATTGCACCACAATTGAAGGAAATACATTATTCTGGTAAAGGAAATTGGCACAAGCTCCATTTCTACTGGAAAGAACCACAGGATCTTTGATGTCCATAAAGCATGGATATTACAGTTTTAAAGCCTTAACCAAAAGATTCCTCAAAAAGTACACAACTCTCAATTTGTCAGCCTTGGTGGTATACAAGGATGACTCAAGCTTGTTGGTATTTAAACAAGTTGTTATAGAAAACTTAGATATTTGTACTTAGGTCACTAAGTCACCTTGCACAAACAATACTTATGAAGAAGCCGCCTCTACATTTTTAGTAACATGTGGCCATAAGAACAAAACAGCTGAAGACCAATTTAAACCTTATATGGAAAATCATTCTAGCTAAAAGAAATAAATACATCCTGTATTAAAATCTGTAACCAGGAAACTCTGAAGGACACCATAAATTTTATATATTTGGCTCATGGCCCTGTTGTAAAAATAACTACTACTATACTTACACTCAGCTGATTGGGAGAAAATAAAAGCTAAAACCTGCTAGAAATTCAGAAATAATAGATATTTCAAATTTTGCAGACCTAAACAGTTCCTTAAAAAAAAAATCTTCATGCCACTTGTGAACTGTGCCTCAATCCCGCCAGATTTATGAGTTTATGCAGCAACTTGCTAAACATTAGCAGAAGAGGGGGTGGCCAAAGCCTATAAGGTGCCACAGAGTAGAAGGAACATTATCTGCTTGTGAGAGAAGCCACTTCTTCAGAGAAAGCCATGGATCAAGTCAGCATTTACTAAGTAATACTTAATCTTTTCACCATAAGCCTATTCTTGCACAACATGAGATGATATGGGTACAGCTCATCAAAATCCCTCATTCCACTTTAAGCAGCTGTCGTCTCTATATAAATATGAATTTGACTGCATAAAAAAATACTTCATGTTTAATACATATTTGTAAAACTAAGTTACCTTTCATTGAGTGTGGTCTGTGAGTGGAAAGCACAACTGTGACTGCTGTGCTCCATGCTACAGGTTTCATCACAGCACAGTGAGGGAATCAAGTGAACTGGTCCTGAGGAATGAAAATTAATTTTAATAGTGTTAAAACTATCAAAGCTCTGCATAAACTTAGTCTCTGATCTTTTTAAAACTTGAGTATTACTTTGCCAGTTACATTATAATACATGAATTGTGGAAATGTTTTTACAGCAAGAGATTTATTGCTGTAAAAACATTTTAAAGAACATTTTTATTCCTTTAAAATTGAAATAATTATAAAAGCCAAGTCCTTCCTCTAGTAGTAACATAGAAGCCAGTCATGAGTACCTATTTTTAAAATTAATTTTCTTGTCAGTTGAATACACATAAGTGGAAGCATTCTGAGTAAAGCTATCGGGATGATATTTAATCCTGTGCTTTCTTAATTTTTCTTATTATTTTTTATTGTCTTATTATTTCTTATTATTATGATTTCTTAATGTCACAGCTGCATTTGTTCTGATATGACTTTACAAAATGGCAAGGATTTGAATTGTCCAGGTTGTTGTCCTTTAGCATTCATACCACATTCTTAGATGCTCTCTGGTAAATCCTTCACACTAATTTAAGTCTCAAAGCCATATGCAGTGCTATTTTATCAGAAATAACTGAGATAGAAATTTAAATTTTTTTTCATGTGAAGTCACTGAAATGAATTACAGGAAGAAACAAAAAAACCCCCAAATAGCTACTTAAAAATCCTTTCTGCTTATTAAGAAATTAGCCTAGGACAAAGGTTAGTTTGACAGTGTTAGCTCTGCAGTTGAATTGCCACAACTCAAGTGTTAGATAAAATAAAGTCATCTTTCAGTAGATATAACATACCACAGGTCTGTGATGCACTTCTTTGGCACTGGCAGCATGTTCTGTGGTCATATTCACTTAGCCGTGGTCTATCGAAACACGATAATTCAGAGCCATTGTAGTGAATGTCTTGTGATCTCAGAGACCCTTTGAACAAAGGGAATAAAAGTCCATGTCAGTAAGTGTTACCCTTTTTCCTGCTCAGTGCCCTCTATCTTTACAAAATGTGTAATGTCATGCTATAAAGTATGTCCATACATTTTCCAACTGAAAGACCCACAGTGACCATGTGGCTTCCCATAATGTAAACCACAGATTTTGCAACAAAGCCTACAACAGCTGGTTCAACTACAGCCACTTCTAGGAAGACATCTGCTCTCATTTGGATGATTTGAGAGTATATCTTATTCACTGTTACATTTCTGCAGTGTTTAATGATTCCCAGTGATTCCCATCTGAAATTTTCCAGAGTCAGCTTTCAGCCACTGGGATTTTGTTTATATTATCTTAAAGAGCTTTATATTAACAGCAGACTACCTTTAATCTCTATAATTGTAGGCCAAGGCAAACAAGTTACTGCACTTCACTAAATGATGTCTGAGTTCACTGTGTCAGAATTTCTCAAAACTCATGGGTAAAGCAAATTCTAGGTTAGGAACAATTCTTACAATGGCTCTGTAAACCTCTGTAAATTTCTGCTTGTGCTGAGAGCAGCAGCAACATCAATTCATCCAAGATAGTATTCTTGTTTGGCATCCAGGGTTCATTACATGCTATAAACATGTTTTAATAGAAGTTTTATAAAGCTATAAATGGGAACTAGAGTGCTTTTCACTTTTCTCTTTCTTAATTTAAATTAAGAGGCAGAAAAATATTTATTATAAACAAATTACATTGACCTGTTAGGGATTTAAAAGAAATTTACAGATCTGTCTCAGGCATTTAATTCATCTTGAATATACCCATAAAACCAAAACTGTTAAGGACAAATCTCTCATCTACACTGGCCACATTCACTATCTTGATGACCTAATCTGTGTTTCACAATAGCATTTGATGCACAGATCTTCGAAACTGGTATTTCCACATTGACATTGCAACTCTGTAATGTCCCATCTTGGATCATGAATAGTCCAAATGTATCTGTGCAGCCTCTAGCAGAGTATGGCATGGGAGTGATATAATTGGAGTATTTCTGGGCATTTACACAGCATTTTCTCAGTAGCAGCTGGAACTTTCGAGTTGGCAAACTTGGATGGAGTCCTGAGCTCTGCTGTATTGACCATCTCAATCTAAACTTACTTAAATGATGTAGACATTTAATTTCTTTACCTACAGAGGGATCTGCCAAACTAATACCACTCTATAAATATTACCAAGAAAGAGTAAAAATTGGAACTCACAGCTTGGTTTCTTCTCCATGAACTGCCTCTTGCAATAGATAACACAAAGGATGAGAAGAGCCAAGAGCACTGTTGCAAGTGCACTGCAGATAACAGCTGCCAGAGCAGTGTCTCGAGGGCTGGAAGCAGTTGAAGGGATCTTCACAAGATTTACCTTGGTAGTACCTGAAATATAATTAAATAATGATTAAGGCAAACTGCAGACATTTCCAGAATATAGTCATGTAAATGAAAGTCTGGGAAACAGAAGAAATTTGTGGCATAGAAAAAAAGGGAATGTTTTTCAAAACAAGAAAATGTATTTCTCTGTGCAACATTAGTTGCACATGTAGATAGATATGATCATCAGCACCTTCAGTATGAAAAGGAGTCTTAGAAAAGATATATTACAAAATGTGCTATAATGAGTGGAGATGCACACCAACACATTCAGACTGTCCATGAGAATGGAAAACAGATCCTCACTTTGAAAACAAGGACATTTGAATATTTAATGCCACATGAATTTAATATGGAGAACATTTCCTAGGGCAGAGCTGAGAGAGTGATCCACTAGAGGGAGGCACAAATACATGAACTTCCCTTAATAAGGAAACTTTCTGGGCACTGACACCCACAGAAGTTCAAATGTCATCAAAATTATCATCCTGCTTTGTTGCATATGTCATGACACCATGGTCATTCCAAGATCAACCAAGATTTCAACTCTGCAAACTCTTTTTCCTCAGTGATTTTTTTTTTAATACTAGATAATACCTCTAGTCAACATTCAACAGATTAACTTTATACCCAAATTAGTGAAGACTTAAGCAATGTTTCCAGCTACAAATGTTTTCACCTTTAGGTGGAAGGTGAAAAATATTTTTAAAGGATCAAAACTTTAACTACAACTGTTGAAACTGTCTTTTGTATTTTAATATTAAATTATTTTTTAAACAATCTATGAATTTTGACAGCCCATCTATTTCAATCTACTGCGAAGTCTTCCTAAATTCAATAGGAAAAAAGGAATAAAACATAGAGAACTTCTATGACAGCAAAATTTTAAGAAACCACAAACCATATTTTACTAACTTTCAGAAATAAATTATTGTGCCTATTTACCCCAGAAGATATTTGGTTAAAACCTGAAGACTATAATATCCTAAGAAATGGTCCATGCAGTCATAAGTTCAAATTGTGAGATAAATGTCTGCCAGAGTATATTAAAACCTCTAATCAAATTGTACATAAATAAAATAGTTCAATCTCATTACTGCAATTTCATGATGGCAGGAAAGAACTTCCTAGCTTAGTTAGTGCAATCAGTGGAACTGTATTACTAAGGAATAATTTTCTGGAATAGTTATGGTATTTTCTCTACACACATCAAACATGGGTACCAAAGTGTTTGTGATACTTTATTGCTTTGTTATATAGGGATTGACAAAACCTAGGCATTTTGAAAAATTGACTTAATTCTAAGACTTTAAAGCACTTAATGCCAAAGGAAAGCACTATTCTATGAAATAAAGAATCCAGAAAATTAAAGAAATAACCAACAAATGAATTAAATAAAAACAGTTTCTGCAGCTTATAGTATCATGTAGTTGCTAGTAAATAGGGTAATATAAAAAAGTGGAGAGATCAGATCATGGCCATTATACAGAAGAAAGTTAGTTTAGTTGCTCATTTCCTGATTTCAGCATGAAGATAAACAAGTATCACTGCATTTTCATCTGCTTAAATATTTTAACTTACCTTCAATCAAACTGTACTATTATGTTCCACTGTCACATCAAAATCTGAAGAGTAAATTCATAGCAAATCATTTTTACATGCTTTCAACTTGCCTAACTGCACACAGTGAAGCAACTGGAGAAAGTACAACAGAGAGCCACAAAAATGACTGAGGAACTGAAGATTCTCTCTCTTATGACCAGTTTGAGAGAGCTGGGATGGCTCAAGCTCAAGAAGGCTCAGGGAACCTCATGAGTTTGTATAAATCCTTGGAGGGAGCAAGCAGACAGGACAGAGCCATGCTCCTTTCTCAGTCAGAGCTAAGTGCTATGGCCTCTTTTCCAAATCTCCAATATTACTTTTAAAGAAAATGCAATAAGTGTCATAATAATTTGTCATTATTCAAATGCTCTTTGGCGGAGCACCTCAATCTTCCACAGAAAAAACTTTTCAATCAGTTTCTAGGATTCTTGCAGCTGTAGTTTACAGTTTATAGTTTAAGCAGACTGAAAAAATTTCTGCATGAAGTTCCAGAATATCTGTGAGAAGTAGTAAATATATGTAAAATCCTGTCTATATAGCTAGGTGTGCTGGCTTTGGTGTGAAGATCAGACTGTGCTTTGGTATCAGGTTTTCAATTTTAGTTAACTGCCTGATCTAGTCGTTAGAAGGTTAAAGACAGACTGGACAAGTATTTAAAAACAAGACAAAAAAAAAAGTGATCCAAACATCTTCAAATATTTTTCATATCAATACATCTATTTGTATTAATGTACATAAGAGCGCTAAACAGTTCTTAGCAATTAGGCCTTCATAATTTGCAGAAAAAAGAATTATCAAATTTGAAGGGCAAAAAAGAAAAAGAGCAAAGGAGATGAAGCATCTATGTTTTTGTCTCTGTTCATTTGCTTACAAAATACATCTATTTTCAAGTATGGTTACATATTACATATTCCAGGAATATATAAATTATATATTTCTTTAATGTCCACCAGCAATATTCAAACTGGAAATGCAGTGATTTCATTTTAAATAGGGATAGCAAAACTGAAATTTTTTTTAGCCATCTAGCTATTTAAGATTCATTTTGTTGATTTTTTTTTTCACTTGAGAAAGCAATTTTCTATTCCTGAGAATGTCTACCACTCATCTTCACCTTCAAAGAACTTTTTGGAATAGCTACTCTGAGCAGTCCATTGTAGTCTAGCTCTAATTATAATGATAGTGATCTTCCCTGCAGAGACCAACATTTCAGAAGTGGATTGCTATTGTAGAAGTGGCCCGTTGGGCATTGCTGAACTCTGCTTTCAGTGTTACTCAGACATGTATGCATTTTCATAAACTCTTTCTTTTCACAGACTTAATGGTCCCACTTCAGTAAAGCAAGGAGTTGCATTTTAAATTTAAACTTGTACTTACTTACATCTATTAGATGATTACATGATTAAATTTAAATATGCAATTAAACACTTTGTGAACTGGATAGGATACCTTCAGAAAGGAGGGAGGAGGTGCACACTGTTTTCTGATTGTGGAAAGCATGTGCATATTATCCGTATTTTATTTAAGAAGTTGATTTCCTTTTTTAAGTCTTACTTCTAACAGATTCTGAAAATGTGCTAATGTTGAAGGAGAATTGCCCAAAATATCAAACTATCTGCTGCATAATTTTGAGCAGTAAGCCTAAATACACATTCTTCCCTTAATTAATCAATATTACATTATAGTGGCAGTACATGCAAAGGTGTGGTCCTTAAAAGCAAGTAAAGTTTCTGTTAATCCAAGGCAGTTAAACAGCAGTAACTCAGCTAATATGGAACATATGAATCCCAGCTGTATCACTAAAATCTCTGCCAATACACAGAATAGCTGAATTTTTGGCCTATTATACCAAACAACAAGAGACAGGGAAAAGTAAAAAAATACTTCCTTTGTCACTGATTTCATGTTTGTTTTCTCCATTTTATTTATTTATTTTTTCAGAACCGTGATTAATTGCAGTCGCTACTGGAATCAGCAAACCTAAAAGAAAGCTTTTTGTGCTAGATCAACCATGTGAAAACAGAACTTGCAATGCTGTATGTTTCTTCCATGGATACAGGAAACATATAATAACTAGTAAAGCTGAGGAGAATAAAATGTGGAATATTATGTTTGGGTTTCTTTCTTAACGTGTCCAGTCAATGTTAACCTAAAGAGAGTTTACTCAAAATAACAAAGCTAATCCAAACTGCACTTAAAAAGCAGTAAAATGGTAACATTGTACAGAGTGCCATCTGTTACTACCAGGATTGGAAGTAAAATGCAAAGCTTAAAATGTTGTTAATTCCTGGAATATGGGTATTCTTGGTCGACAGGGGAAAGGAATATTTGCCTATTACAAAAGCTGCTTTCCCATTACCTTTATGTTGAATGGCCCAACTCAGTTGTATCAACCTTAATTTGACAAGAATTAAGGGCTCAGACGTACCCTCAAGTGATGTAATTTAACAAGTTACTGCTTGTCAGCTGCACTGCAGTGGCTATCTGTGTGTGTGTGCCCTTGATCCACAGAAAAGGCAAGGCAGTGTAAAGCAATGTGGCTCACTTTGAAATTCCTCCATTTTGAAAAAAAAATTTAAAAAAGTTTATATTCATTTAAAAGTAAGAAGGCAGTATGCTTACCTAGCCCCAAACAAGCAAAAGGATGTTTTATATATCCTTATATATTATATAGACAATTCAGACACTACATGTACAAGATCTGTATACATAGATTAAATACGTATGTTTTATATACTACTGAGCATCAAGATAAATGGAAAGCAAGTTTCCCCAAAAATATCTTTGAGTCTTTACAAAGCAGCAGATTGCCTCCCTTCTCCTGGTCTTTCAAGTAGGAGGTAAGAAACTTTATTAAATTACTGTTGGAGACTGTGGTAAACAGTGGGGACAGAGTCTCCCAACATCTGTAAGAAGACAGCCTTTTGCGTGCACGGCCTACACCCAAAGTTCATCATGTCAAACCACATTTTTCAAATGTGCTCCAAGTGCTGACTACAATTTTTTTCTTTTTGTTAGTTTTATTTTGCTGGTTTTGTTTTTTTTTTAATAAATGTACCAAAAAGCCCTGGGGGAGAAAATGACTATTCAAGTATTCATCCATTGTTTGGAAATCCTGAGAAATATGCTTATAAATTAAAATCTTTGAAATGTGATTTATTCATTTCCAAGACCATTTCTCTTGCACTGTGTATTTTCACAAACTCCAGCTGCTGACAGGCTTTTATGTTTAAAATAGTAGAACAATTGCACTGTGTATGTGAATTTAAAATATATATTAACTCCACAGTACTGGATATACACTACAATGTCTGTAAGGCATAGTCAACCTCTGCTACACGTTTTTCTTTTAGCAATTCAGAGATGTGAAATCTTGGTATTACTATGGTGATCTTAATTGAGCCACTGTAGGGGCACAAAAGTAACATTGTTTCATACACAAAACTTCCAACTTCAAGAATTGTCTAGCATGTGAATATAAAAGTCCATGAGAGTAACAGCTCAGACCACTGCTACCCTCAAATAACAAAAACCCAAGAGTAAGAAAGAAAAAAATCAGAGGAAGTGGGAGGAAATCTGTGTCACCACTGAACTACACATTCTACCCCCCAACATAAGTGGTTTAATTAATAAGACAGATCTCTCCTCCATAAACTGGAAACACCCAGCATGATCTGATGGCACCAAGTCTGTGTTGCTGTTAATGACTGGTGTCAACAATTTCCTTTCTGACTTTTGCTTCTAGAAGCCAACTTTACATTGCTGACAGTTGAGCGTGGGCAACACCTATTTTCTTGAAAATGCAACTTCTTTTTTAGGTGTTTTCATATGTTTATGTCCCATAAAACCTATGTCAGAACATATGAGATTGCTTGATACAGCAGAAAATCTATTTTCTTACATCACCTCTAACTTGTGATTTTAAACACATTCTTTGCCAGATATGTTCTGTGAAATAGAACACGCTATTTTAGGCTATTCTCTTGTTCAAATCCAACTCTAGAATTTATCCATCTTACACAGGCTATGAAGGGTGTTTCATGTTTTCAACAGAAAATGAAAGCAGGAAGTATTTTTTGTATTTTTGTACTCTGTATTCTGTATGTGCAGTCTTATTTAATCTCTAGGACTATCCAGTTAGAGAATAAAATATCCCTGTGCAGAATTTGAGTCAATTTGGTCTGTTTATGACAGTTTCTGCTCTATTCAGTCTCTGTACACACTCAGGTGCTCTCAGTCCCAAAACACTTCCACAAGACATAGCCCACATTAAGCAGAGGAGTTTGCATTGCTGAAAAGCAAATCATGTTCATGGGGGCAACTACTGCCATCACCCTTTTGCTAAAGGAGGAGAGGGGAACCATGAACCCTCAGAATCTACCTGCATATTCACCAGTTAAATGACAATGGCACTCATGTAAACAGAAGAGTAAGCACATCTGAAGGTTGTCTCCTTAGCCCATAGAAAATAACCCACTTTCATTAATCAAAACTGTAATTGAACATTGTGAATCCCATGCATACAGGTTACAGATCTGTTCTAAAAGGTTCAAACAAGCTCTTAAAGCTGCTGGGTGATGAGGTTGGATTGGTGCATGGATTGGTTTTCAGTAGGTTGAAATATGACAGAGTGCAAAGCTCTGTCCTGGGTCCATGGGTAGTCCAGGGCTGGTAGAGCAGCTAAGCCTTCCCCTAGGCAGGGAACATACATGCCCTTCCATAAATACATCTATGTATTTATTTGTACAAATTTCAGTAAAGCAAGAAATTATATGTAAATCAGTCATAAAAGAGTTTTTGTCCCTCACTGATTCAACAAGAAGTAATTTCTAACACTTCACTTTCTATCCCAAAAACTTCCCTCCTTATCCTGGTTCAGCTGTGGTAACACCAGGGAGTAAAGCTAAAAATTTCATAATGATTGCAAGACTGTGCCCTAAGTTTGTTGACACAAATTTCCATAAACATCACTATGCAATAAGTATTGCATATGTCTGTGCAATACATTTTCAAGAACTATGGCTTTTGTCCTTGCTTAAAAAATTCTTCGTAAAGGTAACAGTACTCAGCTATGCCACTTCACAGAGCAAGCTGCTCTGTCATCACAATAGCAGAGTATACTGTGTTATAATTAATTCATAAAGTATCTAAAGCTTTAGAAAATAGTGATTATATATTCAGAAACAAATATATCAATAAGTGATACATTAATAAAAACTACTCTATTTGAATATCAAATTAGGTGCAGGAATAATTTCCTTATTATGGTCAAAAAGCAGCTTCTTGAATTGGCCAAATAACTTACCTAGTCCAGACATCTAGATGTTCCAGCAGATACCAGAAAATACAATAAAGTTTTAGTACCTTTACCTTGTTGCCTCTTGGCCTAAAATTAAAATCTGAAATAACTGGGAAAGGAAAACAAAATCCTGATAGAAACAACTTCACTCTTCAAACTCTCTGTAATGTACTAACATTTTTTGCTACCAAATATGAAAAATATAAATGCCAAGGAAATTCTTCAAAGTATTAGAAATCCCATGCAGAAAGAGCCTAGTTATTAGATATGAATAATAAAAAATCAGTACTCAAAGAGTTCTGGAAATAGATAAGTATGTGCATGTGAGTTCAACACTGGACTATTTATTACATTAAATTTTAAGAGGTTATTTCCAAATTGAGAGAATATATGAGAAAAAAAAACAAAAGAAGACCCACAACTTTCAGATTGCAGATAATTCAGGGTAATCTAAAAGTCAATACACATAAAATATTGATGCCATTGTATTTTGGTATCCATTTTGAAAAGTGACAAAGGGACAAGACTTAAGTACGCAAAAGCTAAGCTGTAAAATCTGCAATTTTAAAAGACAAATCTATCTGGGAAGCTAAAGGCCTGTATTAGCTCACATACATCCTATACCATGTGAAGGAAAGGTTAAATACAGAATAGAATCTGAAATATCTGTCACATGAGTAACACAGTTCCTTATGTCACCATGCTCAGCCTATAGATACAGAAACCTGGAGAAGGATAATGTACTTGCTCTTCCCACAAATTACTCAGAGGCAGAGAGAAGTCTCCACTTCTCTTAAAACTCTATGGAGGACAAAAATCTATGATCTTATTTTAAAATTAAATTAAGAGACAAATCACATGCATGGCTTATAATGCCTTTCAGATGCAGCTCTTGAAAGAGGAGGTAATGATGGGGTTTCTGCCTTCTGAGAAAGCTTAAGAGCTCTTTGCCAAGACATATCAAATGAAGACTCTTCTACCACCTTCATGGAGATTGTTTTAGCCACTAGGCTAGAAGCTGAGCTGGGTAAAAGCTTATTTCTCCTCCCCAGTTGAATTTGTCCAGTTGTAAAGCTTTGGCAGAAGGAGTAAGGGCCCCTCTTTGCACAGCCGACAGTCACGTGATATGTAGACCGGAACAAAATTAAATAAACTAGACTTAGGCTTGCTCAGCAATTACATTTTTCCTGCTTACAATTATGTTTAAATACCACTAAGTAACTTTAAATTCTCCACACAAGGCACATGTTGGGGAGAGAAATAAGGGAAAACTAGGAAAACAAAAAGTATGCTTATGCACTAGGGAAAACAAAAAGTATGTTTATGTAATTAAGACAGTTTCATAATACACTCCACTGAGCTGAATTACAATTCTAAATTAAGGTTAAGAGTTGCATAACCAATGCTACTAGTATTTTTAAAGTTTTTAACTTTGCAACCCCAAGATCTTTTAAAACCACTTTTTTGGGAGGAGTAAGTAACACAAAATGCATGGGATTAAATGTAAATTTTCAAAATTCTCTAACATAGAGGATAACACCTTTAGAAGTTAAGCACGCATCTGCAGCTTCTTGTATTAGTGCAGAAATCATAAATGCTGTAATTTACTAAATTACCTAAAGTGATTTACCTAAAGTGATAGAAATTACCTAAAGTGCATCAGTGTGCATGCACATGCAAACTGTATTACAAGTGAAAAAGCTGCAGCTTTGACATCAGAAATAACAATAGCTTATGAAAAGCAGTTATTAATTCACCACTTAGAGCTGTGGGGATCAGAAAGTCAAGTTATACAGAACAAAAGGCTGCTATATACCAGATCCTTGCTTTATTATATTACTTAATCTGAAACATCACACCTCCCCTCTTTAACAGAAGTCAGTAGGAATTAGCCATACAATACAGAAGACATTCTGAAAGGTTATCTTTGAAAAATCAAGCTTTACAAATGAGATTCATCTGACCAAAGCAAAGATCTGCTTTGGCGGGAATCACCTGAACTTTCTCTACAGGGGGTGGGAAGGGCTGGGGGGGCTGTGGGTAGGAGAAATTAGGGTGTAATTAGTCTGATTTGTTTTAAACACCACCCTTGATCTCTCCATATAGAGAGAACTTCAGATCACCAGCTCACAGATGTAGCCATTACACATATTCACAGTCAAGAAGGTGGCATCCTACTCTGGTTTTGTCAAGAAACAATGAAGGGTTTTGAGGGCCTCTGTTTACTTCCTCTGTTTCAGTTTGCTAACAGATGTTAAACATTTTACGCCACTTCCACTGAAAAGAAAAAAAATCTGTGACAACTTCTTTATAGTGGCAGAACCCCAGAAAAGTCCAGCAGTATTTAATACCTCACATTCTGCATGGAATATAAAATAGTGTTACCAAATAAAGTGAGACTTGCAGAATTACAGATTTTGCCTATTCTGTGCTTTAAGTGAATAAAGCCCCAGTGGGAAATAATATGCAACAATGTAAATACAACCTGTATTAGAGTAACTATATATGAGGGAATCTCATGGTTGCAGGCCTCAGTTCTGGCATATTCTAACTTTAGCAAGTTCTCTTAGAATATGCCCTTTGGTTTGAAAGAGACATTTTATCAAAAAGTAAGAAAAATATTTTTCTAAATTTTTATTTGTGTTTTTACTTATATAGCAGGAGTAAAAAAAAAATCTACACTTTGAAAAGTCATTTTCCTCCTTAAAATTAATTAAAAAGAAAAAAGAGTAAGATAAGGTTTTAGGGAATCAGACACAATCATTCAATGTTGAATTGCAGTTTTTCATCTCACCAGATATTAGCATCTCGGTGAAATTCATAACTGTAGAAGTCTGAAGACAAAGCCAGAGCTAGACACCTTAGGCTCTGTTTCTAAAATAAAGCTAGGAATATTCTGAGAAGTAATTATACTGAAAAGGCTTGAAAGACTGCTTAGTGTTAGTCACTGAAGCTTACCTTATCTGGCTTGCCTGAACTCTAGAGGTACCTAATTCTCACCCCTGATTGGGAGTTTGGGTGGGCAACTTCAGTGCTAAGCATTAACTTTTAGCTGCCCTAATTAGGGTGCACTAATTCCATCTTAAATTTCCACATGCAGACGAGGTAACTATAAATCCCATTCAGTAATATGCACATAGAATCATACCACTGGACTGAAATGAAACTTCACCAAAACTGGTGGACACCACCCTTTAGTTAAAAAAGCTCATGTTTTTAGGAAACAGTCACAGACTATACCTCAAAGGCACTTGTCACTGCCCAAAATAACATGTGAGATTATTGTATGATCTTTGTAAAAGAGGAGTGTTTGGCAGTACACTGCTTTAGCACAAGTGAACCAGTAAGAGTGAGAATGTGTGAGGTCTATCACCCAAAAAATTAAAGGTGAGCAAAGTAGAGGACAATAATTTGAAGGATACAAGTGAACTGTAAGAACATTAGACCCTTCTTCTATAAGGCTGCTCTCAGCTCATGAGGTGTTGGTTTATAATGAATCATTACTGCTAAGGTGCTCAGCACACAACTCCTGTTATAAGGCTATTGTATTTTATCCTACTTCCAATACATTCCAGTCCTCCAGGTAATTCCAGTCCTTTGGTGTGATATTTCAGTGCTCTTTTGCTTGACAATGATTTTCTTAATAGGGTTGGCAGTATGGAAAGTTTGAGCCTAGATGGATTCTGTATTTTCGTAAGAACAAGAAATTTAAGTGGAACACAGCCAAAGAATTTTGTAGCTGAGTAACTTAGAATCATTGAATCCTTAGAAGTTGAGACAGACCTTTATGAACATTGAGTCAAATAGTACCTATCAGCACCAAGTAGAATAAAAACCCCAACACACTACTGTGCACTTGTTTAGCAGTATTTTATATTCACATGCCAGTCACAGCTTGGACTCTGTACCCAAAGGCAGAGCAGTCAGCATGGATTTATACTAGAGATACCAAAATTCAGTGCTTCTGAAGTGGTGCTAATGCAACCATTCCCTGTATGATTAAGAGAGATATTTTCAGTCTGAATGCAGCTTAAGAGCATGTTATTAAATTAATATATTTAAAACAGTCTAATGCTTCTGTAATTAGAAATTGTGTAAAAAATACTGAAAAGCTGTAACCAGCACTTATTCTTTTCAGATTGCCCATAAAAACAATAAAGAAAATGTTTACTGAAAAAAAACCACCAAAAAATGTTCGGCAGCTTTACTGCTATGCATGCAATCCTGGAATAATTTTGAATAACCTAATGGCCAAGTTAAATAAGAGCCTTGCAAATCCACTCCATAGAGAAAATAGATAATTGCTTATAGCTACTGCAAGCCTGGGCTGAAGGGCTACCCACACTAGTAAGTGCACATAAGGCAAAAACCATAGGAAATAGTACTTATTCACTACAGGTCACAGATTAGCCCCTTCTCTGTAACTCAGGAATTTCAAGCTCACTTTAATCTAGTGTAATTGAGCTAACCAGCTCTTACATTAAAAAGTAATGATTAAGTTAAATTTCTTGCAGACTTTCTGTACCTAAAACAAACATGCAGTATGCCTCTGGCAAAGAAGGATACTAATTATAGGATTGACTCATAAGATGAAAGGTTGCACAAGTTACTACTAGAAACTGAAGTATGGTAAGCTGCTTTGAAAAAACACATTGAAATTCTCATAGTCTGCAGTTGAGAATTTAATGTTCTAACTGTACTTAACAGTGTCAAGAAACAAAACTAAATATGCTTGCAAACTGCTTGTTCACATTTTAGATGAACAAGCTAGAAGTGAATAGAGATTACTTCATCATTCTGTAATAAGGATTTTTAAAATGTAATAAAGAAGTGAGCTCTACAGTGAGTTTTTATTACATGAAAACATGCAAAATTCAGTATTTTTGGTCATTCTTAGCTTTCTTTTGTTATATAAAACATGGTCTTACAATGGGTATTCGAGGATTCATTGCTTGACTTCATTCTTAATGCAACAATTAATTCCCTAATTTAATAGGAATCACAAAAGCAACACATCTCCAAGGCTTCAGACATCTCTGGGAAAGGATATGCAAGTTCAAAAGTAGTTTTGCATTTCCAGCTGCAGCTTTCACTGGGATTAGCAGATAGAGTTGCCAGCTGTGAGTTAGAACAAAGAAAGAAAATACGCCCTATGTGTTGTCATGAACTGATCAGATATAACCTTCTGAAGGCCAGATGGGTACTGCTTATGTGAACTCCTATTATCAGCTGCACGAGCTTGGGATGTGAATTCATGAAATAAATGAAATTTGATTCAATTTATTTTAAAAATCACATGTTGACATTTCTACTTTCATTTTAAGATATACACTTTCCATCCTATTCTAGCATGAAACAAGGAATGTATTTTCCAAGAACACTGTGGAATACAGTGTTCTCTCCAAAATACATTAATACATGCTTTAGTAGATAAAAATGGATTACATATACAGTGCAATTCTCATGCTGAAACTAGACAGCCAAGGCCACTCAGAGCACTTCAGCTTGGTCAAACTTCACATCAACTTCATCTATTTAAAGTTTTACTGGATTATGACCATATATATTTTATATATTACACTTCCAGAGATTATGAACAAGCAGTGTTAAAAAAAAGACATTTCTATTCCTAATTTATTCTATGCTTTCCATGTGTATTATGGAGCCATTTACATTATATTTGCTCACTCTGAAATAATTTAATATTTATATTGCTAACACCTTACTAAGTAGAGACTGCTAATACTAATCTAGATTTTATATTAGATAGATGGTTTTCTTAAAGTTTCAAACTTTAGTACTCAAATTTTTCTGGTTTTTCCCCCAGTCATAATAAATGAATGGTTTCAAGAGGTTCAGAAATTATCATTTGTTTTCCGTTATTTTCTTTTCTGTACATTTTCTGCCATCAACAAATGTGGTAGGAGTTTATGCCACGACCTTCTCATCTCAGTAAGTGCACTAATGTGACTCCCTCTTCACTATTCATTCATTTGTTTTTGTAAAATCTAAAAATTCTTTGTCTGAGATCTGTTACTCTGTCAGCACAGACAAATTAGTCATCATGGTCAAAAGGATTAAAAAGGGATAAATGACAACAATATAGATACACTGTGTCCACCTAAGAAGGCAAACTGAAAAAGCCACGATTCTATTCTTAACATGTATCTTAAAAAGTTTACAATAACACTTAAATTTACAGTTCTGAAATTATTTTTAGCAGACAAAAATGACAACTGTCACACCTATGGGCCACTGGCAATATTCACCATGCTTAAATACATAATAGTTGAAAGCAATGGAAGGCAAATTCCCCCTTCTCAGAAATCTAGCCTTCCACAGCAAGGGAGGAAAAAGCCCCAAAGAATACAAAACTGGCAGGAAGGAAAATTCTTGTACAGATCAGAGATTAGAGTGATGCAGGCATTAAAGAAATGATCCATGTCCTCAATAATTACCACCAAGTGCTCTGATAGGTGTTCAGTCAACAAAGCCAACCCAGTTCACTCAGAACTCAGAGTGATGTAGAATGACAGGAGATGCTTGGCTGTGAGCAACAAAGCCTTTGGAAACTGCAGCAGTGTCTGTGAGAGACAACCAGCACAAGCGTGGGACACAAGCTCATCCAGTTCTGGAAGAGAAAACCTTATGGCTGCATCCCACTTGTGCTACATCACAAGCCTGCACAAAGTAACAGCAGGAAAGGACTAGGAAAGTACTAGGCTTTTCCACTTTGGTAGTTTTCCTCTGTAGCACTAACTACAGCATTCCTTCATATATAAAAACTCTTCAGTATGGAAATTTTTATCTATATTTTGATCCAGAAGAACGTGTCACAATCCATCTCACACAGCTCTAATTATGGAAACCTGTGCGAAATCAATCTAACAAACCATGTTCTGTGTAAAGAAAAACCACATATTATAATTACCACATGTAGTTAAAGGAAAGGTTCAACCATTTGCTGGGAAATTAACATGCAGAAAAGGGGGATTCAAATCAAGTTCTCTAAAGCCTCCAGAAATACTACCAAGACATATGCATTAAAATCCAAATTTTGTTTGGCTTTGTATTTCTACTGCAAATTCTGTTACTGAACCATATCCTGGTCTTGCATACTCCACAGAAATATTTATTTTTTATATCAAGGATATTTTATCTTTTTACACAGAAAATATTTGCATTTCAGAAGTGTAAATGCAATTATAATGAGGGAAAGACAAGAAGACAATACATTTCTGAATTAAAAGGGGCTAAACCCACACCAGCTAACACAGCAGAATGTTGTCTAGTGATTCTTTTGTGTAGATTCAATCCTGATATAGAGGATTACGCATTATAGTGCATGAAGCAATGCATTAAACCTTTGCAAAGCCTTTACAGTGTCATATTCAGCTTTTTAAGTTTCCATTGGATATTATCAACAGAGCTCCTTTATGACTTGCTGGTCAGTCTTGATGCATCTAATAATACAAAAGTAGTAACAACCAAAACAGAGGACTGCCCATCATTTGAGATTATAGAGGAGAATAACTGAAAGAGAAAGTCTGACCCAATCACCTGTACTTTACACACATAAAGCAGGAAGTAGGGAATAGAGCTGAGTTGATTAGTCAGATAATAATTTAAATGGAAATTCACTATTTTATAGCCTGAATTGTACTTCAAAAACACAACTCAAATTCTTAACTTTTTGAACAATTTCTAGTCCAAAAAAGAACAGTCTTACTGGTATACTTTCATCAGGATATCCAAACAGGAAACAGAGCAGATATGTTTTTCCCCTCATTTTGAAAAGCTGTGAGTAGTAAATTAGATTCTATTATTTAACCATGACTGGGTTGCAGTCAGAATGTGAAAATTATAAACACTGTAATTATCTCAACAAGCAATCTTAGAGCCTGTTGAGCTGTATAGAACTGTATTGCAACTTGCTATTTTGAGAAGGCATGAAACCAGGATCTCAAACAGACCCAGGCCCTGCAGTGCCAAGCAGGCATCACCTGGGCTGCATCCTCAATGCTGGGAACACACCTGGGAAAGGAACAAACAGGTGATGCAAGAACCAGAGTAACGGCAGGCAGCTAACACACAGCCAGTACTCATGGTAAGGGAAGAATACTGCACTCAAAGAAAGCACCCAGAAAAGGACACCCAGACATTATCCCAACCTGCTCTGCTGGGTTTGCCATCAGAAGGCATCACGGAACAGATTGTTCAGAGATGAGCAACAGAGCAATTAGCTCGTAGATCCTGATGGCTTCAGTGGCAGCACATGTAACTGGTCGGTGCTGCAAAAGCCTTTGGATGACCACTGAAGGGTACAGAGAAATTTGGAGGTGCCTCCTCAAATTCCAATTCCATTACCTCTTGGATCAGCTGTGATAGAGAAAGGGGTCTGTATTGTCCCGTTATACACCGGCTTAGAGCATCCTGCTCACTCCATGCACATGTACTTCCTTCCAGGGCAGTCAGGGCAAAGCAGGTAAATCAAACCTTTTGGCCTAAACTAAAGCTGCAATGTGTCCAAGCCTCCTGGACCCAGAATTTGTGGAATACTCCTGGAGACCAAATGAATTGTTCTAGGTCCCTTGGGCTTTTAAATGTTTGCAGAGTTAGGTAGCTCTCAAGCAGGGCAGTTGGTGATGGAATTTTGGAGTCAGAATCCTGGGTCTATTTGAATATTTACACCTTACATACCTCTAGATGCTTGACAGGGCCAATGTTACCTATACTGAGATACCCCTAAAGCATTTGCTACTAGCCAAGTTCTTTAAGTTTGTAGCTTGAACTGGGCTACTTGAAACAAACGATGAAATGAAATTTCACTGTGCAAAGAAATCTAAGTTAGACTTTAGGTAGTAGGCATAAAATAAGGACCCTTCTTATTGTCATTGTAAGAGCTTCAAAGAAGATAAGAAGATAAAGACATTTCAAACACTCATTACTTGAGGTTACTGTGGACTTTCATAAGAGAGCAGACATGCTATACTGAATACTTCTGTTCTACAGAAGTTACTAGTAAGTGAATCAATTCATTGGAAGAGCCTTCACACCTACACTTTTGCAGAATTAAGCTGTAATAGATGTGATTAGAAATCTTTCTGTAGAAACAGATTTTCCACTGTAAAAAAATTAACTGAATGGTAGAAAACATTTAAGGATAGTGCAAAAAAGTGGGCAGAAGTTCAACACTTTAAATTGATTGGATGCACTGAGAGCTTCAGCTTCCAAATCTTGATTCCTTGGTAAATCCTTGGTAAATTCCTTGGTAAAGTGTCTGGCTTACTTAACAGAAATTCTGTTAGGTTTGGGAGTTGCACCTCCTTACAATGTCATTTCAATTCATAAGCTAAGTTTTCTTCTATGGAAAACTTGTGGTGTTTTTTGGTTTGTTTAGGCTTGGTTTTATTTTTTAATTTCCTTTTTTTTTTTTAAGAGGCATATACCGGATAGCAGATAGAAACAAGGGAAATACTTCTGACCATTTCTGTCTACTAACCATAATACATATGTAGTGTTAACAAGCTACATAATGAAGTGTTTCCATACATATAGGCACAGAAATGAGAGGTACATGCAAGGGAAGTTGATGAGAGTAAGCTGGGAAAGTTTTAGAACATGATTAAACTGCAATGTATTTGAATTTCCTCTCCATTAAGTAATGCTTCAGAACTATTTAAACTCATTTCAGTGGTAATACCTCTGTTATTAAAATAAATAAAAATCGCCCCTCTCTTTTTTTACAACTTTTTTTAGAAGAGGAGCCCAACATATAAAGCAAATTCAGAGCAGTAAGAAAAGGAGCTGTTTGCCTCTAAGTTATACACGAACCCTAAAGGGTCAGAAGCAACTCAATATCAAGGACAATGAATTAAAAACGTTTAGGTTTCCTAAGTTAAGTCTCTTTATGATGAGTGAAAGAAATGAAATTGTAATAAAACTTTTTAAGACATGAATAGCAATTCTCATCTCTCAAAACACGTCATGGAATTTGTTTCAGACTTCCTGAAGATAAGTTACTCTATTATCAGGTCACATATGGAAAATATCAGACTGACTTACTACATTTTTACAAAAGTCTACATTTCTGTTTTGAAATAATGGGAAGGCAATGTCTCTGGAACAAAACAGTAATGATATTTATAAGCTAATGATGCTACTATCTGTACTTAAATTAGCTGTCACTGCTTATGAATGTTGTGAAAGGTTTATGCAATATTCCAGCTGCTTTCTATCACAGTGTTCAAAATGGCAAAAACGACTATGAGAGATGCTGTTAGGTAATCTCAAATCAGAACAAATACTGAAATAAAAAGGGGATATATGTTGGAACAGAACCAAATCATTAGGAATAATTTCACTTGCTATATACTTTCAGATGCCATTTGCCTCATGCACATAAGCACCCTTCCTTGAAAAGCTGCTTGGCATTAGTAATACAAAGTTTAATGTAAAAAGCAGCCAAATAAAATTACAGAAAAACTCAATTGATGGAAAAACATTATCTGGAGCCTGACAGCTTTAAAATCACAAAATTCTGTAAACAGAAAGAAGAAAGTGACACAAATAAATTAAAAATCCACTATATAAACAGTGGAACTAATGTGGAATTGAATGTCATCCAAAAGTTACTCTCAAGTTAAAAAGCTGTATTTATGTTTAATGAAATAATATAAAAAGTTTCAGCAAAGCTGAGACAATGGGATTTTTTCTGTTTTACCACTAGTGAAATTATTTTACAGAATACACATGTAGCCAGCAAGCTTCCAGCTCCCCCCTTACAAAACAAGATAAGTTCTAACCCTGCAGACTGCAATTTCTAGCTTTTCAGCTTCTTTGTTCTGATGTTTAGTCCTTGCATACCCCCAATACCCATTACACTCACAGGAAAGTTTACAAAGTCACAGATCCTAATCTTGGTAATGTAAATAAGTAGATCTATGTGAAATCTGACTTTTCCTACACCATCTACTTTTAACACCAGGAAGAAGGAAACAACACCAGATTTTGTCCCCTAAATAGTACTTTTCATTAGCGAAACAACATACCTTGTAGATTTGAAGAGTGACACAGCTCCAGAACACTTATATTTAGTTCCCAGATAAAACAATACTGTAAACCTACAGAAAGTAACTAATAAAAACTCTACACAAGAAAACTGTAAAGGGAACTTTGTGATCAGCCTTAGTTAAGGCAGTCAAAGCAGTTAAGGAGTTCCTTAAAGGAACAAAATTTAAAGCAGGTAAGATATGGATGCCTCAAGAAAATGTAATGTTTTCACATTTAATGATCTTCTTTATGTATTTTGGCTCAACAAGCCAGAGTCTCCACTTTTATTCCACACCTTAGTAAAAAACTGTTTCTTTTCTAGTTTGAGACATTCTTTATAATTGAAATCAATCTGGTTCATGGCAAAGTAGCAATTTTAGACCTGATTGCCAGTTTATTTCAAATGTACATGATTTTACAATCAAACTGCAGATATGTCCACTGCTGCGACTTACCCAACAAAACATTTCTGCTTCATTGAAGCAAAGAATGTGTTTATTTCCTGGAACATGTAAAAGCTAGTTTCCCAAGCTCCACACAGAATGGTATCCCTCCCCCATCCTCCCAGATTCCCATGCTCCTTGATCTATGCCATGAAGACAAGCAGAAAACCTGTGCAATTTTTTGGCGGGAAAACCTATGCAATTTTTCATGATGTAAAAAATTTGTATTTTTATAAATGTAACAGTGTGGTTACTAGAGGGAAAAAAAGCACAAGTCTGTTCTTTTGGTGGCTGATAGGCTGTAAAATACTCTCTTGTGCCTAGGTGTTAATTTTCTCATTTCCTTGACTCTCTCAATTTATTCCAAATTAACTGTTGGTACAGCCAAATTCTACACTGAATTTGCACATAAAAGGGGAACATCACTGATTTTTGATTGATACAGAAAAGAACATTAATGTGGAAGTTCTAGGAACTATTTTTGTAATACATCTCAAAAAGGTTCCATGCCACAGGCTCTTCTGCTTAGTAGAAAGCCTGTCCAGAAGCTAAAGGACTCTTGTGACTCTGGGACTTCTCTGCATTTTGAGTTGAACAACACAAAAGGAACCACTTGTAAGAATATCTGACATATATCTGACATATATCTCTTGATTCAATTTTAATCTGCCATCATCCTATGACTGAAAGAAGGTAATTATGATTTCTAATGTTGTTTTTTTTTTTGCTTATTTGCTAAGACAGACTAGCTGAAAACATGATGGTTGTTCCAAGAAAGCAACGGTATCTTCAGGAAATCTGCTCGTTACCTGAACCATTCACACATCTCTCCTTAACTTGTGCCACCACAAGTGTTTTAAGGTCAACGAGCTCATTAGATTTAAAAATAACCTTTAGAAGGGAATTATTTTAATTCTGTTCTATCACAGATAGATTCACAGTCCAGCTTACTTAGCAGTTTCAGCAACAGTTTAAGCATAACTGTGGGGAAAGCACAACAGTGGCCTGAGCAAACAGGAGAGTGAACTCTGCAAATCTAAATTGGTACTGGGAAAAAAGAATCATTGAACCCTATCAAAGTTACTGTTTCAACACTTTTGGACAGCCTATATTAGCTTCTATTTCAGAATTTACATCCATAATAAATTCTAATTCCACTCTGATTCCCAGTTCAAAGAATTCATATTCTGTCATTCAGATGAGAAAAAAAACGTCTTCAGGTGAGAAAAATGTCTTCAGTTTACAAAGTGAGCATAAATCACAATTTTAAAAACATGCTTTCATTTCCAATATTTAGATGCTGACCAAATACATAAGATTGGTCTGTATGGTTTATTTACCTGAACTAAGTAAATTAAAATATAACTATATAATTGTGTATTTAATTGTCTGACATTTTAAAAACACACATAAGTCATTGTGTCCCCCTTTAAAGTATGCACAAAGGTGATAGCAATTCTCCTGGCCTCTAATACTCTCTTTACTTGTTCATTATAGAATCCTTTCAACTTTGCCTCCAGCAATTCACAAACTCATTTTTTCATGAGTAAATATTTAAACCAGATCTGTTTTAAAATGTCTACAGAAAGGAGATAAAAGCAAGTATTTAGATTTATAGCTAACTGGGTAATAATCAACTGCTACTAGAAAGAATTTGATCCATGTCTCAGCTTTAACATGAGCCTGTAGTCCAGGTAGGGGGCTGTGAGCCTTTGTGCCCTTATGGTAATGTTCTTAAGCAAACAAAAGATTGCCACACACCTTGGAGGACAATTAATTCATTGAAACGGGACATTTAAACTTTTCCTTTTCATCTGTAACATAAGAGCTAGCTGCACTAATATTTGACTTTCAGTTTCACAGTGGAAAGAGAGAAGGATAAGAAAAGCAGAGAATTAGAACTTAGTTCTCTGGTCATTGAGAGCTTGTCCCACCCACTTACTGGTCTGTCTCCACTTAGCTTCAAGTAATGCAGTCTTAACTATCAAAATACATCCATTACTGGAATAGACAACTAACATTTTCAGTATTACATGTAAAATGTTCCACACATTATTTATGTACACTTACAGAATCATGGTTTTACTCGGATCTAAATTTCCCCCTATTTGATGCCAGAACTCAAAAGTACTTCAGTTCATTTAGCAACTGTTGTAGGAAAAACTTCCTAGGCTTCTTGAGGAAGGCATATACACTTTCCAAAACTGAGGCAGCTGCTGTTAGTACCTGAAGAATCAACACACAAATTCTGAACAAAAGCCTTCTGAAAACCAGAGCAACATATGGCAACTGTACTTCATGTAGGATTTCTGTTATTTAGGATTTTAATGGGCGGTTACTATGCAAATAACAAACATTTTAATGATTTCAAACCTTTTATTATTGCTTCTGTAAAAGCTAGGAATACTTGCCAATTCTCACAACTTTGCTGTTACCACTTCTGTCATTTAGCCAAAGGTGGTGTGACAGCCATGAGAGTAGGGAATGAAAATGTCTCTAATCTGGATTTACCACTGTAGCTTGTGCCAGAGAAAATGCTCTTTTCCACGGGGTTGCCTGTTGTCCATTTAAAATGAGTAATAGCTTCCTAATGGTTCAATTTAGGATCCAAGCTCAGGCTCAATTACAAAAGCCAAATCACTATAAACTAAACAAGCTGAGTTATTTCAGAAGACTTGGCAACTGTTCTTTCATCACCTTTTCAAAATAATAACTTGTGACTTTGAAAAATATGAAATACACAAGTCGCTAACTACAGTCAAAGCCGAATGATAAGGGAGAAAATTTCCTCTTCCCTGTCTTTGATTATGCTAGAGAACAGAATTCATCTTTGAAGAGCACACTTTCTTAGAAGGGAACAAACAAGAAAAGAGAAAAAAAACGTAAAATGAATTTATGAATTAGAGATCCTCCATTAGAATAACATTGTTCCACTTTACCTTTCACTTTTTTTTTTTTTCAGATAAAAAAGATTAAAAACAGATGAAGGGGATAAAACTGAATTTGCCCAGTTGAAGGAATTAAAATACATACATATATGAAATGGCCTGTCTATACTCTGTCTAGAAATAACTTCTGCAACTCATTGAATTTGAGTGATTTACATCAGTAAGTCGAGATCAGCATTTCATTCTTGGCATCAAACTTGACACTGTTTGATATGAAGAACATTCTTTCTAAACACTTTAAGATACTGTCTAGACTACAAAAATAGTTGAACATTTTTGAATTTACTTTCTAGGCTTATGTTATACATGGGCATGAGTTACTGCTGCAAACATTAGAACTTATTTGACTTATTCTCTGATTTACAGGCTTTGAGTGTTGCAGTCCTTAAAAGTTTTCATAGATGTGGAAAATGTTTGAAAATCTGGTTTTACAACTTTATTACCCAAAAGGCAAAAAACCAGGATGGAAACAACAGAAGAAAGTTTGGTTTACTTGAAAAAAGACTATTTAAGCAATATATGAAATGCTGAAGAAGAATTATTTAATTGAAGTTAATGCAATATAAAACTATTGAAAAGTATGGGTTTAATCCACAATAGTATATTCTTGGTTCTATTTTAATTTTACACAATTAAAAAAAAAAGAAAGGATATTTATAAGAGACTGTGTGTATTTATTAAAGTAGCATAAAGTATTTCAGGACCCTGACAATTTATTCTTTCTATAAACAAACGTTCCAATTTGAACTAGGGGAAAAAAAACTCCTAAAACATAACTTCACCGTTACAGAAACAAACAAGTAAGCCCAAGATTTTCCACATAATTATTTTGAATCACATGTATTTTTAATTTTATAAAGTAGACAGCAATAAACACAAAAAGAACAGTTCACTCTTTTCATTGAATTAAAAACACGATGCTATGTAGACCACCAACAGTCTTGGAAGAAGTGGTAAGAAGGCTTCTGCTACAGAATAAAGAGGTTCTCTCATTTTGAAGAGATTCTAATTCTCTCATTGGCAAAAAACAAATAGACAAACCAATTACTTACTTCCTTTTAACAGTATACAAGAATATAAAGCTATTATCTATATTGTTCTCTCACTGTAACCATAGTATAAAAGTTATTTTTAAAGGTATCAACAAATGCCTTTTTGGGTGTCAGGAAAGGGTACTACCCTACCTGATAGTTGTCAGAGGGTCTAGGAAGATTGCTTTTCTTTTGGCATTAACACAGAAATTAAAAAATTATAAGACAAGATCAGAAGTGGAATCAAGACTCCCTGACCATGTGGTGTGACAGGAATGTTGATCAGCATTGGACTGGCTATTTGTGGGAACTTCTCAATGATAGTACTGGACTGCTGAAGTGTATGAACAAAATATTTTACTAACAAGAAAATGAATTTTAAAAAGAGTTTGTGACTGTGACTGTCTTTTTTTTTTTTTTTGCCAGGCTTTAAATTTAAAAGAGAAAACAGCCAAACCAGCACTTACAGTGAGGCTCATAGGGAGGAGGAGGATCACCACAAGGAACACATTCCATGTCTTGAAAGCCTCCAAGTTTAGTCTTCCTATAAAATCTAGAAGATAGCAGAATGTGAAAAATAGTTAATTGAAACAAGTTATTATTCCTCACAAAATAATTCAGGTGTTTTAACAAAATCTTCTATAATTGCAAGTTTTGTCAATCTGAGTCTCTATGCAAACAATCAAGAAACAGAAGAAAATAAAAGTAAACAAAAGTACAGTAGCTATTAATTAGTAGGACAAGACAGATTGAAAATAAATAGGAGGAAAACATCTAGATCTGTTAGTCCAAATGCATGGTCACTATAATCTTATATTCACAGAAGAAAAACAGTTCTGGAGATTTTGGACAGAAATCAATATCCCATTTGCAAACACAGATCACAGCATACATTAATGACAAGCATTAAGAACTTACCTTATGCAAGCTTAGTTACATGTCTAAAAACTAAAAGTGAAGTGATTGATCTATATATTACAAGGTAATTATCATCTCTAAAAACATAACAGGCTGGATATCAGTGACATTTTATTTAAAGACCCTTCAAGAACTTTATTACTGACCTAATGTTTGAATATCATACTGACTACAGTGACTGGCAAAACCCTACATTCCCAATCAGGGAACAAGAGTAGCACCAAAGAAAAAGCAGAACTTTATAATGCTATATTTCAAATTTTAATGTATGACATCCTCTAAAGAACTTACCTATAGCTCCTAATCAAATAGGTCTGTCTGTCTTTCAACCATTCATTAGAAGTAAGACAGAATCAGCAGCAGTGGCCTGTTCAAGATGAGTACATGACCATTTTCATGTAGTGGTAGTGGCACATTAAACAAAAGGTGCCAACTCTACTGATGTTATATTCCTAACACTGCAAATGCCATTAAAGTATGAAGCTTTTATCAGCTAATGCAAACAGCTTTCCAACTGCTCAAGAAACTCCCACTTTATCAATGTGAACAGAAACAGATCCACAGGCTGCAAGACTGAAGAGGTCACTGTGATCATTTACTCTGAACAAAATGTGTTAATATTTGTTTCTAGGTTACATGCTCACTGTAGCATTTTGAAGCTGAACAACAGAGAATGGCACATTGGAAATCTATGCAAAACAGAAATAAATAAGACTGCTGAGAGGTAAAACATCAGTTAAACTATTTGGTTAACCTAGCTGTACCCTCCATTTGTTTGGGCAGCATCTAAACTGAAGGACAGGTATGAGTGGTGGTGTGTTTTAAAGTTCTGTGACTCAAAATATCCAGGCCAGGGGTCCCATGACTACCCTTGCCATGGCCATGACTCCCTCCCTCCTTCCTTCTGTTTCCAGCTTTGCTGCCAGAAAACTCAGGTTGTGGAAGCAGCTCTCATTTTAAACATACTCAACACACCTATCTGGGAGGCATCCTTGACTGGAATACTGAGTAGTATTCCCATGTCCTCCAGCTTAGCTTTACCTTTAATTCATGTCCTAATGTGGCTTCTCTTCTAATCCTTTCTCATCTTCCAAAATTCAGCTTATATTGTTTACAGAAGAAGAAAATCTTCTCCTTGCTGACAACCAAGTAAGCTCTGCAATAATTATATATTAATATGCTAGAAGAGCATAAATCAATGTACCGTGTGGCTGCAAGTAGTATCAAAAGTGGTTGTGAGTAACATCTATAATGCCTGGGGCTGCACCCTCTTGTACAGTGACTTAAGCTAAGATTAGCTACCAAACCTGTACTAAGTGCTTTTAAATGAAGAGGTTTCATCTCTAGCTTGAGAAGGAGTAATAGCAGAAGCTTCAACAGTGTTCAGGTATTTGATAGTTGGCATTGAAAAAAAATAAAATATATACAAATAAAATAGAACAGCTGAAATATAGAAACTAAACAAATGTATGAACTTTCAAGCATGTCTGAAATATATACTCTGACAACAAAAAGACTGTAGCAGTTTCAAATCAGTTCTCATACACTATTACTATCAGGTAAATTACTAGTTCAAAAAAGCAACAAAAATGTCTTTTTACAAATTCATGGCAGGTGTTTATAATATCAGAACTTGGCAACAATAGAAAGAATAGCCTTTTAGAGATCTCAGGATTTAACAGTACAAACAGAGAAAATTAGTAACAGAATTTTGGGATGACAGGACAACAAATGAAGCACAGCTCTTGATTTATAACAGCAGTTTCAGCAAACAATTCTTTCAGATTAATTTATGATTTTCAGCTAGGATCATGCTTTATAAATTTTGAAGAAAAGAAAGGTGAAAGAAATTTCAGAAAGTAAACCACAGTCACTGCTTCACTGCTTTTGGCTAAGAATCTATGTGCATGAGAATTATTAGGCATTGACTTAAGGAGGGAAAAAATGCAAGCAAATAATGTGATAATTTTTGAAGAAGGTAGCAGTGTATGTTTTCAAATGTTTAAATGTTTATAACAATGAACTAAATCACCAGTAACACCGATGGAGGTATTTTGCTCAGGTGCTGTACAGACAATAGTCTCACAGACCAAGCAGGTAATTATCAAACCATTTTTGTAGATAATTATTCCTGAAATTCAGAAATTATGTGCTCAGATAATACAGTAAAGCCAAGATTAGAACATAGGACCTTCATACATACACAAAGGGTACCAACACTTATCCAGAAAACATGAACAAGCAATTTTAATGTAAATCAGGTTAGAATCAAGTCTCATCTTCAGAAATGGTCTTACCCTGGTAAACAGTCCCCACATAGTGCATTGCTGGTGGCAGAACAGTTGGCCTTCTGAAACCTGTTAACCAAGGCACAATCCAGACAAGGCTTGCACTTCTGAAAGCCCCAGTCTTCCTTGAATCTGTTTGGCCTGCATGTCATGCACTGTGCATCCTCCCCGTATCCAAAGCCGCATTCCTGCAGGGATTAACAAGCAACAGCAAGCTATTCAGTCACTGAAAGTGTGAACAAGAGGAGAATGCTGGGATAAAATGAAGACCTGGTGTAATTATTACTGAGAGTAGGCCTTTCTCGAGACAAAAGCCAGCCTTTCAGCAAGTTCAAATGTGTCTTCCACTGCTAATAATCTCCCTTACTTCTATAAGTAATACTTAGTCATCCACTTTATTCATGAAACCACTGTGTATTTGAATGATAAAGGGCTTCAAGGACTCCCACAGTTTCATTATTACTAGCTTATGGTAGAATTATTGAGCTGTCTGTTTTTTAATTAGGTCAGTCATGTGAAAGCGAAGAAACTGGGACAAGTGAAGTATGAAGGCACTTGCTCAGTTACAAAAACAGCAAAGAAGCACTTTGATATTAAGGTTCATAGCTAAGGTGAACAAAGTTAATTGCCAAAGAGAGTGCACTGATCTTCAAAAGCTTAGGACTTCTGTTACCAAATAAACCAGAGCTGGTTAATGACCATCAGCTAGGCACAAACTGTTGCTTAGCCAATAAGAATCTCAAAAACTCAATCCACTACAGCTCTCACAGTTCTCAAACTGTCAGAAAAGTTTAAGAGATCTGCAGAACACAGGGAGCACAATATTTTACTATACAAGTAATGTTGTTATAGTTGGTTATTTCTGCCAAATTTAGCAGTTTAAAGGCATTATTTCAATTCATTTGCAAAAGGGCACCTAATACAATGGACAAGCTGCAAAGATAAACACCGAGCCATATGTAAAATTTTGGGGACTGAATCCTATGAATTCATTACCAAGAACTATCAATCAACTTCTTAGGAGTTATCAAGTTACTGGGAGCTGCTATTCCCTCTTATCATCCAAATATCCTATCAATTTTGCTTGGTACTTTGAAGTTTGGTTTGATGCATTAGTGATACACCACAAAACTGCAAGGGGAACACAACAAATTGCCAGACAGAATTAATTAGGAAAGGCACAATATGGGGACCTTGCTCTCCAGTATGTATTTTCAGTGGAAGAACAGGGCATCTTCCCAGTGGGAAAGCTGCAGGAAATCTTCAACTAGGGCAACTTCAGAGGATGTTTCCATCAGTTTGATGCATATAAACATGCATGTGTGTGATGCATATAAGAAACTTTTTCCAAAGTCACCAACCTAACCAAATCCGCTGCAAAAAAAAAAGCTTTTAAACTTTAGAAACACTCTCAGATTCTCCAAGATCAAACACCCTTGGATCCTCCAAGGCTTTGTGCTGAGAAAGCATCTATGGGAGGAGCTCTGTGATCAAGCTGGCCAATAGGCCTCTAAGCTGAAATGATAAAGTAACAATAAAAACTTCAGAAGCATCTTACAGGACATTCTAAGAATTTTTAATTTTCCTTTATGTTAAGAATAAACTTTACTCTCCTCTGAAGAACAGCCCTGAAGTATGCAGAAAATGAACAATTTATGAAAGCAACTACAAAAAGATAGTAAAAATAGAACCACAAACTTAGTCAACAATTTTTAGTTTTTGTTTTGCTTTCTTTTAGCTAAAATGTAGCTTATTACTACTGAATTTTTTTCAGATCAAGGAGCAGACAGGCACATCATTGCAGTTACTAACAAAACCAAACATCCTACAGTTTCATGCACTGTACAGCACGGTCCTCTTGTGATATACTGGGACCATATTAAAGCTGGTAGGCAAAAAGTTTTAAAAAATATAAAACCATTTATTTTCTTTTTTTTACTTACTTCAGATATAGAACATTTTACACAGTTTTATTTCAAATGGACAAGTTTCTACTAGGAATCAATGCCAAAGCCATGTCAGTTTTAGCTGTATCTTCCTGTGCTAATTTTTACACTCCATTTCATTTATGTAATTGTAAGACTGTATACAAAGCTACATGATTACCACTAGGGACTGGAACCAGACAAACTTGTGTTAGATTTTGCACTCCCTAAGTCTAAATAAACTTTTTCATTGAATATCATTAATCTTTAACACACTCTTTCTAAATACCTACTCTTTCTACTTAGCTTATCCAAACAGTAGCATTATGGAATATATTATACCACTCAGTTAAACCATTTACATTTTGATCTTTTGATAAATCACTTGGAATCAGTCCCTCCCAAGTCCTATCAAACTTTCAAATATAAGGCTTGAATTGACTTAATTATAAGTTTTCCTTTCCAGACTACCTTTGAAGCTTTGGATCAAAAAACAAGCAGGAAACAAAAGTTAGAATTAAATGCTTTCACTTACTGGCCCAAACTACCAAAGCTGAATAAATTGTTTCTAGATCAGATCTGCTTTGCTATAGCAGGATGCATGGACACATCCTAGTGATCCTTTGCATCATGGAATGGTTTAGTTTAGAGCTATAAAAATGGTGGATGCAAGGTAAAGAAATTTTCTGCCCAAGGAATTTACAGTTTCCCGTGTTTTCAAAGATGGTTTCTAAGTCCTTCTTAGCCAGGAATTCCACAGATACCAATTCATAACAACTAAAACTTCATGTATGTGCTTTTTTTGTTCACATAATATTTGAGGTAGTTAACTGCCTGGCAGGTGCAAATAAGTATTTAAGCTTGTAAACCAGGCAGAACTTCAAAAAGATCTGTACTCATAATTAACCACATTCCCCAAACTGAAGGATATGATTTAGATGATGGATTCAAACCCTTTGAAATCTTGGACTTTATAATTTAGCAGTCCAGCAAAGATACAAACAATTGACTGTTCATTTTTTATCAGTGCATGTGCAAAACTGATGTGCACCAGTTTTCTCTGTGTTCTATTTACAAAGCTGTCAAGTTATATGGCTGATGAGATCTGAATAGTTCCCAACTCCCCCTCACCCTCTCCATCCTCCCACTCTTAACTTTAAAAGAGAGCTCATCTCCTGTGGCATTTGACCTTAGGACTGCAGAAAAGAGAAATAAAATTTGTAATAGCAATCAGCTAGATTTCAAAAAAACATTTTTTATTTTTGTGCCAGAAAAAAAATAGCACAAATAAATGCTGCCTTTATTTTTTGCTCTTGCAAAGCTTTCTGTGAAGAACACTTAGTACAGTCCTCCCTTTCTACCTTCCCTTTTCAATGAATGAAAATTTTCTCTCTCAAAGATACACAGTACAAGCCATTAAACTCAAACACTCCTTTAGAAAACTGAATTCAAGTTAATTACAAAAAAAAATCTTCAAAATTCAAATGCACCTCAACTTTCTTGATATCTATACAGCTTTCACTACCACAGTAATGTGCCATCTCTTCACCTATAACTTAGGTATCTCCAGAACAACTCTGTTCAGAAGTGTTTCACTGAGGTATTAAGTGGGGTGACTGGTCAAGGCTGCCTAGGAATCTGCAGCAAACTAGTTAACCAAACTCATAATTTTGTTTTTAGCTAAAAATATTAAAAGCACAGAACAATGCAGACACCTCTTCAAGAACTACCAGGCCACTGCTGAAGTTTTCTTTTACTATACTACCAACATTGATCCAGACAGAACGACTATAAAGGGTACTGGAGTTAAGTGGTATGGTTTTTCCCTTAAAGTTGAATCCAACAGAGACAGTAAATGAAGAGTAAATTAGATTTTAAACATTATTTCAATTAAAATAACCTCAAATTTCATTTAGAAAATGCTTTCAGGCATCATTAAGATCATAATCTGCAAGTATACTTTAGAATTGTTTCTAGTTCCACTGATTATCCATAAACTATGTAAATCCCTAGACAACACAGCCAAAGCAGTTCCACTTATGCCATGATGATTACAAGAATACTTGGTATTCTCAAGAAAAAGTCTACCAGGCATTAAGACACTTAATTGGTGTTGGGTCATATAACAGGCTGCGGCACTACACTGGTGCTGGGAAATGAAGCTTTTCCTAATACCTTTGAGTACATGGCCTTTCTAAATAGCACACAGTTTTAGCTTCCTAAAGTACCTCAGGCTGTGGGTCAGCCTCATCTAGAATCCAATAATGAGCTGAATCTATCAGCAGAAGTCTCTGAGGAGGACAGGCTGTAACAGCATGCTGCAAACATCGGGCTTAGCTGCTGTGTCAAAGTGCACAGCTAGGGTCAGAAAAGTTTCATTCTCACTGAAGATGATTTGACATGCCTACATGCAGCTGCTCCAGTTTCCAGAAACACATGCTGGCCTCTCCTGAGCTGAGATCTGGCAGGCTTCCTCACAAGCAGCTCTCTTGCTTTGAAAATTTAAGAGTGACTGCAAACATGGCAGCAGCTGCTCTCGGTGGCTTCACTGTGACAGCACGTCAGCGGCAGCACAGCATGCTGATGTTCTTGTGTCAGGACTGTCACATCCAGGAGAAGTTTCAAACAGTACCTGCCCATTTAATTCACAATTCCTTTTTCTGAGACAACGTGGAAGTCTTCTCTTTCCTCATCACACACCTGGTACAAGGAAGCAAGCTGTGACACACAGCCCCACCTCAGCAACCATCAAGCTGCCTCTGTCCTACCAGCTGTCTCTCAGTGACAGTATTTATCACGGCTTACTTGATGGCACTGCTGGTTTCAGGCACTCTCCCCTTTACCTCTTGGTTTCTATTCCTTCCTTGACATATATTGTCCTCAGTGCACTGGCTCAGCTGATAACTTTAAAAAATGGTGGTGAAAGGACTGGAAGGACTTCAATTCTGTACTTGAACATCTTTAAGAAAATGGCTGAAACATGAACTATGTCATTTTTTTCTGCATTAATTGTGATTTGTATACATTTCAATAGTATATAAGGCTTGATTTATTTCAGAAACATATATAAGATAGGATGAAATGCTGTTACTATCAAGCCAAACCAATGACTATTCAGGCACGGGTAAACTGAAGCCACTTAAAGAATAAAAGGTATTAAATTATATGTGCTTAACTATGTGATGCTTTGCTGTCTACTAAATGAATGAGAAATGCAATAATGCTGAACCACATGAAGCAAACTCTTCCTTCTGAATCAACACAACCATTTCAGTCTCCCACCCCAGAAGAAAGCACTGCTTAACAAAAAAAGAAAAAAAACCTGAAAAACCTAACAAAAACCCCCAAACAGAAAAACAACATGAAACAAAGACTGCCCACACTGAAAAGTAAGCTAATTCAGTGATTCAACAGCTTCACGAACATTACTAAAGACATGTTTATGAGAAGAAAAGGCTATACAGAGATTTTTTTTAAATTAACAAATAGAAGCAAAAAAGCATGGGAAGCAGCTTTCACTCTCTTCCCCATCAATTCTATTGATACAAGAATAAAGCTTCCTTTCTTCTGATGGCCATATGTTAAAAGTACTTAATAAAAATACAATTAACATAAGTGATCAATGGATTTTAGTTCTAAGCTAATGTAACATTGCAGCATTGTTGTTAGAACATCATATAGGCAATCAGAAAGGAAAAGCTGTGGGTGGTACTATTACTTTCTTACTTGAAGGAAGAAAAATTACTTTAAAAACATTTTTGAAAAAGAGATCCCCATTAAACTGTGATAGCAAAAGCTGAAAAGAATGGTCTAGATTCAGAATTAGTTACTTGAAATAAGGCTGGTTTTTTGCTGATTTTGTTTTGTTTCATGCTATCAAGGGTGTCTGAAGTTGCTTACCTATACAGGAAGGTCAATCCAATAGACTGAGCATTGGTTTGCAACCAAAATTAAAAGACTCACCATTGAATCATAGAACAGGCAGGTTAGAAGGAACATTGAAAGAACATCTGAAGCAAACATTCATGGGTCAGGGACCTGAGCTGATCTGAGATGATCTAGCACCCTGTCCATTTGCATCCCAAAAGCTCCCAGTGATGGGGACTCTAGGGAGATTGTTTCAGTGAATGAATGTTCTCACTATAAAAAAGAAATTCTCCTGGTACAATTTGTGCCCATCACCCTTTGTCTTGTCTATATGTGCCTTGTGAAGAGAAAGCTTCTGTTACACACTATGGCCTCTGTCTACTCTGTTCTACCAAAATATTCCTGCATTACCATGGGCAAGTTGATTTATGTTAGTGTCTCATGTATAAATTGAGAAAGAGCAACAGAATTTCCCTCATTTAGAAAGGTGAAATGCTCATAGAGTACAGCAACAAGACAGATATATCTAACTGAAGTTGTAAAAATAAGTATACATACACATATGCAGTCTGTACAGCTGGGTTTTTGCCCCTGTATTTCTGTAAAGTCACGACAAGAAAGAAAACTACATATTTAGATTGTAATGGAGATAAAGTAATTTCTCATACACAAGGTGAGAAAAGCTGGGCTTTTGCATTCAACCATACAGGCTGATATGTTTTGTTACAAATATAAAAATGAAACCTGTCTGTCAATTGCTTAAAACACTCAGGGGGAACTGAACCAAAAACCCCACCACTAACATTGCATTTTACTATACACTTAGACACAGAATCATGCTCACACATCCAGAAGTATATCTAGTTTTATCTGGGAGCACTAAGTATTTAACAGGAAAACTGACATACTAAGTATTAAGAAACTGTTATTAAACTGTAGCATTATTATATCATTGTTTTATCGTATGTAAAAAAAACAAGCAAACAAAACTTCTCCTGGGCTGCAAGTTACTTCAAGTGTATCATTAAAGGTGTCTTCCCTTTGCATTTTGACCTTTGACTTTACATATTTGTTGCTTCAAGCTGTAGTTCTACATGATTATTTTCAACCACATTTCAGTTACAGCCACAGCATCACATCCTTCACTATGATTCACAGAGAATTGTACCTCTATTTATAAAGGAAATCATGATTCCAATCATTTAGGTTTGAAGAAAATCTGAGATTTCATTTCCAGTATAAAAGAAAAATATTTTTGAAAGTCTATTACTGTCTGCAACAAGTAATTGCTTACATAGTGAAATTAACCAAGCATTCCTATTTTCAAAACCACCAAACTAGTCCTAGAAGAATCAGGACTGTAAACAAAAAACTTATCAGTTTTGTAAACAGTCTGTCAACTAACAGACTGTAAACAAAAATAGGTGAAGCAAATCCATAACTTCAATAGTGTACTACTGCAAACTATAATCTTGTTGTTTTAGTTTAGCTGTTCTTTATTAAATTGAGTGTAATTACTGAGGGTCTGAGTTTTTAGGCTTTTGGGTTTTGTTTGCCAACTAGATAAGTATATTATCTAACTATATAAATGCACATAGTACTGGCTCACTGTTACAAAGTGACATATTTACAAGTGCCTTTATAAATTAAAACACCCCCTAGAACATCTCAAATTTAAGGCCAATCTGAAAAAATCCAAACTAAACCACATCCATGTCATAAGTCATGTCTAAATCTCTGCTTTAAGAGCACTGCTTGTATGACTAAACCTTAACTAATGCTGCCCAACATACAAAGGGATTCCCACTAAAGTGTGAAACTAAGTATTTCTGTTAATGCACTGAACAATCACCACAGGGGGTCAAGAGACAGAGAAAAGGTGTCACTCAATTTCAGTAAATCCCTTCAAATCTCACACAAGCCACAATACTTAATGTGTGGGTTTTTTTCAGAGCTGAACATAATAGGAACTACAGAGCCATAAACTGAAACTGAACTTTTCTTTTTCCCCCTGAAGTTTGAACACACTTACACACCAAACTTAGTAACGGTTCATGTTAAAAAATTTTCAAAAGAAACATTTCAAATTCCCTTAAACACCCTAAATTCCACCTTCAGCATCCTTTTTACACTCTCAGCAGAAGTACAAGACAGAGTCTGCCCTACTGCATGCAAATGGAATGCTCTTTATGGCCCCACCTCCCAGGTGTGGCTCTGACTGCACAGTTATGTCAGGGTCACAGCTTCACACTCCAGCAATGGACAAGATGTGGGTTTAGAGCTGGACACTGAAGAAAGGGTTTTACACATGCATGAGTCTTGGTAGGTCTACTCACCTTTCTGACACCCCCCTGCACTCTTCTTTGCCTCACCATCCTCAGGTCTCTGGCAGGACACTCTTGCTCCCTCAAGACATCCAATCTCCCAAGACACATAACCCATTTTGTTGCCTCCTTCACCTCCAGTAATGAATACCAACATACTCCTCCCTTTCAGCTATGTTTTCCTTCATTGTTCTCTATCCCTGCTCATGCACAGCACCTACTTTCTCTGAACTGAAAACAACTAAGATCCCCCTCGTGACTTGCATTCAGACTTGGAATTTTGTTGAAAATTTTGCCAAGTGAACTTTCTATTCTACTGAATCCCAGCCTGTAATCACAACCAGCATTCATCTCCGTTGATTCATTTCCACTGTCCTCAAATCCTAGTAATTCAAAAACTTTTATGGGGATTTGCTTTTGGAAGAACTGCAATTGTTATGAAAGCAAAATGCAATAGCCTAAGATTCACAATAGCATTTCCTTCTCCATGAAATCAAAAAAACTTCCTATGTGCTTTCTAAATATTATCATGTATTTTTCTGCCCTCAACTTTTTCAATTACTTTACATGGCATTAAGATTAGAATTAGGTTTATAGCATTTTTAATGAATTGTAAAACAAAGAAATTGTTCAAGCCTGACTCGAATCTGGCTTCCTAAAGTGCTCCAACCATAGACCTAGTGAAAACAGAACAATCACCTATTTCCCTCCTGTTCTAAGGAAATATATTAGCTCTCATTTGAATCTTAATCTGTATTTATTTGTGTATGACCCATTCTGTTAAGACAAAAAAGTCATATATAAAATATTTAAACTTTGTCACCCAAAATCCAGAACCAATTGTGAATGCCAGCACTGTAAAAATTAAACCCCTCCATGTCAGCACTCAAGGTACCAAGCACTGGTTTGAAATTAATTTTTCACATTCTCTTCTACAGAGTAAGGTTATGCAGTCTTAACTCCCTGTAGTTTTTTACCCCTTTGTAGTTTTCCCTCCTTTGTTGTTACCTTTAAAACAATAATTCGAGAGCCCATCCAGATGGTACTGCCTACTTTATTAGTGGCATCATCATTTTCTGAACTGAGCGTTTTATAAAAAATGAAACCGATAACATGGTTCTTAAACAACTGCAGAAGGCTCAAATGCCAAAAGAGTACATATTTTCATGTAAGTACAGATATCCATCATTTTAGATCAAATACATAAATGCACTTATCAGAAATAAATTCAAGAAAGCATGATTTCCTTACCTTTGAGAGTTCCATTCCAGGACCACATTGTTTGCAGAGGATACAGTTTCCAGTCTGGTCCCTAAACTCTTGCTCTCTGCAGTCTCCAGTCTCACAAATTACCTTACTTAGCTAAAACACCCAAAACAACAACAAAACCAAAAAAAAGTAAATTCATCAAAGTAAAAAAGTAATTCAGTAATATATTAAATTTGAGAAATAAATCCATGTTTTGATCTTAAAAATAACTTTCTGAATTGTTAATTACCCTTAGTTCTACAGCAAGCCAGAGTTAATTAAGTACACTGAGCAGGCAAGGTAATTGTGTGCTGTGCTACAATCTGTCCATAAACTGAATACTCCAAGCACCTAAACTATGTACAGCACAATGGAGTAAGAGATGGCCACATCTGAAGTGAAGCAGCATCACCTCCACAGCACTAAATTCACTTTATATTTTCTGTTCTAGTCCACTCCTTCATCCATGAAGAGGCTCACAAGGTAAAATTTTATAATTGTGTATGAGGAGCAGCCAGAAATTCTATGAATCAGTGGACAAAGCTTAAGCTCACATCAATAAAATGTGTAAGCATTGTCTGCATGCAGCATTTGAAGACTTTTAGTGTTAGCAGTAATGTGTAAAACAAAAGACACAGTTTCTGTGTTCAGTACAATTTTTTCAACATGGGGGAAAAATATTAAGTTTTAACTTACCAAATATGCTAGTAAAATGACAAGCACTTTCAGTTTATCATCTCTTTGTAATCCTTTAGCATCCATTTCTTGTGATTAAACCTTTCTCCCTAGAAAAATATAAAAAAGAAAAAAAAAATTATATTTACATTGCTTAAATTGCAGAAGTCACATGTCCATCATACTTCATGATACTTAGCATGTCAAAATACAATCTGTCAATGCCATTAACATTTTCAAATGGATTTCTGGAAGCTGCTAAACAACAAATATATGCTTTAAAAATCATATGCCTTTTGAAGACAAGACAATAAACACAAAGTTTCTCTAGTTTTAAATCTCAAAAGAAGAGTCTTAACTGGCTATCAGTCCAGATTACAGAAGATCAGCATTTATTAATCTAACATCCCTAACATGTGTTTCTTGCTTGTAAAACACTCAACTAAGTATGTGATCAACAGACAAAAATAAATTTCTTCAAATACACCATGTTGTTTTTATCATTTAAGAGTAGAGACTGACAAATGAAAGGATGGAACCCAAAACAAAAGGAAAATACCGGAGAAAAATATTAAGAATAGTCACAAAATGCTTTCCAACATGGAACTACTGCAAGCATAATATGCTCTCAAAAATATACAACCAGAATGAACAAAAACTATAATTAACACACAATTCCACCTTTTACTGCATGAATACCCTAGTTGACAAATTCTAATCAATAAGAAGAAAGTATACTTCAGTGTCACTATTGATATTTTTTAAGAGAAGCTGTATCTTGAAGTGTAAAAAGAGCAAAAGTCTACTAGAAAGAACAGAGCAGGCAGAGATGTGTCAGACAGCACTCCACAGGAAAGCCAAGATGACATTTCTATGGTTATTTCTCACTTAAGTGATGGCAATGGTCTATGGGCCAATGACAATTACCAGATTAAATGCATGTCAGCACAGGTACTTTCAAGGAATACGAATACATACAGATATAGTATTTGACATAGGTTTCTTTTTTAAGTCTGCGGGAAAAAAATTAAGGCAAGAAACATTAAATGGAAAAATCTCAGAAAAAATTCTGGATGACCAAAACACAACTTCATGTAAAAAGCACTGTAGGACAACTGGAAAAATGAAAAAGGAAAGTCAACAAATTTTAAAAGTTCTGAAGTCATGAGAAGCTGACAATTTTAATGCTGAAAACAAAATAGGTATGCACGAACAAAACAATTTCTAGTAATAGCAAAGAGCAAATGGTGGACAGAGACAGTAAAAAGACTGTTAAGGGAACTCAGAAATTTCAAGAAACGTTTCTCATCTGTTTTTAGAAACATAGAAAATGGGTAAATACACACACCATACATTATATCATGTACTGGCCAACAAGTAACCAAATATCTTTTAAGTAAAACCAGATTAGATAAGAGACAGATTGTGACACTTTGCACCTCAGTAACCTTGAAATAAGTATCAAGTCTTAATTTTGATCCTGTTCAATTTTGCTGTTCATTCCCTTTGGAATGCTACAGAAATTCAAGAGTAATATATAAGAAATGAAAAAATAACTTAGAATCATCATGCAATAAACAACTCTACACTGCATTACAGAAAAGCAGTCCTGTAAAACAAGCTTGACTTCACTTGATTCAGAGAAGACAAGACAGAAAAGCTAAAAGTCTAAGAGTTAAATTAAAGAAACTGGTTAAATACTGATCCAAAGAATCATGCTGAAATTAATGGGACTTGGCAGAAAAATCCTCATTAACATTTTTATTTCACATAATTCTGTTTAGTGGAAAAAATAAATACTTCATGTGCTTTCTTAATTGCTATAGGACTTAAAACTTTACAGAAGTGTGAAAGGGAAATAAAGTTGTAAACATAATTGAATTTCTTAGATTTGAATGACAAGTGATTACTCCAAGTCATATGATTCGTTAATAATTAAAAAATAGCTAAATCATAATGCAGTTCTAATGCTATTATGATCATCTATAGAATACTACCAAAACTTCAAAACCAGGATTCTTCCTAAGGTTAAAAGTAAGTTTCATTTTAAGTTTCAATATTTACTTTTGCTTCTGAAAGTAGATGTGTAAGGTATCAAAAAGAAACTGACAATTGTAATAATTGTGTATTTTTGTGTCAAGTTTCACATTGAATTTTCAATACAAAAAATACTGCTGAGCTGTAATAAGACTTATGATCTAAAATATGGAGCTGTAACATAATCTATGAGGCCTACTTTTTCTGTGCAAGCTGCCTGAAGCACAGAAAAAATAAAGCAAATTAAGAACAGCCCAATTAACTGCCCTGCAGACTAATTATCTACAATAAAACTATATTAGCTTAATGTACTCCAGGCATATTATACCTTTTCTCTCATACACAATAACTTGAAGATTTAATATTGTTAAAAACCAGTATATATACAACTTATCAAAATCAATACTGAAACAAAGCTAATTACATATTTTCATCTTTTAGGATTCTGGAGTCACAATGGAATAAAAATGAAATGCCAGTACAGAACAAAAAGCAATATTAAAAATCTTGCTGGTCATGCTGAATCTTGTATTTCAGTTTTGGAATTGCCCTACCTTTTATAAGATGATCTTCTTATAGCAAGTATCTCAAAGACTTTTAGAACATAAAAAGCACATGGCAAACCATCCTGTACCACAATATTTTGTACACTTAGGTGTGAAATTTGATTGCAGCTGTGAAATACTCTTTATTTAAAAGAAAAACTACTGCCTTTATAACAGTCTTGGCAAGTCCAATCACCAGGAGTTCCACAACCCAGAGTAAATTTTTAAAATCAAGCATTTTATTACTGGCATCAAACTAGCAAGGACTTCTCCAACTTACCCTATGCTTGACTAAGGTTCAGTTTTTTGACTGATCATTACAAGTTTCATGAGATTTTACAGCTTTAGGCCTATAATATATCTTCTATATAATGAGTCTTCTATGATCAATAAAGACTCCAAAAGAGGCTTGCAGCTCTATGGACCTTAAACTTCAGAGCACTTCAGCAGCACCAAAACACATTTAAATAATTTCAGCAGACGTGTATGAATGCCTGTGGTACTCTATCATGCCATCATTGCATCCATTGTCACCACTCCTGCCAAAACAACACCAAAGACTCTATACTGACTAATGTGAGAGAGAAATGAGCCAGTGTACAAGAAATAACAGTTGTTAGGAGGACAAATAAAATAAGATGTTTCTTTCATGACAACATTTTGATAAAAAAAATTGAAAGGCACCTTAATAACTCAATGTATTGAATGCAAGTCCCAAAGGAGAGATAACTGTGTCAGCTGCATGTTTCCTGCTTCAATCTCCAGCTTTGTAAAAAGCCCTGCTTGAAAAGTAGAGACTGTAGCACTTAATAATAGGCTGCCATTGGGCAAATTTCTTCTCTTATGATATCGAGTGGCATTATACTGATGTCTGTTGGACACTAGCCATTCACCTCATGCTTTCAAGTAAGAGGTTATTAGAAGTTTTTTGCCTCTAAAACATGTGTGAGTAAACAGAGGTTCCATACCTTTAAAGACTATTTGCTCTTGTCCAGATACTGATATTAAACTGAGTTCAGTTATACTCAGTTTTATTAGAAGAAAGAAATCTGTGGACAGAGTTTTTTGAGGTCACTAAATCATTCCAAATACATCTTACTAGGTTAACAGTAATGTGCTTGCCTAAAATACTCAGGGAAAAGCAATCATTACTGGTAATGTACTGAACTCAGGATAGGGAACTTACATTAGGAAATGTAGTTGCATAATTTTAAGGTCATTTGGGGCCTACTATGCATATGTATAAAGAGGGCAATATCAAACAATAAATTAGAAACATGTAATAAATGTATTGTGGAAGTAAGAACTTCCAGCCTTTGAAGGTTATAGAACTCATGGCCCTCTAAAATTTACTCCTACATTTACCAGCTTGCTTGAATAGTAATCATCATTTTATTTCAAAGTCCATGTCAGAAAAATATGTCTTTTTTCTCTCCAAAACACTTCAAATTCCACCATGAAAGACACACCACCTCAAGAACCAAAGCAGCATGACTAAATTATGGCTGACTAGCAGGTTTCTCAGACATAGAAGCATCAAAACTTTGAAGTCAACATCATCCATCTAAGGCAAACTTTAGAAATGGTAAAAACTCCCAACTTCACATTGACTTAACTTGAAGTTGTGAATTCTCAGTTAATTCACAACCAGGTCTTTGAAATTTCCCGTATTTGATTTGATATTTTTACTTGATGACGACTTTTCACACACACTCTATAACACTGGCAGAGTACTCTGAGAAGTTCTGGGTGAGAAAGAGGACTGAAAATACAATCATTTTATCTTGCCAACAGAGGTCTCTGGTATCCAACAAACAGGGTCTCAGCTCCTTTCTAACCACCTACTTCCCACCCGCAGCTGTCAACTGCACGCAATAAAACAAGGAGTGGCAGATGGCTTTAGCAGAGTCAGTGCCCCAGGGGCAAGAAACAAGAGAAGGGAAAGTACTTATGCTGCTGCAATGACAAAGACAAAGCAAGGGAGCAAGTTAGGGACAAGAACTTCCACTACAGAGCTGCACATTGTTATTTCTGTCTCACAGGTCTAGGACACCTTCCCCTTACACCCTGCCCACAACCCTTGTAGTCTTCCACTTTATGCAGTAAATGAGGTCTTGTCTGATCACATTTGCTCCAACTTTTCCAAGAAATGGTCAGTTAGAGCACATTCATCACATTAAATATCACGTTGAAAAGATCTGTAATTTACAATCCTGCCACCATGAAACGTACGACATTAGGCCGCTATGGATTTATTTCTAATTTTGTAAAGACAGAGGTAGCAGATTAAAGTTAGTTAGAACCTTGCTGATGATTGAAAACACTTAGACGTATTTTAGGGGCTGAGGGAGATGAGAAGAAGACAAGGTCACAAGACACAGCCAGGAAATATTTGTGCTGCTTCTGAGTACCACACACTTCAAGTTATGTTAATTGAAGTACTTGTCTTTACAGGAATGATGGTGATAAAGCAGTTTATCGTTTGTGTTCTTCAACATATCCAGCTTATCATTAATTAGATATTAGAGTCAAATAGTGTAACAAAGGTGCAATGTGGCAACATTTTTCCTACACATAAACAAAGCATTTTAGAGGATCAGAGCCTGTGATTCACACAAGAACTCCCACTCTCACCAAAGCTGATGAGCCTACTCACACAACATCAAAACTCTGGTGAAAAAAATGTTGCTTCTTCTGTTTAATACATCTCACCCATCTCAAGTTCTAGGAGACACTGGTTTGCTAGATGAAAGCTCAGTGTCAAGATGAATTTTTGCTTTTGTACTCAGATACGTGAATAAGTAATACACTGAGAATGCCAGTATTATATTCCTACTTACACCAAAACGTACTAATAGTTCTTTTTCAAAGTCATTTTTAGGGATCATGAATTATAAAGCATTGGGCTGGTTAATATACCTTGCAATGGTGCAATACCAATATGCTACATTTATCCAGTCAGCCTTGAGCAGTTTTGGATGGCATGCAATGTCTTAAAAACCACAGACATGAGTTACTTTCATTCACACTATTTTCTTTTACTAGGGTTACAAGTTGTTGAAAGTGAGAAAAAGTGACTTATTGCCTCCTTAACTGACATTTTAAGCATCTTACTAGTAAACTAATAAAGAAGCTTACTTCTAGGTCTAAAAGAAACAACAACAACAAAAAACCAACAAACCAACCAACCAAAAACAACAACAGAAAAACCCACTCCAAAAACCCAACCCTCTTCTCATACGGTAACAAGCTCCAGGTAACACACCTAAGTAACTCGCTTTACACCTGATGGTGAAGGTGTGCTTGAAAGAGATTATGCAGTAGTTAAGAAACCTGCCTACAGATTGAATCAATTTGCCATTACTCATATTAAATGCTACTGGACCACTTTATAAACTTGATAAAAGCATCCTTCTAAAGTAGTTGTAAATATAAAGGTGGTAAATAAGTATTTAGACTTTTCACAAATATCAGGTAAAGCTTTCGGTCCAAGGTCAGATTAAATAGGGACAGGAAAGGAAGTCAAACAATCAAAACCTTTTCAATAAATCGAACTGTAATTGGAGCTTTTAAATCTCTTACCAGCCAAAAGAAAAAAGTAGGGAGCTCCTATTCCTCCAACTCCAGCTCTAATATTGTTTGAAGCAAACAGCAGCTTATTAATGCAGCAGACACGAGAAGCGCTTGTGAACATGAAAGCCCGGCTTTTAAGGGCTTTTTGTTCGCCGCACTCCGGGGTGTGGAGCAGCCACTCCGGGGCTGTTGAGGCCGGCAGAACCCACCACCAGCCGCGGCTCCGTGGCTGCGCCGAGCTCCGCGTACCCACCGCGGGGGCGGCTCGGAGCGGCGGAGCCGGAGCGGCCGCGGGGATGCAGGGGCCCGGCCGAGCCCTCCCCGCGGCCCCGCCGCCCCTCAGCCTGCGCTCTCCGCGGAGCTCGCTGCCCTCACCGAGCTCGCCGCGGGCCCCAGGGGCGGGCGGCGCGGCTCGGTGCCAGGCGGGGCGGCCTCGGGGCGGCGGTGCCCGGCCAGCCCGCGGTGCCCCGGCAGAGCCGCCGCCTCCCCCGCGGCCGCCCCGCTCCGCGGCCCGGCTGCCGCACGCACCCACCTGCCACGGCCGGCCCAGGAGCGCCCGTCCCGCAGCGCCGCCGCCGCCGCCTGCCCTCGGCGGGCGCCCCGTCACCCCGGCAACGCCGCGCCCGCCCCGCCCCGGCCCGTCAGCTGAGCGCGGGCAGCCAATGGGATGGATGGATGGATGGATGGATGGATGGATGGATGGATGGATGGATGGATGGATGGATGGATGGATGGATGGATGGATGGATGGATGGATGGATGGATGGATGGATGGATGGATGGATGGATGGATGGATGGATGGATGGATGGATGGATGGATGGATGGATGGATGGATGGATGGATGGATGGATGGATGGATGGATGGATGGATGGATGGATGGTGCCGTGCGTCCTCACTGGGAGGATGTGAGCAGGGGTGTGTGCCTCCTACCACTGGTGTGAAGCCAGAGTGAATCACAAGTGAGGGGGTGGTGTCCCTTTTATCCCACCAGGAGGACAGGATAGCAGGGCACTCCTGTGCCCACCTCTGCTTCCAGATGCTGCCTGGTGTTGGGACTGCAGCCTTGGCATTGCTGATGCCCCTCAGAGGGAGCTCAGGCTTGTGGCTGCTGGGCTGTTCTAAAGGTACTGGCTCTTGGCCATTGTTAAGGTGAGTGTACAATGAGTCCTTGTAATTGAGCAAAGCTCTTTCCACCTCTCCTGCCCAAAAAGCATGACAGAGGCTTTCTGACAACACACTGCAAATTCTCCTTTCTTGAGTAGCTTTTTCTTCCTGCTAGCTCAGAGCCTGAAATATTTTATCCATTCTCTAGGTAATAAGTTACCCAGCTGTAAGCATAGTGCCAATACCAAATGCAAGTATCCATGGAGAAATGGAGAAATCCAGCCCTTCACGGATAGTAAATTTTTCATAGTCGCTAGGTTGGATGTTACTGCCACTTACTGTGACACAAATTAGGAGCTTTTATGAAGTTAGTGATTCTCCAACATTGGTGAAACTACTCTTGGAGATCTTGGTAAAAGTACTGCTGCTGCAGGAATTTCAGGTTATTAGTTTTACTTCTAATGAAAAAGTTAATGATCCACTTATAGTCTAGACAACTTATAGACACACAAGGAACAAGGTTAGACTCTGAAAAAATGAACAAACTATCATACTGGGAGGTAAAGCATTTTCAAATAAACAGAATTTTTGGATCTCCTCACAAAAATGTTTGAAGATCACCAGCCAAAGGGCTTCTCTAAAAACAAGGAGTGCTTATTGAAATCCAGCAAGTTGTATGCAAAGAGAGAAATGATTGCTGCAAAACTAGTTGTTTCCAATTATAAAACCCAAACAACTCTGAATGTACAGGGGTTTTCATGTAATTCTCTTCTGAAGGGCCTTCAAAGAAGAGCTTTGCTTCAGGACCCTTGCCAGGAGGAGCTCTGCAAGAGGCTGGAATTTCAGTGAGGAATGGCATGCTGCGGCGCAACAGCAGCGCATCTGTTGTGAATAGCAGCTGCTGCACAGCACTGAGCATTGCACACAGTCTCACTATTTACAGACAATCTTTTGTGCGTTATCTGTTTTCTGGAGCCACCAGTGAAACTGTTGCGTGAGTTCTTCTTAGTAGAATCATCATGTATGTTTCAGATACTCGTTTTAAAGCAGTATAGTTAGACAAAGGTAGTAAAATATCTCAGAGTTCTTGAAGTGTTGACTAAACACTCAGGATTACCATATAAAGAAACATTAAGACTTTCATCAGACAGTGGGTTACTATGCTAATGAACTCAGAGCAATGTGCTGTCTGTAACACTGAAACTTAAACATTTAAGTCCTTGTTGTAGCATGTAAAATCTTTCCTCTGAATGTAAAAAGGATGAGTTAGTTCCATTCATCATTGAAAGGTATTGAGAATCATAGAGTTTACACTGTTTTGAATCATGATGCTTCTCAGGAAATTGAAGAAGTGAATTGCTAGAACTAGTACAGAGATTCTCACTACAACAGAGAATGTAAAAAAGAAATACTTGGAAAGCAGTTTCAGCTGACCCCTTTGATAAGACTAAGTTTCGTGACATATCTGATGTGGAAGCAGAAATTGTACAGCAATAGGAAGTTGTTATCTCCATATCTCAAATGCTAACACAGTTCCCCCAGTCAACTGTGAGATAGATCTACTCTTGTTATGACAGCTGTTGGAAGCTGATGTCAGTATAACTGTGCAATGTCTTTTGATAATCTTAACTATTACAAACCTTAAAATATGTTTATGATGTTATCTAAGACACACTGTTTGAAAATGGCTCTATTTATAATCAGAAATTGCTCAAGCTATTTTAATAAATAAATCATACACTTGGGAGTTTCCTAGTCAGATCTGCTTGAAAAAGCATTGTGAACTTTTTGTTTCTGAAGGCTTAAGCCTGAGGATTAATTAATGTTTATACAGCTCTTAGTAAAAGCAAAGTTACTAGTGCCAAGAATTATTACTATTTAATCTTTAAAAGTCAGATCAATGACAGGCTAAACTGTCAGAGAACTGCTATTTAAAACAACAAAATTTGCTGAAAATCCTCTTCCCACCATGCTTGAGTGTGTTCAAGTGTGCTTTCATTTCAGCCTCACTTACATACAGACGAGCAAAGATATTTTTCAGCTTAATTGGGTTGACGCCCATCTTTGTTTAAATATCTGGGGGATTACCTAAAATCCTAGGGGCTTCTTAGAAAATTTAAAAAAACTTTGTTTCTTACATGCATTTTCAGGGCCTAAATGTTGCAAATAATTATCTATACAAATGCTACTCAACAGTGTAATCTATCTGATTAACCAGTGTTTCTCCTGTGTGCAACTTCACCCATTTGTGTGATAGGTCAGACCCTTGTAGTGATAGTTTAATTGTGTTAGACTTGCACAGCTATTTTGACTTCTGAGGAAAAAGACTCCTTGCTTTATTTTTTAAAATTTGCTTCCCTTTCTGCTTTACATCAAGCAGAGATAAAGTTTAGGAACAATTTTCCTCAGAAAATAAATGTACAAATTGGAAAACAAGCAACAAGCAAGAGGGGACTGGAAAGGCAGAGAAGCTCATCAGCAAAGCATAGAATTAATAAATAAAGCCATCTTTTCAGCGTTACAGGAACATATTTTAGCACATCATTGTGACTTAGGGAGAAATACCACATTTTGCTTTGGCTATGCCTGAAATTATATTCTTTCTTGACAGCTATACACATATTATTCATACAGTGCTAATTACTTTCCTTATAATATAATTGACTTGTTAAGTAAGAATATGAATTAATTGATGGCATGGAAAACTAAGTGATTCCAAGTCAGGCCTAGTTAATCTGTGTCTGGTATATTATCTCTTGATATTCAGTAAATTGAAGTTTTATATATACAAATACTGTTTTAATTAGAAGAAACAAACTTTGCAGACTGACTAATGAAAGGTATCTACATTTATCTGGAAGTGTTGATAACTTGATCTTCCTCAGAGGCAAGCATACTGTTAAAATTTGGGTTTGCATGTTGCAATGGTGCATACTGAAGTATGAATATATTCAAGGTCCTGTGGACTGGTAGACATCTTAAAGAATAGTGTTCAAGTGATGCTTGACAGACTTTTAGTTGCAATTTGTTAATAAATGTATTTAAAATTTATATACACCTAAATTTAGACCTAAGACTATATAAGTCAGTATTACTAGCCACCATTAAGACTAGATCTTCAAAGACCTCAGTGTCTGGAATGTTTGCAAGTCTGGTCCCAATTATGGGTTCTAAGTTCTTCTGAAAATCTAAATTATATTTAAATACTACAGAAGGAGTTTGAGTCTTATTTTAACAGTCTGACTCTAGCTGCAGGCACAGAACACTCATGGATTTGGCCCAAACTCACACAAAGATCTGGCCCTTTAAAACTGCAAATGTGTGAATAATCCTATACCTTCAAAAGATTGTTCCCTTAGAATGAATTTCTGGAGTAGATGTCTCAAAATTTCTTCAACACAATACTTTTCATAAATAAGAGTTTGAGGAACAGAGTAAAAAACACTGTGAGTGGAAATTGCACCACTGAAATGCAGCAAAACTTCTATGAAATTCAGCAAAACTAGCTGTTGGCTCTAGACAACTCTAAGACTTCTTTAATATATTTATTAAAATGCCTTAGAGGAAACTTCTATCATCAGGTCAGAAGATTACTTTTATTTTCAATATTTCATATGGGACAGCTGAACTATAATCCCTTCAATCTTAAAATGAAACCATTTCCTTTTGTGGATAAGGATGTTATGCTTATAAAGTTAGTTCTAAAAACTTGTGGAAGTGGAGACTTTTTTTCATCTCAAGTATGGAACTATTAGGCTTTAAAGTGTTGTCTGAAGAAGACACAGTTTAATAAATGCACTGAGAGCAAACAAAGTATTACAGTGTGTAGGAGATATGGTTGGTCTTTCCTTAGAGAATAACTACTCCCCTGAGTCATGTAATACGTGAATTCAAATACAAATTTACAAAACTATAGATGGTATGAATGAGCAGTGTAACCCAAAATCTTATGTACCCCCAAAACATTGAAAAATAGTGGGTTTGCTTCAGTTTTTCAATCTATTATTCTAGATAGTCTGTTCTCTATATAATTCTGCCCGAGAGCTGCAAACAAAATGCTGCATAAATTACAAACAATCTTTTGAACTTTGTACACACAATGATGTGTAGTATTATTGGTTATGCGAACTTTTTAATTCCTTAAATTCTTGCAACACAAAACTGAGAAACAACCCCAAAATTCAGTACCTGTTATCTGATGAAGTTTTCCAGTGCCAGAGTTTCTGCAGCTTAATTTCACACCGCCGGAGCTTCTGAATTAAATGCTTTTGCCTCCTTAAAAAAAAAAAAAAAAAGAAAGAAAGAAAAAGAAAAAGAAAAGAAAAAAAAAAAAGTATGTCAGCACAAGCCCAGACGAAACTCCAAATCCGGGAAAATAAAATTAACCATGCAGATCAAAGGCAGACGAGCACTGAGACCAAATGCCTGTAATCTGATCAGTGATCAGTTGCCGTACATCAAAGGCAGTGCTTTGGCGAGGAAAAAGAGCTCCTTTTCCAGCAGGTAGCTGCACTCAAATTCTGCCTTTCAGTGCTCTGCGCTGGCTCTTTTCCCCCTGTCCTTGCTTGTGCTGGGAGAATGCACACGATTCTGAAATGCTTGGGGTTGAGTGGCTGGATCTGTAGCTTTTGAGTTCCCAAGCTGTGTTGTGGATTGTGTGCTGGAAGCTTTCCCCAGTGCCAGCGGGTTCCGCTTTATCCCTTTCATCTCGCTGAGCTGCAGATCCCATGACATCATTCAATGCTGTGGGACTGGTTAGAGAGCTGTAATACAGCCTGTGGGGGAATGCAGCTAAAGAGCAGCAAGAGTTTGCATGATTTCTAATCAGGTTAGTCCATTGTAGCAAACCCAAGGCTCACTTCAAAGTCTCCACTACATTTAAGTTTCCTCCCAAGAAGAAAGAATAGTGTAGCTAGAAAGTTTTCTTTAAAAGATCCTTTATAATTTTGACTGCAAAAGGAAGTTACAGTCTTTCATAAAGTTCTGAAGTCAGACATGAAGGTCGGTTTGCTAGGCAGCTGTATCACATAAGAGAAACTACTTTTGTTTATCTCTTTGTCAAGATTTGGAGCAGAGAAAATGGTGCATTTTGCACGCTGGCATTGGATTTTTGCACTGGCAAAACCAAGCACAATAGAGCATGCTCTTAGTCCCTGTCTCACATCCTCCCTGCTGCTTACTGTGTGGCCTTTTGCAAATCGTTTTATTTGAGCCTGATTCATCTGTGGCTCATGATTCCTTTAAGTAAATGAGCTGTGAAGCTGCCATAAGTAACTCACTGAAGTGTTTTTCAGTGTAAAGGCATTTTTTAGCTAGAGTAGATTTGAAGTGGTCACCATTGCGCTTCCGCAGAGGGAGGGGGCGGCTTGTGGGTCATGGGAGTGTATGGACAGACATTCTCTGTGCTGCTGCAGGTCACAGCTCTGAGGATTGCTGGAAGGTCCTGTGTAGCCCTGGCGAGCAGGGAAATCCTCAAGGCTGCTGTGACTTTCTCACTTGCAGTGCAGAGGAAAGGCAGAAGAAATCTACGACTGAATTTCATATTCAGTGATCTGAGGCTAAGTTAGCTTTTGGCACAGAGATTGATTCAGCCCTCTGTACTTCAGCTGTTAATAAAACATACAAATATCAAGCAGGACGGATTTTAGGATAATCAGCCGTATTGAAGATGGCACTGAAGTTCCCATCCACGCATACATCATACTTTGGGCATACCACATGTGCAGATGAAAGTGATACGAGCCTGTCAACCGGGAGACGCATGCAAATATTTGCACACCGAGTAACCGAGAATTCATTTAAAAGGCAAAAGTAGAAGGAGGCAGTATGCTAGACCCATTTGCCTTCAGCGTTAAAACAAAAGCAAACAATCAGCGGATAATGGGCACTGGATAGGCGAGCGCGGGAGCCATAGAGGGTCCGGCGGGGATCCCTCGTTCTGCTCCCCGTGTGTGGGCTGCAGCCTCATCCGTGTCCCTGCTCGTCCCCCGCTCCTTGCCCTGCGCAGCCCGGCCGCGCCGCTCGGGAATGATGCTCCCGCCGCACTCGGTGGGATAGGGAGCCTTCTGCTGGCGGGACGGCGCACTGCGGGGCCGCAAGGAGCACTCTGCTCCTTGAGATGGCAAGAAATATTTCCAGAAATGCTCGACAACCTTACAAAAGGTGTTGCAGAATGTAATTCTGTTGCTGGCTGGACGGAGTTTAATTATTGGTTTGTGTCACTTGTCCAGGCAGGCCTTTGATGTTCTGGTAACTGAGATGGAGAAGAGCTGATGCACGTACAAAGAAGTATGGTGCAGGTAATGAATTGACTTTCAGGTATACACTGCTGGAAAAAAAACATGAACAAACCATATATTTATCTCTTTCTCTAATTTCCACTTCCAACTAATATAAATAAAAGAAAATTATCCAGGCTGCTTACTTCTCTTTCAACATTAATTTGCATTCTTCTGATATACAACCCTCTATCACCAGAAAGTTTTTTGATAAGACTCCATTTGTAGCTTTTGTGGTAAAACTGAAAATACTTATATTGAAATAAAATGTATGGGTGGGCTGTGCTGAACTAAAATAACCCCTTCAATTTCAATGGTGCTTTAAGAACAAAGCTCTTCAGAGAAAGCGCCCCTTATTTCTCTGGATTTTAAGCAAAAGCAAGTCCTGATGGTTTATTAGACGTCTTTGATCTTTCTTTCATACATATGAAAAAGAGAAGTAAGGTTAATTATTGGCAATCTAACCTTCTAAAGCTTAGGCATTGCATTTTGCATTTATGACACTACTTTTCACTGTGGAGTCTGTCAGCCTGAACTATCTGCTACTTCCTATTTTATGGCTCCTCAAAATTTGGCCAGATGTGTGTCATAATAACAACAGCTGCTGTTTCCATTGTTCAATATTTTTCCAAAAGCTGATAATGATTTTTACTTCTTACATAAAATAAGGATAATATTGTGATTTGTATAAAGCACAGAACAGACTAGAGCCAGAAACAGAACTTACCTAAGGTGACACTTCACTTTTACACTTTTCAATCATCAGCTCATGCTTTCTCTTGTGGTCACTAACCTAGCAGAGCATTCAAACACAAGTGGTCTGAAATCCATTAAGTTCCTCTCTAGAGGCTTGATTCTAATCACTGAAATTACTGAGATAGGAAATTACTGAAACTGGGGACCCAACTTTTACTCACTCTCTAGGTATCTAAAAAGCTTTTCTGAAAGAAGCACTTGTGATTTCTGTGAGAAACCAGAGAGGTGTCTCTGGATAGGAAGTCCTGCAGAGGGAGATGCTCTCTTCCCATCTAATTGCTTAAATTTTTCTAAATTTAGACAGAATCTTCCTTGAGAAACATTTAGTGGGTCTATCCTTCTCTTTTTACCACATGAGGATCTCAGGCTCTTTGATTCCTCTTTAAGAATTTTTCGGGAAACAGAACAAAGTCCAGGGCTGCTATTCATAGCCAGTGCTTAACTGGGTCAAAGCCATAACAGATTGTCAGTTGATAGAAGTAATAAATTTCTGGACATGTTTCTTAAATATAACCAAATCTTGGGAAAAATTATTTGTGGAAGAAACAATCCAGCCAAATAAAGGGGTTTGTATCCCTGCTCTATTCTTAATATATCTAATATTCATAATATTCAAGCTATGCCTTATATACTTGTATCATAATCAAATGATTTATCATGTTGCTTTATACATGAGCTATCTGCACCTCTTCACTGCACCTCTTCCCTTTGCTTTCCCTCAGTACACAGGAGCTCCAACAGATGGGGAGGTCAGAGGGGAGGTCAGGAACCATCACAGGAAAGCAGTGCCATTGTTACAGCCCACTCACTGGCCACGCAGCCACTGCTTGTGCTGGCTGCAGCCTTTCTAAGTGTGGCAAAAATCCTGGATATCCTGTTATAAATACCACACAAGCAGCATTGGTGGTGTTACAAGTTTTCATCCTGCACATCTACTGTGACTGCTGTCTCCTGATGATAAGTGATGAGATACTGATTTATAGAGGTGGGAGACCATTTTCAGAAACTTTTATGGCAGATCAGCACTATCTCTGAAGCAATGCTTATCTATCCTGGTCCCAGTTAATGTCAGAAGTGCTGATCATTGCTCTCCTAAAGTATTAGGGGGATATTGTTCCATGAGGCAAGTCAGCCCTGTGGTGAGGAGAGATGCTTTAGAATACCCAAATCCAACCACCTGCATTATCTGCACTGCCATCCCAACAGAAGCTGGCATCCTGTTTCTGCTGGATCACAGGGCTGTTGTTAGGCCAGGTGTTGCTGATACCTACTCCCACTTCCTGCTTCAGCACTTGCAAGCTCCTTGAGAGTCATAATGTGTAAGAACTTCAGATACAGCACCTTTAGGCAGAAAAATCAAGACCCTTTGGCATATCCTGAAAAACTGGCTCACTGTTATCACCTAGTGTGTCATCAGACTCACCCTAATCTGCAACACTCTGCACTGTCAGTTGCAGTGCAACTTGCTCTAGTTAATAATAGCTTTGGATGTAGTTCCATTAAATTTTGATTTTTCAAGGAGAAAAATTCTGTCTGCCATTTATGTGTTCTGCAATAGCAGGTCTCTGACCTCATGATTTGGGTGGAGAAAACAGCTTTTTTGCTTGTCTTTGGTCTTGAATTTTTATTGCAGTTTGCCTGTGGGGTTTTTTCTCCCATGGGTCTTCATAGGAGACAGCTTTGACTTGTTGCCTTATGAGTACCTTGAGATCTAAGCAAAATGGAGATTTTTAGTTCTTGGCACTCCAGGTGGATCACTCTGAGGGAAGCCTCACGGGCATTGCCACATTGAGATAACATGGAAAGTTCTGAATTTGGCTTTGAGGTTGTCCTCAAGGATAATGTAGATACACACTGTAGGAAGTAATAGCTAATTTACCTGTGATTGGGAGTCAGAAATTGTGGTTTTATTCCTGGTTCTATTACATGGCTATGACTGGAGGCAAGTTACTCTTTCTCACTGTGTTAGATCTTCAGTTGTGTAAGTTTTAGCTAAAATTAAATCGAAGGAATAGTGTTGGTTTATGCTGTATGGCCATCCAGTTTCCCTCACTTCCCCTCAGTTTGTTTTCTTAACCCTTTAGAATAATGTAAAAATAATTATTTGTAATACTATACCTGAAATAATGCAAAGCAATTCTGCATTAATTCCAACCCAAAATAATCTGGTTCTGAAACTTCAAAAGTTTCTCTATTGAAAGCGTTCTTGAGGATTAATTAGAATAACAAGCATCCCTAGGGCAATAGTGTGCTTTTCACTTTACTGTGAAATCGTTTCACAGCCCTTACCTGTCCTCACACACAACCAAGAAGTGAAGAAAGAAGTTTCTGCCACGTCTTCATTCTTTATTATTTCACTAAATGAAAACACAAAGTTTCTCCCCTCTTTTCACTTGTACTGAAATGGTCCACTGTGATTTCTGCCTCTTAGGGTGGGTGAAGTTCTGCACCAGCCGGCAAACTTTAATAACCTAGGACTCTTTCCAGAGGTGCTGGTGGAGTTGTGTCAGTGAATTGACTTCCCTAAGGCTGCTGAAGCTTGATTAGAAGTATTGCTCATGTAGCTGAAATGGGAGATTCAATGATTTTGTAATTTGTATTTTAGAAGTCAGCAGATATTTTTGAAGCACTGTATTCTCATCCTACTTTAAAGAAAAATTACATACCTTGTAGCACACCCTTTTCTTCAAAGCACTTAATTACCCAATCTCTACTCTTAAAACATACTGAGGTTTCACCCATGAGAAGTCATGTTTTGCAGAAAAAAATACAAACCCTCCAAAACTCCAAATCCAATTCTAACTGCTCTATAGAAAATGCCATGAAATCAGGCTAAGTGGAAAGAAAGGGAATGGAGAAACAAATCTGAGACATGTAATTCAGTGATCTGTAGTAGAGATCCTAGTTGGCCACCTGCCTAGTTCTTATCAAAACACAGAGTTTCAGAAGCATTCCCTTAAGGAAACTCTAGCAAAATAATTTCTAAAAGATCTTGAAGTTAGTTGCAACATAAAGAATGTTCTTATTTTGGACAAAAATGTTGTTTATAAATACTTATGTCTGATCATAGAGACACTGCAAACACATCACCACACTTCTATCTTCAAGCATTTGTTCAGTTTTGCCCTTTATTCTCACTTCATACTTCAGAATTTTCCCCATTTAAAGAAAACACTCTCAGTCTATTTCACAGATCTCGTACTACTTTTCCCTTCCTCTTCCCCTTTTTTATGCCAATCTTAAGCAGAATTGGCCTTCTCTCCCAGTCTTTATTTTCCCCACAAATACTCAAGAACAAACTAAGAACAAGTTTACTGACTTCTTCTTGGTAAGTGTTCTATTTGAAATTGGTTTTTTGTCGGTGCTTTATTTGAAATTGTTTTCTAAAATGGTCTTTTATACCAGGGCTTTGATTCAGTACCCATTTAGTTGAAGCATGAACCTATAGGGATGCAGTAGTCAAGATGCTCAAATACTTGTAGTTTCCTGTGAATTATATCAGTACAGACCTTAACAAGACAATTCTAGTTTCCCCTGTTTGTCATTACTTTGGCATCTGGGAGTTCACTTCAGTAGTTCAAATGAAAAATCCTGTACTGTCTAAATGATATATTCCAAAATACACATACTGCAAACAAAAATCCAAGTTTCTCTGCTGAGCAATTCAAGTTCCTTATGAAATGACTGCAAACTCTGAGCACTCACTCCCTCTGCAGTCAAGAGCCTAATCTTAGTCAGTAAAAAACTTATAATCATATTCAAAAGTCAATAGGAGAAGAGACTTGAGATTTCTTTAATTCCATCTGGATATCCATACAGCAAAGCACTTATATGTCCATATCTTTAAGAAGGAGACAGTCAATAGTACATAAATAAATGCATATTTCTGAACTGAGGCCTCGCCTGCATGTTGTTTTTGGATATTCAGACATAAAGAACCTGTCCTCAGATGATGATATATAGTAACTGACTCAGAGAGCAGCATTAGTCTAATTTTTGGCCAAGTTTCACCTCCCAGAGAAGAGTAGGTTTATTTGCAGAAATTAAAGACAAGAAGATATACAGATTGTCACCACTCTTAAATAGCCAGCTTTGATAAATAGCACTATCATTAAGAAGACATATGAACAGAATCAATGTCTCAGAAGAAATAGTAACTAGATCTAATCCCTAAGCAATTCTCTGCAGTCCCAGTTGCAATACATCATTTTTTTCACATATTCCACTTTGAAGGAGTTGATAGATTTGCTATTTTTCTTTTTTTTTCACTGTTTCCTGGTTATAGATGATAAACTATATTTTTCCTGTATGAAGTATTCACAGCTTTATCCTACTGTCCTTAAGAAATCTTCCATATTAGCTACAGCCATAAAAATACCAAATGAATAAGGAAAAATATAAACAAAAGAGCAGAGGTTATAAAAGACATCAGGCTCAGCTGATCCGCTGCCAACTTTTTTCAAAGCAGATGTTCTTCTTCTGACATTCATCTGTTTTCAGTCTGGAGTTCTGTATCTACTTTAACACATTTCCTAGCTCATGATTTGCAAAGTTTCAGTTTATTTTCCCTAGACATATTTTTACACTCTTCTTCACCTTAAATCTCTGTGTGCTCTTCTAAAAAGCAATGAGCTATGAAAAGACAGTTGAGAACAATAGAAAAAAAAAGAGACTATAAACACAAAGTGAAGATGACTCAGGAAAAGCAATCATAAGTTCTAATAGTATCTTCAAAGTCATACTATAAGTGATGAGAGGGCAACTTTTTAAAATTCCTTACTGAATTTCCACAGAAAAATAATTTCTTAGAAGCCTGTTTATTCTGTGGAGCATGCCCTTACATGAGAAAGTGCTTTATTTCTTGATTTATTTTTGAGTGACGTACTTGTTTGCTCTCAAAACATTAAGCTATAGAAACATGGACCCATTATTTATCCATTGTGTTATATCCCAGCTTCTGACCTATTCTATGCACTTGTTTATTAAATACACATTTTTATCAAGGAATGAACTTAACTTCATGGCACGGCCAAAGCCATCAGTAAAATGAAAATGCCCCCATTGTTCCACAACTTCACATCATACTGGATGAAGCAATTTCTTTTTTTCTTCATTCTGGACCTCGTGACTCATTTTATTTGATACCCAAAAATTCTCATACTGAAATAAACAGGGAAAATTTGTTCCATGCCAACACTTGGGATTTTGTTTTAAGTTTTAGTAGTTATAAATAGCAATTGAAGGGTGCCATGATCTGTGAGGTAATGGATTCCTATATGTCCCACAAGATCAAAGCAAATGTCCAGACTAAGCCCTCTGTCTCATTGGATTCCTTTTGTAAGCAGGAACTGTGTGAAGATGCAGTTTACAAGAAGCTGCAGAATGGGAGTAGATCTATAGGGTAATACAGGGGTATATACTCACCATCATCAGTAGCCAGTGTCTTCAGAAATTTTAGGTGCTGCAGCTATGTCAGTGTAAAAGTCTACAGTGATTTTTTATTCTGTTCCTCCTGAACCTGCAGCATCTGGCCCTACACTGCCCCTGCCTTTCTCCTGCAATCCAGAACAGATGTTACTTGCAGAAGCTCCCTTTTTTAGGAAAAGAAGAAGAGTCTTGAAACTCCCTGTGTTTTCACATCCTTTTCTCTGTCTTTTGAAACAGCTGCCTCAGAGCAGACTGGCAAATTCAGCAGAGAGTCCTTATGTCCTAAAAGAGGAGGACGATGACAAAGTGGGTCCTGTGAGACAGGAGAGGTGAACACAGAGGAGACCTCAGACCTCTGAGAACCAGTCTGCTTTGTGGCACCCACTGTCAGAAGTCATTCTCAATCATAGATTCAATCATAAAATACCAGGTTAGAAGGGACCTGAAGGATCATCTGGTCAAACCTTTCCTGGCAAAAGCATGGCCTAGAAAAGATGGCCCAGCACTTTGTTCAGCCAAATCATAAAATTGTCCAATGTTGGGCAATCCACCATTTCCCAGAGATGTTATTCCAGTGATTAATTTTTCTCATTGAGAAAAATGTTCCTCTTGTGTCTAATTGGAATCTCCCCAGGAGAAACTTGTACCCATTACCTCCTATCTTTTCCATGTGACTCCTTGTAAAAGGGCAGTCTCCATTTTCTTTGTAGCCACGCTTTAAATACTGGAACATGATGATAAGGTCTCCCCTAAGCCTTCTTTTCTCAAGGCTGAACAAGGCCTGTTCTCTCAGTCATTCCTCAAATAGCAGGTTTCCTTCATCTGTGTGGCCCTTCTCCAACCTGTCTCCAACATCTTTTATTGTGTAGTGGGAATCAAAACTGAGCACAGTACTTTAGAAGAAGACATTCTATATCCTCCATGGTACAAAAGTGACAGTTCTGGAATGGCACCGACTGTTTCTGCAAAAGATTGTAGTAAGACTAAAACACATATGACTTCATGATACTTATTTGGTACTGGAATGAGTGAAAGGTTTACAAAGTATCACTCGTCACTACTACAGGAAAAACATGTTATGAAAGGGTTTCTGAGAATGGTTTCCTCTTATTTCCTGATCTTTGATGATCTTTGCTGCATTTGCTTACTTAAAGTGAATAAAACTTGTTATTTCATCTGCTTCTGTATGTCTGTCCCCAGTATTCTATTTGTTCAGATGAGGAAAAATAAATAGTTCAAAGCAGCTCTAAGTACCTGTTCTGTACAGCTATGCTGTGCTCACATTCTGGTAAACTGCAACTACACTGGCTTCTCCAGCCTTGGTTGAGCATTGGGCTTCCTACAGAGATATCTTTTGTGCCAAACAAAAGTGTGCCAGTATTCAAATTTCTTTACTGAGAGTCTAATGGAAGAACCTGTTTGGCCTTCCCTTTCACATGCTGGAAAGTGTTTGTAACATGCCAACAACTTAAATTCAATAAAACACATAAGGCAATGCCCAGTCTTACTTCACTCTATGACCTGAGTTACAGCCATAGCAAAAGAGCAGTGCTTTATTGCAGAGTCTCCTTCTTTAGGAGGCAGAAAGGCCATCAATTTCAAGAGCTTTGAAAGTGAGGGGCTGGTGGGACAAAGTACAGATTTGCCTATGAACTTGGCATTATATTGACACCAGGCACTGATTTTTCATCTTCTGAGCTAAACAGTGATTAGAAGCAGGTTGTCTGATACTACATGCAGGCTGCCATCAGTTCTGTCATGCTGAGCAAAAAGGACTTCTGTCAAGTGCTACCTGGAGATATTCTGGTTGGAGAAAGAAAATTGTTGTTGCTGGGCATTTGTGAGACAATTATTCTTGCAATTTATCCAACCTGCATGAGCAGGGTTGATGAACAAGCACCTTACTGGGACAAGGGAACAGCTAGAACAATCCATTTTATATGTGTGCTCTTTATTTCACTTCATATTCCACTGGGTACTTATACATAAATAATTAAAAAATAAGGAATAAGTATTATTTCATTTTATACCTCTTAATCAGCCACAGAAAAAAGAATGAGCAAACACTGGTAATGAGGCAGTGATGGGACATCCGATATCTCTAAGACTCATATATCTAAGGGATGATGGGGGATCTTACTACCTCCCAATAAATGTACAGGACAACTGTTCATTGTTTATTCAGAGAGCCCAACCTGTTTCCAGTGCCCTGCATCACAAAGCTGTACGTGTACCTGGCGGAAGATCTCATTTCTCAAAGACTTGGTGCCTGGTGGTGGTAGAATTCTGGCTGATTGAAAACAAGAGGCTTTTGTTCTGTAAACCTGTCTGAATAGTGAAGTGCCCAGTACTGTTCATGCTATTTATGTGGCCAGGAAAAAACTTCAGCCAGCAGTGGGTTTGGGACATACTTGATGACAGGTGTGGCTTCAGGAACCCTCCAAACACCACTACTAAGCGGATGTATCAAATACCAGCCATTTGGGGCATTATGGTGTGATTTCAAATACACTTATTTCCTACACTCATTATGCTGATAGGAGTGTGCAGACACAGGCCAAATCCCATTACATAGAGAGTTTAACTTCATGAAACTGTCTTTTCCTGATGATGGCCCACACATCACTTTAAGAATGAAAGCCAGTGGAAGACGCTAAATCACTGGTAAAGATCTCTAGCACAGAGTAAGTCAGTGGGCAGAGTGGCAGGTGAACACAGATGAAAATGTGTTGAAATTTGCATTAAGATGATAATCTGCAATTAAGAGGTTTGCTGCGGTATTTATGAAAATGCACAGAGATTTACAGATTAGTGCTACATTTTCAGGCAAGACTTATGGCACAGCAACATTGAAAAGTATGGCATAATGTTACAGTAACTCAAAGACAGAATTAAAAATAGGAAGTGCTATAATAAAGACCCTATCTTTAGCAGCATAAAATGAAAGGTTGTGATGTAAAAACCTTTTAGGATTTTCAGTGCTGTAAATATGTTTGTGTATGTTATTGGCACTATGATGTACTACAAATTTTCTCACCGTTAAAAGCTTATCTTTTAGCCAGCTATGGGAGAGTGACTGAATTGCCAGCACTTTGGGGCAGTACCAACACGCTGTGTAGGTCAGTTCTGCACATCTGCTCTTCCTTCAGCCCTGCTGGTTCAGCCTGGCCAAAGCTCACTGTTGCCTGGCTCAGACCACACAAAGGCTTTGTGGGGGTGTTGACTCCTTTGCTGAAAAGCAGCTTGCCTGCATATCCTGCTCAGCAGAAAGCCCTTCATCCTCCTGTCCCCAGCCACAGCCAGTGCAGGCTCCCTGGGGCCCTGCCTGCAGGGACAGATGCTGCCCTGGGTCGCTGGTCAGTGAGCGTGGGCTGTCTGGTGGGGCAGACATCCGCTCTGAGCCAGGGAGCAGATGCTGCCTGCCATCCTGTGGGAGAGGCAGTGTGCAGCACATCATGTGCTCCTTGGTTCCTTACACGTAGGGAGCAACATTTCACACCACTTTGAAATGGACAGAATCAGTATAAATAATTGTACTACTTACTGGATCTTTAATCCTTCAAAAATCATGTTAATATGTGTCTTGCCATTTTGATATCCACAGCTTTCATGTGCCTCTTCCTCAGCATACACACTTTGAAAAGAGACATGTGTGTTGGAAGACTGTATAGAAGGAGGAGAGTATAAGCTTTACATTTTGGGAACTGGTAATCTCTCTGATTTAAAAGGCTTTGATAGCTACCTTTTAATTAAGGATGTGCCAACAGTAATTTTCATCCCTATTTCACAAGAAACATAGTTCTGTTCAAAGCTGTATTTTAGTGTCATGGTATGGTTGCCCCAACTACTTTTAAGAGTTAGGCTCTTTCTCTTCGTGCTGAAAACATACAGAAACTTATGTTGAAATAGAAGGTACTGTGGATATGATTCAATTTGTCTGTCATTATGTCCATTTCACCTTCATCTTTTGTGAATAGTATTTTGTATTTCCAATAAGTGATTTAACTTAACCACTGCTTTCCACAGAAGCTCACAGTTAAACTCTAAATGTTATTTACTTCCCTTTAATTATAAAAATACACCAGGTTAGTTTGTAATTAAAGATAATGATAATGTTGTTTGATACCTTGTGGGGAGAAGTTTAAATATTTCATGACCAAGGAGTTCTAGAAAGGAGGGCAGCAAAAATAGCCGAAGGTTCTTTTTTCCTCTCTCTCTTCTGGCACGGAGAACAAAGATAACAACCCCCAGGAAATTTGATATGTAAACGAAATGCAGCAAATTGGTAAAAGATGAAGAGTCATTGGATGCAAGAGAAGAGAGGGAACACTGAAAACCACATAGATGAGCTCACACAGATCTTGGGACTCACCTCCAAGAGTCACCACACCATTCCCAGCTAACTGCTTGTGCTCTCCCAACAGAGACAGCAGGAACAGCACATCAGGGGCTTCTGTCCAGACCTACCTCTTAGAAGCATAAAATCATAGAACATCCTGAGTTGGAAGGGACCCACAGGGATCACTCAGTCCAACTCCTGGCCCTGCACAGGACAGTCCAAGAACTACACCATGTGCCTGAGCACATTGTTCAAGTACTTCTTGAGCTCTGTCAGGCTGCTGCTGTGACCACTCCCTGGGGAGCCTGTGCCAGTGCCCAACCAACCTCTGGGTGAAGAACCTTGTTTTAATATCCAACCTAAATGTCTCTGTGAAAGACAGTTTTTTCACTTGATTTAAGCTGTGCGCAAAAAGGGGTTATCAAAATACTAGACTTGTCACAAAAGTGGCAGAGACTTTGTCTTAGATCCCCCATGAAGGAATCTTCTTCCAAAGAACTGGAACAGACAGTTGGAGCTCCTAGTTTTGCTAAGCCACTACAGCAATGTGCACTGGAAGTGCTTTGTCAGCACTCTTGAGCAGAATGGAGCACAGGCGAATGACGTCTTTGCATCCTCATGATTAGAAATATATCTACTATAGACAAACGTGTATATGTAAAATTATTTTGTGCTTTGTCAAGGCTGAATATTTCTTGAAAAGATTGTTTTATATCTGATATTCAGGCATAATGAAATTTTTCTGCATCCGTGCTAATTGTGTCTTTATAAAAGGGAAGAAATAGTGAAAGCGAGTGCCACACTTTCACAACTATTACTATTTGAAAATTCAATATATCCTCCTACCATATAAATGAAAAATTTACCTTGGCCGTTCCTATTGTTTCAAACTATGAATGCTCAGCAATATACTTACTTTATGTACCTCTGGAGGTTTTAAATTCCAGCCCATCAAACAGTTTATGGGGGATGACTTTCCTTCCCTACCTAGTTAGAGGAGGATAAATCTGAACTGGTATTTTTTAGTTTGCTGCTATTTCATCTCATTAATGCTTCATATGTGTATATATTAATAATAATCTCATGTGGGAGTTAATCCATCTTGAAGGAGTTCTTTTTACATGTGAAGTATGCTGACATATGTGGGAGACAACAGAAGAATGAAGGAAAAGAAGGTCCTTAACTCAGCTGTAAAGAATGGACCTAAATCAGTCTGTTCTGACTGTGTGGGTTAAATGTCACTTGCTGAACCTGTGGGATGGACTGAAGACTGGATAACTTTCACTGAGTTTGGAAGACTTGATCATTTATTTTGTAAAAAATTTGTAAAATATGCTTTGTGAGACATTGAGGATCTTTAAAAACTGTGTTACAGTAATGTTTTATCTACCACTATGTTAGAAGGCAATAATGTTTACAGCTGAGATCACTAATATTACAAATTTAAATCACAAATTTAAACTAATATTTGTCATATTGTCTGGCTTGATTTTTAAACATTTTTGACAGATGTGGCTGGTCCTTTGTGAATGCTTTCAGGTAGGGGAAGTGGGGCTATTCCCTAATTCCCAACATTCTTAAGGTTTCTTCAATACAAGGAATGAGAAAAGTACAATTGTGTGCTGACTCTGGAGGGACTGGAGAGGGCAAAGAAACTAAATAACACTTTCTCTGAAAAGATCAGAGCCTCTCCCTCGATGTAGGTTTGCCACAGCAGAATAAGCTAGAAAGGTTTTGGGTATTCCTGTGAGGCTACACCATTGCTCTGCCATCCTTAGTACAGATAGACTACACCCTAAGTAGTAACAAGTAAGTTACTACTACTGTAAGCAGTAACAACCCCTTTTGTAAAAGTCCTTGTACAAAATAAAAGGGTCTTTAATAAAATAGCATAACTTGTGAGGTTATCCACACGTTGCCATTGGGAGGTGTGGTTGCAGTATGTGTGGGCATGGTGAGATGACTTTCATCTAGCTAAGAGACTTCTTGGTGTCTGTGCTGGCCTTAGATGCTGCTGTTAGTCAATGCTACCTCACAGAGGTCTGAGGCAAAAGCCCATCTCTTCCCTTTCTGGCAGTTGCAAAGAGCCTTATGTGTATCCCAAAGAACTGCTGCAGTGGACAGAAGTGCCCTGAAACATCTGAAGGATACGGTTCACATGGGCTCTCCATGCCAGTCCAGCTGAGCGATCTCAGCCCACAGAGAGGAGACTGCTGTGAGCAGATGTGCTGAGGGTGGGACTGGCTGCAATTGTTACAATGTCTCCTGTGTAAAGGGCCAGTACTTCTATTTAATGCTTGTGCCATTTCCTCCAAATAATTACAAATATACTGGTAACTGGTACTGGTAACTGCTACAAATGCTTGGTAACGGTTAATCACATTTAATGGTGTTGCTGCTACAGTTCACATAACAATGGCAGCTGTAGTATCTGTAATGGGTTAAATCCATTTGAAACCAGTAGCTTGGACTCTTCATCTTGTTAGATTAACAGTTGAAGCAGAATAATTTCCCCTGTGTATGCTGCTAGATTATAGCATTACTACATACTTGGACTTAGATTATTTTGTTCTGTTGAAGTTTGCATTTAGAACTGGCATAAGCAGCTACCACAGCTTAGCTGAGAGACATCAAGTTCTCTCCTTTTTCAGCCCCTTGTGCAATGAGGTCCTTTTTTCAAGGTAAACAGAAGAGGAAAATAAACTTCTTTGAGTTAGCTGTCTGAAAGAATCAGAAGTATCTTGCAAATGTTTTTCAGCATGCCGAACACTGGGGGTGTACAGGAAGACGTATTTTTTAATGACCACTGCAATAGGAATACTGAAGAAACACTAAAATAACCAGCAGAAAGTCAGAACAGAATAAATGCTACTATGGTCCAGCACTGCAGAAAAAGATGTGGTGAAAAAGCTTTCAGGTTAAGGGCTAACTGGTGCAGAATTTCTGCTCTAGTTCCCATTGATTGAATTATGCTGTGTCGGGGTACTGAGACCTTGCCCAATTTTTGTATCAAAGAAATCCTCAGTTCTACTTAATAAATTCTTTAGCCCCCAAAAATGGACAGCTGTCAAAACTAGCTACTAGGTATGGAAATATGTAAGAATTTTATGTTCATACTAATATGAAGTATATTTCTTTTTTGATATCTGGAAATAATTTTCAGTACAGTAGGGAGAAAGGGAACAAAGGAGTCTCCTTGCATGATAATGATTTTAGTATTTTTACAAATAGTATAGGAGGTGGAGACATAAGGAGTTATATAAAGGATAATTAATTTCAAAAAATAGTTCTTATATTTGCCCTACTATCATTTTTGACCTTTTTACTTGGGAGAAATTCTAGTATTTGAAAACACCATTACTTGCAAAAATAAATACAAGTTTTGACAAGTCTGTACTTGTTTGATTTTGCTGGAGGACTTATTTTTCTACATTTCCTATAAATCACACTCTGAAGTCTCCCACTGTCCTCACAGTGAGATGACTGCTAAGTTTTCTTCAAAGAGGTTCTTTCTCTGATTTTTCCTGCTCTGGGAGTGTAAATGGGTGATAACTAGAGCAAGCCCAAATTTTTAGTAATCTGACACTTCCTTTCTCATTGAATTGCTCTTCTTATGCCCTGATGTTATACAAATCCTTCCAAGGTGGCACAGCCCAAAGCCTCAAAAGAAGCTTCAAAAGAAAATAGAAATTCCTGTAACAGATCATAGGGAAAAAATCCCAGCACATAAAATCCTCACAAATATTCCTGAAAGTCACAAGCTAACTTGTGCCTGACATCCTAGCAGTTTCATAGTCCATAGATAAAGAAGTGGGTTCTGTCTAAGTTAGAATCTCTACATATTTTTATTAAATGTAGGGATTATGTCTGGAGCTTCTTTTGTAGAAATGTGCTTGCTCAAACAAAAGATACAGTATGCTGTAAATTCTGAGTTAATTGTGATCCCTCAGTTTAATTTAGTCTTTCCTTTTCCTTTCTCCAGAAAACATACTAAAATTATTAAAAATGCCTTAAATTCTTATTTGGCTTATAAGCTTCTCTTTATGCATGAGGGACACAGACTGACAGTAAAACAAAATGAAGATTCTTATGTTTATGATGGGTGACAAAATGTTATCACTGAACAAACAACACAGATGCTGGAAAATAAAATACATAAGTTTTAAATTTAATTACTTAGGACATTTGAAAGTATTTAAGTTGCAAAAGGATAACACAGGGAATTTTTTGTTTTATTTTTTTGCTTGCTGTATCTGCTGATTGAACTAAATAGAACTATTCACTTTACTAGAAAGTTTTTTTTATCTACTTTAAATTGAAGACTTCCTAATGTAAATTTTAACTTCAAAGTATCATGTGTACAGGGTGCTGAAGCACGTTTTCACATGTTTCCCAGTAAGTAGCTGCTCCTTTCAGTAGGAGGGCAAGATAGAAGATACCGTGAGCAGAATTAGAGGGCCCTTCAATTAGTATGAAAAATCAGCCCTGTTCCCATATTTTAAGTCTTGTACTTCCTGATGGATTTCAAAGTCTTTTTCATTCTGCCCACCCATAGAGTAACTTGAGCTCTTACTAGTTAGAATTTCTGAATATTACAATTGGTTAGTGTGATTTATGTTCTCTAAGTGCTGCTGTCTTAGCTGTCATTTGTCTGGCAGGAATCTGTAGCCACCTGCCATGGCATAAAAACAGCTTTCTACAGTTTTATGCTGTGCAGCCTTATCTAACCTGAAGATGTGTCATGGTTCTATGCTTTATCATTATACTTCAATTTAGTATTCCAAGTCTCGTGCCAAAGTAATTTCCTGAAACTTGTGTCTATCTTGATGCAGACAATTGTAGTTCTCTCTTTTAAATGTAGCCTCCCTCTTTTGCATATGCAATTTTGTAGGAGGTGGAAGTGTGTATAATCTGATGTAGTTGTTCCATGCATACACCCACCTCTTAAGAATATTTTATATGCAGATGCCCTAAGCTCAGAAGTTTTAAACAGGTTTTTCTGGGTTATCAGAATTCCCCAGGTTTCCCCTTCCCATGGTAAAATTTATGTGATATCCTCTTGGTTAGGAAATGTGTGTGAAAATCTCCTGTAAAGGTCTTTTAAGGGAAATAATACTTTGTTTGTCATTCTGTTAGATCAGACTCCCTCTCAAGCTGGGCAGATATCCCATATCCTCTCTGGTTCATTGGGAATTATGTCAGTCCCTACCACTTCTGTTTATTCCAGGGTCCAGCCAAGTGCTCATCCTAAGGTAACTGCAGAAATGTGTGACTAAGCCAAGGGTGAGAAGAATTTTGCATGAACAGCACGGTGAAGAACAAGTTATCCTGCACTTAGCACTGTGCTAAGTTGCTCTTGGGGGTCCAAAGTTCTCTGTAAGCAAGAGAGGTTATCTCCTTTTCACATGTCAGTCTGCAGCCTGGTGGTGCCCTGCTCTCTGACCACAACCCAACTCTGTGCAAAGGAGAACAACCTGCAGCTGTACCAGCTCTTTTTTGGGGAATGCTTCATGGCCCGTGGAGGAAGCCCTGTGTGATTCTTAGTCCTGACTTTTGCTGTGCAAGCTCTGCCTTCTGCCACCTGTCACAGGTTCTCTTGGGGTGCCCTGAGAGAGGGGTTAGTGGCAGACAAACTCAAATGTCTCTTTTTCTAGAGGAGGCAGATTTGGGGGTGGAGTGACAGGAGCCACATGTGAGGAGCTCCCTGGAGGCACTGAGGGGGGCCAGTAGTTTAAGCATTGTGGAAGATCATATTCACTAAATGAGATCTTGGCTAGTTTGATATTCATAGTGGTTTCATTCCTCTTGCCCTTTCCCACCCTACTCAAGGAGTAGTGATTAAGAACTACTTTTTGGTTGATTGCTTTTTAATTCTACTGCTTCAAGTGGTAAAACTGGATAAGATAAACAAAATGCATTATGCTGCTTGTGCTTTATGACTACTCAGCTCTCTGGAGTTGCACTAAGGCCAAAAGGATCAGGACCAAAAATTACTCTGGCCTTTGAAATCAGCTTTGTTTAAACACTTCCATACAGCTCATAGCCTGGGGTGAGGAAGCTTGTATCCTTTCAGCTGTGCCTTGCATGTGCTTCAGATGCAGTTCTCATGATAAGACCTCAGCACAAGGCTGCCAGCAGTGCTGTGGCTTCTGGCTGCAGGAGGAGGTGAGCAAGCAGGAGGTGGGGGCAACCCAGCATCAGCAGGAAATGTAACACCAAGCTCTGTGCTCTGCACTTCCCCAAATTACTGCAGGATAGATGAATTCCCACTGCAGTAATACCACTCTCATCCTCTGAAATATGCCTGGAGTTTCCTGTGTCCTTCAGATCTCAGGGTATTTAGTATGTGACATTTGGCCTTTGCTCCTGTGAAGATTCTGAGTGCTTACAGGAGAAGAATGGGCACCCTAATAGCAAATCTCTAAAGTACTTTTAGGTAAAGAAATTAAAAACAATCTCACCTTGTCTTTAAACGCACAACCAACACTTCTCACTTTTGATCATATTTTAATAACAACACCTTGCACTTTTTTCCAATGCTCTAAGTCATCCCCTGTGTAAATGATTTTAATTTGGTTCAATGGTTGATTGAAATATCAACTTTGATCAAAGGAAAATGTTCTTGAGACATTCTGTGTGCAATTGCCTTTAAACTAACATTTGGGATGATAAAATGTCATAATTACCTGTGTTTACACTGGCAAATACACGTGCACTTACAGATATATGCATGCTTGTGGACAAATACCATGTGGCAAAATTTTGCTATCATTTATTTCACTGCATACTTGTCCCATTGTTATGTTTAAATATGCTTATGACAATTTCAGGAAGAAAAAATTGTATATATTTTAATATTAATTATCTGCTAAAAAGCTGAGAAAACCATCAAAAAGAAGTCCAGAAATGAATGCTATGATAGGTGAGCATATTGGGCATGGAATGCAACCAGTTACACAAAAGACAGCTAAACCACTTCCAAAATAATAGAAGTGTTGAAAAATAAAATAATTACTGTAGAACGAGGGCACACTATTGATGTAAAAATAGCAAAGAGAGCCAGTTTGTTCTTACTGTCATGAAAACAGCAAATAAAATTTCCAATTAATCAAAGAGTAACTATGATAGTAATGTCTTGAATTGGGGAACCCTTCAAGGTGAAGATTCTCAAATAGTTCTAAAAAGGAATAGGTCAGAATTATTACCAGAACAACAACAAAGGAGGACAAAATCACCTCATATCAAAAATATCCATTCGAAATCTTTTGGCAGATATTAAAAACAAGACCAGATGTGTAGATGTAGAGGAATTGTTATATCCTTGCTGAGGCAGTAATTTATGGAGACGATTTGTTGTGGAATTTGCCCCTTACTGCAGAATTGTTGTCTCCATTCCGAGGGTGTGCCCACACTTGTGAAGCTACTGGAATTTATTGAAGTAATTATTACAGAATAAGTAGGTAAATTTCCAGAGAAACTCCCAGCCCTAGTTTTAAAATATTTCTGGCCCTGATGTTTGAGAAACTATGTGAGTTTCTTTGTATGGTTGTAAGGAAATAGAATTGCCTTCCTAAGGTCACAGAGAAAGCCAGAAATAATACAGTTGAGAGATGGCATCTGCCTTGTGCCAGGCTTGTTTAAACTTAAAAAGGCAAGTCCACAGCACAGTAAAGATGAAATGTAGACAGAAAGATCAAATAAAAACAACTTACTATCAGATAGCACAGAAGCAGGATTATAGAATGGATGCTTCATCAGACTAAAACTTCAAAATTCTTGAAAATTTAAAAAAGTTGAAGGCTCCTTGAAGTCACAGATTTCCGGCAATTTTCCCTCATGCACTGCAAAATTTGGGATTTTTCCTGAAAAAAGAAACAATACCCAGCTTTCTGCAGAGCACACTAAGACTCCAAAAGAAGCTGCACATCATGCTTGAGGCCTTGCTAGGAAGATTGTCCTACTGGGTAAAACTACACACACTCTCAAACCCAAACTACTCCTCCAAACACTCCCAGGTGAACATCTCCTGGTAAAGGTGACTCAGTCCTACAGGGGCAATCAGAAGAAACATTGTTCAATTTGAGTGCCTCAGGATGTAGAATTTGTATTATATCGGCATCACTAAACTCCAGAAATATTATTAAATTCTCTTCCACCTCAGTGAAGTAAATAGCTTGATTTCAAACATGTGCACATATGGGAGAAGTTATATAAGAAAAGTTTGGTGTATTAAGGTGAGCAGTAGAGGTTTACTGGTAGAGTCAATTCTGGTCTGTGGGTTGGGGAGTCTGCACTCTCTAAGAAAAGAATCCATAATCTTTATTTCCCAAGCTCAGCTGTTCTGTTTGGGTTTTGTTTTGGTTTACTTATTTATTTTTTAAAGCTAACTACTTTTGCTCATCAGGAAAAGCAGCTATTTTGTACAACAGTGAATTATTTTTTCAATAATTTTTTTTTCAAAACCTGTGAGTGAAGCATTCCAATCCTAGTGTTAAGGGACTGGCTCACAGACACTGAAGTTGGGGGTAGTTCTATTGCTGATTTCAGCAGACTTTGAGGATCTGCAACTCGTTTGTCTTAATGTGTTCCTGTCTAAAATGTTTACAAGTCATGGAAGTAGCAGAAAGTTGCTGCTTGGGATATTTATGTTCTTGTTTCTAAATTCAATTTTGCTTTGATGCGCAGCTATGAAAGAATAAAATTGAAAATATTCTACAGAGTACATTATGAGTGAGTGACATTTTTTAGTTCAGAAACCCATGATATACCATTTAAAGACACTTTTGATATATTTCAAATGTCAAAGTATCTAGAAGTTTCTAGGAGCTGTAGAAATATGTGATTTATTTTCCACCCATGATTATCATAGTAGATGAAGATATATGGTGATGAAATATCTGTAATGGACTCAGAATATGTAAAGCTCACTTCAAGTTCTTTTGGGGGGAGGAAGAACATTTAAAATCAAAAAATTCTCTTTAAATACTGAAATCTTCGTACATATTTTAATAAGCCTGTTGGGATGATCTGTGTGAAAGATAATGCAAAATGATTCTCAGTGCTCCTATATGAAACTTTGTCCTGATATTGAGATGCTTGGGGAAGAAGTAAATTATGAAAAAGACAGATTGTAAATGCAGGATCATCTGTGTCTCAGTACTTGAGTGTACCATTACCTGCCATTAGTAAGAACAGCTTGATCCTACCAGTAGTAAAACTTCAATTCATAAATAGTGTCCTGATAGGTGTTGGCTGTGATATTTGTCACCCTGTCTCAGTCTCCTGTGCAGGAAATTTTCAAGACAATTGTCATCAGAACATGGTGCTTTGTTGAAAATGAAACTTTCTATCCTTGGATGAGCAAACAGTGGAGTATAGACTGAAAACTCAACCTGAAATATTGTTTGTGGCTTTAGATGGTCACAGAACTTAGAGAAAAAATATCTTAGAGAAAAAAGAGTCCCAGGGTCTCATGTCTAAAGTCAAGAAGGTGAAGGGCTGTAGTAATGACCAGAGTCCTCAAAAACTTGCCTCGGGGTGAGACTCAATGAATGCTTAAGTACCTATATCAAAACCAGAAACTCACTATGAAAAGGCTTTTTGAACTCTAAAATGAACTAGGCTTTAATAGCCTCCAGTTGGTGCAAGATGAAGCAGATAAATGCAAACTGCAAATAAAACACACATTTTTAATAGAGATGTTAATTAAACCCTGGAAGAGTTTATCATGGGTTGTGGTGGATTTACCATCACTGGAATCATTTAAATCAAGTTCATATGTGTTTCTAGAGGTCTCTTCCAGTTGAGAGGGAAGTTAATTCAAGGCAGTCTTGTGGCCAGTATTATTCAGAGAGTTAGCTTAGATGATCCCAGTCATTACTGGCCTGGTTAAATATTAATCTAACAAACCCTACTTTGTCTACATAGAATGAGGAGAATTAGCTATAATCTGAAACAAATAGATCATCACAAACTATTTCAGCAAAAGGTAGCCTCAGAGAAGGAGCATGAGCTGGGCAGGTGGATAGGGATCTTGGAAGACAAACAAAGATGTAGAAGGAAACAGGGTAGTAAAAAAAGCCAAATGAAAATGGAAAACAATAAAAAGTGTTTATCTTCTGGAAAAAAGAAAACAACACCAACAAAACAAAAACAAGCAAACAAACAAAAACCAAAACCAAACCAACCAACAAACAAAAAACCCCCAACACCCCTCCCCCCCAAGACAAAAAACCCAAGACCCCCCCGAACAGACAAAAAAAATCCCCCAAAACACCCAACATGTTTTCCCACATGCTTATAAGAAATGAATGGAAGGAAGAGGATAAATAGAAGACACAGAAAGATAGCATGGTCAGAGATTGCTTACGTTATGTGGCAATGGGGAAGTAATCAGCATATTAATCTGAGTCACAGTTCCTGTCAGAATGAAGTGAAAATCAGTTGCACTGGTGTTGAAACACATAAAGTATTAAATGATGCATATTGGAGCAGCAGTGATCTTTTCCTCGGCACAAGTCACTGATGTGTATAAAGTGTTGCAAATGGTGCTTACTGACGACTAACAGATAACAGTAACATGGTTTAAAAAGCTGCTAAAATTCCTGAATGGTTCCTTAGATGATCAGCAAATTTTTTTTTAGTGGATATGTACTTGGCTAGATTGTAAGGTTATGCAACCCTTGAATTATCTTGTGTGCCATCCATTTAATTATGTGTTTTCCTGGGAATGTATTTTAATACATTTTCTTTTTTATTGGGTGGAAATTGTAATGACCTTATTCTAATTTGGCAGGTTGCTTCCCAGTGATTGCCATTAATGTAACAGTTTTCAGCCAACAAGGATGCACAGTGCTAGCAGAGCAATGAAATCAGGCAGCCTAACCTGTTTTTAGTGTCTTTAACTGAACAGATTGCCAAAGCCAGCAAAAAAAAAAAAATAGTACTACAAAGTAGGGCAAAGGATCAAATTTCTTACAAAACTGGCTAAGTCTTTGTTCTATAAAAGAGCTGAGTGGGACCCTGGGCAATATTTGATGCTCATGGAGAAATGAGATTAGCCCATCTCACTGGCATTAGGCTTGTGTGCTGGAACTCATGGATGGCATCCATGTTTCCATCTGACCCCACTTTTTCTGAGGGGGATGGATTCACTTGGGAAAGAATTTTCAGCTTGTATCTTGGGACCTACCTGAGGTTCCCAAGGTAAAATGTGGATTGGGGGATGCTATATTTGGAAAGGATATCCTACTCCAACCCAAGCTTCTGTGGAAGAAGGTCACAGCAACACAGTGGTGGAGCTTGTAAGTGCTTTCTCTAAGATAATTGTTGGGTCTTGAAATTAATTTATAGGAAAATTTTAAATGTAGCACCACTTAGAAAACCTTCAAAGTTGAATTTTAATCTGGGCTGTGGATCAAAGGCACTTCTGCTTTGCAAAGAAGAGCAAATTATGACATGAGAGGCAGCCCTGCAGGTTGCACTGCACTGCAGCAGGAAGCATAGCCCCAGGAGATGACCAGGATTCCTCTTAATTAAGGGTGGGCAGCTTTTCTTTTTGTGCCATGAGAGTCCCATGCAGCAGCAGTGGCTGGAGCTCTGAGAGCAGCCTGTGGCTCCTGCAGCTGGGGCATCTCTGCAAGGAGGTGGCACCTGGGGAGGCTTGTGGCTGCTTGTCACTGCCACTGTCTTCTTTGTGCCCCAGCCCTGCTCTGCCTCAAGGCACCTGCAGTTTCCTTCTCCTAAAGAAGTCAGATGGGAGCCTGAGTGATGTTCACCCAAATCAGGTCAATTCCTTTGGTCTTTACTTCAGCCTTTGTGTGCTAGCAGGCTGCATGTGGTGCTCAAAAAAAACCCAAAACTGTCTGGGACCTCCATAGCATGAAGAAATATGTGCCCATTGGGACAGGGATCCCAAAGACATGGGACAGCCTGAGTGGTACCTCCCACTGTGGTTTTGCTCTAATTCTGTAGAATTAGACTTATTCATATGTGGTACTGGGGATTAATTTGACCATCAAGAAGCCTGGGACAAAGGGACTGGAAAAGTGGCTGATACTCATTTTCTATACCCGTATCTCCTCTCCACCAAATGTGATCATTGTACAGCCTAGTTTTACGCACTTACAGATACACATCCTCTCAAGATTGGACTTCAGGGGATGTTACAGACACAACACACAAAGCCTTGGGATTTTTTTAGTTTGTTTCTTTGTCATTTTTTCTTTATTTATTTCTCATAGTGCCCAGTTGTGCCCGCAGGTAGTATCTCAGCAATTTATTTTCTCACAAAGATTGCATTTTTGGGCACAGGAGTGCCCGTGACTCAGTGGTCTTAACTTCTCTCAGTTATTATTCTGGGACAGCAGTGTAACTAGTAGCAAAACACATGTGGAAGTGCAGCATGGGGCTTTCATTTTGGTGGTCAGCTGAGGAGAGGAGAATGCACTTATCTCAAAAGCTTAAGTTTGGAGGTAAGTAGGGCAAACATACATAACATGTTGATTCCTTTTGAAAATGTAGATCAAAGTTGGCATCTAAAGGGTTAAATATCATACAGTTAACTAACTATTTCACTCTTGCAGCTGCTTCTGTTAAAGCTTGTCAGGGAAAGAGAAAATATTCATTTAAAACCTGTTTTCTTAATTCTTTGCTCTTTTGCTAGTTTTCATGGCATAATGAAGATATATATAATTTAAAGTCTGAGGTTTTAAAATTAAGTAAATTTTTAAATTATAAGCAAAAAAGTCAGACACTTTAAAAGATGTGAAAACAGATGGCATTTTTATTTGCATCTCACTTAGTTTGATGTTTTTCCTCAGATGGGGCTGGGAAAAATGCTTAAAGTACTTTTCTGTGTTCTGGCAACAAACAGGGAAAAAAAGAGGCTGTGTGGTGGTGGGTGCAGGGGAAAGGAGGGCTGAAAGAAACAAAGAAAACTGAACATTTGAAAGAGGGAAACCTCATTTCAATGTGAACTTTGATTCAGCAGATGCTGGCACAGGTGCAAAGTTTCTTCTAATTCAGGGCTTCAGGACTTAGTCTGTTATAGATGCATTGTTAAGCTCTTCAGAAGGATTTTATTTTCATACCTGGACTGCAGAGATGAAGTTAACATTCATTTTATTTTTCATTAAACCTTGTATTTTTCTCACTTTATTTCACAGGTTTTTTATTAATTACATCTTAGGTTTCTATACATGCTGACAGGACTTGGATCTGCATTAATTCACCAAGACATACCAAATTTACCTTCTTCATTCATTCATTCATTCACATTATATGTATCTAACAATTGAATACATAATTTGGGGCAGTTTCCCAAAAGCATGATGAAAATATGTGAGTATTGTAAAAATCATAAATTGATTTCCCTTCAGAATTTAAGCAATGCATGTTCCTTGGAGAAATCTACATCAAGGCCACAGTAGTTTATTCTTTCCCAGCCTGAGTTTTCGCTAGCTTTCACAGAGTTTTTCCTACAATATTATTTCTAATATATTAATAATAGCTATGAAATTATCAAGAAATGTGTGGCATGTGTTTTGTTCCTGTCAATGGTCAGCCTAATATTGGTTAAAGTAATTTCTGTGTGAAATTCTAGCACCTTCTAGCAAATGATCTTGTTCCCAGTTGTCAAAGAAGGCATTCCATTTGCTTGAAAGATGGGATAATCTAATCCAAAATTCTGATGTCTTTTGAACAACCATTTTTTAATCAAAAGGTATCCATACACGTTTTTGGTTGGAGCTGGCTGCAAGCAGATCTGGCAGCAGGGTGCTGACACTGGGACTAACCCTTCTCTCCCCATTTTCTACTGATTCATGTATTTGGCTACACAGTCAGTGTGCTCTCCTGTAAATATCCTATTTGTAGATGCTTCAGACTCCAGCAGATAATGTGGACACTTCAATATCTAATTTTGGTTATGAATTTGATTTTTGCCCCATCACCTAGAGGTTCATGTGGCCTCATTCCACAGCAGTGCTCCAAGCATTTAACTCGTCTGTGGAGTTTGACATTGCTGGACATTAAAATGACATAGTCATGGCAGAAGTGCTAAAGATCCTAAACATAATCTTGTAAATTCTGTTATAAACATTGCTACATAGCTGAGTAGTGTCCTTGACAATATGTTTCAGTGAAGTCAATTATTAATATTGGTTTGGGCAATACACTGGGCAGAAGTTCTCACAATTGTAGGCTCCTTTTACATCAAGTACAGGGGCTGTATATTAATCACAGTATTAAAACAATAAACTGAGAAATCTAACACTGTCATTAGAGATAAAATTTTTGATTTTATATTTCATTTTTAACAGTAACTGTATCTACAGATTTTAGGGCCTGAGGGCTGAATCACAATATAAAGTATCTAGTTTCATATATCAGATAAGTGCTTAGGAAATATTAAAATCAATTATGCTATTGTAAAGTTTTAAAGTTCAGAAGGATTGAGATCTGTAAAAAAAATGTTCAGATATAATCTCAAGGCAAAGAATTAGGCACTTATGGCTTCATTTGAAAGTCTGCTCCATAATCAAAAGCTATCTCATTCCATCAGTCTTATCTTGGGACTCAGTACTGTAGTGTATTAACAGAGGATTTGATAAACCTCCTTCATGCTGAATAGCAGGAACCTTGTAGCTGAACTGTCATTGCAGCAAAACCACTTTTTTACTTCCATTTAGTTAGCTTAACCCATGAAGAGATTGAAATATCAGATCATGAAAGCTCTTGATAATTGGGGTTTTATTTTGTTTTGATTTGTGGTCTCACAGGCTCTTGTGAGTGCTGTTTCTGAAGTCTAAGGATCAATGTGCCAGGAGCAGATGGATCACAAATATTCCTGCAGCAGTATTAGAGGTACAGCACAGAGAGTTTAGGAGAGAGAAGCCTGCAGTTTAGCATTTGCAGACTTAGACCTTCATGTCCTGTTGCCAGGCACACTGCATGGCTCTGGAGATCCCTGACTTCACAGCAACACACCCCCAAAACTTTCTGCTGGAGGCTGTAGCACTATGCAGCAACCAAGCAGTGGAACTGAGAGTTTTCCCTAAGAGTTTGAGCTACTTTGGATAATCTTGCAGTCCCTTTTTCTGCAATCTTTTCATCTAGGACAAGATGATATATACAGCCATCTGTGCCAGAGCTGAATTTCTCCTGCAAAGACTAGAAAAGGAAATAATGGTTTGCAGGTTTATATCCATATTCATCATGAGAGAATTTGGTTTAATGAAAAAGAAAAAAGCGAAGGCTTTATCTTACAGCTAGTGATGTTAAATTAATTGTAAAAATAGTTCTGAGGGACTGGGAAGGAATGCATCTGCATATATATGTACATATGGAGAGCAGAAAAAAAAATATGGGAAGCAGAAAAATACAGACTTTTGTGCTGTGTCTGTATGGGCAGGCATTGCCACTTGCATTTTGAACTGGCCAGACAAGGGCCAGCTCAGGACTGACATCCATGCAAACATGCTAGTGTAGCATGAGATACTTGATACTTAATTCTTCTCAGAAAAAATTTCTTCCCTTAAACTCAGGACTCTGTTTATACAGATGCCTTGAAGGTCTGCCAGGCTCGGGAGATGGGTTTGGCAGATGTGCAACCACTGGTAGCAAAGCACAGAGACATGCCCACAAGCCTCTGTGCAGCTGTAGAATGAGTGGCAAACTTGGCTTTCTTTTGATTTTTTACCTAGCTACTTTTATTTTAAATTTTATTCCACCCCTTTTATTATTACAGCTGTATTCCTAGACCAGGATGCTCCCAGCCCTGTGGGTGCTGGGAAGCATGACACCAGGAGGCAGAGAGTACCTTCAGCTTCTCCACAGCTGGGTTGCCTGCATGGTTTGAGGGAGCTCAGAGAGGTGCCTTTGGCTGAGCAGAGCATGTGCAGCAGAGCACAGCCCCCTTTTATCTTTCCTTCCCCAGAACCAGGTGGAGTGAAGTCATAAGGAAAGAGGTTTTGCTGGGAATAAAGGCAAAACTTGTCAGGGCATACACATTGCTCATTTATGTGAATACACTTTGCTTCTTCTGTGTTTGCAAAGTAGCACTTAAGAGAGTTTATAATTAATAACAGTAAATTATTCTACATTTTCTTATCAGATAATATGAGATGAAGTAGCTGTCAAGACATGTTGGGCAGACATATACAAAACTAATGATATCTAAAGATCCACAACAAAAAGGAAAAATTTGGAAGGTCTTCAGTCAGCACCTAACAGCTGCAAATTTTGCTTAGGATGAAATAATGAACCCATCTAAGGGTCTCTCTCTGAGAACAGTCATGCTGAATTACTCTTATCAGAAGCTGTACTTGGCTTCTCACCTTGACCTATTCCCAAAATGGGAATTGGAACAAACACCTCAAACTGGGTATGTCTATGTAACATCAGGGTATAATGAATAAAGAAAGAAAGAAAAAACTGGCCTTATATGCAGCTGTTTTGCAAAACCAAGACAGTGCTGAAGTTGCTTTGGTATTGCTTATCTAAATGTCTACACTCATATTCAAATTTTAGACTAGATGATATGATGAGCAAGATAAAACTCCAATCTAAAATCAGCCAATGGCCTTAAGGCCATAATACAAATGCTTCTATTTGTATAGTATTTGATTAACTATTATATTGCACTTGTTTCACAGTTTAGATTTCTGTAATGAAAATGAGTTGCTGTACTGGCAACTAACAATACAGGAACTAGTAGTGAGGAGAAAAAGGACTAGTTTAGGTGCAAACACAGTGAAACAGAGGCTGATACTAATTTGGAACTATTTATATGTGTATTTACTTATTTTGCCAAACTTACTGGTTGAAGGTACATTAATCAGCTGTGAATTATGGACATCTGCATAATATGGATGCTGCATGCTAGCTGAAGGCAGTAGCTATGGCTTGTTCATACAGAGAAGGATGAAAATTTGTTGCACAGCTTTGTGTGTGTATATGAGTGTGTGATACGCAGGTGAATGTGGCAGCCTGGCCCCTGCACTAGCATCTTGTTTTATATGTATATCATTGATTCAGAGAAATAAAGCCCTTCTGAATGGGGAGCCAAAGAAGTTTGGTTAGAAAATTTGCTGGTAGAAAAGACTTTAGATAGTCAAAGAGTTCCCCTGTTTACAGAACTAAAACTCAACATATTTTTTTCTTTCTCCTTCTGGCCCAGAAAGCACTGATTTTTAAAAACAATATTCATATATTAGCTGGGAGGTAACTACCTGTTTAAATGGTCAGGGCTCCTTTATTAAAATGTGTGCTGATATGTGTTGTCTAAATGTATAAACATCAGTTAGCATTGTGGAATGGGTGGCAGGCCAAGTTAATCAATAATTTAATTACCAGTGACCCATTTTGTTTACTTCTAGTTGAAAGGGAATTTCTGCATTCTTGCATAAGCTATCACTTATTCAGTTTTTGTCAGATGGATTCCAATGATGCTTTTCCTGCCTTCAGGATGAGAGGAACTTAATCCAATGTTATAAATGAAAAACAGGTGTCCAGAAACACACTTTTCCTGACAGCTTGAATTGAATTTATTTACCTAGCAAAATTCCTGACAAAATTTGCTGCCAAAAGTTTAAGTTACCTTCACTTAAACAAAAGTTTAAGTTACCTTCACTTAACGTCACTTAAGTTACCTTCACTTATGGATGCAATAGCTGCAATGACTGTCAGCAATGTTTTTTAAAAGTTGCAAGCCCTTGTGAGAAGGCCAGTGTTCACATGTTGTAGTTATTATTATTACTCATTTTTATTGAGAAGGCAGCTGCTGGAGCTCCAGAAATAGAACAGTTTTAAAGTGAAGCAGAATGTTTCATTTGTCTCTAAAAATAGGTCATCTTCCAGAATGGAATTTGAAACTACCAGGTTTTGTCTTTTTGAATTCCAGAGTTATTCCTGTTGGATTTCTCTTCATACAATTTTAATATGAACCCTTTGAAATTGGATGCTGGCTGAAGTGTTTCTTTGGCTTGAAAGTCTGCGCTTCACTCGCAGTTGCTTTAGTTAAAAAAAGAAAAGCTGGATGAGAACAGGTGGTGTGACATACTTTTTTTTGTAAGCATTCTGCATTTATGTGGTATGTGGCATCACCACAGTCATCATCACAGTCAGGCTGTAGCAGAGAAGCACACATTACATATCGTTGAGAGATCAATCTTCAGTTTAATTGGCCCTTTTGGTTTCTCATAGTATGCAGTATGATATGCTCTTTATAGATGCCCTAACACTTTGCAACAAATTATTGTGCATGTGGTAATTATAATACTGGCTGAAGATCTAGACAGAAATTAGGGTGTGCATGTCTCAACTCTCAACAAGAACTCAGGAGACCGTTCTTACCCACAACAGCAAGCAACATGGACAGCACCATTTTACCTCCACTATGGAGATGAGAAACCTATGTGCAGGAAAACGTAAATTATTTTCCCAGAAGCACTAAGCCTATGTCTAGACACCATAACCTGGGAAACATCTGAGTTTCTGACTCAGAATGTGCACAAAGGCCATGTCTGGATCACATTTTGGGGTGAACCCATGTGCATGCCAGTCACCTCACCTCGGATACCTGGATTTCGCAGGAAGGACAACTGGGGATGTGAGCCAGGCTAAATCTACAGTGAACTCCAAGAGATGCCTGGCCTGGCCAGTCAGGGAGCTGGATGCAGATAATGAAGCACCCTGGCAATGAGTTGTGCTTCAGGCAGAGCCACAAAAAATAAAAATAAAACCCTCTAAACTTTACAAAGGTAACTCTAGTGCTTGGGCATAAATTTGTCCTCTATGGGTCCAAACATTTAACAGGATTAAAATGTTTAAATGTTTCTCAGTATGTGGGTTCAGTTTTAAATAGGGTGATGGGGAAATGGTTGGAATATTTCCACTATTGTTGGGAACCATTTGCTGGATTCTGGGAACAACACTTCTGGGCAGCACCACTTTTCAATAAGCACAGGCATAGAGCAGATTGCTTAGGCATTTCAAATGTGTGATGATTTTTTAAAAAATAAAATGTCTGCCATGTCACAAGTGGGTTACTGGTGAACTCCTAGATGTGTCAAAACTTCTTGAAAGTATTAAAGAAAAAAATGAAGAGGCATTTCAAACTGAGACTCCTGCCTTTGGGCAGTGTCTAGTGCTACAGTAGCAGTGACCATTTAAGGACATAAGCAAGACGAAGTATATTAATAGAGGTAATATGGTCTATATTATCCAGATATGGTCTTTATTACCTCTTCCTAAAAACACTGTCTTTATGTATTTCTTTCTGATCTGCCCGACTCTCAGCACAATGGTCTGTAGGCTTTTCTGAAAGTTTTTATGATAGAATATTTTATGTAGAATATTTTATGAAAAACCTTGTGAGCATCTGAAGACAGAGCTTTACTGTTATTTGCACCTCAGATTTCAATATAGCTGTAGGATTTATTCCTGCTCAACAAATAAGATCTTCAGAGAGCACATTTGTTTAATTTAAAAATGCACCTCAAAATGTGCAAATTCTCAGATGTTAATGATTACACACATGTTTTCCCTTACTGCTTCAAAGCCGGCAAAGGCCAAATTCAGCTGTAATTTGTACTGCAGTGATGGGATTTGAATTAATATCAATGACATGAAAAAAACATATTCAGGGGCCTGGGGGTTTTTGCAGATAATGGGGCATTTCTAGAAACGTCTGTTTTGGAGAAATCAGTCCTACACTTCATAAAGCAGCAGGAGGGTCACTCCCTAATATGAAGCCAAAGTTGTGCAGAAGGTGAAGAGAAAGGACAGAAGGCACCTTCTGCACCCCATGGCAGCAACGGCATCTTGGAACCACTGTTTCCATGTCATGGAAGAGAAGACAAGAAAAAAAGAGGAAAGGAAATGATGGGGGAAAAACATGACCCCCAAGAGCAGTGCTGTGTAGCACACACTCTGCTACATGAGACTTTACTCATTCCCTCTATATCTATTTAAATATTCCGTGTGCTTTCATGCACATGAATTTTTGCTGATATATACACTTTATATGATATAGTTTCCCCATTTCTATAGTAATTATGGTACCAACCCTTGTAAAGTAAGACACTGCAATATGAAAAGAAATTTAAAAGCCCTTCTATACAAATATGTGGGATCATAAATAGTTTAATAACACACAGAAATGTGTGCCCTAAGAAGAAGATTCTCATATGTTTTCTTTCTTCAAAGCTGATGCAACCATATGGGTTTATTCAAGTTCTTTCTACACAACTGCTAAGACTTTTAGAAGACACTTGGCTTCAAAACTCCAATCTGTGTTTATATGTTTGTATATAAGTTGATGCCTTGAGAAGGCTCACCTAGAACAGAGGCTAGACAGAGTTAAGGAATAAAGTAGGTATTTCTTAAAAGGCCTTAATCGATACATCTTGGGCAGTAAAAGAGTCTGGCCAGGGCTACACCAAGATGAACCCAAAATGGTCACAAAATGGATGACCAGTCAAAAGGTTTCACTTTTATAAGTTCTGTTCCATTTGCCTATTGGAGTTAATTAATTGTCCAATTACAGATTTAGGTTATGAAGTTCCATCCTCTTTGTTTTTGTCTCTTCAATTCACCATTTGTACTTTTTTGGCCTGGAGCTTGTAATGTTTGTCCTTGGTCTCAAGTTGGAAAAGGACTGTTTTGTCCACCTTCCCTGTGAAGAGAACTTGCTAACAATTAATATGAAGCTCAGAGTTACACACTGCAGCACAGAATCTGAAAAATACAAAAGTTAAACTTAAGGGATCATAAGCCCTCTCCAGCACTTTCCATTAATGTCAGGAATATCCACTAAACACAGATTTCAGAACTTTAAATTCTTTAAGAACAAAGCTGGCAGACTGAAGTCAACTGCTTTTGAAACTTGTGCTCTAATCTCTGCAGCATCCCCTTTAACGGGTCAGATTCTATTTTCTCTGAATGGAATATAATGCCTGTAGGAATACACGTGCACACAAACATTTTTCCTGTCTCTTTAAAAGATCCAAATAGAAAGCTGGTGCCGTGGCTGAAGGCACTATGGTAAGACATGAACCTGGCACTTCATAAAGCTTCTAACTCACTGCGTGACTGAGCTCCAACACAAGTCCATGCCACCAGTGTGCCAGTGCCTTTTGGGATGGACAGTCCTCACCCACTCCTCCCTGGTGACAATTCTGTGGTGAACTTGACTCCTGGCTCACCACACCACAGGAGCTTTGCAGCAATGGCCACTGTCCAAATGCCTGATATACTTAGCATCAGAAAGGAATTCAAATTCTTTCAGCTCGTGTCTTCGAACTGGAAATTTATTCCTCTCTACAGTCACTCTTTAATGACAGGATAACATTTTCCCTTTCTAATCAGTCACTTACCAGGTTGTTTCATTCCCCCCTGGGTCATCCAGTGCTAAAGCTGAAGTGTTTATGACCAGTGCATGCAAATACACACCCTGTGCTTTGTGTGTTGCAGAGCCTCTCTGAGGTTTGTTCCTGAGGAACCTGAGGTGTTCTGTGCATTCCAGCACAGCCTCACTCCCCACTTTCACTTGCTAACAGTGCTGTACACTTACTGAACATTTTTTATCTGGGAGTTAAGCAAGAGTTTTAGGGAGCTTAGGTAAACAAACATTTAAGTCTACTGGACTGTATTCTTATAGTGTCCTAATCACAAGTCACAGAATTTTGAGGCTGTAAGTGAACAGGGCATTTTGTCAAGAGGCACTGCCTAATTTTTACACAATTTTAAAGCTGTTTCCCTGATGCAGCAATGATCTTGAATTACCTGAAGTCGTTTTGCCATATTGCCAAACTTAGTTTGATGGGGAAAGAGTGCAACAGGCACATGGATTCATCACTGCAGTTAGTGCAAACAGACTAAGATTTTTGGGCTACAGAAACTCTTCATGGCTCTGACGTCTGCCTAAGGGGAGCTCATGGCAGGACTGGGCCCAAAATGACCTGTTTCTCATATGAGGCTGTATCACTGCAGGCAAAGGAAGCTGAAGAACCAGATTTTCAGACACTACAAAGAGCATTATTGTGTGAACACTCGCAGGGTATTGAAGGGAGAGATCCAATCCTGTATGGCATTTTTACAGATACATAGTTTCAAACATGAGAATAATCATACTGATGGTCAATGAATTGCTTACAAATTTAAGATTAAATGCATGCTTTGTTGGATTAAGGCTAGGGCACAATCTCACCCAATTTAGCCCCTGGTTCTTTCTAGCTGGACAACTAGGCCAATCTGTCCCCCTCCCATCACCTTTTGCAATAGCGACTAATTTGCAATGAGTTGGTCTCTCACATTATTTTAAATTAATTTTTAAAAAATGAGTGACAATCATTGAGATGCAGCATTGACCAAACCTAACAGGATGGCTAATTTGCTGCTGCCTGCACCTGTCTTTCATGTTGATGAATATTGCAGATGTGTCACTTTCACTACCACAGACCTTTATTCATATTCACAATTCAGCTGGACCACACCCCTGCCTGAAGTCATCTCAATGCCTACCAAAATACAGCTCCAAATATGATTCAGTGGCAAGTGCTGTGTGAAAAAGTTTAATACACATCATTTTGCTAGGAGCCCACACTTGGCAGCAAAATGTTTGCACACCCATTATAATTTTAAAAGTAGCTTTGGAGAGAAGAGAGAATAACTGGGTTTATTTGAGGGCTTACCAGAGACAGACTATTTTTCTAAATTATTCCAGAAATTTAATCAATGTCTTTTTGCCCCTCTTAGTTCTAGTTTTATTATTTGGTTTTGTTCTTTTTTCCTAACTTACTCTATTAAAAGACCAGCACATGTAACTCCAGTCTTTCAAACACAGGCACGTATAAGTGCAAAGATGAGACTACGAGGCAGGAATTTGTGAATACCATTATTTTAAACACCTTCATAGGTAAAAGAACCATAAATCTACCATTACACACTTGGGTGGATAAGCTACGAGCAGACTCTGCTCTCTGCTGGATCTTACTAGTCCTGTTCTTATTCCCAATACAGATGCATCCATTGTGTGGGGAAAAAAAAAAAAAAAATTTCGTAGCCAGGTGCTTCATTTTATGCGGGCAAGTTGACGAAGTGGCTTTCTCAAAGCTGCTGTGAGCCATGCCGCGCCCGGCTCCAGCGCAGCCCGGCCCGCAGCCCCGGCTGGCGGGGCTGGGGGGACCTCTCGTGGTGCCAAAGGAGGGAGCAGCCCTCGGCTCCTCCGCTCCCGGACACCCACAGCAAAGCTGCCCTCGCCAGGGAAGCCGACTGGAAGTGAATAAAGGAATGCAAGCGGAAATTAATGAGAAGAAATTAACGCTGTGACCGCAAGACGTTGAGGTGCTGGAGGGTGTCCAAAGCAAAGCAGCAAAACTGGTGCACTGTCTGGGACATAGTTCCCATGAGAAGCAGCTGAGGGAACTGGGTACCTTAGCCTGCAGAAAGGAAGGCTCCTGGGGGAGCCTTGTCCCTCTCTACAGCTGGCTGAAAGGAGATTCTAGCCAGGTGGGAGTTCATCTCCGAAGTAACAAGTTACAGGATGAGAAGAAATGGCCTCAAGTTGAATCAGGGAGGTTTAGTCTGGATATTAGGAAAATTTTCTTCACTGGAAGGGTGGTTGCACATTGTAAGAGACTGGCCAGAGATGTGGTGAATTCACCTTCTCTAGAAGTGTTCAAATTTTTGGATGTGGCACTTAGGCACACCTTGCTTTGGTGGACTTGGCAGTGCTTGGCCAGAGCTTGGATATGATGATCTTTTCCAATATAACAATTTCATGATTCTATGATTGTCATAGAACCATAGAGTGGTTTGGGTTGGAAGGTACCTTAATGTTCATGCCATTCCAAATCCTCTGTCATGAGGAGAGACAGGCTGGTCAAAGCCTCATCCAACCTGGCCTTGAACATATCCAGGGATGGGCGACAGTTCTCGGTGAAACCTGTTCCACTGCCTCACCAGTGGAAGAATTTCACCCTAACTCTAATGTAGAACAACTCTGTTTCAGTTTAAAACCATTTGCTCTTGTTCTATCACTACACTCCTTGATAAACAGTCCCTCCCTGTCTTTCCTGTAGATTCCCTTTAGGTACTTGAAGGTTGCTCGAAGGTCTACCCAGAGGGTTCTCTTCTCTGGACTGAGCAACCCCAGCTCTCTCCGCCTGTCTTCACAGGAGAGGTGCTCCAGCCCTTTAATCATCCTCATGGCCCTTCTCTGGACTTGCTCCAATAGGTCCACGTCCTTCTCATATTGGGAGCCACAGACCTGGACATAGCACCTAAAGTGGGATCTTACGAGAGAGGAGCAGAGGGGCAGAATAATCTCCCTTGAACTGCTGGCCACACTTCTTCTGATGCAGCCCAGGAAATGATTGGCTTTCTTTGACTATGAGTCTATATCTATGATTCTATGACTATTACTCAATGCCAGTGCTGGTGCAAACATGAGCACCTGCCTACATTTTAAAAACATATAGCATGAAAGTTCACAGTTTTATGAATAATTAGAGCCTATATTAATTGTGCAGATCTAATTTTCAGTCCTTTCAGTGACACACAGTCCCAACATGAGAGTTTTATCATCCCAGTTTGAGGGACATGCTTTCATCCTTCCTTCAGCAGTAATGTTGCAAATTTTTATGTATTCCTGTAGCATTAGTTTTGTGGAATAAAAGAAATATCAGTGTACACTTATATAATTCAATATTTCTTTTTTTTTTTTCATGTATTCTGGATTTTTTTCAATCAAAAATACCTAAATTGAATAAAATTGAAGATTCTAGTTTCATAAAAAATTATGAACAATGCATTTGGTCAGGAATAAAACTCTTTAGCCATGACCCGAACTATGCATGAGATAAACTGAGAACAGAACCAGATACAAATGTAAACTCACATACTGCTCACCAGTGGGATTTTTATTACCTTCTGCAGTATCTAATGGAAATGCACCTACATGTTTTTCTTCAAGGCACATAGCCCAGATTCCCATTTAAGCTTCTTAATGGAGTGATAAAGGGGCTCTCATCAATCATTTTTTACCTGTTTGCATGTATGAAAGTAAGATAAAGGTGCAGTGTTTTGTTTATTTTTTTATTTGTCCACTATTTTTTTAACCAAGAACTACCATGAGGAGGGATGAATAAACTTCTCCCACTCAGTGACCCAAGAAATCTGTTTCAGCCAACTTGCTGAAGGGCAGCTGCAGTGCTGAGATTGGATCTCAGGTAAGTACAAGGTAAGGTACAGCAAGAGGTGGGTCTGCATGTGCTTCCAGGATAGAAGTGGAGCTGTTGCTCTGATGTCTGCCCAGAATTTTAATGGACTGGAGGGACGCATCTTCAAGAGGATGGATTTGAAGGATCATGGGATCACAGGACTTTAATATAAACAGGGGGGACAACAGGAGGCCTCTGGTCCAACTTTCTGTCCCAGTTGTGAGGTCAGACCAGGCTGATATGGGCTGCATTCAGTGAGGGCTTGAAAACCCTAATCCTTGATGGAGAGTGCATCACCTCTTTGGACACCAAACATCAAAGAGAAAGCAAAATAAAACCCATACACAAAAAAATGATGTATGAAGATGAAGAGTTGCTCATCACCCACTGATCAATGCACAGTCAAGTCCCTGAGCAGCTGCCTCCCTGCCAGCCTCCATTCACCTTTTTATTGCTGAGCATGATACCATATGGTCTGGAATATTCCTTTGGCCAGTTGAAGTCAGGTATACTGGCTGTGTCCCTTCTTAAGTCCTTGTGCACCCTCAGCCTCCTTGATGGTGGTGTGGGATGAGGGGAAGAAAAGGCCTTGACCCTGTGCAAGCCCTGCTCAGCAGTAAGGAAAGCATCTCTCTGGTATCAACACTGTTTCCAGCACAAGTCCAAAACACAGCTCCTACCAGCTACTGTGAAGAAAATTAACTCTATTCCAGCCCAAACCAGCACTCCATTTTAAACTTTTATTCTTTCAAAATATGGCTGCTTGTTCCCATCTTCCTGTCCTTCATTGCTGTGAAGAACCTGGCTCCCCCTCAGTGACCTCCCTATTGGCACCAGGAGCTGATAGGTCTCCTCAAGCCATCTTGGCTCAGGTGAGCAATCCCACTCCTCCAGCATTTCCTTGTAGGGCCAGTGCTTCATCCCCCACCAAAGGGGTGCCTCTGCTGAACTTGATCTAGTTACAGTCAATGCTTCTCCTGTATTTGGGGCCTGGCAGTAAGTGCAGAGTGGAGGGGAATAATCTCATCCTTTGGTCTCTGGCTCTGCCCCAACACAATCTCTGTTGGCCTTATTTGCTGCCAGGGCACTGATGGCTCATGCTCATCTTGCTTCTCCACAGAGCTGCCTCTAGCCAGGCAGGATCAGCCTGCACAGGTGCCAGAGGCTCTTCCTTTCCAGGAGCAAGGCTTTGCATTTGTCTTTGAATTTCACAAGGCTGGACCATTCTTCCATCCTGTCTACACCCTTCTGAATGGCTTGAACTCAAGTGTATTCACCAATTTTCCCCCAAATTAGTGTCATCTGCAAAATTTGATTAGAAGTAGATCCATGCATGTAGGCAAATGATATAGCTACATGATTTTTTGTAGACCAGCATTTGCTCACTCCTTTTCTGCTCCAAGTGTTTATGTGGCATCCTGCCTAACCTAATATACATTGCCTCTCAGCAGAGTTTAATAGATTGGGATCAAGATTATGCTAATCACAGCTAAATAGTCACTATTTGCTCTGTCTTAGTGTCCTGGATTCTCAGAAGCTATAACTCTACTGTGAAAGCTCTGAATTGATGGATGCAGTGATGTGGTTCATTTGGTATAATCTCCAGTTTTGCCCCCTAAGATCCTACACATCATTTAAAGTCTTGCTAGCAGCTGTCATTGCCAAACAATTCCCACAGAATGCACAAAAAAGCAAACAAAATTTGTTTTGACAAAGCTACCAGGAAAAAATATCTAAACTCTTGTGTTACCACTGCAGACAGGTTTCCTGAGTTCACAGACTCAAGGTGGCTCAGAGAGGGGCCCCATTCCTCTTGCAGGTGACTAAAAGCCTTGTGAGTATCAGCACTGTTAAAGCAGTTCAGTTTCTCTTGCCAGCAGACACTTGGTGCCACTACTCCTGAATGGTGCAGAGGATCTATTTTCTCAAGGCTCATCACAGAGGTGCCAAGGCCTTCAGAAACTGCACCTTAGAGAGCCAGATGTGTAACCTGGAGCTCTGACCAAAAGTCCCTGCACTGACAGTGCTGATCTTGTGCCTCATGAGCTTGGCATGACTCACTGGAACAATACTCACAGAATCACAGAATGGTTTGGGTTGGAAGGGGCCTTAAAGATCATTCAGTTCTGACACCTATTGTGGGCAGGGACACCTTCCACTAGACCAGCTTGCTCACAAGCCCTATCCAACCTGGTCTTGAAGAGCACTTCTGAGCACGGGGCATCCACAACTTCTCTGGGCAGCCTGTTCCAGTGTCTCACCATGGCCATCAGTTTAAAGTCACTGGCCCTTGTTCTGTCACAATATGCCCTTGGAAGGTAAAAGGCAGAGCCAGTTATCAACAAGTTTGTGAAAACTTGTTTAGGTTGGTTATTTGGGAGAGAAATAGTTCTTAACTTTGCACTGAAGGATAAGTTGTGCTTAAAAAAATTGTGAAATGTGGAACAGAAACAAAAAAAAGGAAAAAAAGTGCAGGAAAAAATGAGAAGAGTGTTTGTGAATAAGAAATAAGTACTGTCCAGTAGGTTAAAAATAAATTCTGTTTCCTGGCTAGTCATATTTTTTTCACCTTCTTTTGATAAACAAATTAAGCAGGTTTAATCTCTTTCTTTTAGGGTGAATATTGTTTCTCTAACTGTATTGCTAGGGCTTCTCTGAATGTATTCTCCATGTCTTTTTGGCATCCTGCTTAACTGGGACTAAATCAGAATTGGACAGAATCTTGTAATTAGCTCTCACTCATTAGTAACTAACCATTTTCTGTCCCCTGTAGATCACACTTGCCTACTTCATGGGTGCACTATGCCAGAAGATAAGGGTTATGACAAGTTTTATAATAATTCTTAAGATTATCAAATCGGTGTGTAGTTTTTGGAAAGAAACATTTATAAATAAACACATAAAAATCCTTTGTATTTATTTACCTACTGAATAAACACATAAAATATAACATATCTGTATTTTGTATAGTATTTTTATTATTACTTACCACAATAATTAATAATATTTTCTCTGACTGTTGGATGGAGTCAGGGTGCAGAGTGTTGACACTGCAATCTGACTCATGCTACCCCTCATTTCACACAGCCTGCTCTTCTGTCCTGTCATGATGTCCAGTGAGCAGTGCAAGAGAGAAAGATGAGAGACCCCTAAAATGTTTTCCAAAAGCTTTACTGACATCCGTTGGGGTCTGCAAATGTTTATGTATGGGTCTTCATCTTTCCCTCCTGAGTAAATTTCTTTGGTATTTAAATTGTAGAAAATAATGTGTTAAGCATGGCTGAACACAGTGGCTCATGCTAGCTCAGGCCTACCTTACAATCCCTGTGATATCATGTTGAAGAAGGTATTAGCTACCAGTGCTTATGTGAAACACCTTCTCATTTAGGAGAGATGAATTAATAAATAAACAGAGACTGGAAGTGACACAGCTCTGAGCTGATTGCTGATGAGCAACCTGCAAAAGTGCAAAACTAATTCTACCTAGTTTTTCAAACTCTTCCGTGGTAAACAAAACACATAAGCCAATCACAGGAAAAGCTGATTCAGTTATTTGTATCTTTGTTCACCACAATAAAGCACAGGAAAATCTCCATGCTGTCATCCTTCCAGACGGAAACTACACAGAGTTGCTGCCTTGGAGTGAAATACATGTAGAACAGTAGGGAAAATGAAGAATAACAAATGGCCAGGGTCTAGGCATTTTCAAAAATCAGTTAATTTAACAACTCGTAAAGGAAATACCTGAATGGCTGTCCATGCTTGCAACTTCTCCTTCAAAATCCTTTGCTTCTTACAGTGCTGGAAAGCAATTGATGGGACAATTTTTCAAAAAGGGGTCCAACAGGGATCTGAGGAACTACAGACTGGTATGTTCATTATCTCAACAGGATACTTCCACAAGATTTATAATAAAGAATAAAATTGGAGAACACCTGAATAGCTATGACACTATGAGAAGCCATGACTTTTGTGAGTGCCAATCACACCTCACATACCTACTTCAACTGAGAGGAGCAGCATAAAGGGATACAGGAAATCCTGTCTACCTAGAATTCCAAAGAAATTTCAGTCCACTGCTGAAGGTATTTTAGGAATTCAAAGTGGCCACAGAATAAGACTGCATGGCTATCTGGGGAGTTGATTAAATAATAGAAAATTCAGAGTTGCAGTAAATGGTCAATATGCATGTATAATTATAGAGAGTACAGAGTGTATATAGATACACATCTATGCAAATGCTGCACAGGTCCCAAGATGCAGTGTAAGTGCAATTCTGAGTTTAACTCTGATGGCCTGAGTGCTACAGCCCAACAATTTGCTGTGACATGGCTTCAGCCTTCTGTAGGTATCTGCTTCTACAAAGGTGATTCTTCATGGCCCCACTTTTCCTGGACAGCCTAAGCCAAGGTCTCTGCCATGACATTTTTGCCCCAATGTTGAATTTTGCCCCTCATTGGTGTTCCTTGTATTTATCATAGAAGAGGCCCATCTCCTGAATTTGAACATTTGATGTCAAAGCCAGCTTTCTCCATGAACCCATCCACATGTTCTGCACCCCCCTTGGGATGCAGGAACCCATCCACATGTTCTGCACCCCCCTTGGGATGCAGAGAGGGCTGCACTGCACTGCAGTGGTTAATGCATCCACTGCCCTGGGCAAATGGGGTCAGTCAGGCTGCACGTCTCTGGCTGCATGCCATGGACTGACTGAGCTGGCATTTAAGTTTTAGTCAGAGGGTGAACAAATTTCATCATTGTTTAAATTTCCCTGCTTGGAATTCCTACTTGATAATCCAGTCTTTTCATGACTCCTTCTACACAGACAATATGTTAAATGTTCCATTATCACAGTGGTACAAACAAACAAAAATGGTTTTTTTCCTTATGATTATGTAAATATTTGAAATATGTATATGTATATTTCAATGAGGTAAAGTCTAGGTAAAGAAAAAGCATCATGTCAAGCTAATATGAGCCTAAATTAATTCTCAAAGGACTAAAAAATTCCACACCATTGGTGGTGCTAACACTAATAGCTAGGACTGGCAACATACTAATCACTTTGGCTCTAGAAGACCAGGCTGGTATTTTAATCACACAAATGCTAATTGCCTGGCCTTGCTGGCATTAAAATTGTTATGGCACTAATAGCCTGGGCAAGACGGTATTTTAATCATCCTGGATCACAGCCTAGAAATGTTAATTTATAACATTTTTGTCTTTTTATCTAGGTTAACAAGAGGTCTACCGCAGATATGATCAGTTACAAAATGCAGAAATCGTAATTTCAACCTCAAACAGAAGAAAATCAGGTGCCTCGGCACTACAATACTGGAGAATTTTCAGTTAGGTTATCTCTCCCTCATATTTTGTCTTTTTTTAAAACTTTTTCCTTGCAGCAGCTTTAAACCACACCTGAGGCACTTAAAATAGCTGAAGAAGGTTGTGCTGAAGAGTTGCTGTTCCAGATATTACAGTGATCTTACTACAAGATCCATCTAATGCAGTTCCATATATTTAACCTTAGATGATTAAAACCCTGGCACTATTGTTGACATTTTAAAAATTATTTCAGATTGTCAACAATTCAGATTATCTTCAAATGTCACTGATTAGATATTTGTTGTACATTCACCAGCTTCAAAGACTCCACTTAATCTTTGCTCTTACATTGTGCAGGTCTATTATACATGGATTTTGTAGGAAGGTTTTATGGCTAAATTTCCCTTTCATTTCCTTTAATTGGAGGCTGGCTATGCTGGGGGCTGGGGAGAAGAATTAAATAGAAAATTCCAGTCCTTCTCCTACAGCTGAGGAGTGTGATCTTGCAATGCCTGGGAAAATTCAATAAAATTGTGGAGGAAATAGAGCTCACTCTAAAAATGTATCTTGGTTAAGATTTTTCATTTTGCTTTTTATTTCTCAGAGTGGTTGGGTCAGCTCTTCTGAGATTTTCCACAGTTAAAGCTATCAGAGCACTCTTGTACCTTCTGAACTGGGTCTGTCACCTAGATGCCACTTGAGGAAGATTTCAGCTCCTCTCATTACAGGGGTGGCTGTGGGCTGCATCTGGATGATGAAACCATTTGTTTGTACTGGAATGTGACAGTGGCCCTGTATGTGGCAGTGTGAGCGAGGTGGTCTTGGCTGCCTCCAGCCCAGTGCTGCCCAGTAGGAACCCAGCCCTCCCCATTCTGCCACTGCCACAGTGAATGCCAAGAGGCATCAGGGGATGTGTCTTTGTGCCTCTCCCTTCATGGACAACATAGAGAAGCTGCTGATGTTGAGGGTGCTGCATGAGAGGAGGTGTCCCATTTGAGGAGGAGGGAAGTGAAATTAAAGAGGAAGAGAAATAAGAAAAATGTTTCTGACTGAAAGAGGAGTCAAGTGAACTTTACAAGGTATCAGCTTTGCAGGTCACCAATTTGAGTAGCTGGCTGGCTGCACTTCACCCATGTCAGCACCAATAAAAGTCATACCAAACTCAGCAGCAGCAGAAATGAACCTTCTAATTTTGCTTGATTTTCACAGCTGGGATGCTGAATGCATCAATCAAATACTTATTTTTGCCTTTGTTTTAAATTGTCCCTGGAGGGGAAATTTGCCCTTCACCTGCTTCCCACGTGGGAAGCCCAGCTGCTTTTTCAGGCTCAGTTTTCAGACACAGGGCTGCCCTCAGCTGACATTCTTCTGTAAGAAGATTGCTAATAATGCTACTCATTCATAATCTATGTTCACTCTAGGAATGGAATTTCAAAGGAGGGCTCTTTATGCTTGCTGCTTAAAAAGGATTTGAGCACTTTGGGAGAGAGTGCTTTTAAAGCATTTTTATTTCGATGTCCTCTCCCCCATTGCCTCCTATCCTTGCAATGCTTCCTGTGTCAGCTGTGGCTTCATTCCCACCCCCCTATATGGATTTTTTTCCTGCATTCAGAATGTGACATTGATAAACAGGGCTGGTGCCATGCTACTGGCCTCTGTGGCCAGCATGGCCACGGGCAGTTGCAGCTGACACACGTGCCCTGCTCAGAAAGGTCGTTCTCAGAGTGCCACTGCTTTGGGGCCAATCCTTCTGGCAGTGAAACTTAGGAGCAACACGACAGCTGTGTGAGATCATTGTGCTGCAGGAGCTTATCCAGTGGGGCAATGTTTTGGAGACTGGCACTACATGTTTTCCTGGCTAAACAGTCTGCTCTGCCTGGTTACAATGTCCTTTTGTTTACTTGAACTCAGACAGGATTTCTTACTGTTTCTGTGATTAAAGCTGAGATGTGATGACCAGAAAAATGTGTTTTCCTGGATCTCTATGCAACAAAAAGCAATATTGTAGGGACAGTGTTTTTGCTTACTTATGCTCAGTTCCTCTTGACCTTTCATGATCAGGATTCCAAATATAAAGATGTTGTCCTCTTCTGGTAGATTGCTTCTGATAACACAACTTCACTTACTATCAGAGGTACTTTAATATGGAGAAGACTTCTTTTCTTTGGAGGAGTAATATTTTCTTTTATACGATGCAGCAGTAGCCTCTTAGTATTTGCAATGTTATTTTAACCTTCAACATGACAGAAGCCAGCCTTGGCTCCTTGGCAGGAAAGCAGGCTTTTTCTAACCAAAAGCGGCAGAGGTGTAGTAAAGTCCAGGAGTGTCTGAGGAGGAGACCTCTGTCTGTACAAAGCTGAATTAGCACTTTGTGTTTGTTTTTTTCTGCCTCTGCTGACATTACCCTGTACAGCAGCTATTTCTAGACCATCACCTGTGAAGCTCAGGACTGCAGAGGGAAAAGAGAGCTCCAGACTCAGGAAAAATCCCTAATCTCATCCTTTCAGCCAGTCCTGAAGCTCTTGTGAAGTACTGTGTTAGTCCAGCATTTTAAATGAAGACTGACAGGTTGGAATGATGTGTTTCTGGCAGTAGGCTACTGGATCTAGGGGAGGGACAGCATTCTACACTTGCATATGGAATTCAAAGAAACACAACTGGTGAGATTAGAAGGGCTCTCAAAGGGAAGGTTTCTTGGTTTTCCTGGAGGCCAACCTGACAAGTCAACATGAGTGACCAAGGGGAGAGAATGAAAAATCTTAGAAATGCCTCAAATGCTGAGATCTGCTTTATGCAGTTGATAACATGAATAGGAATATGAATGTAAAATTAATAAGGAGATTAGTTTAAAAATGTGGACGTTCTAACAGCTACCTGTGCCAGTTTAAAAAGTGAAACCAAGCTTGGGATGCTACTGGTAGCCCACAGACTTCTGACTTTTGATGTAATCAGCACTGACAAAATTAATTAATTAACATGGTATCCTTAAATTACAAAATTAATTTAAGGATACCATGTTAGCAAAACAGAGGCAAAACAGTAAAGATATTTGCTAAAACTGCTATACAGACAGAAGTTTTAACAGAGAACTTCTTCAAATTGTGAACATTTAAATGTAAACATTCTTTGCCACAGAAGGAGAGTTGAAGAGTGAAATAAATAAGCAGAAAAATTATTATTTCTATTGTATAAGCTGAAAAAATGAAAAAAGTGAAAAAATAAAGCAGCAAAATGTCAAGAAAAATTGGAATTAAACAGAACCAATCACAAAGTTTGATCTGTTACAGGAATCGGTTCAAATACTTGTTACACCTTGAGTTACATCCCTTAAAATGGTATTATTTTGGCCTTCTGTCTTGGTATCCTTCCACATCTGTTTAACTGGTCCATGCCTGGAGCTTGTATTGTGCTCCTGAAACCTGAGGTTAGTCAGGACCATATCTCTTTAAAAAAAGCCCCACACAGACAAAGAAAGAAAAAACCCAGGCTGGGAAGGGGGAGCTAAAGCCTCTGCTGCATTGGGCTGTTTGGATACATCGGCTGCAGCAGTGGTCACGCATCCCTCCGCAGCCTGCTGATTTTGCAAAAGAGGGGGCAAAGGATCATTTTGCAGCCCAGATGCTGCCAAACACAAGCAATCAATGGAAGGAATGGCACAATGAGCAGACAAGCATGTGGAAGCAGCTTATGAAGAAATAGTTAAATGCTGAGCTTTGTCCCAGCTGATGCCGTGATGTAAGTATGAGCTCGACAGCAGATCCTGTGGTCACTGCAGTTGTTTGTGGGAGATGTTTTATTGGTATCCTGATGCTTTTAGCACTTACAGATGGAGAAAGCATTAACTGTAACTCATTTCATCGTGTATTTAAGCAAACAACTGTATTGTCTCTGTCTCTACAGGGTTTTTGAGTGATTCACAGGCTGCAGTGTGTTGGTAGGGTGGGTGAAGAGTAGGACTGTGCACATGAGCTTATGCTCCTTTCCTGATGGCTTATCTGGGCTCTGCTCTATAGATGTGCTGGCAGATTGCTGCAGCACCACCCTCCCTGTGCAGAGGCCTCTTGCTGAATTTCAGCTCTGCCTTCAAGCACAGGGATGCACAATGCATTTTTTCACACTGCCTAGAATTATTTGCTGTACAAACTTACTTCATGCCAAGCACTTTATTTTAATTTTTTTCTCATGTATGCAGTTGAAAGAAAGCTTATGAAATTTCAATGGCTCTGTGTGTTACTATCAGGAGACTAGCTCTTAACATAGCTCTCCCAAAGAGACTTCCAAGTATGATTTATTACTCAAAGGAATGTGCACTTTCCTATCTTTGGACTGTTGCTAGCTAAAGTAGATGTATATATTTTTAAAAATAAGCCTTATTCTTACAGAAATCCAATGTCTTTCTCTTTCCCAAATGATTTGCTGCTTTTTATTTTGCATATGCCCTAATGATCTAGTAATGATCCTGCTTTAGAAACAAGAGAAAAAGCAGGGCTAGGGCAAGTTTACCGCACTGCATTTCTCAGCAATTTTTTTTGTAATCAGACAAAATTTTTTATTGTAGGCAAAACTACACATATCAGCAGAGCTAAAGAAATGCAAGTAGTGAGTATTTCCTTGTTATTTCATGAGAATATTAATTTTGCTTTCATCTAAGTACTGCATAAAGCTGTGGTGATTTGCTTTAAGCCAGAGAATATCATCTATCTATTAGATGTCCTCTGTGGCTGCACCTTGGTGCTTAATGCAGCTCCTGCAGAACCTGCCGGGAGATCTCCCTGCAGCGTCGGTGTCGGGGAGGTGACAGCGGGGTGATGGTGACGAGCAGCCTGTGTGGGCCTGCTCAGGAGGGTGGGCAGCTGTTGCAAGGAAGAGCCTTCTTTTGTGCATCTCTTTTGGGCCCTGGCAGAGCTGCAGCTCCTGATGCTGAGGGCTGCAAGGTAATGCACTTCTGCCCCACCACACTGATCACCTCGGTGGGGATGTAGGAGCTTCCCCTACACCAAGGAAACCAGAGGGAAGTTTTACCATCATTGCTTTGGAAGTTGCCCTCACCTTGTAATCCCAGAGGTATAAGAGCTCCATCAGCTGTCTATTTGCAAAACAACTTCTTATTGCTTGCTATCAGAAACTGAATTATAAGAAGCCAAATTCATCCCTTAATGAGCTTATAGCAAATTACTGTTACCTAGGGAGTGCTCTGGCAGTGATTGTGAATGCTGAGGCTTGGTATTGTCAGTGTTCATTCCTGTCCCTTCCTCCTCTGTGTCAGGATTGTCACCCTCTCAATACCAAACAGTATTTCTGGTTGGAAACAGGATTTCCAAAGATTAAAAAAGTAATCATTTGCAAGAATACAAAAATTTTTAAAACACCCTCAGTCCTACATAGAAAAGTTCTGTTCACTTACTGAAAATGTGCAGGACTATTGGATAAAATAGTTTTACAGGCTGCCTACTGTTGTGTAAAGACAGTGGGAAAAATTCAGCTCCTGTGTACTTCTATTGTTTTCAGCAGAATTACACTGGGGTGAGTTTGGTGCTTCTGGGGCCAACTCAAAAACCTTTTGTTTCTCTGTCCTTCTTTCTTGATTGTTTTCCTGTTTCTTAGATGGGAGTTTTTTATGACCTCCGAGGCAACAGGCACAGATTTATAAAGTATAATACAGAGGACCTAGATTCTCAGGTTTGGACCATATTTTCTTTCTGTTAATGGAAGCACAATGGCTTCCAGAAAAAACCTGATATATCACATTTCTAAAACTAGCCCATGTTCACTGACTTCAAATTTTTGGGGGTCCTTGGATCCTGCTCTCAAAAGCAGAGTTTCTAAAATACTGTATTACTTTTTATGTTAAAATATACAAAAGTGTAGGCTTTGTAAGGCAAAAGAGCACTTTATTGAAGAGTTTAAACAGTGTCTAGTTGCTCAGTATGTATCAACCCCTGGAATAACACATAGAATTGAAAACATGCATGTCATATTTTGAAATATTTGATTTTTTGGAAGATCTAGTCTTTTTTGAAAAAAGTGTTAATTCACTCAGCAATATTTTTTGTTATACACACAATTATTAAGCAATTATTTCTGCCTCAGCTGAGAAATATAACAGCTCATACAATTATTTGGTACAGTAGGTTGGCATTTTTCTTCTAAATGTGTATTTAATGGATATATTTGCACTTTAGAAGTCTTGAGCTAAATCTTTAAATGGGATGATCTAGTTCATTAGCATTTTTTGTCTTCTTTTTGATCAGTTTAGCAGAGGATGGTCATTGTTTGAAACTTTTAGCAAGTTGTTGGTTGTGATAGAGGTACACCAGAGCTGTGAGAAAGGAAGGTTTCACATTGTCTGTGAAGACCTTCATGTGTTCATGTGCAAAAAAATATGTGGCCATGAAGATCAGACTAGAAATAAATGAAGCTTAGTTGTCTTCCCTAAAATTGCCTGTAGAAACTTTCTCCACCCAGGTGAACCCAAAATAAGGCATTATTTCTGATGGGTGATGATAATACTCATGAGAGAATGGGGCAGGTGTTTTGATCTCCTCTGGTGACCTCACAGGCGGGCATGAATGTGCCTCAGGCCCCTCTCAGTGGTGAGGTTTGGTTTCTTTTTTCTTACAGGGAATGTTACAGCTGGCTGCATATACCAATCACCACCTATTTCAGATATGACAGCTGGTGGAAAATAGCAAAGGTCACTCTGGTTTCCCATGAGGGAAACAATGTTAGTGTTTCAATTGCTGTTTGGGATAGAGTTAATTTTCTTCCTGGTAGCTGGCACAGTGCTGTGTTTTGGATTTAGTATGAGAATGATGTTGATAACACACTGATGTAGTTGTTGCTAAGTAGTGCCTGCTCTAAATCAAGGACATTTCAGTTTCCCTTGCTCTGCCAACAAGGAGGTGCACTGGAAGCTGGGAGGCAGCACAAAGCAAGGACAGCTGAGCCAAACTAGCAAAAGGATGGATATTCCATACCACAGAATGTCATGTGCAGTATATAAGCTGGTGGGAGGGGCTGGTTGCTGCTGCCCAGGGATGGGCTGGGCAATTGTCAGCAACTGTGTTGTGCATCACTTGTTTCACTTGGGTTTTGTTTCTGTCTCTCTTTTTGTTGTATTCCTTTGCATGAATATTATTGTTATTATTGTTATTGCTATTGTTATTGCTGTTTAATTACATTTTTTAACCTATTTGCATCTCAACCAATGGGTTTCACCTTCTTTCTGATTCTCCTCCTCATCCCACTGGGGGAAGATGGGTGAGCAAAGCATCTGTGAGGTACCAAATTGCCAGCTGGGATTAAACCACCGCACAATTTTAATTAAATCTTCAGTGAAGCAAAAGGAACAGCTTGTACTTTTTCTCATTTTAGGAAAGGATAATTTACCTATCTCTTTGTTAGTCATATATGATGCAACGTGGAGCTCTGCAGAGGTAACAGCAAAATTATTGTCAGTTTTTAAATGATGTAAACTGAGATCCTGGGGAATGTGATAGTTCCTTCAGAGTGGTCTGATGCTCTTTACAAGAAAACACCAGCTGTTGTCAAATCCTGCCCCATAAAATCATTCACACTAAGAAAGAAATTGCTAATGTCAGATGTCTGGAGACCTGCTGGGAGAGAAGGGGAATTTCAGGATTGTGCCCTCAATCCTTGTGTGTGCTACCTGCATTTTCCCCATGAAATGCCTCCTGTAAACCTTCCCCTTCCTTCTCAAATTTCTCCCTCCATATTATTGTTTGTCTTCATACCAGGACAATTCCTACACAAACCACCACTTCTGACCAGCTCCCATGAGGTTTTTTGTAACAGCAGTGTCCCCAGCCTGCCCCAATGCTATGGCAGCACCTTGCATTTCTCCTACTCTCCAGGCCACAGATGTACTGCTAAATAAGAGGTATGGAACTAAATTCTGCTCACGTCCTTAGCTCTCTGTGCTCAGAGGTGCAGCCAAGCTCCTGCCCGCATGTTCTGAGCCAGGCTTTCTGTCTAGTCTCTCTGTCTCTCCATGTGTAGGAGAGAGAGCAAGATGTGCACTGGAGGATGATTTTTGCACTATAGAGTGATGTAGAGCCTCATTCCGGGTGCCAGCAGTTTTCAGCTCACTACCTTCATGCTCGTATTGGACTGGTGTTGGAAATGCTTCCCTGGATCTTGGCATTGGCTTGTGTTTCCCCACCCTGTGCCAGTCAGGATCTCAGCCTAATGCTGTGGACCCACCACAGTGAAGCAGATTTAAGAGCTGGAGAACTTAAATTGTTTAAATTGATTTCTGGTTTGTTTTGGTTACTCCTGTCAATGGTAAAGACATCTTTTTGACTCATGCTTGTTGTTTGATGTTTATGCAATGTACGTATATGGACACAGAGACATCCCTCAAACAGCAGTAGTCGTGTGGAAAGCTCATCCCTTTGGGACCTACACAATCATATACAATAATCTATTTAGTTGTGTAGGTTAGCAAGCCCTTCCCTACCACAGAAAAATGGATATGAGATTTTTCGTATCTTGTGTGAGAGATCCATAAAGATGGATTTATTGCAGTTTCTCATTAGCTGTGACAAGGATGATGTCAGATAAGTTGTGCATGCCCTGTTTTATAAATAAAAAATGAGAAGGAGCCTGTCGTCTCTTCAGCTAATGGATTAATGTTATAGCTGGATGGAAAAGCCACCAGCTTAATTTGTGGAACATAATGGAGGAACAAAATTGCTTAGACTCCCTTAAGTGTATTTATCCCAGGGCCTCCTGCTTGACCCTTTATCCTGATCTTTGGCATCTCTTTCATGTTGTAAAATCCAAGTAACAATGAAGTCTTACTGTTTTCTTAAAAAATGCCAAAAATAATAGAACAAATTGCACTGGTTTTTTGTCAACCTAAACTCTAAAATATAAAAATCTTCCACATACCCTTTCAGCATGGCTTCATTTATTAATTCTTAGCATAGCAACTGCAATCTAAAGTGTGCTTCTCATTTCTTTCTTTTTATTGTACTGCTTGCAGAGAGAGCTTTGTTGTTATAAGCTCATCATTAATCATAATTTTCACTAATAAGGTGCAGTTTAATCAAGTAGTTCAAAACACTCTGCATACACTCATGAATGCAGCTTTATTTATATATGCAGCACCTGATGTTTAATATAGCTCTCTATGAATAATGTTATAGCTGTTTGATGTATTGAAAAGTCCATGTTCAGACCTTCAGTCATTTTCTTTCAGTATTAGGCCACCTTTTTAGCATTTTTGATTGTGAGGGGGAAGAAAAAAGGGCATTAAAATGTCCCTCTAGAAAGTCCTATGTAGAATTGGGTATGTTGTGAAGCAATGGAAGAGAAGGATGTGGTGTCAAATCATGGGCACAGCAAATCTTGGCAGAGTTTTAAAGAAGTTTTCAACAACAGTTGCTGTCATGAGTGGCACCTGCTACATAAACAGGTGACATTTCAGTGTTTTCCACACTTGGTAGCATCTGTAAATGACTTTGGTAGTCTCAGCTTTTAAAATATTTCCTCTGCACTGTCTTGGTATGCTGTATCAACCCAGATCTGTGTTCATCTCCTTGCTTCTGCAACATTTGGCATTCCTAGCTGAAAGCTTTCACCATAATGTGCCCAGTTTAGAGACAAGCTCCCCCCACTTATCAAGTAGAAATTAATACAGATGGATTCACTGCTTAAAAGCATACTAGTCATAGACAGAAAATGCCATGCCATTTGTCATCAATTGTGGCTGACAAATGACATAAAGAAAAAAACACTTCTGGTCATGTCTGTCAAACCTTGTCCACACTTGTACCAGTAGATAGTGATCATAAAAATACCTTCCTGATTTTTTATTAAGAAATTGGAGGAAATGAAGAGAAAGAGGATTTTTTAAAAATTACCACCAGTAACTAGAAAAAAAAAAAAATATATATAAATATTAGCCATGCAACAAACGCCTCAGAAGTATTTCTGTTGGTCTGAATACCCTTTGCCAGGTATATGAACAGAACTCATCAGAGCTGATCTCATTCTTGTGTCTGTTTCTGACACAGCTCCCTGTCCTTTGCAGCGAAGTTTGGCTGTTTACCATGAGGAATTGTTTTGGAGAAAGACTATAGCCTGCAAAATATTCTCCACTTCTTACTCATGGACCTGGCTCTCTCCTTAACACCAGTCATGGAGACATTCAGGGTTAAGTCTGTGCTAGGAAGTTTGTGTTAAAGCAGTACCATTTTTACACAATGTAACCGTCATTATTTTAGGTCTTTTGACCTAAAACATACCCCTGTTTCTTCAAAGTTCCTGCAAATCTCTCAAGATCACTGGGATAGTGGGCACAGAGGCCTGGGAGAAGGGCTACCCCCTGGACAAATGACCCAGATCTAGTCTGGTTATGACCTTGGGCACAGTGTGTGTCTGATAAGCCAGTTTCTGCACCCAGGTAATGACAGGCACATGTACAAACCTGGGCTGGAGAGCAGAGCAGCAGAGAGGGATCTGGGGTTCATGGTGAGCAGCAGCTCAGTGGGAGTCAGCCCACTGAGCCCAGTGAGCCCTGGCAGACAGGAGGGCAATGGCCATCCCAGGGTGCATCAAACAGCATCACCAACTGGGCAAAAAAGGGAGCATTGATACACTTTTTCCATAGGTCAGGATCAGCCTGATCCAAAGTAATGTTTTGTTTTCTCTCCTCTCTGCATAGGTATGGTCTATTTGTTCAGGTGGCTGTGATGTCTCTGTAGGTTCTGAATTATGTGATTCCTTCTAATAGTTGCAGATTAAGGGCCTTTATGCTAGATTTGGTACTACAGTGCTACCTGTATCAAACAAACAGTTGTTGCAAAATATTTTGCTCCCTGGCCTAAGTCAGAGAGTCCTGTGGAAAGTCTGGGTGCAAGGCAAAACTGATGTGATTTGCTCTTCTACCTTGAGCTGAACAGTCTTGTGGTACGCTCAGGTGCAAGGAAACAGAACAAAACCACCAACATCAACATTGAAATTCTCTGCCAGTTGACTGAACAATAGTGAGTTTCTGTTTCAGGAGAGCACATTAAGGTGTTTTGTCCTTAATGTATCTATTAATATTTGGTTTATAGCCTACATTTAGCAGATCTGGGATGCATGACTGCACCACTCACAATGCACAGAGGATCTGTAACTGCCCAGAACTCTTTTTCCCATTATAAAGTACTAATCTCTGATTCATTAAAAATATTTCCTACAAAAACGGCAATTTCAGAAATGATCGAATTACTTCCAATTAGAGTAAATTAACTTTAATTCCTACCTCAGTTAGGGAATTTCAGTTTCTGCACCTTTTTTCCTACTAGCCATATCATCTTGGTTGCCATGTTGAATGCTAAAAATATCAGGGAATGCTACTTGCTTTTGCTACCTTGCTCTATACTAGTTTGAGAATGAGGTTGTCTAAGTAAAAAGGCCATATCTCAGATTGTACCCAGATATATTTGAAAGCTATTGCAGGGTAGGAGATGCCTTGTTCAGTGATCAAGTGCACTGCACACAGCCTGCAGTCCAAAACTGCAGTCCTTATAAGATGAATCAGAGCTCAGTTTTGTCAGAGGTATTTCTGTCAGCAATACACATTTGTCTCACCTGGAGATCCCTCCAACTGGGGCTGTCTACATATCTCATCCCTCCCGAAGGACAGACTGACTTGGCAGGCTCATGATGTCATCAAGATTACCTCATCATAAGCTTTCCAGTAACCCAATGTAAAGAAAGGTTCTTCACAAGAATAATTGAGGCCAGGAGAAGTATTAGGAGAAGATTTGCCTTCATAAATGCTCCCTTGAGAATTGTTAATATTTTCCCCTCCATGAAAGTATTGGGAATATACTGTAACTGTAGACACGAAATTCTCTCATAAGGCTTTTGTCAGCCAAATGCAGATTTCTGAGTTGTAGTCTAAGAATTTCCATCTAAGTCAAACTTTAACAAATGAGATACTGCAAAACACATTTATACAATCTATCAATAAATCAATCAATCACATTTATGTATATCTGATATAGGTTAGTGGTTTTGTGGCTTTTTAGTATCTTTGTGACTATCAATCTTTCCTGAATTCAAATAACTGTAAACAAAAGGAGGAACTTCCATATAATAATAGATATTCATTTGGTGAAAGCAAAAAGAAAAAAAAACAACACCAAAACCCCCCAAAAACAAAACAAAACAAAACAAACCACAACAAAAAACTCCCCCTCACAACCCTGATACCAAACTGTCCTTAGAAGACAGAATATCCAACTAAAACCACAACTACTCTTATCATCAGGCATATTTACTTCCTGGCCATCTGTGCTGCAAAGTGACCGCAGGGGAAGATGCTAGGCCAGAGAAAGCAGTGATGCCACCTATCATACTGATGGCATTCAGGGAACAGTAATGCCTAAGTCAAACTTCAAATAATTTTTTTCATTGAAGATAATTTTTTTCAAGATCTGAACCCTTCTATCTTTCATTGAAATGTTGAAGTTAGATCAGTAACAATGTTTGGACATAGCCAAACCCTTCACTTAAGGGTAAAAACAAAAATAATTTTAGACACAATGTGTGAAAGGATAACTTTCCATATATGTGGATTACTTGTTATAATTACTTGGAGTTTGATTTATTTAGTAAGTAATAACATTTCCCAAGTGTATTTTTTTCTGCTTTAAACACTTGAATGTAAACAAAGAGTTATTTGTGTACATCTAAACTAAGTAAATCAAGTATTCTTATTTGGTATAGTTCAGTATACATAAGCCTGAACTGCCTGTTAGCTTACAGTGCAGGAGGCAATGCACAAGGAATTTGGATACCAAGATTAGGTATTCAGCATTTAGGGCATAACTGACCTTATAGTATATAACTATTCTAAGTTCATCTTTGGAATAAGTTCAGTTATTGTTTCAATTTACGTGCTTATCTGCAAAGTGTACTTCAGATGCACTCTGAAGTACATATAACTTGTATCTGTTATAATGGTTTTTTGTGTACAGCACAGTACAGTGCCCTTAAGCAACCAAGAAGGGTGTTTGGTTTTCCTGATATTTCAGCCACTAGTAATGTCACAAAACAATAATTAAGGTGTGAATTTTCCAGGTTACTTTTGAAGAAACGTGCTTGAAGGAGATTTATTTTAGCTAAATAAAAAAAAATCTAAATTAAAAAAAAAAAGAGACAAGGAAATCTGCAAAAGTACTCAGTTCCTTTCCTTCTTATGGAATTGTATTTTCAGAGCACTTGATCAACTACTTTTCCTTCCAGCTCTATATCATTTACAGAGACTGAGTTCAACAAAAACTATATAATTATTCTGAATTTTTAGTATTTTCAGTATAAGGGCTCAGTTCCTATCTTGTCCTTCAATTGGTTTCTCATCAGAGATTTGTGAGACTGACACCCTGCTGTTGGAAAATTCATAAATTCTTGCACTGGCCAGTTTGGACAGAACAGTGTGTTGCCATGGTGGTTGGTTCAGACAATAGAAATTAGTGTTCAGCTCAGACTTAGTGTCTTTAGAGCAAGAAAAGCTTATCTAGTAAGCTGTGTATCTCTAAAGGGATCATATTCTGCAGTCAAGTCATAATTCATACGCTATTTTTTCCTCGGCCTAATAGCCCATTGTTTATATCTTTGTGACTGCAGTGCTCTTTAGGCTTCTGTATTATGGTTCATGGGCAGTGTCAGTTTCCCATTTCATTGGAAAGCCCATTAAAAGATTCAGAACCAAAATAAGCCAAAATAGTTCTCCTTCTGCTTGTCCTTTTTTATGGCATTCATTTCAGAGAAAAGGTCTTAAAATCCCCACATTTCTGGAAAACAGCAGTGAGGTCTTAACCACATGGCTCTTTCTTCTAGTTTTGTAGGTTTTTTAAAACTTTTCCTTCAGCTGCTATGCATTGTTGAGAAATCACTTTGAGATATTGTCATTTGGTATCTGAGTTTACTTCATCAGAATTTGATGAAAGCATTCTTTATGCATAATTCAACCACATAGTCCCAGATGGTTACTGTGAGGTCATTTGAATACCATAGAATCAAACTTATTATTACTATTCCAAGTAATTTTTAGAATTTTCCTGATGTTGCATGTAATCATACTTCTTGAGTCACCTTTTCCATAGGTGAAGTATGGTAGGTCTTGTGTTAAGCACATTTACATTTTAAGAATTGTGTTGTTTTTGTTCCTGTAAGAAAGAAACAGATAAAGTTGGTACGAGACCTATTTTTTGTTTCAGTTAATTTGTTTTTTCAAGTCTGACACAAATTTCCTCAACTCCATGGCTTAAGATAATGGTCAGCTGATGTATTCGTGCAGCATTGAGCTGTGAAGAGATACTGGATTAATCTTGAGAACAACAGGGCTGTCAGCTCTGCTTGCTGCAGTGCCGGATTGCTAGCACCAGGCTGCTTCTGGTTTTGGAGCTAGTGGCTACTCTGTTTGCTCAGGCAACTCTGAAATCTTTTCCAGTATATTCTACAAATGCATCCACACCAGAACTACTACTTACCTTTGTGCCTTCATTGATTGCTGTTGGAGGCTGTCTTCTTTCCTTTAATAGTAAAGAAGTTTTCACAAAGAATACATTTCAGTGATGGTCAGATGACTGCCATGCTGGCAAGGAGAAGGACAGGGCCTTCACTCATCTTGAGGGAACTACAAAACCTTGCTGTAGATCATGGGAACACAGAATGTTCTGGGTTGGAAGAGACCTTTAAGATCATCCATTTCCAACCTCTGGCCATGGTCAGGGACACCTTCCACTAGACTAAGTTGCTCAAGGCCCCATCCAATTTTGCCTTGAAGGCATCCAGAGATGGAGCATCCACAGTTTCTGTGCCTCACCACCCTCACAGTAAAGAAATCTCTTCAGAGGTTCTTATCTACAGCTACTCTTCCGTTTGAATCTATTCTCTCTTGTCCTGTCTCTACAGGCTCTTGTAAAAGCCCCTCTCCACATTTCTTGTAGGCTTCCTTTAGGCCACAATTAGGACACCATGAAGCCTTCCCTTTTCCAGGCTGAACAATTCCAATTCTCTCAGCCTTTCTTTGTAGGGAGGTGCACCATCCCTCTAATAATCTTGATGGTCTCCACTGTATTCACTCCAACAGATTCATGTCCTCCCTGTGCTGGTGCCCCAGAGCTGGTGCAGCCCTGCAGGTGGGCTCTGAGCAGAGCAGAGGGGCAGAATCCCCTCCCTGGCCCTGCTGCCCACCATTGGATGCAGCCCAGGACACGTTTGGCTCTCTGGGCTGTGGGAGCACACTGACAGCTCATGGCCATCCTAAGAAGAATAACTGGTGCTGGTCCTAAGAGGAATAACTGCTTCCTCTTCTTGGCCTTGGAAAGGGTAGGTACTAGTAATACTTGCTTCAAAAACTGACTGCAGCATCTGTCCTGATTTTCATCTGTTAAATATTTTTATCCTTGTATGTATGTTTGTGGTGTCTCATCAAAAAGCAACAATGCCTACTGTGCAAATGCATCGAATTCATCACACTCTAGAAAAAGGATCACTGTTACAGCTGCAAGCACTCTCTTCTCTATATAAAAATCAACAAGGGCACAGCATTTTTATTGATTTTAATATGAATAGCATTCATGATATAGAATTTGTAGCATTAATATTATCAACTCTATAATTATTATTAAAGTATTGGCATTTTGGAACACTTTCAGTATATTTTTAATCTTAAAATTCTATGTGATAAAGCATGAAAGCTCCCGTAATTCACAACAATATAAATGCAGAGCCATATATTTTGCTGATGGCATTGATTCCTATCTGCTGATGCTGTGGACTACTCATTGCAGTTGAAGTTGTTACACCAAAATGTCTAGACAATTAACATACTAAGGGCATATCTACTTTATTTCCAGCTTTTATAGCTTGCTGTCACATTATTGTATTTCACTGTATCAGGTCTGTCTCAAATTTCTGCTGAACAGGTATCTCTGAGAAGCAAGTCTTTACATTTGTGTGGTACCTGCAGTTGTGTGATGGTCCTGAATTTGATAGAAATTCATTTTGAACTCAGCTAGTAAAAGTTGTGTGTTGACAGGAACAATTTGTGCTTTTAGACTGTCTGAAACATAAATTAAGCATTAGCTGCTGCAGTATTTTGTCCACAAATTTCCTACTCAAAACTTTGGATGGTGTTCAGTAATTCTGATGGTTCTGTATTTTTTTCCTATGCTGCTGGATGGACTTAAGAATTTTGATTTAGGCATTATCAATGTCGAAAGAAACTCAGTGTATTTCATTTAGACTGATCCTAATATTAATTAGGATGGAAGAGGAGTGAATAGATAGATAGTCAGACAACCACAAATGTTTTTTAAAACAAAAATTTCTGTAGCAGAATATATATATATATACACATATCCACCTGGTTTGGAGGCAAAATTAGGTATTTGTGTAGCTATACCTGTGGTTCCTACCTACAACTAATCACAGGCATCCACAAAGTTGAAGATTTTTTTGCACTTTGACTGCTAAACCTCCTCCCCCAAAATTCAATTAAAGACACATAAAATCCTCCAGCAAGGGTGTTTTATCCTAAAAGGTAATAAATTTCACAGCAGAAATTTGGCATAGGTATTGATTGTAACTGGCTTTTTTCTCCTCCAGGAGAGATTTATGGTTGGCTATAGCAATAAATTCAATTAGAGACTGTTCTCAGATGCTGCAGCTCAGTATCATATAAAAGTATAAGGTAACCTGTATGACCAGCTCAGGCACTGGGGAAGTGTAAGGTCAGTAAGTTAAGTGTACCAGGATAAATCTGTATCTGGTATCTGCCAGCCAAGTTGGCTGTCTTTCTTTCCATGGGAGACAACATGGACATGACTGTGTTGAAATCTTTCTAGGATTGTAATGTGATCTGGTACCAAACTTTTGGTCACATCTATGCTGGCAAGACCAAGCACCTTCGAGGACTACTGGAATTATTTGCTGGTGTAGAGATGTCAGTTCACACTGTGCTAGAATGTGCTTTTCTGCTAAGCAAAGTATTTATTGTATCAATAATTTTAGGCTGTTTTTAGGTAATTTGGACTTCTCAATTTTCTGAACAAGTTGTCATTGTCAAAAATCTTAGAAGATATATTTGTTTTCCAAGCATGTGTCAGTACCAAGAAAAGTAACATATCAAGGGGGCAACATAATAAAGGACAATCTTTGAGAGACCAAGTCTAGAAATAGAATGGAGTCTGAGAAAGTGTGTCACTCACTAATTATGGAGAGGCTGTCTCCTAAAGTCATAATTAGCTTTCTATTACTTTCTATTATAACGTATTTTTCCTTTATCGTTCCTCAAGGCAATTGAAGCTGCTCAAATAACTTGAAATACTTTTCATGTGTGATTTTTTTCTAATGACATTTTAGAGGAACTGGTATAAGCTATCCTTATCTTCTATAGGTACACACACAGTGCTTGGGTCTCTTGAGCCTGGCTTTCCACTGCAGCCAAAAAGCTTCCCTTAGTGCTCCCCTCCAACTGCAACCCATTATGCAGCTGGGCTGCAATCCTTTTGCTCTCTTTGAAATCATTCACATCTGAGAAAATGGGGCTGGATTTGCAAGGCTCTTTGCTTCTGTCTTTATTATTTAAGTATAACTTAAGGGTAGACTTTTCTTTTGTTTATAAGGTAGATATTCATCTCAGCATCCACAGAAAGAAAAATTTATATTGAGGCAACTTAAAAACATTATGTTAACTTAAATTCTTCATAATGCTTATCACAGTAAATATGCATTCAGGAGTCATACATTTCAACATTTTTTTTAATGAGTAGGTAAAATCCTTAAGTATTTAAAAAAACCCCAGTATCTAAGCCACAGATTCTACTTCCCTTTCTTTCACACAATTTGTATTTCAGTATCATGCTTACGTCTAATTAATATTTTGCAATTTAGCCACAGTTGGTTTTCTTTCTGGGTCAGGAAGGAATGTCTGTGCATTGCTGTTTGAAGGGGGACATAGGCAACTGCAACACTATCAGAGGCTCAGAGAAGGATTTACATTTGCACAGATGCACAACAATAATTGAACACCATTGTCAGGACTCCCAGCACTCTAAAACTCATCTTCCTTGGGTAATAACTTAATAGTGAAGTATGTTGTTTTCTGCAGCTTGACAGCACACACCTTGCCTCACTTGTACACTGTTCTGGTGCTACAGAAATTTGGTGGAAATAGTTCCCAAAGGTAGCATAGGGTAGATGCTGACCAATATAGCTTGGGACTGGGGATTAGCTGGGAAGAGTTTGAATCCTCCCAGTGGAAAGTCAGTGCAAACTAGTTAACCTCTTGCCCTAGCTGCAAGCCATTTGAATAGAGGGGAAAAATCCTTCTCCATGAAAGCTCTGCCCAGCCTGTTACTTTCCTTGATGGCATAGTTTTGCATCCAGACTGTAATATCTAGTGTAGAGGAATGTATATCCTAGAACAGTTGCCAGCTTTACTGGTTTTGGCTGGGATAGAGTTAATTTTCTTCCTAGTAGCTGGTACAGCATTGTGGTTTTGAATTTAGTATGAGAATAATGTTGATAACTTGCTGATGTTGCTTGTTGCTGCTTACTCTAAATCAAGGTTTTTCAGTTTTCTGTGCTTTGACAGCAAGGAGTGGCACAAGAAACTGGGAGGGAACAGAGCCAGGGCAGCTAAGCCCAAAGGGGCTGAAGGAATGTTCTAGACCATAGAATGTCAGGCTGACTGTATAAACTGGGATGTACTGGCCATGAGGGATGGATCTCTGCTCAGGGATGGGCTGGGCATTGATCAGTGCATGGTAAGCAATTGTTTCGTGCATCACTTTTCTTTCTCGGATATTATTTCTGGCTCTCTTTTTGTTGTATTTCTTTGCATTGCCATTACTTCACTCTTATTAAATATTAATATTAATGATAGTATTTTCACTTATTAAGCTGTTCTTATCTCAACCCACAGATTTTACCTTTTTCCCTGGTTCTGCTCCCCATCCCACTGGGAGAGAGTGAGCAGCTGCTGGGTGCTTAGTTGCCAGCTGGCATTAAGCCATGACACCCATTCAGTCCAGCATGCTTGCAGCTCTACGTGTTTGTCACCGAGCTGACTGCATGGTATTAAACTGGAGGAGAAGCAGGAAACCTCACTGCTCTGTGTCAGCTCTCCCTCCGTGTGCCTACAAGCAATGCATGAGGCAGTTTATAATTAGTATCATGACTCACTCCATACTGGTAACTGCAATTATGCCCTCAAAGGAAATGGCTTTTTCATACCCTTCAGCTCAACTCTTTCTGCATGAATGACCCTCCCCTTTTCCCTTGTGTTCCTTCTTCCAGAACTCCTGACCTGATGTTAAGAAGTATCTTCTAGCAGGTGGGATGAAGAAGACATGTCAGACTTTGGGCTTCACTGATACACTTCCAATTGTGCCTGCTTCCAGAAAAAAAAGAATACAGCAGAAACATCAGCTTCCAGAATTCCATGCCTTTTCTAGAAGATAAATAGAAATCAATAGCACAAGAATATAGCCTGAATTCAGGCTAAATTAGAGAAACTGAACAAGACCTCCTTGCTTTCTGGGATCTGTTCTTGATTATAAGAGAATGAACTTCTGTGAACAAATAAGCAAGTGGCTTTAAAAGAAAACTGGAGAAGTAGCAAACGGTGATGCACAGAGACATCTTGGGCAGAAAAGGGATGGAGTGAATACTGAATTGACTTTCACATGCTTGGGCTTTCTGGTGTCCACTGAAGAGATGATAAGCAAAAAGGATTAAAAAATAACTTTCTAATTTATAAATCCAATATCTGCTTCATGTTCCTATCAAGAAGATATCAAAGAAAAAGAGACAATGGAGATCAAGGATAAGAACAGGTAAAAAAACACCAACCAAGCAAAAAAAATTTACTGCTAGGCTGGCATATTCTTGCTCAAACATCCATGGTCAGTAATTTAAAGAAGTCTAAAACTTGGCTAGTGTTTGTATAAAATTGCTATTTTTAAAGGTGAAATTATTTTCTTAAATTACAAAATATTCTATAGGTGCCAGGTTCTGCTGCATTTGCTTATGAATCGTCTCCATGAAATTAATGAGAACTGCTTGAAAAAACTCCTGTGTTTAAAGCGTTCATAGTCTAACTTTCAATTTACAGTCTCCATTCACTATAGCACTTTTTGTAAACAAGTGAAAGTTTCCTTCCTGTGCTTGCCTAACTCAGAATTCAACAGATTGTTTCACTGGGATGAATGTATATTCTTGCCAACACCTAAAATTCAAAGCAAATTCTTTGTGCCAACATGTCTACGGAAAGTTAATAAGTGTTTACTTGTTGTAAACACTTACAAAACATAAAGTTGTAATTAGAAATGTTCTTATTTCAGTGGCCCTGCAGGAAGAAGACAGCTTTCACCCTCAGCCTTGCAATCTGCAGAATCCCCCTTGATGTTCTTTGATGTTTAGCCTCTGTTTTTTCCTGTGTGTGGAGGAAAGAAGGTGGGCTTTGCATTGTGTTAGACAGTGGTTGTTAGCAATAGCTGACTACTCTTTCAGGATCTGTTCCACTGGCTCCCTGGGTAATTCTGTGAAAACTCATGGAAGTTATATATGTCCATTGCCATACTGTGGGATAGAAAATCTGGGGCTTTGAATCTCTCTTTTTTTGCAGGTTAGTTAACTAGGCCCTTCTAATGCAAATCTTATACATCTGGGCATCTCTGAGGATTTTTTCACTTCTCTGTGTTTACCCAGAAGAGGATGACCTGTGTGCTCTCTTCCCCTTTTCCTCCCTTCCTCTTATTAGCCTTACATGTGGCTCATGTTTCTTCTTCTGTGCCACTTGTCCTTCTGTTTCCTGAAGCATAAATTGTAGCTTGTATTTCTCTATGGAATTGTGTTATGAGTGAGACAGAACTGATACAGAGGTGGAAAAGAGCTATGATTATCTGGAAGGATATTGCTGGATATCATCCACTATCTGATGAAGAGATATTTGTAGAAGTGCTCAAAGTTGTGGTTTTTCACAATTATTAAAACTACTTGTCTTGTATTTCCTTCTACTTTGTATTCTAGTTTTCTCTAAATACAAAGGACTCTGTTCGCTGATGCCTAGAAAATGTTATGAAACTTTGAAGTATTATTAGATGTAATATTCAGCAAAAATAGAGATCAATAAATACTACTTAAAATGTTTAATACATGTGTAATCTGGACCATTTTAGTTAATGAGTTGATTTTCCTTAATGGAAAGATAGTTGCTTCATTAACTCTGAAATTAAAATAGGAAAAATGTTTTAAGGTAGTATGGAAAAACCCCAGCTTTGATAACCTGATGAATCTGTGTCCTCAACGGAGGAAAAAACTCTAGGCCTGCATTAATGAAGGTGTTTAGGAGCCTACATTAGGTCCTGAAATCAATTTGCAAATTTAGGCTCTGCTCTTTTGATGTTTCAAGGTTAAAGTGGATGTTCTAAATCTGGCCCTTTTATTGGCACCAAAGGCCAAAAGAAAATACCACCAGTAATTTAACATATTGCTTATTAAAAATTGTATGCCAACAGCAGCTCTTGCAATACTGCACTCCCTCCTATTGCAATCCCTGAAGAGTAATTGAGGAGTCTATTTTTATAATTTGGTATAATCTTTTGCGTAATTTGAAATGTCAAACATTTTGTACTGGTATTTTGTTATTTGTACCATCTGGAATTGAAAACTCTGCGATTCTCAGCAATTCAAATTTGTGGAGTAATGGTTACTGCTCTATAGTTGAGTTGTCTCCTCAAGGACTTAGCTTAAAGTAGTATTTTCTTAAGGGTGGATCAAAGAGGAAATTTTACTTCAGCATTTGAGATTTTGAAATCTTGTAATTTATTTTTGCCTTCTTGCTTTGCTCCTTATTTGCAAAGAAAAAACTGAAACAACTTTTATAGGTTTTTAAACTATTTTCCATTAGAATTTGCTTAGTGCCATCAAGGAACTCACTTGTACATTAAAGCAAATCCCAGAGAGATCAAAATCATTAGATGAAAATAAATATCTGTTCCTGGTCTCTGTGCCCTTAAAGGTTTTGCTCATTTCTAGTACTATTCAAAAAATCCCGTTCTGTTGATATTTGACTTTTATAAACATGTCAGCTTGAAGAAGGAATAATACTTCAGTTCTTCAATGTTTGACTAAGCTATGATCCTGTAGATATTTTGCTTAGAAATTACTAATAATGGTTTCACATGAGGGGTGCAAAGTAGGAGTATTTCTGTAAACTCACTGCACCAATCTAAAATAAATAGTTTCATCAAAATATCCAATTTGTGTAACAGATCTGAGGAAAAATGAGACATTTGTTTGAATCAAACACTTCACATGCCATAGGTTGGGGGTTTTTTTTAGCCATTTGTACTAGATAGAATTCTAGCAAGAGAAAGATTAGATGTTTTCTGTTAGTGGAGCAATTCAAATGAAACAGAAACTGTATACAGTAAGGGCTGGCTTGCCAATGACTAGCACATGTGTCATCAACAAAGGGTAGGCTTATTTTCAAACTTCTTGAAAAGAAGTTGCATTAGTAAAGCAAGGGCATAGCAAGCTCCTGGCAGTGACTATGGACCAATGCAATCTGTAATCTCTGACTGCTGGGAAATACATACAGTGCAATGTTTAAAGCATCTGTTGGTAACACTTAAAGCATTAATTTAAGAATGAAGGTCAGTGATTGTTGTGTCAAAGGAAGCTTTGCTGTAAGTTTGGTGTGCACTGTCTCAAACCCAGATGAAGTTGTTGAGTCACTGCTCCTTGCCTGCCAGCACTGCAGAATGTTACTTGCTCTGCTGGAAGCTGCTGTGCTGCAGCGGTTTTCCTCTGGCAGGAGTGACCTAGTCATGTCTGTTTCTTATCACGCCATACACCCCTTTGTAGACTCCATTCCATCTTTCTAATCACACTGGCAGGATGGAAGGGACTTGGCATCCATATTTTTTCTGGTACTGCAGTCTTATTTTAAATAATTGGAAATATAAGGCGGTTCTGCAATGCAGAATTTTCTGTCTTCAAGGAAATGTTACTGTGAAAATAGCTTTCATTTTATAAAAATAATTTAATGTTGCAGAGACTGTTAATTTTTTTAATGTTTTTTATTGCATGTCCCTTCTTGTATGGCTTATATGACTTCATTCTGAAACAATTAGAATTTATTTATAGCCACAGGAGAATTTTCCATATGTATTTTTAAATCTAAGTGCTGTTCTCCTTGGAAAAGTAGTTATAAAATTGTTAGTATAGGAAATTCTCTATATAATATTTTAAAACTCTCAAATCAGACCCCAGCCTTTTATATATATATATTTTTAATTACCATGGGTAGTCAAAAAATTCCTTGCTGTTAAAGTCAAATGGTTTTTTTAACATTGTCATGTGAAATAATTTTTAGTAGTTTTGCATAACAAATTTGTACATGATACCTTGAAATTTTCTAGGATTACCCAGCTTCCAAGTTCTCTTTCCAAATGGATGAGATTTTAAAATTTATTTTTGATGTTGTTGTTGTTGCAAAAATCTGCAAGTTTGAATATCTACTCTTTTATTTTTTTTAGTCAGTCACTGTGATTTCTGTCTCATCATTTTCTAGAATATTTTTATTTAGACATGAAGTAAAAGTAAGGGGATTAGATTTTTGAGAACAGGCATGGCTAAATTCCAATAGCTCAAGAGTGCAACTCCTTTGTCCAGAACCTTGAAAGGTTCCATTTCTGTATTACCAGTTCTTCCCAATTCTTCCCTTCTACTAAAGAGTTACATAGAGTTACTAAGAGTCTGCGGTACTCAAAGTGTTTTTCCTCTAATATTAATGTTAAATCATCACAGGACCTAATTTGTGAGTATTGTCATGTGATGTGGCATAGGTTGGGGAACTTCGGCCTGGCACTGATAGCAGGATGGCCCATGGCCCTGCATGTGTCCCACCACTTGAGAAGTTTCACTAGGAGACATGGCTGTTACTTGAGATAGCTTTGTTCCTCTCCAGGGGCCCATTCAAACACTTGTGCATGCTTCATAAGATGCTAAATCGCTCCCGTGATCCCTAGAAAAGAAGAACTAGATTTTGCCAATGCGGCTTGGTCGTTCACTAGTGTCTGGAAAGTATTTTAGTAGCTAATACGGATGGAACTGCATTGGGTATCAACTCCTTCCATTTTGCCCAGTCACCCTCATTTGTGTCCCTTCTGCAGGTATTAAGACACAAAAAGACAAACATTAGGAGATTAGAAAGCAGCCTTCTCATTCTTTTGGACATAGTAGGAAAAATTCTGTTATGAAGAACCCTGAAGAGGATGTAACAAAATGGGAAGTTAAAAGGACAAAACAATAGAAAAATGAATAAAAAATGATAGAAAAATGAACGAAGTCCTAAACCAAAGCAAGTAGAGACATCTCCTTTATGTTGAAATAGTTTTTGTATTATTTCTGGTGAAAGCATGATCAGATCAACATTATTTCCAACAGTTCCTTATGATCCTGTAGAATTCAATATACAAATATTGCTGATGAATAAAATCAGTTGTAGCCCTGGTAATCTGGTTGTAGCACTTGTACCTAACTACTTAGATACCATGTAGGATCCGGATCCACCTCATCTTCGCAGTTTTTTTAGCCTTATATCAATTTTAGTGGGCTTATTTTTTTGTCTTAGCTTGATACACTTTCTGCAAAGGTTCGCTATGTCTTTTTCCGCCTTCCATAGAAACTCTGTTGCCTTTGGCTGTCACGCATCAGTTTTAGCTCCCTGTCACTGAGTAAGGTCTTAAATGTTTCTAGTTTGGTCATGATTGGAATTGAGGACCTGTTGGAATGAAGTGGGACTGTTGGCTGGAGGTCTGTAGTCCATATTTTTGCTCAAAGCAGGAGGATCAGTATTGGTTCAGGTCAATCATGTACCTCTAGACAGCTCCTTTCCTAGTGACAGGATTTTTCCTGCTGTTTCACACGAACCTCCCAAGCTAGTTTGTTGCCATTGCCCCTTGTTAGTCTTGCACTACTAAGAAGAGCTCAGCTCCATGGCCTTTGAAACTGCCCTTCAGGTCTGTGTAGGATGTTACTATGCTGCACCCTATAGTCTCCTCATCCTCAGACTAAACAGCCCAACTCCCCTCATATACTCCTTGTAGGTCATGTGCTTTGGGCCCCTGACCATGTCAGTAATCCTCTGCTGGGGAACAAAGCAAGCCCAAAACACCACTATGTTCTGGTCACAGTACCTTCATCTGCACTGAGTAGACTTTCCTTGATCTGGAAAGCCTGGTATCCCTGGTATCCCCAGGTCCTTTGAAGCAGGGCTGCTGTCCAGCCCCTCACTGATGCACAGCTCATGGTCCCGGACGCAGAACTTTGTACAGGATGAACAGTGGCCTTTCTGCAGGCCCCCTCCAGAAGGTTCTCCAAGTGCGCCCTCAATTCATCAGGATCACAGGCAGGCTAAGGCTCATTCTTTCAGGAGCAAGAGCACTTTCCTTAAGTCTTGAATGGTATGAAGACTTAGCATACACCCTTTTGAGATAGGGCAGGATGTCTGACCTTTGCCAGGCTCTCTGACAGAGAGCAGAAAAGGCATGTTTCCTTCTGTGTTTTGCCTCCTTGAGAAAGAATGAAGTTTATCAGCAGTAACTATGTGTGCTCCATACGGTGGTACCTGAATGCTGTGAATTACGTGAAACACCAGCGCGCCTCCCTGCCGAAGGAGGACTGCGCCTGCGGTACCATCTCTAGATCTCACCCTCAGGCATAGCTCACGCTATACATGCGAAGCTGCAGCCTCTGCCTCGCCCCGGGCGACCGGGCTCTCCCTCCCGAGGGCCCTGGGGACACCGGACCGCGGGGAGCCGGGAAACGCCTCCGTGTGCCGAGGCTGAGGCACCGCCCGGGCCCCGCCGCACCTCCGCAGCCTCGACCGGCGCTCTTAGGGCGGCACTTGCCCCGCTCCCGCCTCCTCCTCCGCCTCCTCCGCGGCGCGGGCCTCCGGGCGGCGCGGCCCCACCCCTTCCCCGTGCGGGGAGCGCCGCCGGCGGGGCGAGTAGCGGTCCTTTGTGTGGGCCGGCATCGGCGGCGGGATGTGAGTGCGGGCCGGGCCGGGCCGGCCTGGGCGGGGAGGGGAGCCTGCAGGATCGACTTCGCCGCTTCCCCTCGGAGAGCGGGACAAGCGCCCGCTCGCCCACCCATCTCTGCTCCCTGCGGTCTCCGGCGTCCGTCTCGGGCCTCCGGAGGGGGCCCAGGGGGAAGCGGGCGGGCGCCCCAGGGGGAAGCGGGCGGGCGGCGGCGGCGCGGCGAGCCTTTTCTCATCTGGTGTCTGTCCTGTCGCCGCAGGCTGGCCCGGGTGACCGTCCTCCATGACTGCCTGGGCTGCAGGACCTTCGAGCTGCCGCCGTCGGCGGCCGTGCGGGACGTGAAGAGGCGGATCGAGGCGGAGGCCGGGCTGCCTCTCGCCCAGCAGCGCCTGTGGCACCGCGGCAGAGAGGTGAGGGCCGGGCGGGGCGGCGGAACCTCCGCGGGAAGTGCCCACCCGGATGCTCCTGTGCCGTGCGTGGGCAGCAGCGCGGTGTGTGCCTGTCCTTAGGTGTTCCTCCCGTGGGAAGCACGGAGGTCGTTTGGACGACCCTCATACCGCTCTTGATGGTGCCAGCTTTTATCCTCCGAGTTTTTTTGTGGGTTTTTTTGTGGTTTTTTTTTCCTTTCTTTCCCTGAAGTTCTCCGTGTGTTTTACCCTAATTTCTTTGCGGAGTTGTTGGGGAGAGCAGAAATTAACCGGAGAGCGCTGATGTGTTTGTTCTGCCCTCCTGCCTTTCTGGTCAGTTTCAAGAGCAGAGTTGACATCACAGTGAGATGAAAGTGACAAGCTGAAAATTGAGGTCTGGGCACAGGAGAGAGTCGAATGAATGAATGAATGACCTTGTTCTGTTGAAGGCACCAGCCTGGTGTCAGTCTTTCAGTACTGCTTCCTGTGCTTCTAGCTGTGCTCTTGGGAACTGGGAACCTGGAGACCTGGTGGGATGGGATGAGTAGAGACAAGAAGGGGAGAGAGAGGAGGTTGGAAGTTAGTGTTAAATAGGGCAAGGGGATTTGCAAAGGTGTAGAGAAGTGAGGGCTCTAGGAAAACCTTATTGTGGCCTTTCTAAATGTAATGGGGGCTTATAAGAAAGATAGAAGGATACTTTCTGCCAAGGCCTGAAGTGATAGGACAAGGGACAATGGCTTTAAACCAAAGAAGGTAAGTTAAGATTGGGGACAAGGAAGAAATTTTTTTGGATGAGGGTGATAAAATACCAAAACAAGTTGCTGAGAGAAGTTGTGGATTCCCCATGACTGGAAATGTTGATAATCAGGTAGGATGGAGCTTTGAGAGACCTGATCTAGTTCCTGTTCATGGCAATGGTAGGAGGGGGAGTTGAACTACATGGTCTTCAAATGTCCCATTCCAACCCAAACCATTCTGTGAGACAAGGAAAGATACACATGTTGGTTGTATTGCTTTGGAAGCTTTTAAGAACCTGGGCAGCACGAGTTGGCTTTGAGGGCTCAGGTTTGAAGCAAACTGCTTGTGTAGTTTATCTTTTTTTGTGTGTCCTTGATTTTGTTCTCACCAGGCCTTCCCTTTTTGGAGGACAAACTCTGTATCACTTTCTAAAATTTGCTTGGAAGCAAAGATCTGACTGCCACAGAAAACTTATCTCTTGCAGGGAACAGTCAGTAAGCAGACTGTAATTGCTGTTCTGTGTGTTTGGGGTCTTTTAAATATAATACACTAGAATATATATGGGAATATTTATTCCTTACTGTAGCAAATTTGAAAATCCTTTATAAACTTTTGAACTCCTCTTTATTGGGATCAAATGATTTTAAATTTTTTTGAATAGTAGAATATTAATCTGTGAATAATTTTTTCTATTAGAACTGTTATGTGCAGTTGATAGATGTTAAGTAAAGTCCAGTATCTTTTTATTTCATAGTTCCTTACTGTATTAAACTATTCATTTGGATCTATTCAATGTCCAAGTTTCTAGTGGTGTCTTGATACAAAAATCCTACCTTAGAATATTTGGTTACTGTATCCCTTTAATGCTTGGTGATAGCTTTCAGCACTCTGTGGATTGCTTTATATTTTAGTGGTTTCAGAATACTTATAACCCAATTTTACGTCTTGAGAAAGTTCAACTCAAGTACAATATTTTTGCAGTTTTACAATAAAACTGCTGTTGTTTTAATCACTATTTAAAACTGATAAAAGTAAAAAAGAATGTAAGTTTTTTTTCTTACTAATGATGTTAAATAATGATTACGTACTCTGGACTAGGCCTGTCTTTTATTAAGTGTAGTTAGATTGTAAGCGTCTATGTCTGTGTAAACACCAACTGCTTTCTAGTGATTTGCTTTTACCCATCAAAGTGAGGAAGTAGTTCCAAAATCTACTACAAACTGAGACTAATATAATAATATAATTTCACATAATAATATTTTAGTCTAGTTTCTAATTAGTACAGTGGCCTTCTAAATCTGCATGTGTTGTTGTGTGCAGGATAACACGGGTCGTATATGAATCTTCTAGCAGCACTTGGTATATGAATGAGACACATCACATGAAACTAGAATTGCAACAAAATCTTTATGTGCTATGAATACGTAATAGTTTTCCCAATGGCTGCTAAGGAATGTGTTGCTTAGTTTGCCTCAGTTTCTCTGTAGTGTTTCTGGTGAGGCACTGGAGGCAGGATTAGGTGACTTTCAGTGGTCCTTTCAACCTTGATCATGCTGTGATGGGTCTGCATGTAGAGGTAATGGGGGATGAGGCTATCAAATTCTTCAGGGGTGTTTCTCTGACAGACTTCTGCCTCTACACAGTGTCTTTCTTGCTGCTTTGAGCTGCTATTACTTAGTTTAAGTCCCCTAGGAAATTGCATACCCAGATGTATTAGTGGAGTATACAGACTATGTACTTCCTGTATATGTTAATTTTTTTTGTGGGCATGCACCTTAGAACAATAACTGTTTTAGTTTTATGCTTCCAGAACTTCCCTGAATACAAAACTTTTTCAATTGTAGAAACAGGAGGCCATGGCTTGCTCTTAGTATGCTTCTATAGGCATTTTTTTCCACCTGATTTGTTTTGTCCTGTTATTATCAAACTGAAACTTCTGACCAAGATCTGTCTTATTTTTTTCCTTCAGTTGTCTGATGGTATCAAGATTGTGGATCTTCAGAAGTCTCAAAATCAAGTTTTTCTAGAGCTTCAGTCAAAAGGGTTGAAAGGAGGAGGTATGAAAAATATTTTCTGTTTATAAAGTGGAAGCTCAAAGCATTTTCTGATGCAATATGGAGTTAATTGAAATTTTTATCTTCTTTAAATGGGAAGCGATTATTTTTCATGTAAGTCCTAGGTTTGTCACTTGTTCTTTTCATTCTGCTCTAGAAAAATTAAACTTCTCTTTTTAAGTGCCTTGGTGTTTATTTTTTTCCTGTGATATAACGTGTAGAATTTAGGTTATTGCTATCCTTTGGAATAAATAAGACTTGCCTTTCAGTAGTGTTGTAGCTGCCTCGTGTCATATAAAATAAGCTGGATACTCGAAAACAATTCTGATACTGAAAGGATATCTTTTCAGTAACCACTAGGTAAAAAAATTATAGCACTGGTAAAAATTTCTGGATTTCTTCTGTTGTTTTTAGAGTTTTTTCTTTGATAACTTGGTTTTCTTTTGATTCTGTCTGTTATTTACATTTTTATTAAAAAAAAACCCGAAGGTCTGTCTTTTCATATAATATCTTGATAACTGAATATTTTCAGAAATGCTCTAATTAAAATCTGTCATAATTATTTTATTTGGCTGCTAACGTTAATATTCTTCTCACAATAACTTTCTCGTAAGGCAATGAAATAAATGCTAATCAGATGGCATGATGAAGAAGAAAACCCTTCTTTTCATGCAGATATTTTATTTGGTCTCTTAAAATATTGTATTTCTTAGCCTGTTCAAGGCATGTATGTACTGGATTGTGGATTTTTAGTGACAGAGGGAAGTTTGTATATTAGCCAGAAGTTCATGTTCACATTCTCTGGAACCTGAAGTGGTTAGAAAACACCTATGAAAATGGACCTCATTTCTATGACCTCATGGTTCTGATATCAAACATTTTTCTTTCTGTCATTCTTGACTGTTTGCTCTAATATTTTGCTGTGTGTAGGCTGTGGTAGATTAAATAAAAGGAGTCTTATTTTCCACCATGCAACTATATAGAGAATAAAGTGTAGTAGCCCTAAGAAATCTTCCATGGGAAAGAGAAACTGTTGCTGTATTTTTGTGCCTAGGATTGGAGATTTTCTTAGAGATTTCACTGTAAGCAATCTATGTCTAGATAAAGTGCTTAACTTTTCCTGGCCCACAGTTCTGAGGTAAGTCAATTTAAAACATCTGAAGTCTTCAGTGTTCATTCTGGAGTCTTCCAGTTCACAGATTTTTCCTTACAGCATGTGAATCAAGAAATGCCCTGAATTTCTAACTTGGAAGTGCATGGTCAATAGGACCAAGCACATGGACTGCTGAAGTACTCTGAGGATTATCCATGTCCCCTTTGTGTTCATTCATTGCTGCTATCAAATAATGCATGATCTTTTCATATGATCACAAAATAATTCATGTTGGAAGGGACATGAGAAGGTTTTTACTTCAGCCTGCTGCTCAGAGTGTGGGCAGCTCTGAGGTCAGTCTGGGTCACTTGAGGGTTGATCTGATTGAGCTTGGAAGGGAGACTGCACAGATTTCTGGGCTCCTAAGTGCTTGACTGCTCTTATAGTAGAATGAGTTTCTCCTTTAAATTTGTGGTACCAGTTTTGTGTCAAATATGACTAGCTCTAATACTGAAGAAAAATCAGTTTAGCCTTTCATAGGATGTAGTAAATAATAACCTGTAGCCAGAGTAATTGTTGTGACATACACAGAGCTCTGCTCTTAAAGAGAACAACGTCTATCTTCATTCCTATCACTGGAAAGTTATTTTTCTGCTTTTGTGGTGGTTCCCATGGTGAATGAAATGTGTTGTTTAAACACTTCCACCTGCCTGTCCAACTTAGAGAAGATCAGTTTCTTCATTTTAGGTAATGTCTGTTGATCAGTTTGCCTTATTTTGGAGATATGCATATGGCATACTGACTTTCATATACTTCTGTATACTGCAAATGTAACAGAAGTTGTGAAATACTTCACATATTCAGCTGTCCATTACAATTTCTTGCTTATTTTTTCATTGATGTTATTAAGTTACTGTAAATAAAGTTACTCAAGAAAATTTTAAAGACAAAATATTTGATGTTTTTACTTGATGCTTTTTCAGCAAATAGAACTCTTATTTGTCCCCCTTTTTCCATTTTGCTTTTTTATCCTAGTGTTTTATTTCAGAATATACATAATATGTGGGTTTGAATCTGTGTGCTTCATAAACATGTATATGCAGAAGAGAGGGAGAGAATAATTGCTTCTTAACAATTAAAAAAAAAGCTTTAAATGGGGCATCATTAGGGTCTGTTTTCCTTGTGAGGATTGTATCATTGCTATTTGTTTGAAGCCTATGTTTTAGAGGTTTGGTTTAGGGAGCTGCCCTTTAGTCTCAGACTGGAGTTTGAAATGAAGAGTATTGAAACTTTCATTTTGTGATAGACTTTTTCTCTTGGAGCAGATGTTCATAATGGTGGGACTCTTTTCTCTCCAGCATTAGGCCCTGGCAACACCAAGGCTGGCAGCAGGTCCATGGCCAGAGTATGTCAGAACAGGAAGTGTACACTAGAGCCAAAACCTTCTGTGCCTGTGCGTAGCTGTCATTAGGGATCATCACTGGCTATAAAAGAGTTAGAGCCACTGCTGCCCTGGAATACTGTCCTGCTACTTAAAAAGCAGTAGTCCTTTAGAAATTGCTACTTTTGAGCATCAAGTAATTGGAATTGTGGCATAACTGTTGCAAAGACTTAGCTCCCAGATTTATTTCATCTAGATATGAAACAGCTCATTGACGTCAACATCAAGACTGCTATTTCACCTTTTTTAATTTAAAGATTTGTAATGTAGGATTTTCACAGATGATTCTGGAAATACAAGATTTTACAATAATAGGCCTTGAGTTAATTTTAAGAAATTATTGTTTCCAGTAATTGTTTAGTATTTTTTTAAATCTGAAATTAAGTGCACAGCAGCATAATACACAGCATAATTATAATAATAATCTTTTTATTTACTTGTTTGCTTTTAGGTCGTTTTGGACAAACAACTCCACCACTTGTTGATTTTCTAAAGGATATATTAAGAAGATATCCAGAGGGAGGACAGATTCTTAAGGTAGACAATAAATAGTATTTTTAACAGTTATTTAATGTGCATGACATAACACTGAAGTTTAACACTTCCCAGCAAATCTTGTTGTTGTTTTATCTTAGATTCACTGTACTACAGAAGATATAAGTGTCCATTTCTGTGGACAAGGGAAAATGAGTTGTGTGCTTTGTGTGTTTTTTTTTTTTTTTCTTTGAGGATGGCAGTTTGTTTGTTTTTTTTTTTAAGAGCATCTGGGGTGATTAGTTGGATGTTAAACTTCTAATACAGCATACTTCATCACATGGGTGGTAGTAACTTAATTTTATTTGTGTATGGGAATACTAGGGATGGCATACTAATGGGATTTGATAGATATATATCTTATCTATCTATACATGCCTACGTCCAAAACACCCAAATACAAATTTTGACAGATGATGACAGTTCCTATCTGTTGTCTTGTTTGCAACCATGGAACTAGAACCTGATTATGCTTAGTGGGAATGCCCAAGATAAGCGTGTCTTCAACTGTTTTGGCAAATTGCCTCCTGGGTATGTTCTGAGCAGTGTCTGTATGTAGGAAGGGTGCTTACATTTTTATTAATTCTCAGTACTAGTTGCATCTGTAAAATGCATTTGAATTAAGAAGGGTTCAAATTTCCTCAATATTTTAAGCTCAAACTTTCATTCCAATATGAAGAAATAAGGAAATGTTCTTAGAAATCAGATAGGTAAATCTAAAAGTAGAAATGATGCTGTTTTTGTAGTTTACAATTTAGGGTTAACAGATTGTTAGAGAGAGATTACTACCAGGAGTTTTGCTGATACCTTAAAATTTATTTCAGTGTTTTGAATCTTCAGATACAATGGTGTTGCTGCTGAATGTAGTAGTTACCTTCTTGTGCTACAGCATGACTGCAAGTCTGACTTCATGGTGATTGCCCTACTTAGTATTTAATATTTCTGGAAACTTTAGGCTATCTTACTAGCCTAGTGTCTTCATGAAAGACTGTCATGATTGTTCTTTTAGAACAAGAACTGCATATAAATATCTTGTAAAGATTCTTTAAACATCTGTTATTTATGCTTAACTGTTGGTGTATTTCTTGCTATATCATAATACTTCAAAACTATGTAGAAGTAACAATATAATATGCATTTTAGACTGAACATACTGTCAAAAACTGCAAAATAAAAGGGTTATAATTTTGGAACCAGATATTAGGTAACAGTGAGCTTATTTTAGTCTCAACAGTACACTTGAATGCAACCTAATCTGAAATACTGATTGCTAGTTGATGCGTTTTTTAAGTAGAAATTCATCTTGCTATCAAGTCTTTTATGTATAACTGAATGAAATTAAAGTATGTGAATACATTGCATGTGATGTATCTACGTTGCTTTTCAATTCAGCTGAAATACTTGCTTATGCCAAGCTTGCACATACCCACATAAGCATACACACGTGTTTATGTGTCTGGAGCCCTGATACACTGTGATGATTCAGTGTAAATAGACCATTGTGTGAGGCTGTAATCCCCTAGGTATTTATAATCACGCTTACGTGTCTACTGTTGATGAAAACAGGACTAGATAGGCATATTTTATTAATGGTCATGTTTACAGAACTGCTTTACTGACATTTGAGTTTTCTGTAGCTCTCACCACTGGTACTACTATTTAGCAAATACTCAGTCTTAATATAAGCCTCTTTCTAGTCTGTGGGTTTCATTCAACTGTGGGCTGCTGCTCTGTTGGTTCATGACTTAGGGAGCCACTGGTCAGAACTGTTTTGCAGCCCTTTGCTGCAGGGGTGTTAGAGGCATGAGCACCATGGCCCAGGAATGGTTGTTTCATACTGTGAAATGTAAACCTCAGCCTAATTCAGTTGATGTAAAGAAGAGTGCTGTACATTACCCATTCGTGCCTCACTGTTGTTGGACACCTGTTTGTAAGGACTTACCTAACACACTTTGATAAATATAAAATTCTTTTTTCTTCTTCTCACATTTGCCTTGTTTTGAGACTTTTACAGCTCTGATTCTTAGGATAATATAGTAGTAATAGTTTGGTAGCTTATTTCTCAACTTTGTATGACTGCTTTCTTATGATATTTGAGCTCCATATTCAAATAATTTTTATGGTATTTGTCTGAATATTTGTTTATAAGAAAACCTATTCTCATGTATAAACTGGGTAAAACCATTTTGGTTGAAATGTACGAAAACAGTTATACTTGAGAAATTTGCTTGTTATTTTCTACTGTATAAGTTCAAAAGCCATTGCTAGAATATGTATTACTGCATTATACTTTGTTTTGTTTTATTTTTTCTGCCTCAGGAGCTGATACAGAATGCAGAAGATGCTGGTGCCACAGAGGTTAGGTTTCTATATGATGAAACTCAGTATGGAACAGAAACATTATGGTCAAAGGACATGGCACAATATCAGGGTAAGTATAAGTTTTATTAAATTTGGCCATTATTTTTCAATATGCATGTTGTTTGGGGTTAGCTGTCCTGGCTATGTCCCCTCTGAGCTCCTTAGCAGCCCCAGCCCACTCACTGTTTGGGCCACATGAGAAGCAGAAAAGGCCTTGGCTCTGCATAAGCCCTGCTCAGTGATAACTAAAACAGCTCTGTGTTATTGTCACTGTCTCCAGCACAAATCCAAAACACAGCCCCCAGCTACCATGAAGCCCAAGCCAGCACACCAGTTTTTAAAGTAAAAATTAATTGTGCCCTTTACATTTCAGCATTCTCCAGGCAGTTCAGTTTTCTTCCCCATCCCATTTTTCCCTTGACTGTACACCCAGCTTTGCTCTGTGTTGTCTGTATATTGCAAATCCAGCTTCTTGAAACTTTAGTTTTTTACATCATTTACTATGGCTTTGTGAGATAAAGGACAATTATGTATTTAATAATTATTATTAATATTACATTTAAAATTAGTTTTCATAGTCATCCCGAAAGGCATTCAGTTGTGATTTGAAGTTTCAATGATGGATGATCCACTACTTCTTTCTTCTGGCTTTTTTTCAGTTGTTAATCAGCCTTATTATGTCTTCTAATATGATTTTGTCTTACTTTTTAGACACAGGTTATTGTTTTATCTTGCCTTATATTCCCTTCCAGTAGAGGTGTCTTCAGACTGTGACTAGTACATTTTTGAAACATCTTTTTGATAGTCTGAACAGATTGAGTTTAAGCCTTGTGCCACATGACACTTCTTTCAGAAGTTTTGTTGTTTTCTGCTTTTTGTCCAGTTTTTCAGAATCATTCTTTTAAAATGAGGATGTAAGAATTAAATAACACATCAAAATATAAATCTAAGTACCATTTATAGAGATAAATTAATCTCATTGCTTTTGCTTTTGCATTTTGCATTTTTTTTAATTACCAGGCATAATTTGATGTCAGCTTAGAGTCATAGCTTCCCCATTAAATTTGCACATGCATATACTTCAAAGAAATGCTTTCTCAGGTCTGTGAGTTCCTTTCCTAGAAATTTTAAACATTAAATAGTTATCTTCTTCTTTCCTCTTTTTAACTCTTGCCTGTTTATTATAGGGCCAGCATTTTATGCATATAATGATGCAATTTTCACCCCTGAGGACTGGCATGGTATACAGGAAATAGCAAGAAGCAGGAAGAAGGATGATCCCCTGAAAGTTGGAAGATTTGGAATTGGCTTTAATTCAGTTTATCATATAACAGGTAATCTTAGTAGTTATTTTAAAATGAAAGTGTTAAATTTTTAAATAGTTAAATTACTTTAGCTATTCATAAACATTTAATATTTTCTCTATAACGTGTTTTAAAATTACTTCATGGCTAGATTTTCTTATGAAACATTCCTGTTTTTCTCTAATCCTATAAGGTATCTGTTTGATTTTGAAGGTTTTTGAAGATATGTCTATTAACATAATCATGTACTTAGTCCTTTACATTGAAATGAACATTTCTTTACATTGGTGTTTCAATTATACACTGCTGTTCATTTTGTAGAGGCTCATAATACAGGATAGGTATCCAAGTAGAAGTGTGAAAGTTCTACTCACTAGACCGAAAGTCTTCTGCAGGTTCTTTGGATAGTAGTGATTTTATTTATTGCTAGAAAAGATATGTAATAGATAAAGATATGTAAAAGATATGTGATAGAGGCATATGCACATTTACACTTGAAAGAGATAGAACATACTGTTTTTCAAACTCTTAATATTCAGTCTTGAAATCTGTTATTCTCCCAGAATGTTTTATTGTTGTACAGAAGAAGCATAAATAATGCTTACAGTCTCCACAGTAATAACAATGCAGGGGAAAAAAAAAGGTAAAAATTTTTACCTTGTGAAGTGAATTTGTAAGACACATGATATTTTAAAAAAATGTTTTGCCTAGCTGAGCATGAATAAAATTAATACATTCTGTCATTTGATAATTCTGCGAATTTGTGCTTTTAAACGTATAGAATTACTGTGTTCCAGCCTTCAAGATCTGCAAAGTATGAATCTAGTAGAACATACACGTAGCAAATTAGTTGTTTTTTTTTCTTGAAAATAGTGGAAACATAAAAGTATGTAGTTGAAGGAAGTTGAAAGCAACTTCCTTTTTTTCATTGTCAGTTAGAATTCAAGTGGTTGAATGAGTATTTATATATTCAGCTGCAGAATAGATGTATGCTTGTTTCTTCCCTGTTAGTAAGCACTGAATTATGTTATCAGAATCACAGAATCATGTAGGTTGTAAAAGACCTTTAAGAACATTGAATCCAACCATAAGCCTAATGGTACCAAGTCCACTAAGCCATGTCCCTAAGGGTCACATCTTCATGTCTTGTCAATACCTCCAGGGATGGTGACTCAGCCATTTCCCTGGGGATTGTACTCAATTCATCACAGTTTTAGAATATTTTATTCTTACCTTTTAAAAATTTTTTCCTCAACACTGTATTTTTAAAGTATGTTGTTTTAGGTTTATTAGTAATTGTTGGTTTTTTTGGATACAGATGTCCCTAGCATCTTCAGTGGTGACCAGATTGGAATGCTTGATCCCCATCAAACCCTCTTTGGACCTCATGAGTCAGGCCAGTGTTGGAATCTAAAAGAAGACAGCAAGGAAATAAATGAACTTACAGACCAGTTTGCACCTTTCATTGGTGTATTTGGCAGCACTAAGGAAACCTTTAAGAATGGAAACTTTCCTGGTACATTTTTTCGTTTCCCGCTTCGTCTGCAGCCTTCCCAGCTGAGCAGCAATGTTTATGACAAACAGAAGGTCTTGGAGCTGTTTGAATCCTTCAGAGCAGATGCAGACACAGTATTGCTTTTCCTGAAGAGTGTTCAGGATGTTTCATTGCACATGCGGGAAGCTGATGGAACAGAGAGGCTGGTTTTTAGAGTAACTGCCAGTGAGAACAAGGCCTTGAAACATGAAAGACCCAATTCTATCAAAATCCTGGGAACTGCAATAAATCAGTATTGTAAGGGAGTTCCAAGCAATAGCATAACATGTGTGACATACCATGTAAATATAGTTGTAGAAGATGAGAGTGTTAAGGACGCACAGAAAACATCTTGGTTAGTGTGTAATTGTGTGGGTGGTCGAGGAATGTGCACAGAACTGGATTCTTTAGCTGATGACTTGAAATTTGTTCCTACTATTGGAATAGCCATGTCTTTAGCAACTAACGAGGAGGAAAATGGAGCTGTAGCAGACTTTTCAGGAAGAGCATTTTGTTTTCTTCCTTTGCCTCCCGGTGAAGAAAGCAAAACTGGACTTCCGGTTCATGTTAGTGGTTTCTTTGGTCTCACAGACAACAGGAGGAGTATCAAATGGCGAGAGTTGGATCAGTGGAGAGATCCAGCAGCTTTGTGGAATGACCTTCTTGTGGTAAATATAGTGCCTAAGGCATATACCACCCTTATTTTGGAAGCTATCAAACGCATGGAGACTGAGAAGAGTTCAGATTTTCCATTGTCACCTGAAAGAATTTATAGGTTATGGCCTGATGAGAATAAAATCAGGGTACCCTGGAAACCAATAGTAGTACCTCTCTTTAAAGACCTGCTCCAGCATACAGTTATTTACTCAGTGAGTAATCAGTGGATAAAGGTGGAACAGGTGCACTTTTCTGAAATGGATGAGAGTTTGGAGTACACGCAGTCTGTTCTCAACTACCTCCAGAATTCAGGGAAGCAGATTGCTAAGGTACCAGCAAATATTGCTAGTGCAGTGCATCTTACTCTTTCTGCTGCTAAAGCTGTGAAAAAAGTGACTCCTGCTGTAGTGCGGCAAGTCCTAAGGAAATCTGGGCACAGTGGACCTGCTGAAGAAAAGCTTCATCTTTTAGAATTTGTGCTTTCTGATGGAGTCTACAGTGAACTAATTGGATTGGAGCTTTTGCCTTTACAGAATGGGAATTTTATTCCTTTTTCCTCATCCGTGTCAGAACAGGATATAGTTTACATAACCTCAGAAGAATATCCCAGGTATGCTTAATATTTGTAATGCTGTGGGGAGGGTTTTTGCCAGGTTTTATCTTTTTTTTATATTTATATGTTAAAACAGAGCTTCAGACTCCTTTGCTTGTCAACAAACAAGGTATGCAGCAGCCTGTATTGTGGTGAAATAAGGCATAGATAGAACTCAATTTTCTGTATATATGTATATATCTGTGTGCATATGCCTAATTTGAAAAGTTTGACACCCATTTGCCATTAACCCTTTATAAAAGCATTGCACGATCTACGCTTTAAGAGAATACCTCAGGGTACAATTCCAGTTCATTTTCTTTTTAGAATTACAAATAGGAGGAGATTAGCAACATGCATACTAGGAAGTTCATTAAATTTGATAATGCTAAGGGCTTTTATTAAACTTAAGCCTTGAGATTATGTCTGGCTTTTACTTTTTATCACAACGCTTAATTTCAGTGAGGTAGTACTGAAAACTGGTTTCAGGAAATAAGCAGATACTATGATGAGCTGTCTTTTGCATCTGCTCTCCCTTTGCTCTCTCCAGTCCCTCTCCAATTAGTTTTTCTTCCTTGCTTATTTCCCAGCTGCATCAGTGCTCCAGTTTGGTTCTCATTTCATCAGCCACCAGAGCTTGCACTGACCCTGGGGAGGGGATAGCAAAGGGCAGGCTAGCTGGAATGAATGAGCTTGGGGCCACTGGGGAGAAAGCATGACTACTGCTTTTTATGTCCGTACTGGATTATGCATGTATTAAATACTTGTTAAATCTGGACCATTCTGCACACATTGTCTAAAGACATAAGGCTTGAAATCACTCAGATACACCAGATGTTTCCTCTTAAAAAGTGCTACCCCTATGCATGATTACAATGAGCCCTCCTTCTCCTTTGCCTCAGAATTCCACTAATGTCCAGACCCTCAACTTGAGAGGATGTGACACTTGGCATATGTTTTGTTGCTTTTACTGCTCTATGGACGGTTTAAAAGGGAAGAAGAGGTGGGTTGGGGTGTGCCCATATAGGTATTATTAAAGTAAAAAGTGCTTCAAGTGAGGTCCTTATGTAAATTGTGTTTTGACTATACATATAGACAGCCAATCTTAAAGAAGAGTAGTTGGATGCAAGTAACTTTTCTTCTTATGTTTCTTGAAAACAATTTGCATATCTTCAAGCCTGCTGCTGTTCTATTTTTGCTATATTCTAAACAGAATCACAGAATGGGTCAGGTTGGAAGGGACCTCAGGGGGTCACCTGGTCCAACCTCCCAGCTCAAGCAGGGCCATCCCAGAGCACATGGCATAGGGTTGTGTCCAGATGGTTCTTGAGTATCTCCAGTGAGGAAGGCTCCACAACTTCTCTGGGCAATCAGTACTCATTCCAGTACTAGGTCGTTGCACAGTGCAGAAGTTCTTCCTCATACTCAGCTGGAAATTCCTGTGCATCAGTTTCTGCCCATTGCCTCTTGTCCTATTGCCTGAATCCTTGGCACCATAAAAAAGAGCCTGGCTCCACCCTCATGTCACCCTCCCTTCAGATACATACAGACATGGATGAGGTCCTCTCTCAGCTGTCTCCTCTTGAGGCTCATGAGGCCCAGCTTCCTCAGCCTTTCCTCATAAGAGAGCTACTCCAATGCCTTGATCATCTTTGTAGCCCTCTGCTGGACCCACTCCAGGAGCTCCATAAATTTAAACCCATATACAAAGACCCATAATCTTTTTTTGTTCTAAATGATTCAGATTATTTGTCAAGGGATTAAAGCTACTTGGGGCTTATGATTCTAGTGTCTTTTTCTTAAAAAAAAGTTTTTTAGCATCTACTGTGAGATTATTTATCTTTTGTTGTTCTTTCATTTTGTTAATCCTTCCAGAAGCTCAGCAAGTATATTAATACAGAAAACATTCCCATGATGAGAATAACAAATTAGAGCCCTGCTTCAGACTAGTCATAAGATACTTTTTTTGAAACTTAAGGATACCAATATTTCTTATTCAGTTCATGCTCCATTGGTAATTGACCTGGTTTGATTAGCCTTGTGAAAGTGATACAAAAGCATATTTTAACAGGCATAAAGCTCCTTGCTAGTGGTGATGAAACAGGAATTTCAAATAGTAATGCTTTCTTTGCCTCTATTCTTGCCTACATCAAGTATCTTTAATTCTAATGTTTTAAGTATGATAAATTATGCATGTTAGATGTTTCAAAACCCTTTCAGTTCAGGAGATTGGTTCTTATTCAAATTTGGAGCCTGCTAAGAAGGTAAAATGAGCTCTTTGAAATTTTCTTTCTACTAACTGTGGAAGAACAAGATTCTGTGTTGGTTTATGTCTAATGAACACACCTGCAATCAGAATTAAACTGGATATTTATTTTTGATTTCACAAAGACCAAAGCCCTGAAAGCTGATTTAGTTTTAAGTGCCAAAGTAAGAGATGGGGAGGATGAGACTGACTCTTGGCACAATAATTTTAAGTATTGACCGCAGATCTTCTGAAATCTGCAGATCTTTTCAAATCCACAGGTCTGTGTGACATTCTAGAATTATGTGTTGTAGTTTATGTAAACTTTTCAAGCAGAATTCTGAGACATAGAATAGTAGGTGCTATTTTTTTTTTGTTAGAGTACAAATAGGTGAAAGTAGTTTTTTAATCCCAGTTTTTCTATCAAAGAAAACTTCCTTAGACTTGCTTTGAAAAGTAGTTGGAAAAAGTACTTTCTTACTACTCTCTGCTTCTAAATGTATAGCTTTTTTATTTGTCAGAAAATACTCATTGAAAGCCCTAGTCTGCATATGCACGATTGCTTTGCATGCTACTCTGTTCTAACATGATGGTTACCAAGCTGGTGATGTCTATACAGTAACACAATTAAATGAGGCTTTGCTTAAGTGTGGGGGGCCTTTTTTTTATTCTTTTTCTCTTTTTTCATGGTGTGCTAGATCACTCTTTCCTGGCCTGGAGGGAAGGTTACTCTCTGATGACCTGAAGCCTGAGGTCCTTGCTTCTTTGAAAGAAGCCGCCAAAAGCCGAGGTAATGTGTCTTTTGTATTTTCTTACAGAACTTTTAATGGTTCAAGCAGACTAGCTCTAATCCCAAGTTTAAAGTAATGTCTCTGGAAGTTGACTTCCCATAAATAAGACAGTAATCTAAAAAAAACCCATTAAGATATGATAGACTTCATTGAATAATTGAAATGACACAAATGAAAATTATAAATGAAAATTATAAATGAACAAAAAGGCAAAGGAAGAAAGATTAAAATTTGTGATAACATTTAGTAAAATGTATTCAAGGATGAAGAATTTTATTCAAATAGTATTCTTCCACCTAAGACAGTCTTAATTCTGTTTTATATTTATAGTATTTGCATATGCAATAGGTGTGGCATGGTTTCAGTACTGTGGATCATCTTTTAACTCTCAGTTGCAAGTGATCACTTCAGTACATTTGTTTTAAACCAGGTTAAATCAGTTTAAGCATCTAGCTCATGAATACTGTAGATCAAATAATTTCATCATGTGTTCCCTGATTCTTAATTCATGGTTTATGGTTATGTCAGTGTGGACCTACTGAAATACTCCCAGTCATGATCAAAAGACATGGTGAAGGAGTTTGTTCTATCTATAGATAAGATATGTCTATGTTTAACTGTCTTCATAATTTTTTTTCTGGTACCTATTCTTCTCAAAGTTTATCTGCACTTACCTTTCCACCCTTGTGTTTACCATTTGATTGAGAAATTTGAAGCCTAAATCTCAGAAATATTTTCATGTAAACACAATTCACAAATCAAGCCACTTTTTAGTTCACCATATATTAATACTATTTAAAAGTAAGTGGTTCTTCAATGTCTAGAAAATGTACTTTTCAGGAAAAGATTCTTGTATCTTTTTTTGTTTTCAATTACTTGATTCATCAGAATTCTTTCTTAGTCTCACGATGTTATTCACAGTCTTGATTTGTTTTTCTTTCTATCCTTTATTATGATCTTCAGTCATTTAGTCCCTGTTTCTTCTATGTTTTGACCTTTTTTCCTCTTCGATCCTTTAAATCTTTCCTCTTTATTATTCTTTTGTTGAGTTCTAAGGCTCCTCCTTTCTCCATGTTTTGATCATTCCTTCATTATCAAACACAAAAGAAAAATAAGGTAATCCTGAGGCAAGATGATAAATTTTTAAACTATAGCAAAGCACCTAGGAAAAAATAAAATAATCTATTAACTTTTTGCATAGAGTAAAACATGTAAATATTTAATATAAAATGTATTGAATACATTAAATCCATGACTTTATTGAATATGAAGGACATCAAGTTTGAAATTATTACAAAGAAAACCCTTTTTTTAAAAAGCAGAATTTTCAAAGTCCTATCAGCATATTACATGATGGATGCTGTGTCTGTTAATGCACTAGAATATGCTTAATTTTTTTTTTCTCTACTGTTAATTTCCCTCCATGCTATTTTTAAGCAGGATGTAAAGTACAGGGAATGTTTGTGATCTAGTATAGAACCAAAAGGAGCTACTGTTTAATAGTACCTTTTAAGGAATGGATATATAAGTATCAAGACAACGACAGTGAGTTAGATGGATGAAGGTTTCCTGTAAGACAGCAATGTTAGTATTGAAAAATGGCTGTTCTGTGTGATGAAACCTTGAGCTGATTTTTGAAATGTACTTTCCTAGACAATTTCCTCTGAGTGAATGTCACAAAGCGGTCTAAAAGCAGGCTTAAATTAAAAAACAGAGCAAAACAACCAAAACAAAATACAGTATGTGCTTGAATACATCTTAAACAGAAAACACAGAGGTGACAGAAACAGAAAAACCCCTGTATGTTATTAAACCAGTCCCTTGCTGAGTTCTAGGACATTTCTTCCCTTGCAGGCTTGGTCTCAGAACTGCAATGAAGTATTTCTACTCCTTTTAGTTACTGGGGAAATTCTGGGTCACATTTAAGTCTTGCTTTTTATTGCATTTAAGTCTCTCTCTTATTCTGGCAATTTGGATGATATTTTTCTAGGGACTTGTTCTTGGTAGTATGCCTCCCATTCATTAGAAGAATATATTTTTGTAAATAAATATGGCAAATATTCTTCTAAATGTTCTCAGAATTATTAAATAGTATTAGATAATCCTTTACAAGATTAAGGTGTCCTACTTTTCATTCTTCCTCCTCATAAATTAGTCTTCACTCAATGATTCTGCGTAATTGTACAACTGCACTACCATAAAATTTGTATGTAACTATAAATAATAAGTATTAGAGGGGGTTTTGACAGGTGTAGAAATCTTAATCTGTCAAAAATTTTATTTATGTAGCTGTAGAAATTACATCAGAGAGATTTCTGCTACAATTGTAGAAATAGAAACTTTTTATAATATTTCTTTGAGATGGGATGCAATTGTTTTTATTGTGCTGTTCAAAGGCAAACAGATCTGACTTTTACTCTCCTAAAATGTGAACTGTATTTGTCTAGTTAGTAACTGTTTCTATACTTAGTGTCTTAATATGTAGTTCACAGGCTGTTTTCTAAAAATGGATTTGATTATATTCTAGCCCAACAGCTTCTGTGGGGATTTTCAGGTATGGTTATTAATTGAAGATGTACTGGTTTGGATTGAAGCTTGATATTTGTGTGAATTTGGTGATTAGCTTTTCTCATTGCCCCAGCTTTCTTGTAAAAAAACTTGCCAAATAGTGCTGCCAAGACATAACAACTAACATAATTAGAAAAATATTTCTAAATACAGTTGAGGGGAAAATGCATATTGATGAAGAAAACCTTGTGATTATGTTACATGGAAATTATCAATATCTTTGTTGGTTTATTTATATATATTTAATAATTTTACCTGCAGGAAGATTTCTAGTCTTTCTAGAAAGAGGAGGTAATCCTCCTCTTTTTTAAAACCCATATTTTTAACTTCTCAAATTAAAACAATGGGGTTTAAGTTGAGCTTTTAAGTAGATTCTTATCTTCCATGGGCCCTTTCCACAAGTTTTCCTCACTTTTACAGGGCTGATGTGTTTACCTGTTTTTGTGTTCAATAGAGCTATCAGTCTGTAGCTCTGTAGGCATTAAGTGAAAGAAAAAAGATTTTTTTCTGAAGGATGTCTATAACTGCTCTCAATCTTTATTTGGACTGTTGCCTTCAAGAAGATAGTAATGTTAACTAGATGTGTGATCAAAGATCTGAAATTCAAAAAGATGTCTTGCTTTCACTTCTGTCATTATTTCACTTCTGTCATCATTTCTGATGCATTGGGAGGTAGTGATATTTTTTTATTCTGTGCTGTTTTACTTCCAGAAGTTCTGTAGTTTTTAAGTATAAACTTTCCCAATGATAATTAAGACATGAGTGTAAAGACATATTTCTTTTAGTGAGAACATCAGTAATAAGAATATATATATAGTATATCAGTAATAAGAATAAACATATAGACTTAGTTTCAGCACTTCCTACCTGAGTCTTATTTATTGTCAGTTTTCATTGTAAGAGCAGCTGCACCCCAACCACTTTGCTATATCTAATAAATAATCTTTCAAATCTATTTAACATTTCCAGCTACAGACAAATAAAGGATTAGATTTTTATTTACCACTAGGCAAATAAGTTGGGTAAAGAATTAACTAAAAAAAAATAATTTGTAGTTCAGTTCTAAATCTCTAGTTGCTATATTTGCCTGAGAACGTTTGTGTTAAACTAACAAATATAATAACATACTGATAATTTTCAAATTGTTTATATTTTCATACTAATATGGAATGTATTTTCTTTTAATTAACTCCTGAAAGTAAAGGAAGCTGGTATCTGCAGTCCTGGTTAACAAACTTTTTTTTTCTACAAAATACAGGGTACATATTAGACTTTTTTTCCTGTTTTCTTTTTTCTTTGTCCCCTGAAGCCATTTGCTAAGTAACTCTGCTCTGTGATTTTCACAGCTTTTCCCTTTTGCTGTAATTTCAGGGAGGCCATGCACTCAGCTGCAGCTCCTGAACCCAGAAAGGTTTGCCCGGCTCATTAAAGAAATTATGAACAGCGTGTGGCCTGGGAGAGATGTGGTTGTACAGTGGTATCCAGGCCTGGAAGAAAAAAAGCACCCATCAGTTTCCTGGCTGAAGATGGTCTGGAAGAATCTATACATACATTTTTCTCATGACTTGAGTGTGTTTGATGAAATGCCGCTTATCCCCAAGACACTGCTGGAGGAAAATCAAACATCGGTGGAACTGGTTAGATTAAGGAATCCATCACCCATCATTCTGGAAGATGAATCTGACACTCAGCTCCCAGAATATTTAGCTGATATTATTCAGAAAATTGGTGGAGTTGTACTTAAGAAACTGGATATTTCTATCCAACATCCACTTATAAAAAAGTATGTGCATCCACCATTGCCAAGTGCTGTTTTACAAATAATGGAAAAAATGTCCTTACAGAAATTATGCAATCAGGTTGCGTCATTCCCACCGACACATAAAGATGCTCTTAGGGCATTCTTAGCTAGTTTAACAGATGCAAATGAAAAAGAGAAGAGAATTATTCAGGAATTGCTAATATTTAAAAAAATTGAAAAATCGTCTGATGAAAGTGTCCCTGTTTTTACTGGCCTAAAAGGTAGTAAGGTTTTACACCACACTGCCAAAATTCCTCCTGGTCTAAGGTTTTCTGTTCCAATAATTGACAGCAGTGATGAAGCAACTATTCGCTTAGCTAATTTGCTGAAAACAGAACAGCTAAAGAGCACAGACTGCTTGAAGTTTGTTATAGAAGACATAAGAAGTGATTTTTATTCATATGATGAAACAGCACAGATCATGCAATGGGTTCTTGAAAATCTGACTTTTCTGAAAAATGAGAATACAGATGTGATAGATTGGCTGACACCACTAAAGTTTATTCGGATCTCACCGGAAAAGATAATGTCAGCAAACGAACTCTTTGATCCTGAAGTAGAACTTCTGCAGTATTTGTTTTATGCTGAGGAGGAAAGTTGCTTCCCCCCTGTTATTTTTACATCCTCAGATATTCTTCATTCACTAAGACAAATAGGCTTAAAAAATGAAGCAAATCTTGACGAAAATGATATCTTGAGAGTGGCAAAAAAAATTGAAAGTTTGCATGCTGACTCTAACACCAATCATGATTTGCTATTAAGAAAAGCTAGAACTCTCTTAACAATTTTGAACAAAAACCATATGCTGCTTCAATCATCTGAAACAAAAGCTGCAATGAAAAAGATAAAATGGATTCCTGCAAGTAAGGAGAGGCCTCCAAATTATCCAGGGTCCTTGGTTTGGAAAGGAGATCACTGTAATCTGTGTTCACCGCCAGAAATGTGTGATATATCACATGCAATTTTAGTTGGTTCCTCAGTTCCTCTTGTGGAAAATGTACTGTTGGATATAGAGAAAGCACTTGGCATCCCCACCAAGCCCAGCATAAAAGCAGTCTTGAAACATTTCAAGGTGGTAGTTGATTGGCATAGTTCTAAAACCTTCAGTGATGAAGACTATTATCAATTTCAGCATATCTTGCTTGAGATTTATGGATTTATGCATGATCATCTAGAAGAAGGGAAAGAAGCTTTTAAAGCCCTGAAATTTCCCTGGGTTTGGACAGGTAAAACATTTTGTTCCCTCACACAAGCAGTTATAAAATCAGTTCCTGATCTTGATCTCCAGCCTTATCTACATTATGTTCCAAAAACTATGGCAAAGTTTCACCAGTTGTTTAAATGTTGTGGTTCAATTGAGGAGTTAACGCCAGACCATGTTTCTATGGTCATTCAGAAAATATATCTGAAGAGTGAGCAGTCTCTCTCGGAACAAGAGAGTAAGCAAAGCCTGCACATTATGTTGAGCATCATAAGATGGCTGTACAGCAATCAGATCCCCGCGAGTCTGCATACACCCATGCCACTGTACAGTGGCAAACTTCCTTATAAACTTGCAATGAAGCCAATTCATGAGTGCTGTTACTGTGACATCAAAGTTGATGACTTAAACGATCTGCTTGAGGATTCTGTTGAACCCATAATTTTGGTGCACGAAGACATACCAATGAAAACCGCTGAGTGGTTAAATGTCCCATGCCTTAGCACAAGATTGATTAATCCAGAAAATATGGGGTTTGAGCAATCTGGGCAAAGAGAGCCTCTGACTGTGAGAATTAAAAACATATTGGAAGAATACCCTTCCATTTCAGATATCTTTAAGGAGCTTCTTCAAAATGCTGATGATGCTAATGCAACGGAATGTAATTTCCTGATTGACATGAGAAGAAATATGGATATAAGAGAGAACCTTCTGGATCCAGGAATGGCAGCATGTCATGGTCCAGCTTTGTGGTCATTCAATAATTCTGAGTTTTCCGACTCTGATTTCCTAAATATAACTCGATTAGGAGAGTCTCTAAAAAGGAGTGAAGTTGACAAAGTAGGAAAATTTGGACTGGGATTCAATTCTGTTTATCATATCACTGATGTTCCTATTATTTTGAGCCGGGAATTCATGATTATGTTTGATCCAAATGTCAACCACATAAGTAAGCATATCAGAGATAAATCTAACCCTGGCATCAAAATCAACTGGAGTAAGCAACAGAAGAGACTGCGAAAATTTCCAAATCAGTTTAAGCCATTTATAGGAGTTTTTGGTTGCCAGCTACCACTGACAGTAGAATCTCCCTATAGCTACAAAGGGACACTTTTCAGGCTGTCCTTTAGGACTCAGCAGGAAGCTAAAGTGAGTGAAGTCAGCAGTGCATCCTACAATACAGCAGACATTTACTCTCTTGTGGATGAATTTAGCATTTGCGGTCACAGACTGATAATATTTGCTCAGAGTGTAAATTCAATGGTTTTGAAATACTTGAAAATTGAAGCAGATGATCCCAGCGTGGCACAAGATGTTGTCACTATCAGAAAAAATCTGTGTTCTTCCAAAGCCTTGAGTGCACCAAATGTAAGTGTTTTAAAGGAAGCAGCTAAACTCATGAAGGTGTGCAGCAGCAGTACTAAAAAGCTTCCCACAGAAACACCAAAGTCATCATGTATCCTGCAGATAGTGGTAGAGGAATTTCACCATGTGTTCAGGCGGATTGCTGATTTACAGTCTCCACTTTTCAGAGGTACCGAAGAAGATCCAGCTGCTTTCTTTGAAATGGCTAAATCAGGACAGACGAAAAGATCAGGTGATGAATTGCCACAGAAAACAGTAGATTCAACAACATGGCTTATATGTTCTTGCATGGATGTTGGAGATGCTTTGAAATTTTCTTTGCATGAAAGTGGACGAAGACTAGGCCTAGTTCCCTGTGGTGGTGTAGGAGTGTTGCTGTCTGAAACCCAGGATCAAAAATGGATTGTGAAACCTAATTGTAACAACATAGGTGAAGTATTCTGCTATTTACCTCTGCGAATAAAAACAGGCTTACCTCTCCACATAAATGGCTGCTTTGCAGTTACTTCAAATCGGAAAGAAATCTGGAAAACAGACACAAAAGGAAGATGGAATACAGTATTCATGAGGCATGTTATTGTAAAAGCCTACATAGAAGCCCTTTGTGTCTTACGTGACATGGCAATCAATGGTGAGCTAGTTGACTACAGTTACTGTGCAGTGTGGCCAGATCCTGATTCAGTTCACGATGATTTTTCTGTTATTTGTCAAGGGTTTTATGAGGACATAGCTCATATGAAAAGCAAGGAAGGGATCAAAGTGTTTTCTGATGGTTCATCTTGGGTTTCCATGAAGAATGTAAGGTTTTTAGATGACTCCATACTGAAACGGCCAGACGTTGGGCCGTCAGCCTTCAAGATCTTTCTGAAGTACCTTAAAAAAACTGGCTCCAAAAATCTGTGTGCTGTAGATCTTCCATCCTGGGTAAGGACAGGATTTGAAGAAGCGGGATGCAAATACATATTATCGGAGAACACTTTCTCTGAGAAACAGTTCTTTTCTGAGGTATTTTTCCCTAACATTCAGGAGATTGATCCAGAGCTACGTGATCCTCTGATGCGCTATGTTCTCAATGAAAAACTTGAGGAGTTCTCAGGAATTCTTCGTGCTACTCCATGTATTCCCTGTTCATTGGATGGACATTCATTAGTTACACCATCACGACTGATCCATCCTGAAGGAAGAGTTGCAAAGTTGTATGATGCTGAGGACGGAAGATTTCCTTATGGTACCACTCAGGATTATCTTAACCCTGTTATTTTGGTTAAACTTGTGCAGTTGGGAATGGCTAAAGATGATATCTTATGGGAAGATCTGATAGAACGTGCAGAGTCAGTAGCTGAAATTAACAAGACTGATCATGCTTCAGCTTGTCTCAGGAGCAGCATTATATTGAGTCTTATTGATGAAAAATTAAAATCTAGAGATCCTAGAGCTAAAGAATTTGCTGCAAAATGTCAAAACATTCCTTTCCTTCCTTTCCTTAGCAAACCAGCGGGCTTCTCACTGCACTGGAAAGGCAGTGATTTTCAGCCTGAAGCGATGTTTTCAGCAAATGATCTTTTCACTGCTGATCATCAAGATATAGTTTGCCTCATACAACCAATTCTTAATGAAAATTCCCACTCTTTTAAAGGTTGTGGTACTTTGTCATTAGCTGTCAAAGAATTTTTGGGTTTACTTAAGAAACCAGCTGTTAATTTAGTCATAAATCAGTTAGAAGAAGTTGCAAAGTCGTTTGATGGAATTACATTGTATCAAGAAAACATCACTAATGCTTGTTACAAATACCTGCATGAAGCGATGTTAGAGAGTGAATCAACAAAAGCCATGATAATTGAACAGCTAACAAACTGTAGTTTTATTTTGGTTGAGAATGTGTATGCTGATCCATCAAAAGTGTCTTTTCATTTGAATTTTGAGGCAGCACCCTATCTCTATCAATTGCCTAACAAATACAAAAATAGTTTCCGTGAGCTGTTTGAAAGTGTGGGTGTAAGACAGGCTTTCACAGTTGAAGACTTTGCTGTAGTTCTGGAATCAATAAATCAGGAGAGAGGGACCAAACAACTAACAGAAGACAGCTTTCAGCTCTGCAGGAGAATAATTAGTGAAGGAATATGGGGCCTCATTAGAGAGAAGAAGCAGGAATTTTGTGAGAAAAAGTATGGTGAGATATTGTTGCCAGATACTCGTCTTGCACTTCTGCCTGCAAAATCTTTGTGTTACAATGACTGTCCGTGGATAAAAGTTAAAGACACAACTGTTAAATATTGTCATGGCGATATTCCAAGAGAAGTTGCAGTGAAGCTTGGAGCAATACCAAAACGCCATAAAGCTTTAGAAAGATATGCATCTAATATCTGTTTTACTACCCTTGGAACAGAGTTTGGCCAGAAAGAAAAATTGACTAGTAGAATTAAAAGCATTCTGAATGCTTACCCTTCAGAAAAAGAAATGCTGAAAGAACTCCTTCAGAATGCAGATGATGCAAAAGCTACAGAGATCTGTTTTGTGTTTGATCCTAGACAGCATCCAGCCGATAGAATATTTGATGAGAAATGGGCACCACTTCAAGGACCAGCACTCTGTGTTTACAACAATCAGCCTTTTACAGAAGATGATATTCGGGGAATCCAGAACCTTGGAAAAGGTACAAAAGTAGGGAATCCCTGTAAAACTGGGCAATACGGTATAGGTTTCAATTCTGTTTATCACATTACGGATTGCCCTTCTTTCCTGTCTGGCAACGATATACTTTGCATCTTTGACCCTCATGCGAGATATGCACCAGGTTCAACATCAACAAGTCCTGGCCGCATGTTTAGAGATTTAGATGCAGATTTCAGAACACAGTTCTCAGATGTACTGGATCTCTACTTAGGAAATCACTTTAAACTGGACAGTTGTACGATGTTTAGGTTTCCTCTTCGAAATGGAGAAATGGCAAAAGTATCAGAAATTTCGTCAGTTCCGTGCTCAGATAGAATGGTCCAAAATCTTTTGGATAAGCTGCGTACAGATGGAGCAGAACTCCTAATGTTTTTGAACCATATGGAAAAAATTTCTATTTGTGAGATAGAAAAAACAACAGGAGCACTGAATGTCCTGTATTCTGTACAAGGCAAAATCACTGATGGAGACAGACTGAAACGAAAGCAATTCCATGCATCTGTGATCGACAGTGTAACTAAAAAGAACCAGCTAAGTGAAATACCTGTACAGCAGATTACTTACACAATGGATACTGAAGACTCTGAAGGAAATCTCACCACTTGGTTAATTTGTAACAGGTCAGGCTTTTCTGCCATGGAAAAGGTATCCAAAAGTGTGGTCTCAGCCCACAAGAATGAGGACATTACTCTTTTCCCTCGTGGTGGAGTAGCAGCTTGCATTACTCACAATTACAAAAAACCCCACAGAGCATTCTGTTTCTTACCCTTATCATTAGAAACTGGATTACCTTTCCATGTGAATGGACACTTTGCTCTGGACTCTGCAAGAAGAAATCTGTGGCGTGATGATAATGGTGTTGGAGTAAGAAGTGACTGGAATAGTAGTCTAATGACAGCGCTGATAGCACCAGCCTATGTTGAGCTGCTGATTCAGCTGAAGAAGAGGTATTTTCCAGGCACTGACCCTACAGTATCAGTGCTGCAAAACACACCTATTCATGCTGTGAAAGACACTTTAAAAAAGTTTTTATCCTTTTTCCCAGTTAATAGACTTGATATTCAGCCAGACTGGTATTGCTTAGTGAAAGCAGTTTACAGTTGCATTTATGAAGATTTGAAGCGTCTTTTACCTGTTATGAGAGCTCCAAATGTTGATGGTTCTGATTTACATTCTGCTGTTATCATCACATGGGTTAACATGTCTGCTGTGAACAAAGGCAGACCATTCTTTGACAATTTACTACAAGATGAATTGCAGCACCTCAAAAATACAGAATACAACATCACAACACGGAAGACAGTGGCTGAAAATGTTTACAGACTAAAGCATTTACTCTTAGAAATTGGATTTAATTTGGTATACAACTGTGATGAGACTGCAAATCTCTACCACTGCTTGGTAGATGCAGATATTCCTGTCACCTATGTGACACCTGCTGATGTGCGATTGTTTTTGATGACATTTTCTTTTCCAGACTCTAATTGCCACATTGGAAAGTTACCCTGTCGTCTTCAGCAGACAAATTTGAAACTGTTCCATAGCCTCAAACTCCTGGTTGACTACTGTTTCAAAGATGCAGAAGAAAATGAAATCCAAATTGAGGGTTTGCCACTCCTCATTACTCTGGACAATGTTTTGCAAGTTTTTGATTCAAAGCGACCGAAGTTCTTGACAACATACCATGAATTGATTCCATCACGGAAGGATCTCTTTATGAACACATTGTATTTGAGATACAACAATATTCTGCTCAGCAGTGAAGTAGCAAAAGTCTTTGATATCAGAAGTTTTGCTGAATTGTTATCATCTGTGCTGCCGAGAGAGTATAGAACTAAAAATTGTATGAAATGGAAGGAAAACTTTGCAAGTGAATCTTGGCTTAAAAGTGCTTGGCATTTTATCAGCGAGTCTCTAAATATTAAGGAAGAGCAAGAAGATACACAAGCAAAATTTGATGGTGTTATTGAAACTTTGAAGGACTGGACTTTGCTCCCAGGTGTAAAGTTTACTGTCTCAGCCAATCATCTGGTTGTGCCAGAGTGTGATGTCTTGCTGCCACTCAGCATCATGCACATAGCTGTCTTTCCAAATGCCCAGAGTGATAAAGTCTTCCATGCTTTAATGAAAACGGGTTGCATTCAGCTGGCATTGAACAAAATCTGCTCCAAAGACAGTGCTTTAGTGCCTTTGTTGTCGGGACGTACAGCAAACATAGATAATCCCTCCAGCATTCTGAAAGCCATACAATATATGGTACAGACATCAACTTTCAAGACTGAAAAGTTAGCAGAAAGTGACTTTGAGGCTCTCCTAATGTACTTCAATTGCAACTTATGTCATTTGACATCTCAGGATGACATTAAAATTTTAAAGTCTCTTCCGTGTTACAAATCAATCAGTGGCCGATACATCAGCATTGCAAAATATGGGACGTGCTATGTCCTCACAAAAAGCATCCCATCAGTAGAAGTAGACAGATGGACACAGTCAACTTCATCGGCTTTTCTTGAGGAGAAGGTTCATTTGAAAGATTTGTATACTATGCTTGGCTGTGTCTCTGTGGATGATCTTGAAGTGTACTTGAAACATCTTTTGCCAAAAATTGAAAGTCTGTCTTACGATGCAAAATTAGAACATTTGATCTACTTAAAGAATAGGCTAACTAGCATTGAGGAAACTTCAGAAATGAAAGAACAGCTGTTTGAAAAGCTTGAAAGCATTTTGATCATTCATGATGCAAGCAATAGGTTAAAACCTGCCAAGTTCTTTTATGACAGGACTGTAAAAGTCTTTGAAGTTATGCTGCCTGAAAAATTCTTTATACCTCAAGATTTTTTTAAGAAGCTAGAGCAACTTACAAAACCAAAAAATCAAGCGGTGTTCCTTCCATCGTGGGTAACTTTTCTGCGACATATCGGTTTGAAATTCAACATTTCACAGCAGCAGTTACTGCAGTTTGCTAAGGAAATCAGCATGCGAGCAAATACGGAAAACTGGTCTAAAGAAACACTACAGAATACTGTTGACGTTCTCCTCCATCATATATTTCAAGAAAGAGCTGACCTTTTTTCAGGAAATTTTCTGAAAGAATTGTCTTTAATTCCTTTTCTGTGCCCTGAGCGAGCTCCAGCAGAATTTGTGAGATTTCATCCTCAGTATCAAGAAGTTAACGGAACTCTTCCACTTATACGATTCAATGGGGCACAGGTGAACCCTAAATTCAAGCAGACCGACGTGTTGCAGTTGCTGTGGACATCGTGTCCTATTCTTCCTGAGAAAGCAACACCTTTAAGCATCAAAGAACAAGAGGGGAGTAGTCTTGGTGCACAAGAACAGCTTGAGCAAGTTTTAGCCATGCTGAATGTTAATTTGGACCCTCCTCTGGACAAAGTTATCAATAACTGCAGGAACATATGCAATATAACAACTTTGGATGAGGACATGGTGAAAACTAGGGCCAAGGTCCTAAGAAGCATTTATGAGTTTCTTAGTACAGAGAAGAGGGAATTCCGCTTTCAGCTTCGAGGAGTTTCTTTTGTAATGGTGGAAGAAGGTTGGAAGCTCCTTAAGCCTGAGGAGGTGGTAATAAACCTTGAGTATGAATCTGATTTTAAACCTTATCTTTACAAGCTTCCTTTAGAACTTGGTACTTTCCATCAGTTATTTAAACATTTGGGCACTGAAGACATAATTTCAACAAAGCAGTATGTTGAAGTTCTAGGTCGCATATATAAGAGCTCGGAAGGAAAGCAATTGGATCCCAATGAAATGCGTACAGTTAAAAGAGTAGTTTCAGGCCTGTTCAAAAGTCTTCAGAATGATTCTGTAAAGGTTAGGAATGACCTTGAGAATATGAGAGATTTTGCCCTTTACCTTCCCAGTCAAGATGGTAGGTTGGTAAAGTCTAGTATCTTAGTTTTTGATGATGCACCCCACTACAAAAGCAGAATCCAAGGTAACATTGGTGTGCAGATGCTTGTTGATCTCAGCCAGTGTTACTTAGGCAAAGACCATGGCTTTCACACTAAATTGATAATGTTATTCCCTCAGAAGCTGAGGCCTCGCTTACTTAGCAGTATACTTGAAGAACAGTTAGATGAGGAGTCGCCCAAAATTTGTCAGTTTGGAGCGTTATGTTCTTTGCAGGGAAGGTTACAGTTACTGTTGTCTTCAGAGCAGTTCATCACAGGACTCATTAGGATTATGAAGCATGAAAATGACAATGCTTTCCTGGCTAACGAGGAAAAAGCAATAAGACTTTGCAAAGCTTTGCGAGAAGGTTTGAAAGTTTCCTGTTTTGAGAAGTTGCAAACAACATTAAGAGTTAAAGGGTTTGCTCCTATTCCCCACAGCAAAAGTGAAACATTTGCTTTCTTGAAGAGATATGGAAATGCAGTAATATTGCTTTACATACAGCATTCTGACAGCAAGGACATAAATTTCCTCTTAGCATTAGCCATGACCTTAAAATCTGCAACTGACAACCTGATTTCTGATACCTCATATTTAATTGCCATGCTGGGTTGTAATGATATTTATCGGATCAGTGAGAAGCTTGACAGCTTAGGCGTGAAGTATGACTCTTCTGAGCCATCAAAACTTGAACTACCAACACCTGGCACTCCTATACCAGCTGAAATTCACTATACACTTCTAATGGATCCAATGAATGTATTTTATCCTGGTGAATATGTTGGTTACCTTGTTGATTCTGAAGGTGGTGATATATATGGATCATATCAGCCTACTTACACCTATGCAATCATTGTGCAAGAAGTAGAAAGAGAAGATGATGAAAGCCCCAGTTTTCTAGGGAAGATTTACCAGATTGATATTGGATATAGTGAATATAAAATAGTGAGCTCCCTTGACTTGTACAAATTTTCCAGACCAGAGGAAAGCTCTCAAGGGAGGGATAGCACACCTTCTACCCCAACCAGTCCTACAGAATTTCCAGCACATGGACCGAGGGCAATTCCACCTATCTTCACTGGTAGAGAGAGCCACAAAACAATGTCCTCAAAACACCACTCTCCAAAAAAGATAAAGTCAAACTCGTTGCCAGAAATTTTAAAAGAAGTGACATCTGTGATTGAACAGGCTTGGAAGCTTCCAGAATCGGAAAGAAAAAAGATTATTAGGAGGCTGTATCTTAAATGGCACCCAGATAAAAATGCAGAGAATCTTGATATAGCAAATGAGGTTTTCAAACATTTGCAGAATGAGATTAACAGGATGGAAAAACAGGCCTTTATGGATCAAAATATGGACAGAGCCTCAAGGAGACCATTTTCATCTTCTGCTTCTCGATTTCAGTCAGATAAATTTTCATTTCAGAGATTTTACACTTCATGGAATCAGGAAGCAACAAGCCACAAATCTGAAAGACAGCAGTATAAAGAAAAGTGTCCCTCCTCCACAGGGCCCTCTTACTCCCAGCGCTTTTTCGTCCCCCCTACGTTCAGGTCCGTTGGCAATCCTGTGGAGGCACGTCGATGGCTTAGGCAGGCCCGAGCCAACTTCTCAGCTGCACGGAACGACCTTCATAAAAATGCCAATGAATGGGTGTGCTTTAAGTGCTACCTTTCTACTAAACTAGCCTTGATTGCAGCTGACTACGCTGTGAAGGGCAAGTCAGACAAAGACATAAAACCAGCAGCCCTTGCACAAAAAATAGAGGAGTACAGTCAGCAACTTGAAGGACTTTCAAATGACGTTCAGACATTGGAGGCTTATGGAGTAGATAGCTTAAAAACTAGGTATCCTGACTTACTTCCTTTTCCACAGATTCCCAATGATAGGTTTACTTCAGAAGTTGCTATGAGAGTGATGGAATGTACTGCTTGCATCATAATAAAACTTGAAAACTTCATACAACAAAAAGTATAAATTATTTGAAGAGGTAAGGGAACTGTTTTATCAAGAACTAGGTGTTTCAAGTGGTGGCATACAAATGCAATCGTGCAGATTATAGAACATCCAAGAGGTTGCATGGTGCCAAGCAGTTTAGAAGTGTCATGCACAAAAGTGGATTGTACCGAGGTACCTAGAACTAAAATTTCCTTAAATGGGATTTTTTTTCTTAACTGAGCCTGCTGTTAAGCAAACTGTAAAACCTGAATATTTTTTAGAATTTGCAAGGAAATCGAGCTGCAAAAATTAGATGTATGCACAACATTGTGATTAATTGGCATATTATTGAACTGCACTTTATATAACCAAAGCTTAGCTTTCTGTTAGATAAAGCCTGTAATTGTAACTCCTTATTAGATTTATTTCATTTAATGTAATGTTTCTGAAAGGTTAATGTCAGTTTTCAATGTACTAATCTTAAGACTGGACATACAATGAAATGGGAAATGGGATGGAAGTTAAAATAACTTTGGAGAAACTGCTCCAAAGTATTATCTGTATTCTTTTGTGTTCTGTGGACATTCATGTCACCCATAGTAATACTCTTATCAGCTGGATCTGATTATAAATTTGCTGCAGCATCACACTGTAAACATTCAAAGGATAGTTTAGTACATGTAAATTGGTACAGTTATTTTAAATGCTGAATAATGATACTTGATTTAACATGCCACATCATGTCATGCATTGATTGCATTTACTTTATTATAAAATAATTAAGTATTTAATTTACTTTTTCTTTTAGAGTCTGTCATCTTTTGTCTAATGAAAAAGCATGTGGATGATATAAAATCTGTGAACAGAATTATTATATGGTGTTTTAAGACTTTTTTTTGGAACACCAAAACTCAAGTTTTCAGACGCCTAAATGCTTGAGTTCCTTTTTTTCCCTTGCGTGTGTGCCTTTGTGTGTGTACATATATATATATTTTTCCACAAACATTGGTAATAGTACAGTTCAGTAACTTATTTTTGGTGTACACAGAGCACTGTTTTTTGTTACATGTTTAAAGGTGCTGCAATGTAATGCTGGTTTTATTTTGTTATTCACTACAGCCCTTGAGAAATCTGATTATTAGTTCACACTTTTTCTTTTATAGTTTGTAATACTTTTGGTAATGTCATGCTCAACATGTATGTTCAACATTAGCTTTTTGTAAAAAAATTTTTAAAAATAAAAAATGGAAGGATAATGTTAAATGAAAGGATTTTTTTTTTTTGCTGGATCAGCCACATTAAACATAAATTCAAACATTTTCCAGTGGCATGCTGTTACATTGTCTACTTGACAGCACAGTGAAACTGCAATTTAACTTACAGAATACAAAGGAAAATAAACAACAGCAAGCTTGCTGATACAGCTGATATAGCTGTGATAGTGTTGTAATACAAAAACAAAAAATCACAATGAGGTCTGCCTCAGTTTTGAGTAAATTATAAAGGCCTTGATCTCAAAGAAATGTGACAGTTGGAAAATGATACTGCTTCTGATTGTGGAGACCTATTATTATTATTTTTGCTATTAAATTAAGTGCCATAAATTTAATAAAGAAAAATGCAAACAAATATTTCAGTCCGATGTGTTTTGGTTTTATAATGTAAGCTAACTTTACCTATTATTTGAAGCTTTTATATAGGTAAATACACAATCTTTTTTTGATTAATTCTAAATAATTGTACAAATATTAAAATACTATTGAAAAGTTAACTTGCCTTTTTTTTTTTTGCAATGACATATGTTTGCAGTTTTCTCAAACAAATTATACATTTTGCTGGTTTTTTTGCAATAAATAGCATGTAAGTAAAACACAAAACTTGGTCTGCCATGAAATAAATCAGTTTAGGTAATTTCCTATATTTTTAAAATAGATTCCTTTGTGGTTCTTGCTTTGTGCATTAAGTCAGATGAATAGTCTTCAGGCCATGCAAAATACTTGAAACAGTTTTCATGCTTCTCATTTTAAATGAAGCTAAAACATATGGTCTCATGGAAGCATGCAAAAGTGTGACAGGAGCACCCATGAACACTTTCCTGTTTTAATGTGAGCTCTTGAGGAAGAAAATCTTCTAAGTGTATAACTGTGTTTTATAAGCAGCTTATGTTGCCTTACCAGTATTATTATTATGAACTGTTAAAATGGCTGTGCAGAATCACTAAACTATTCTAACTTTAATTTTGTTTAGTTTGTATATTCTGTTGAGCACTGACACTGAGAAAGAAAATAGTCCCAGTTCTTAAGAAGCTAATGGTCTGAAACAATTATAAAGTCTGAGCCAAGTTGAGAAAGAAAACTGGAATGGCACAGAGAATGAATGAATTAATTCTGTTATTCCTGAATTGAAACTAACAATAAAATTTACAGATGACTGCAGAGGGACAGGCAAGAGAGGTGTCTCAGTTGGAAGTCTCTTAGTTTCTTATTTGTTTAACTCACTGTAACAGCTAACATAAATAAAGAGGCTTTGCGAGACCAGGAATCCATGGTCTGACAGAACATGATTTTGTAAGTGCCATTTAATTCCTGATTAAAAATAAAAACAAATAAATAAAAGGCTTAATTGATTCTTCCTTTTGGCTCAGCTGGGAGACTTGACAATGTGTCTAAGACAGGTATGGAGGCTAAGAACAGTTAGGATGTGATGATTCTGTACTAAGGATCTGTAGAAGTAAATGTTAGCATGTAGGTTCCACAAAAATACATTTAGCAAGTAATTCTGCACATTAAATGACTTCTCACTGGAGAAAATATCTTTTCATTCAGGTCTATCTCTTGCCTTCCACAGGTACCACCAGTTTATCTAGGAAAAGCAGCTTCAGTTCTTGTCTCCCAAAATTACAGTTGAGTAGTTTAATAAAAAGTCAGTGGTCTAGGAAGCTGATTCAACTATACACAGAGCAGCTTAAATCTAAGGAACTGCAGTTGGAATAAGCCTTGATAGTCTTGTTACTATCTTGTGCTTTAAAAGCTTTTCTCTCAAACAATGAAATGTTACACAGCTATTCTAAAAAGCACAGGACACTTGCCTCAACAATTAGTGACAAGAAAAAATATCTTTTGTTTGTTAGTGGTTTTGTTCTGTTTTGTTTTTGTTGTTGTTTTTTGTTAAGGACATAGATTTTTGTGTAGCTGACTACCAGAAGAATAAATGGTTTATTGTGTAAAAAATGCAGTTTTACAATATTTGTACTCAAATCATTATCAGTAAAGTTACTGTAATGATTTGTGAAATAGGGTTTAAAATTTACTACAAGGACTGCATTCACTTGGAACTGGTATACTTGGGTTGCTTTAAAAAAGGCTATAATTAAATCTATTGTAATTGCTCCAATTAAAGTAGAGGAATGTTGTACCACCTTTGAGATTTCCTGTTGCTGGCTCTAAACCCTTTGAGAAAGGCTGGATTGGTCCTGGGGAACAAAGGAAGAACTGATAGTTTAAAAATAACTAAACCTGGCAGCCAAATTAAATGCTTTCATTTGAAGAAGACACACATTTTTTTTGACACATGAAGGATTTTGTCAATGAATTTTGATCAAAACTGTTTATTTTTTCTTTGGTTTGTTTTCTGGACGATTAATTCAGTAGCACTGCAGTAATTTCTTTGTTTACTTTCACCCACTACTGATTAAGACAAATGAATTCTAGATGTCCAATGAAACCTAATTGTAAAGCATTTTCTAAATTCTGCTAAGTACATTTTTAGCTGGGACCAAGAATTGTGTTCACATTTTTAAATAAAGTACATTTCACATTCTTAGTCTTGTATAAACAATTTTGTTTTAAAAATGAAAACATTCATTTAAGCTGTGTTTCATTTGAATACAAAAGCAGAAGCAGATTGTTGAAAATGTATAAAGTTTATTCAAGAACTTGGTTTCCAATTCTTGCAATTTCCTTTTGCATAAAGCTATATAGACAACTGCAAATACTAAAGGACTGTGAAATGGAAAAAAAAAAAAAGCTTGTGTTTGCGCAATCACCAGTGAAGTTTTTCTATCATTTTTCCACTGTGTAACAATTGCAACCAGTTGCAAGAACAGCTGTAAATAACTCTTTTTGAGGGAGTAAATATGCAAACAAATTCAGTTCACTATGCTGGTAGTGATTTTTTTTCTATTTGAATAATGCTTTTGGAAATAAACTAGAGAACTGCATACTCTCACTTCCCTGTGCCATAATTTTCTGTTACTCTAACTAATTACTGTAGCTTGATCCAAGTAGAAACAGTAATTTTGAAGTATTAAAGAGGGGGAAATAGACATCCACATAGAGATATCAAAAATTATAATTTAGTGATGTATGATCTATGTTGATATTAACAGCAATTCAGATGGTAGCATCAGCTGACAATACTCTGGTAATGTTAGCATAAATTTTGTTTCTCTACTAACCACACCTAAAAGAAAAAGTGACAAGATGTTGCCAGCCATGCTTTATGTGCACAACTTCTATACTGGAACAATACTTCTGATGTCAGTGTTGTAGCATAATGAAAAGAATCAAATTTAATCAATGAAAATGATCAAGTTAGTGATTTGTGTGATGGCAGTGCTAAGGGTACAGCAGACCTCTTTAGGTTTTGGTACTACTTAGACTCCACCCGTGAAATGAAACAAGTCCAGAAGATTTATCTCCACAAGAAAGGTGGTAGTTATTGCAGTGTCTAAATGAAGCGCCATCCTGCTTAATAGTGTTACCAGCCAGGGGACTGCACCCTGATTTTCCTAGCTATTTAGGGGTCAGGTTATTCTTGCCTGGAAAGCCTCACTTCAGTCCCTTGCTGTGAATTAACTGGCAAATCACAACTGAAAATGTGCCTACAAAACAAAAGCTTAAAATGTATAACTTGAAGTGCTGTGCTTCTACTGCCAGCAGAACAAGGAGATTTTAACTATTTTGCAGTATCTAGCTAACATTTAGGGGTTAGATTAGTGAATTATTTGTTTGATACTCCATGGAAATGGGCATATATTCCTTGATGTCAGAACAATGGCTGAAATTTCTAAGGACTCAAGTCCCAGTTTTGCTGTTAATACTACACCTGTAAGAGACTGGTGACATTACAGTTCTCCAACTTACTCGTAGCAGCAGTTTTTAGGTATCTGGCACATGCAAGGGCATCTGCTGACCTTTATTTTAGTACTCAAACTTTCTATCCAATGAAGTCTGCTTGTGTTTTGGTTTGTAAAAGCTTGTGCATGGAGCTGGAACTATCTAAATTGACTTAAAAGGAATACTGAAGACAGGTTTCTGTTAAAGTGTACCTCAGCTGAGGGCTTAGCCTTAGAGACAGATATAGTCAAGAGATACAGTTGTGGAGATAAACATTTCTCTCCTTACAGCAAACAGCCTTGGACTCACTCCTGAAGACAGGAGTAAATGAATGAGTCTAAGCCCAAGAAAAGTCAATTTCAGATGGGGAAGATGTGTGGCTTCCTACTTCTCCTTTAGGCAGTGTAAAAGAGCAGTTGGAGCACTCTGCAGATAACATGTGAACCCTTGCTTCACTTGCCTAAGCTCACCTTAAGTGTTTCCTACTTGCTCTACTGGAGTTCTTAGGAGTTTGCGTTAATTGCTGAGGGCTCCACCCTGCTGCTGAAGAGCAGTTTCAGTTCTGTACATCAGACTCTTGGAGAAATTGCAAAGGCAACCCTTGAAGCGGGGACTGCCCTGGGCTTTTCCACAATAATAGTGGAAAATATTAACGTGGGACTGACTCTCTTTCTCAGCTCAGGCTTTTGTGTGTACCTGGGGATCTCATCCAAGTGCTGGTTTTCTTCCCTTGTTCACCAGAGCTGAAGTAGCAAGTTTGTTAGTAGTTATTTTGTCCTGATTCTTTTGTTTTAAGGATGGTGATTATTTTTTTTTCCAAAAGGTGGACATTTGTGATTTACTAACACTATGGGTTAAAATCCTTCAGTAAATAGACACCAAGGCACTATGTGATAGCTCCTTCCTGGATAATAAGATCATAAAGTATATACAAAACAGCATCAAAGGAATTTAAAACCCATGAGGTTTAAACAACAGACTATTAAATACAAATCTTGCTACCCAGAGGTGTGCAAACAATTTATTTGTGTTCAGTGCAACACTGTACAGGGGAATGGGTCTGCAGTTGTGTTTCTTTACAAGGCCAATAAACGGTTTGTCAGCTCTGGTGAGCATTTATTTTGTATCCAAAATCCTAATGTAAAAAATAATAACAGTTTTACTCTTTCTGTTTGTGGTGGAGTCCCACTCTGACAGATCAGAAATACCAGTGAACAGGTACAGATGGGAATGAAATATTCCTCTTAGTTGAAATCTGTGGGCTGCATAAAAGGATTTTTTCCCACTGCCCAAAGAGTTCCTTAGGTCAGACAATCTGAAGACATATTTTTTTTTGTTTACTAGTCCAGCTGGCACAACAGATTGCCTTGTTGAATTAGCATGTCCTAAAATAAAAAAGGATTTGATTGAATATGATGGTACAGGCAGTAGAACAAACAATGCTATAATAAAATACACTAACATACTTCTCTGTTTTATAGTGAATGGATCTGAGACACAGAGAGGCCTTCATGACTTCTGGAGCTTTTTGCATTAGGTATTTTTATACGAATCTCAGTAAGAAGCAAATCAGCATATGTGTTGCCAAATTAAAACAGAAAGCTATCAACAAATTAACATCTTTTACACAGAACTCACACAAATACCACATTTTTCTATCTTGTGTTATTGCAAGAACAAAATTGCATAGACCATTTGCTGGCACTTTCTGAATTTTCCAAATAATGCTTTGTCTTACAAATAATTCAAGTAGTTCCCTCGATTTCATTTCACCCAGTAAGTGTTTACATGTAGTGAGAGGAAAAACCCATGGATCTCAAAAATATGAACAACGACATAATCATCTGACTGAATAACAGTTCAGCAAGGAAACATATTTGTTTTATTTTTTATACTCTCTGTAAGGCTGTTTTCCAAGTGTTTCTGACAAAACATGTAATTTGATTCAGGTCATTCTTCTGAAGTGGAAATGTCATTTGTGCTCTTCTTCCCCTTACACCCTGTATTCCAGAACTGTAGATGTAGATTTGTTTCCTAAATCGTAAGTACTTTGTTTCTAAAATGCTGAAAAATATGCTTTCAGTAATGCTCTTTAGGAGTAATACAAAACCCAGATGCCCAAGGAGGTGTGTGGCCTTTTGGGTGCCTCACTGGCAGACTCGGCTGTATTCCTGGCAAGTGGAGCCCATGCCGGCCACTGACAAGTAGAGCTTTCCATCTGGACACACACAGATTTCATAGAGCCCCTGAGAAATCCCAGATCCACCCCTTGTACCCTCAGGCAGCTTGGGCAGACGCACGGTTTCAGCATCCAGCAAAAGCTGTGTGGGAAAAAGCAGGAGAAACGAGGTTATTAGAGATGGTAAAGCAATAATGAGACAAGTTGAATTTGGCTAGGCAGAGGCTTAAGAACTGCCTTTTACACAGGACTTGTTATATACAAAGTTTCTCTGAGCCCTAGGCTCTTGGCAGACATAAACAAAGGACAGGAATAAGCTGGTGCCCACCCTCTTCTTAGCAGAGAACTCATGAAGTTCAGCAAGGCCGAGTGCAATGTCCTGCACCTGTGTTGGAGCAATCCCCAAAATGGATACAAGCAGGGTGATAAATGGATTGAGAGAAGCCCTGAGGAGAAAGATGTGGGGGTACTGACAAATGAAAACCTATGTATGAGCCAGCAATGTGCGCTTGCAGCCCAGAAAATCAATCATATCCCAGGCTGCAACAGGAGCAGCATGGGCAGGGGCAAGGGAAGGAATTCTGCCCATGCAGCTCTGCTCCAGTGAGAGCTCACCTGCAGTGCTGCATTAGCTCTGGGGCCCCCAAAATAAGAAAGACACTGGTCTGTGGAAGTGAGTTAAGAGGGGGGACACGAAGATGCTCAGAGGGATGGAGCACCTCTCCTATGAGGAAAGGCTGAGAGAACTGGAGCATGGAGAAGAGAAGGCTCTGGGGAGACCTCATTGCAGCCTTCCAGTAGTTAAAGAGGGCCTACAAGAAAGCTGGGGAGGGACCCTTTATGAGGCATACTGGAATGTTTTAAACTGAAAGAAACTATCATTTAGATTAGATATAAAAAAGAACTTCTTTCAGTGGTGAGGCACAGAACAGGTTGCCCAGAGAAATTGTGGATGACCCATGCCTGGAAGTGTTCAAGGCCAGATTGGATTGAGCTCTGAGCAGCCTAGTCTATTTGAAGGTGTCCCTGGCCATGGCAGGGGAAATTGGACCTGGATGATGTTTAAGGTCCCTTCCAGCACCATTCACTCCATGATTCTAAGGTAAGTGACAGGGTCCATGCCTGTGCACAGAAGAGCAGGACACAAGCACTGCTGCTGGACCCAGGTCTATCCTGGCCTGAGAGCTGAGGCCTCACCATGGAGCCAGCTGGTTATGGATGGATGTGGGTTGGTCTGTAGTTCCTCTGTGGAAGAACTGGCACAGTACAGCCTTGCAGAGGGGATAAATAGGCTGCCTGCTGTTAATGATGTCTGCAGAGCTTCACTCCTTAATTTTGCTACTCTGGGGCTGCGTCTGCTTCTGAGCCAAGGTTCCCCACTGGGGTGCCTGGGAATCACTGTGCTAGTAGGGAGCTAAGCAGTATCCAAGTTTCATTAGAAAGCATCTCTCTAAGCTAATACAACATTATGTCTGTTGGTAGTATTATTTGCATAAATAAAACTTTTATTATTGGCACTAATAATTTTAATATCCTGCTACCTAAAACCTGAGGAATTAAATTAACAGAACTTGAAAAAAAAGACTTGAAGTTACAGTCACACAGAAGATCAACCACAGTTATGGAAAAGAAGGGCTTGTACTCACCACGCCATCACTGCTGTGTAGTTTGATATCCATCTGGGAAAGCGCTTCAATATTCCCAGCTTGTGCTTTAATATTAATTCCTCGTGGTGCGTCCATGCTCAGAGATCGAGTTGGTGATTCCAGCCTAAAAGTAGGAGCAGAAAATTGGACAGTAGCACCATCTCATACATTCCTTTATTTTAGAAAAATAAGTAAACATTGAACAAGCTCTTGCAGGCTCTGAAGTCATACAAAAGATGCATTTTTCCTTTCCTTCAGGCAGACTTGATTAAGGAGGCAGCTATTTTGAAAACCAACAAAGGATCCCAAATGAAAAATACAGATTAATTCATAATGCAAATGCAAGGTATTATTTCATACATAACTGCAGATTATTTCAGTATAATAGTAACCTAATCTATTAACCTGAAACACAGTTTTACATTAGTTTCAAATTTTTTTCATTTTTGACATAATAAGACATTGAAATAAATACAATTAATACATTCTGGAACTTTTTAAAATCAACGAGATTTCTGACACTGCAATTAGCTAGAGTGAGATGTCACTATTTGTGTGTGTGTGTGTTGTTTAACTAGATGACATCTGAAACTTAAAAACTGTTAATTTAATTTAACTGTTAATATAAAAATTATACAGTATAACAAACAGGGAGTTGCAAACTCTGCAGTGCCACAAGATGGCAGGAAGGCACTGTATTATCTGAGTAATCACCTTGTCGGATCAGCTGTGCAGGAATAATGATTTTAGTTTTCAAAGAGATAAGGCTTTGTTTCTTCACAATTTTGGTATCATTTCCATGCTAAGTAGAAGTACTAACTAAAAATCATGACAAGGAAAGAAAAACCCAATCCTAGCAAAAAGCTAGTGATTATGTTGCTTCTTTTGACCATTACCTAAAACTGCTTCATCTGGAGGCACTGCAGGATCAGAATTGATACCTATTAAATTTTACTTATGAATATTCACTCACCTTTCCTGAAGACACCAGCCAATACTAAACAGGTGAATATGAAGGCTAGAGAAAGTGAGACAGCAGTGGTCCCTGTTTACATGTGCTTTCCTATTCTCTGGACACATACCAAAGAATGTGGGCTGCATCCACACTGCAGAACAGACACACTAGTTCCCAAGCTACTGCGTTTTCTAGAAATGCAGAGGGGTGTGTGTGTTTGTGCATGCACTCCCAGCAGATGTTGTCCTGGCTCCACAGGTGCTCCACAGCTGCAGACTGGGCGAGTGGAAGCTGTGCCCAAGTAGGTCCTTTACTGGGAATGCATTGTGTAGTGAGTCCAGACTCTGACTGCAAATTATTGGCAGGAATAAGCTGTCTAATTTACTGAGACTAAAGTCTTCATTTTCTTTTTGTTTTCCTGTTACTTCATTAAAACCAGAATGTAAAAGAAGACAGTTTGTGCTTGTGTGAAAGTTCAGTTGTATTTTTGAGTTCTGAAGAAGCTAAATCCAGCTGATAACTTAAAACCTAAATCCATGATATCTAAGCACAGTCACTGAAACTTCATTTTTTATCCTCAAATCTGAAAATAGCTCAAGCAATATTGGCTTATCACTGCTGGCCAGAGTTAGCAGAAGATTCTATCTTCTCTGATCTTGAAAGGTCCCTTCCAACCTAAACCATTCAACAACTTTACATTTCTATGATCTGCCTCTCCCTGACACCTCCTAGCTTCATCACCTTCAATTAGTTTAAACTCCAGACTGATAAATAAATAAAATACTAACAATGGGTAAATGCATCATGGCCCCATATTGAGACCATATCCACAAAACAATTTAATGCCTCACCCCATGAACCTGAGATAGCACAAACTTCAGGCCTGATTATGCTGTGTACCAGGTAATGAGAATGAGTTCTGAATCAGACAACCAATATAGTATTAGTAATCTTTATTATGCAGTGTTTGGAATCTAACAACTTTGGTATGAATTTTTGCTTTAGATCTCTAAATTTATACCTCTATGAAATAGAAAATCAGCTCTTCCCTGAGTGATTAATGTGGGTGGTCTGCTTCATGGGAATATTTTTCAGGGTGCATTTGTATGCATAATATACTGAAAAATTAAAAAAGTTTCTATTTTCAATCTTTAAAATTTAATGTATTTTCATAAATTAGTGTCAAAGTAGTTAAATATAACTTTGTCATAGTTTGTCTAACAAAAAGCTTTAAAGTCTCAAATACCTTATGTTCTTTTGCAATGCATTTCACCTACATAAGCAAACTATACGTAGGCATAATTTTTTATTTTTAAACTCCATTAAATATCACAAGACAGCAGACTGGGACAAACTTCTGAGAGTATATCAGACCTGGACTTTAAAAAGCAATCAAACACAAGAGAAATATTTCTTACTTTCTACAAAAATTAATGCTGGCACGAAGCCTACAGACTTCGGAAGCACTTAGATTTATGATATGACATACACATAATTTAAATTACATGGCAGGATTACATTTGCTATATTAATCACAAACCTAAATTTCTGCTGTTTATTCAGGTCCTATTTCTAGATTAACTCAGCCTGGATTTGCCTAATTAAGCACGTCATTGAAGCTTCCTGGCAATGCAAAATGTTGTGAATCAGAGATGTGAACTGTAATATGTGAGATTCTAGCAAAGGCAAGAGTCAATAACACTAATGATGCATTTCTCTGTACAGTATTCAAAGGTTTGTGTCTAGAGTCCAGATGCACTCAAAGGGAAATGGGCACCTTTCTAGTGTAGAAACAGCCTAAGTTGAACCTTGACTTTGAATGTCCCTTCTAGCCTCCACACTGATGTGCGTCTCTCAGGTGTCCTGACAAAACAAGAATTCAGTTGTTTGCAAATGATGGAGGGTGCTTGGAGCGTAAGAGGGAAGAAATTAATTGTCTTAAGAGTTTTTGCTCACTTTATATTGTTTGAATTTTTGCATTAGAATGATGAGGGAATATATTGTTACCAGTCACTTTATATTTTTTTTTAAACTTACAGACACATGAATTACATTTAAGAGGATGAAGTGAATGATCTTTTCCATCTAGGGGAATTAATCTATGTAATGTGCTGTCCTAAATGTGACATCTGTCACAGCCTCTATCTCACTTGGGAAGATGGATTCTGTACTTATGAGTAGCTTCTAGGTACTGCAGTAGCTGCCAGGGTCAATTAGCAAGGGGTGCAGTGCAAGAGAAATTGATCTGGGCAGCACAATATTTGATGCCAAGGACCTGACAGCCCATTATGTGTGTCCTGAGGAGAACTCTGGACTAGGGGCTGCCAACTGGATGCCCAGAAAGGTTAGAGCACATCAGGTGTTCTCCATGAGATCACAGCGTTCAGAATAGTTTAACACAAATGTCACCCTGTCTATGTCCCCCAAACCGTTCCACAATGAAAATCAAGATGTGGAGAACTAACAGGCCATGGGGAGATTTCTCTCCCAAGCATGTTTCTAATTTGAATTTAGACACTCAAGTACACATACCCACAGATTGTAAGGCAAAGCAAGCCACACTCGGGCCCACTTGCAGAATAGTTACTTTGCCTTCACCCTGATCCCTGCAGCCTGAGAAACTGCACCATGTCAGCTTCTGAAAGCCAGGGAAGGGTGAGAGAATAGGTGGTCCTTGGTAATATTTTACAGCTGTCATTTGCTGTTTATTGGTTCTCCACAGTCCACTGCAATTGATTACAGCAAAGATAATATTTACTTGTTGGTAAGAGTTCCAGGAGTCAACTATACTGTCATGTCTGGCAGCCAAAGAAATTTGGTGCTGAGATGTGCTAAATAATTCATGAAGGTCTGTGTGAAAAAATATTCTGAGGGAACCTCGACAGCATCCAGGCTCTGGATCTGAAACCATCCCAACAACTAAAAGGCTTGGAGAGTTCCCTTTTCCTATAAGCATGTTGCTAACTTGTGGAGATGTCAGATCACCTGAAATTGCTCAGTTGGCTGTTAGGGAGGATGTGAGGGCAGGGACAGCCTGCAGCAGTTCTGGTAAAGAAGCAGGTGACACTGCCTGTGCATGCTGCAGGAATATTGATCTCTTTTTTCATCCTGGTCTGGCAGGAGTCAGAAGGATGCCTTACAGATCTTTAAAGTACCACAAGGTATTAGAAAGCTAGTTCTAGCACTGAAGAAAGAGTACCACAAGTTTCCTACTGCACTTTGGGGTTGCTTGACCTCTAAAAGCAGGACTGAGGAATCAGCTTGCTCTTGGGTAATTGTTTATTCTTTCCTTCTGACCCCTTTTTGACCTTTCCAGCTCAGGAGTCATCATCTCTCCTGAATTCAATGGGAAGAGAATTCAGTGGTATGACCTTAGACAGAAGTTGCCCATCTGTATGCATTCTTCCCAGCACCTGTCTAAGGAAGATCAGGATTACTGTAACTGGACTGAACAGGTCCGGGATCAACACTAGCTCTAATTTTGTAGTTAACTCAACAATTGTGCATCCCTGGAAGTGTCCAAGGTCAGGTTACACAGGGCCTTGAGCAACATGGTCTAGTGGAAGGTGTACCTACTCATGACAGGGGGCTGGAAATAGATGACTTTTAAGGACCCTTGTAACCCAAACCATTCTATGATTCTATAATCAAAACATCTTACATCATCAGGTAAGCAAGAGACCCTCATATACCTTTGGTGTACAAAAAGAAATCCTGCCATGAACACCGGCCCCAGAATTCAATTGACTTTGTAAAGGTTTAAGGGAAACAGAAATTAAATTATGATGATTAAACAATAAATAACTATAGTATTTTTTTTATTAAAAAATGACTAGAGGTCATGGAGCAAAGGATGAATAGAAAAGGCAAGAAATGAAGAGGAAAAAAAAAAAACCCACGAGGGAAAGAGGGGAAAAAGGAGAATCTTTAACCTGTCAAGGAACTACTGTTTTGAAAGGCAAAAAAGCAACCTAGAGGATTCTGTGGGCTTAATTGGCCTTGGTTCTCTGTAGATGTCTGCTTTGATCCCTGCTTTTTGAATGTACATTAACCTTTAAAAGGCAATAGGAGTATATTGACTTTTTGATTAGTCTGAAAGCAGTCCAATTCCCCAGCCATGCAGCTAGACATTGTAAGAGAGTAAACCACAGGCAGAGCATGCACTAGTCACACAGAAAAAAGAGATTGTCAGCATTTATTTATGGTGCAGTACACGCAATTTCAAACCATATCCTTTCTTTATGAGGAATCTGGATTCCTGTTGACATGAGCTGAGCAAAACTGGGCTGGAGCTCCAGAGGTGGAGAGTGAGCAGCAGGCATGGAGTAATGACTACTGCCAATCCCCACCCATATTCACTTATCTCCCAGCAGCTTGCTGTTTTGACGTCAGGTGAGTGGGGATGGAAATCAGGATGTTGCAAGAACATGATTACCCAAACTTGAGCATCTTGGTGTTCTGCCTTGTGGTTTTGGCTGCTTGCCAGATGGTCCAAAGGCAAAGAAGGACAAAACAACATGACTGAGATCTCAGTCTCGTTATAAGCCTCATTTCTGTATTTTGTAAAAGCATTTTCTTTGGAACAGCTCCTAAAATTACATCTCCTTGCAAGAGGAAAAATGAGTTTCACAGCATATTGCATCAACTGTGTCTATCTTGAGGACACGGAAGTATCAGTATTCAACAGTAAACTGTGATAGCTCTTACTGAATGTCAAAGAATAGAAAATACTAATGACTCATTAAATCTTCTTCCCCGGTAAGTTTCTGTGTAATGAAAATATAGCGGTTACTTAGTCAAGCTTTAGCACAAAATTCTGATTTGACATAACTTCTATAAATCTTTCAAATGCTGACTGATTTTTTTTTCTAAAATGTCCCATTTTGCATCACACCTATTGAATTCCTTCATTAAGAGGTGGAATAATCACTTCCCACCTGGATGGTATTGTCTTCCATATTGCCTTCATTCAATTTGGTATTCTAAGTCTGAACTTCACTGACTTAAACTAAATTAAACATAATGAGAAAAATTGACTGAAAAACTGCATCCATTTTTCCTTGTCAAGCCCATTAGTTGGTCAATGGTTATAATCTATCTCCCAATTTTTGTAGCATAGTTCAAAAAAATCATTTTCCAAGGACTACTGCCTCTGGGACTTGCCTGAACTAGGACACATATTCTGTTTTAGTAAGACCAGTGTCAATATCTACATCTCCTATATACTGAACACTAAGTTAATTTATTATTTATACCACAATAAAATGTAATAGTCAAACCAGTATATTTTTAATGAATCAAAATTTAACAGCAATTATCTCAAAATTTAAAGTAAGGAACATTTAATAATTTTCTATCAAGTGAATCTGGCTCTTCCATTGCAGAAAAACCTACAGGAAAACTTAAGAGTAGCATGAGATACAGATTAATATTAAAACTGTGCTTTCAACTTAACCATGCCAAAACTATTAACTCAAATAAAGGTTTTGTGCCTGTAATAAAAAAAAATCACCAGTCTCCTGTGAAAATAGAGAAAAGTTGTCTGATAACACTGTAAGAAAACACATAGGGTACAAGTGAATTCAGAGATACATACTATGAAAACATCTGTTTAGAGGCAAGTGTACATGCACAGGAACTCCATTAGAGAAAAATTATTCAGTTGGAATATAAGCAGCTGTTCATAAAGCACCTAATTTTTCCAGGAATTCTGAAGTTTTAAAAAAAAAGTCTTCAGTGATCCCATATTGTAACTTAAAGACTATAAAATGATAGAACAACCTGTTCTAAATTTGATTTAAAAAGTAACCTGTTTTTTTTGGTTTTTCTGTTTATTGCTTAAATGCATTAATGAAAATGTCATTTTGGAAGGTCCATCATTTTGCCTCCAATCACTTGGGGATGGCTCAAAATGTGCTGTGCTTTGCTGGCAGCTTGTAACACCTCTGACCACTGAAAGTAGACAGAAATGTCTATTTTCTGAAACATCCCAAATACTTTCATAACAGCAGAAGTACCCTGAAATAACTACAAAATGCTGTAGTAGGCTCTGCTTTTCTTGGTAATCTTCTTTCTCTGGACAATCACATCCATGCACAAAGACAGTCATGAAACACAAGTCATTACTAATTGCAGTTCAGGCCTTCTGTATGGCATGTATAATACTGCTGCAGGATCCATTCTTTTCATGTATATTAGACTCTCCTCCCAGAAGCCTCTCTTGGTAAGGCCTAGGAGCACTTCATTACTCAACCATTTCAGGGCTGAGCTCTCATATCTGGAGGTTAAAAAAACCTCACTGAACCACTTTCATATTTCCCTTCCTCCTAACTCTTGGGAAGGAGTTTTCGTCATACACAACACAGCTGGGCTTACTGAGCTTGGCTGGGGTGAAGGGGAGTCACTGTGAAATTACAAAATCATGTAATGGAGAAACAATGAAATCAGATCACAAATACTCATTAAGCTCAAATAAGCAACCTATAGGGAATGCTAAAACAATCTAAAGCTAAAACAATCTTGTAATGACCTTTTGGAATATTGAGCAATGGCAGTAATGGATCTTAGACTCTTTATGCTTTTTACATTAAGACAATCATTGTGAGAAAATAAAATCACAATTAATCAGATTCTATGGTAAGTTTAATTTTCTGTAGATAAATTAATCCATTTATCCTTATTTATGCCTATATTTAAATAATTTTATCCATGGACTTAATATAAGCTTATAGCGCCAAGATCTTGGATTTGGAGGCAAGTCTGTTATGTGCCCCAGTGCTGCATCAGGGTGTCTATTTTTTACCTATTCCAACATCAGAGAAACCAACCTGGACTGTGTTCCTCTAATGATGTATGTGCTAAGGACTCCATGACAGAAAAGCACTAACAATAAAAGGCTTTCTCATTCTATTGTGTTTCAGACTGTGGGCAATCTGATGACCTCAGATTAGAAGAAAAGAGAGATTGTGCTATTTTTTCTGATACATATTTGAATAATCATAAGCTTTAAGAAATAAGTCAGTTAAAGGAGGACATTGGAGATGAGTGTGCAGTGTAGGATAGAAAACCAGAAAAATGTTCAAAACAAGAATTACAGGAGCCAAGGGAAGAACTGTAGGAGATAATAAATATAAATGTAGATACACGGGGTGCACAGTTATCAAGACTGGTATAAAAAAGAAATCTGAATTTCATGCAGAAGATATAGAGAAGGTTTTGAAGGAAGAAGATATTCAGAAACTTGATAGCAAGGAGAACACTTAGACTATTTGAAATTCTCCAAGTTTTTAGTGAGTATAAGACAACCATGGATTTTACCAACTAAGAAAAGATACTTCTTTTAGGTAAATATGATGTTGTCATGACTTTCCTGAAAAGAAAAAGTCATAGCATTCCAAGCTAATGATTAGCTTGGAAGGACTCATTACCTCATGCCTGATATCAAACAAGAACCAGTAATTGACAGCCATTTCCTAGTCACATGGTTATATAAACCATGATTAGCAATTTAGATGAATTTATGAAATACTAGGTTCCAAGTGGAAAGCCTTTATTCTGCAACTTGAAACATTTCCCAGCGCAGTGCCTGATTTCTTATGATGAATTTTCATTTCCTCAGCCATTAACCAAATATGGTGTAGTTGTCAAGTGTACAATTCCTAAAGAAATGCCATTGATCCCCCATTCCTCCAAAATTAACAGAAAGAAAGAAGTAGTGCTAGAGCATAAATAATCTGTTCTCTTTTAGATATCTCTGTAAAATGCCCTCACAATACCTGTTGCCTTCCACCAAAAGTGATGAGATGCAGTACACATATCTTCACCTAGATGTCCAAATAAATTTAATCAACTCCACCTGAACACCTACCCAAACAGTTGTAAACCCCTGAGGCCATGCTCCAGGAATATTAGTTTCTGTGTGGGTGGCTTGTGGGAGGATCCCTTTCCACTTCAGTGGATGAATGAATGAATGATTTTGCTTGCAGAGAGAGGAGTATTCTAAACCTGGATGGACATCTGAGATGCATCTGCTTATTCTGGGAACACAGAGGTCCTCTAGCTTTGGACTCAGTTGCATGAATGCAGCCTAAATATGTAAGAGATGAATGGTAACCAGGAGTGTGTGCTGAACCATCAGTTAAATCACATGCATGAACAATGAAGAAACAATTTAGAATCAGCAAAAATGTTAGGCAAATGCAGATGAAGGGGTTTTTGTAGGTTTTTGTATGTGTTCACTTTTTAGTGCTACTCCATATGCAGGAAGCACAGTTGATTTTTAAATAAATAAATCTACTGGGCTTTTTTAAGCTCATTTTGACTTATGCTAAAAATGATCGAGGATAATGATCAAGGGCAGAAGAAGCCCTGCATTCTTTTGGGGTACCATTCTTAAATATTGGGAGTATCTGCTGCTCTTGAACGTGTCAGCTGGTGTTTTATTCAGCATTTTTTTCTTTAATTTAAATAAAAAAATTCTTAGCATAGTTTTATTTCTTGAAATAAAACACGTTCCAAGTTACTTGTGTATTTATGTTGTAAATCTGAAATGCGTGGCAGCAGATGATTCCAGTAAAGCTCAGTTATGAGATTCTGGATTCAAGGGAATTGTTCAGCATAAGTACAGCAGGCACTAACACTATTTACGGCTTAGGGGGGATCTCTGTGCACAAGCACAATTACAAAGCCAGATTTGAATAACAGATGTTTCCAGCTCCCAAGGTTTTGGTTAACAGAATTTTTTTTTTTTAATGTAAGCCACATAAAAGAAGTGCTCAAAGTTCTAGGACAAATGCATTTACCTGTTCTCTTAAAAAAGGAATAAAACAGTTCCCAGTTTTAATGGCACTTTGAAAAGGCTCTAAAAGCAATTTTAAACAACATTTATAACGTATTCCAAAACACAGCAGATATGATTATCGCCGTGTACTTATTTGTTTATTAGTTCCCCATCCATTTTAAATATTGAGGTGTTTTTTCCTGTTTGCCTACTGTCACTCAATGCAGAGTTGCTAAAGGAATGAAGACTAAAGATAAGACTAAGACATGATTAAAATAGAAGCCTCTTTCAAGACTGACAGTTGTGATGAAGAGTGGTAAGAGCTAATTCAAAAGAGGTCTCTGTGATGACCTCAATTTTATGATGTGCTGACTCTCCAGGTAATTAAAAATGACCAAGGCCCCAGTGAATGTGATTAAATCTGTCACATAACAGATGTTTCCAGCATAGCTATCTTTTTCAAATTACTTTAATAATATTATAAAATAACGTCTTGTATTATAAAATTTTAATCTCATATAATAACAGCACTTGCATCATTGTTGTAAAAAATGGGGTTAGCACTTTCCTTATGAGTAGTTTCATAAAACTACCTTCCAGGCTGAAATTTGCCATGCCTTTCTTTTATACGTATCTCAAGCAATTTTTTATTTAATATGCTGAAACACAGCAATATTTCAAGTAACTGGAGTTCTTCAGTAAATGCTGTTTATAGTGTCCACATGTTCTCCACAAAAACAAACACTCAAGTGAAGAGGCTTCGCTGAAAAGCAGGTCATACCCTTTCTTTCTTGTGATTGTTAGTACAGTGGCTGACTGTGCCACACTGTCATCAGATTCCTCACAACTGAAGTATCACAACTGTGCACACAGTCCAAGGGAGAGGGGAAAGAGTGAGAAGTGATGGTGTACATATGCAATGCATCTTGGAAAAGCTACTCTTAGCAGGAAATGCTCCCTTTTCTTTTCCCAATGTTTCCCACACCCACCTCCTTATGGTGGGTGTCTCCTGTTTCCTGCCTCCTCCTCAGTTCTCTTGATATATGTGCAGAAATGTATGTAGGTGAAAGATAATGTAAGGCATGATCTGCTCAACTCAGTATTACAGCTTGGATCAGTGACAGCACAATCAGGCTTACAAACAGGGCTCCAGGTGGTCACCTGCAAGGTGGTGTCTAAAACTGTGACAATCACTAACAAAGTTTTCACAGTGGCTTGCGCTCTGGTGGAATATGCTGTAATTACTGGTGACAAGTTCACTGTAGGAAACTCACTGAGCAGTCTGACATTGTCAGGGACCCAGTTCAACAGGTGCAGTAATCATCATAGCTTTGCTATTTGTGCTACTGACACAAGCAGCCATGGAAAATACTTAAATGGCTGCCCCATGTTTCTGTTTCTACAGCAGAAACAACTTTTATTGGTTTTAATGTGTTGAGTGACATCTCTGAAAAACTGAGGCTTTAGGAAAGACATCAGTCATGTGACTGGAGGAAGTGAAAGTAATTTATGACAGTGCTTGCAAAATTCTTTTCACTAACATTTACAGGTAAAATCACTGCTTACAAGACAACCAGATGTGATGCAATACACAAGAATTTGCTAAAAGAGTTTTTTTAAAATACCCAAGTCAGAAATGCTTCTGAAAAGATGATCAACATGATGCCCTGTACTATCCAATCCTTCTAAATGACACTTTTTTACACACTTGAGTCCATCAGATGAATGGAAATAAATTCTTTAAAGCTTCCAAAATACATATTTTATGGTATTCTTAGTTAACCTGATTACGAAAAGTATATGAATGCAAATTTATATCCATCAAATTAAGGCCAGGGCTCATAAAATCACACTGCAGTAGAAATATCTCACTAGTCAGGGAGTAGAGGTGCCTTGCAACACTGAATCATAACCATATTCCTACTTTCTATTATGTAATTCATTCTCTTCTGACTGACTGGGCTTTTGATTTTCATAATGAATGCAAATCAAAATGACTTTACGTCAATTGGTTAGATGGTATTTTTAAGCAATTAGCATGCAAGCATTAGTATAACAAATATGATTAAACAATTATTTGGCAAATGCTTTTCCCCTGGTTGCCTCCTATACATTTCTCTACATTTCCTTCATAATTCTTACTCATACAGCCATAAAACTTGACAAATTCAGTTTCCAGCTTTCCCTCCTATTACATAGTTTAACCATAGCAAATACTTCAAGTGCAAAAGGAAAAAATAATATCAATGGGGACTGGAAAGGATAAAAATAAGACTTCAGAAAGAATCTGAGAGAAGTAGAAACTGTAAGTACATCAGTAGTTATTGGATGCCACAGAACAGATGTAAAATTAAAGGGTGTATGTCAATTATGAATATATAGACAGGGAAAAGTCTACTATTAGTACAGTAATCTAGCCTAACCAGATACCTAGAAACCATACAATTGTCCTTCAAATTATCAATATTCTGTAACATGTCAGTCACATATCTGTATCTATATATATTTATGCTTTTAAGTGTTGGGACAGATATTTCAGTTAAATATAAAACAATGCTTCCTTAGTTACACATTTAAAGTTTTATTTAATACCAATATTAAACATTTGTTTAGAATACATCAGTTTCCCTGGGGAATATTGAAATATTTTCAGTATATACCCATAAACCATTAAATATACCCATATTCTGGTAACATATATCTCTCTCTATAAATTTATAATCATACTCTGCAAAAGTTGACTCTCTGGAACAGTGATATCATTCCTGCTATAGAGCTTCCCAAAATCAAGAATAGTGGAATGATGTGGATCATTCTGAACTTGGACGTAAACCCTCAGTTAAAAGACAGTCTGAATACCACAGGCTGAGTGTACTAAAAGTGATTTCCCACAAGATTTGTGCTCAGAAGGCACAGTTGTTGGCAGTCAGACAGCCATACACAGCAAATATGAGAACAAAGATAGTACTAATTTGTAAGCGTTATATTCATTATTCATAGTATACAGTTAGTTGATAAACGGAAAAATGCCATATTTGTAAGCACATTTTTTTAAGTTTGGGAAATGCAAATGCTCAGCTCAGAAACATTGTTTGAGATTTAAAGAGTTTTGTTGATCCACTGTTTTCCCTTAGAAAACCACAAGCCATGTAGACCACAAGAAACAAACGGAAAAAAAATGACAAAACTATGTATGAACTCCATGTTATTCAAGGATACAAAAATTTAGGAGGAATACAGGAATAGGCTAAATAATATTCTAAGCTGTTTTAAGTTATCAGAAAAATATGTTAGCATCAGACTGGAAAAATGTCTAAAATTAGACGCCAGTTTTCACAGAGAATATTATTTGATAACAGGGGATATAAAGAGGTATGTGTGCTGGCATGAAACTCGGGATAATATCAGAGGAGGCTATTTCCAGTGCTTAACATGGAACCTGGGGAAAAGATGGCTTTTAGGGAAGTCTCTGTCTACAGCATCTACTTCCAGTAGTTGCTGTTACAGATTTTTGACCTACGTTTTAGGTCACAAGGTATGTGTCTGAACATGAGCTTTCCTAATTCTGTTTAAATTCAGGTTTTTCTGGGAAGGAAGACGTTAAATCTCTGTTTTCCATTAAATCTTTGCTGTGATCCAGTTCCAGGTGTCAGCTAAATAAATTCTTAGGAAGCACCAGGAGACCTGACTGAGGCAAGGTGCCAAATACATACCAAAGTCCAAGGCCTCACAAAGAGCCATGGAAAAGGCTAAAAAATAGCTTGGCAGGAATAAAGAGCTGGATCATAGCAATCACTGACATATTTCTGTTCTCACTATGACAATTGGCTGTTTTCAACCAGGTGCCTCCTCAATGGTATTTGTCAGGGAAGGATATTTCCTGGATATATCCAAACCTCCCTGGTGACTCTCAACACGTCTTTGAGATGTCTGTTGGATGCTTCTTACATGCAAGGCCCCGTTTTTAGGTGTCCAGCTGGTCCTAAAGTCTTAACAAATTTTGTAAATGAAAACCGTGGATCTTACTTAGATATAGGAAGTCCATTAAAGGAATTAAAAGTAGGCAATGCTATTTTAAACTTAGGAAAGCTACAATCTTGAAATGTAGGTTTTGTTGTTTTAATTCTTCCTACTAGTTGGAAGTAAGTGCGAGCACATCTCTTTTTCTTTATGAGTGAGTCAAAAATTCTATCTTTTAGACTGAAAAGGACTCTATAATTTTCCTTCAATTTGCAAATGAAAAGACAGTCACTGACCACAGTATAATTGCACTGCTCTATCTCAATAAGTTAGCTATAAAAAGACACGTTTGTTCTAACACACACATCTCTTTGTTTCCAAAAAAGCAGTCTATCTTGAAATTCGGCATTTGGACAAGAAAGCCAGCAGAATGTGTAATTCAGAGGCCATTTGTGTCAGCTTTGTTTGAAATCCTACTCTAAATCTGAATGACAGAGAAAGAATGTGGCCCCCATTCATATGACACGAGCTGAAAAATTACGAGCATTAACAGCTTTCCAGTCATCTCCTTGAAACCTGCAACTCCATTTGTAGTGGATAGGGTTTCTCAAAACACTATTCCCCACATCTAATGCTTCAGACCATGGCATTTTGTAACACATTCATCCAGCATATCACATTCACATGGCATAGCACAACCGCTGAAGGAAAACAAAGGAAAAATAGCAGAAGATTAATAGATGGTGAAAGTGTGGAGATAAGGCTGAGGTAAGCAAATATATTATATTAACTATAACTCTGTGCTCACTACGCTAATCTGGAAAGGAAGCATCTTCAAATCTGAAATAGGAAAGTCATACCTAAAATTGCATTTTAAATGTTCATATTGAAGTACTTTTCAGTGGGTAGGTACCTGTATTTAACTGTGTGGAATGAAACAGAGTATTTGTGACGCATTATATAAATTTTTTTGGTAAATTTGTCTGAACTCCTTCACAACAGAATGCATGAATTTTGCTTATGCTGACATTTAAGGTTACCCTTGAAAGTAACCTTTTTCCAGCTTGACAAAATGGTCTTCTCTGCCTACATCTTCATTTACCATCTGCACTGCAGACCAGTACATTTCCTTCTTAAACCTTCCCAGAATCCCTTCATGAAAAAATGAAATCATTGCCATCTCTGCTTTCAAACTTGACACTGATTATGAAAGAAAAAGAAAATAAATTAAAGGATTGAGGTATTCTGAACTTCTCTGGGTAAAGGCCTACCAGGAGAGGAGAGAAAAGAGGGATATTTTACAAGGGCATGTAGTGATAGAGCAAGGAGGAAAGATTTAGATTAGATACTGGGAAAAAATTCTTTGCTGTGAGGATAATAGGGCACTGGAATAGGATGCCCAGAGAAGCTATGGATGGTGGAGGTGTCCAAGGCCAGGCTGGGTGGGACTCTGAGCAACTTGGTCTGGTGGGAGGTGCCCATGGCAGGAAGGGTTGGACCTTGATGATCTTTAAGGTCCCTTCCAGCTCGAGCTATTCTATGCTGGCACAAGTGCGTAGTGCATGCACTGCACAGCCTAATGCCCACAAAATCAGTTTTCTTAGGGTTAAGCTAACTCAGTTTCTAGCACAGGTGTTTAGCATCTCTGGATTCATGTCAAATACAGTCACAAGTGTGTCAGTGGCCATGTTGCTAGTTCCCTGACATCACAATAATTACTAGCAAACTTCTGTTAATTCTGGAGAAGTCTGTACTTCCCCCTACTTTAACTTAATCAAAGACAGAACTGAGTGGGATTTTATGTATTACATTTGAGCTCTGCTAACAAATAGCAGCATTCCAGATCAAAATAGTTGTTTATAGTTGACATGGTAAGAAACACTAAAGAGGTAAGCTGTGAGGTAAATTCATTCATGGAGGAGAACTTTAGGAACACTTTGAATTAAGCTCAGTGTTTTCCTTCCTACTGTTATCCTATTTGAAAAAGAGGCAGAAAAATTATACTAACAATAGTTGTATATAGTCAGGAACATTGCAACTGTTGTTAAACAAAAGTGCAAATAAGAACTTATAATGTAACAGTTTATAACTGATGTAGAATAAAACTATATTAACCCTATTAAAATATTAATTGATTTTGAATTTGAAGCAAGGTAACAACCATGGAAAATAATACATACATATCCAATCAAAATTTGCAGAGAGCTTCTTGATTTTGCAATTAAGAAATTTGATTTCCTACTTCACTGAAGTTGAGATAATCACGGAAAATGTCAAATTTACAACATAATGAATCCACTTCCTACAAAACCAGACAATGTACGCTTAAAATGCAGAATATTGGTCAAAGTCTCTCACATCCAAATTCTACCGTAAGAGAAGAAACACATTTTTGAAAGTGGACATCAATATGTTAAAAATTATGCCTTGAAATCATACTGTCTTCAAATGCAAGCACAAGATAAAGTAAATCTTAAATATAAATGAGATAATCAAAATAATTATCTTAACAGTCTCTCTCTCATTTGTCGTTCTCAATTTGAAAATTCAATCAACAAGATACAGACAGTGTTTTTGAAAGCTTTCATCAGCCTCCACTACTCTCTAGTAGTTATCCCTATTAGAGAGGAAAACTAAAAAGAGAAATTATGACAAAGAAGTAGCAAACTGCCAAGGTATGAAAGGACAGAAATACAACTGTTAAAGACATCCTCTTTCATTTCTAACCTTTCTTTGAACTGGCATATAAATGAAAGATAACATGTTCATGAAGAGAATATAATTTGACTTTATTACCTCATCATAACCAGCACATTATAAACTAATTTGGGATACTCAAAATTAAATAGAATAATGCACAAAAAAAGCCTATCCTTGAATTAAGGAGCTCTGAAACATAAAAAGTACTTAAGTATGATTTTCTCAGCCCAAACTGCTTTTTAGTAATTTTTAATGGATTTTTTCTTGATTTCACTTCTTTTCCCTATTGTCTCTGAGGTTGCCCCAACCAATTTTTAATTCTCTTAATACATTAGAGCTTCATGCATTTCCAAACTTTTCTTCTTGGTCTGCTAGCTCAGATACTAGTTTTCAAAAACCTGAACCTAATTACAGGTTGATGACCTACCACAGACAAGCAACTTATATTGTAACTACGTAGAAAAAGTCATATTTCAAAGTCTTTCAAAACTGCAAAATAGAAGTTTACAGAAAATCTTTCCACAGGGGTTTTAAATATATTCGCCATCAGCAAAAACAATTCATAGTATAATTCAAAATTGCAGAACAACATATATGATTTTCCTTCAAAATAATAACTTGTCACAAAAACCAGAAAAAAAGTTATTAGCAATTCTGTGTTGAAAATCATGCATTCAAAAAATGTGAATATTTATAGCAAATAGCATTTACTTCTTAGATTTATGTATAAATTCTTACCTAAGCTGTTTAAAAGCTTCTGCTTTCACAAGTGGTGTTTCTACAGAATGTTCAAAAAGTGCCCCTTCAGGCCCTGCAAAAAAAACCAAAAGATGAAAAACATTGTAATGTAATAGCTCAAATATAACACAAAAATAGCAAGAGTGGCTTTTTTAATATGGCCATTTCGATGTTGGACATCAAGAGAACACATGTTAAGAATTAAAAGACAATTGAAATACAGCTATGTTATTACCATTGCAATATTGGTTGGACAAATACAATATAGAAGTAATGTAAATGTACAGCTTTAAATTATTAAAATAGTCTGAAGACAGATAAATTTTAAACTACTTACAGAAATAATAATAAGATTTATACAATGTAACTTTCAATACAGTTACTAGAGATAATTAAACCCATACAACATCTTTGCAAATGCTACAATCCTAAATAATCATATTTATTTTAGACTGCTCCATGCATATCACAATTTCTGTCATATAGCTTCATCAAAGATTTTCCCCTATTTACAGGCAGACTTGCTGAATATGAAATGGTGTTTCTGCAAGCAAGATGTTAATAACAATGGGATCAGATAGTTTACACCTTGATATATGTGTAGTTTCATTCCAAAGAGGAAGTAAGCGGGCACCCAGCCTCACCAGGAGCTTGCTCAGGTCTCTGTTGGACCTGAAAATCTTCCAAGGACCTCAATTTCTGCTCTCCTGAGTATTAGCATTATTTCAGTGTCACCAACCCGGTGACCACCTTCCACCTAAGCTCCACTAGGATCAGGAAATCAGCTGACGTAGGACAAAAGCCCCTCAGCAACAGTCAGCTCAAAAAAAGCAGCTGAACACCACCACCTACAGCAAGGGTGGAGCCTTTCAACTTCTGTTCCTTGGCTTTTTGAATGTACTCATCAAAAACTGGAGAGGTCTTAGGTTGAGAGATCTTCTCTGGCTTTGAGGATTCATATACCTGAGCACCCTGAGGTGAATACGTAGCAAGGCAATATATTTTAATAGTTAGGATATTAGTCAAGGTGGCTTGTCTGGCTGCTCTTTATGCCATTACCCTCTGGAAAGAATTCTGAGCTGTAGAAATCCCTGTGTTAGGGATTTGGGCTCTGTCTAGACAGAGAATGGCAATGGAGGATTAAAAGGTATGGCGTAGATGGTATAAATGTGGTATTAGATTGTATTAAATGTGGTATAAAGGGAAAAAGAGAATTAAAAATTGGTTGGGGCAACCTCAGAGAGCATGGTAAAAAGAAAAGTGAAATCAAGAAAAAACATTAAAATTAATACATTGCTGAGACAACTGATAGGAAGACTGTCTCTTCATGAGGATTGCAGGAATATTCTCAGGATGTCCTGAGAAGGCATAAAATGTGCCACTTTTTGAAAAGAGTTTTAGCTGAAATCCTGATTTCCTAGAATGAAATCTCCTTGGATGGAAGAGAAGAACACAAGAATTACTATATTAAATCACTTCACCACTTTTAGGAATCATTGATTTACTAAGCTTGAATTTAAATTTTATTTAGCTGTTGATGCTCTTATAAATTTAAATAGATTAATTTTTCTGTAAATTACAAACTGGCATGAATATAATACTGGAAAATATAAAATTTATTAATTCAAACAGAGCATTAACCTTGCTTCATTAACATTTCAGTTCACGTTCATTAACATTAAGAATATTCTGCAGCTTAAGGAATTAAAAATGTTTATCAGAAAATGCTAATTTGATACAACTAAGATATTTTGCAGGGATATACTGATACGTCAAAAGTGCAGATGTGGCACCTGGGGACAAGATTTAGTGGTAGACTTAGCAGTGTTGGGTTAATGGTTCAGCTTGGTGATCTCAAGAGTTCTTTTCCCATATAAATGATTCTATGATCCCATGATTCTATAAAGCAAGGAAGTGGTTACAGAGATAGTATCAGTTTCATGGAAATAGGGGCTAATGGAAGAAAGAGAACAGGAAACATCAGTGTTAATGTTCTGGGCACTGGCCAGATGGTGCAAAATGGAATGAAAAGGCTTATTTCTATATTCTAGAGCTGTCACCTCTAAGCACAAATAAAACCTTGACTTTAATGTGAGTAAAACTTCTTCATCAAACAGCACTAAGTTTTAACAGTATGCCACTAAAAGAAAAAAATCTCAGGGCAACCTTTTTTGGAAAATGGTCCTAAATTGATTTTCTGTCTTCATTTCCTAGTTTAACTGTGATATGACTATTACTATATTTACTATTTTTTAGGCTACTGTTTATTAAGATATTGTAATTTATTACTAAAATACACAAGAACAAGATACTAATTTTCTCCATGACAGGATTGAAGCCAGCAAGATTCATTAACACCCCACGCACCCTATCAAGCAAGGACCATTTGCCTTCTCAAAGCCTAACAGAATGTTTACTCATACCCTCAAATTGCCTCCTACTTAACTTACCTTCTGAGCAGAAGTGTTTAAATTAAACACTCACTGTCACATTGCACTTCAGCATTAGCTACGCAAACTGAAATCCTTTGCACAGAACAGTGCAAATACTCCAGATTTTTATAAAAGACAAACAAGCAGAAGGGCAAGTGGTAAACTGGAGAAAGGGTGACAGAAATATGCTTCTCCATAAAAAAACTGATGCTCTCTGCCCTGCCAGCTTTCCTTTAAGGAAAAAAAGCGTGGGTGTGGCACCTGGGATGTGATTTAGAGGTGAACATAGCAGTGTTAGGTTTATGGCGGGATGTTAGAGATCTTCTCTAACCTTTAAAATTCTATGTTTCTATGAGCCTGCCATGACGACTTTATAGAACCAGTCAATACAGTTACAAGGTGGTTTCACTGTCACCAGTGCCAGCTGAATGTACAAAACCTTCCCAGAACAAAACACAGATGTTCAGTACTGCCACAGCAACATAATAAATGCCTGCAAAATACAGGTCCTTACTGAAATAATATTGAAGAGGATGCAGTTTTTGTCCATGCTCCTTCAGGAGCAGTAATTTTCACAAAGGGCTAAACTCAGCTCCAGTTTCATATACACTGAGATGTGTCTGTGATGTAGATGTCACAGATGAGCCAAAGGCAGCGTTTCTTTGCCTCCTCCTATGTCCTTACTGTCATCTGGGACACCCTTGTGTGGCCTGCTGGCCTCCAGCTGCCACAATCACAGGAAGCATCTCCTGGAGATAAAGTGATACCATGTGGTGTCTCACACAGCCCAGGGTGTTTCACATGCAGCTGGATGCTAATGTTTGAGCATGTGAGCTCAGCCTCTATCCACTCTCCTCCAAGGGAGATGACAAGCCCCGGAGCCCTCCCCAAAGGGGAGAAGAGCATTTGGTGGGCACAAGAGCTCTGCCCGGGGCTGGTGCCGGCATCTCTCTGTGCTCCAGGGAAGTGTGACCACCCAGACCTGCCAGTGACTCGGTGGGGTATCGGAGGCACGTTCCTGGTTAAGGCTTTGCCCAGGCATTTGCTCTTCTTTGATTTGCACTGTTCTATTCTACACAGGGGCCAGAGAATGTCTGATTGAAATAGTATTAGTTGAAACATACTAATTGTAGGAAAATGACAGATGTTGGGTTGGACTATATTACTCTTAGACATTTACCTTTGTCTTGAAATATCATAAATCATACACATTTGCTCTCTGCTATATTATATTTTAGTTGAAAACTGTCAGGTTTTCTAAACATCATTACTGAGCTTTTCATCATTCACATAAATAAGGAGAAGTAAAATCAAATAGTTCGCTACACTGTACATAAAAAACTGCAAAATGTTCTTTGTGTATTTTAAGCCAAGGATTATCTGTTTTTTATGGTATGAACTTTTCAAAATTTATTTCACATTGATCTTATTCTCTATCTAAGATGTTTAAAAATAGTCTCAGTATATATTAGTGTTACTAATTTATCATTCATGCTAATAGTATCATTAAAATCACAATAATTTCTCCTTCATGCTAATAGTATCATTTAAATCACAATTTTAATAAATTAATTTGAAGCAAAGTAGGCATGAATCTCCTCTCACTTACATTAATTTTACACTGAAATAACCTCACTGACTAATGTATTTGCTTTTGAATTTTACTACAGTGTAAAAAAAAAAACCAGGCAATGTGTCTTAGTACAATATCTGCTGAAGTAAATAATTATTAATGCACTGTAAAGATTAATATTGGATGAGTGAGTCATTAATATTAGCATAACAATTTCAACTCGTGTATGAATGATTTTTACTTACTTTGAGCAGAGACAGACCTTTTCCAAATCAGTTAACAATTATGCAGTTTTTCATATCTTTGTTAAACACGCTTTTCTATTAAAGTTTAGCATCCCTTGGGCAAACAATAATTATTTGATATGGTTTCCTGGTTAAACAAAGTTGTAATTTCAATTAGGTTAAAAAGTAAAAAACCTTATGATAAGACCCTCTGGCGTAAACAAAATTTATTAACACAATTATTATAACTTAACTTTGGCTTTGAAACACTAATTGTATAGTTACTACCATATTTATAGTTTTGACAGTGAAATAATATGAATCTATTCATTGAAATGAAGACCTCAAGATTCCAGAGGACCAGTAATTAGGGAAGGCCAAACATGACAGTTGCAATCAGGTAAAAAAATATTAAAAACTTAATTGAAAAGAAATTACAGAATAATTTCAATATTTCCTTTGATGGATTCTTCTGCTCAAAAAGAGAAATCACACCTTGATGTATCTATTTTAACACCACCTAGAAAATGAAGGTTGACTTTATCAGGTTGTATGAAAGGAAGTAGCTTTTCATGTGATAACTTTGACATATTACTTTGTAAATGAGTACTTCAGTGATTTGAAGAAACAGCCTAAGACAAACTTTTCTCTTGACAGGTGACATTTAAGATATACTACAAATATCTTCCTGTGACATATGTGCTACTCACAGAACAGAAATACAGTAGCTTTCACTTTGAAAGATAAAACCGTATAAAAATATCAGAGAGATATTTCTCTCCCCTAAAGTTTTACAGATCAGACTCATTACTACTCAGAATGGAATATCTAGAACTTTTTCAGCTTCAGACAGTGTGCACTGGAAACATTAAATAATTCATAAAAAGATGGACCACTACAGTTCCAGCTATTAACAGCTTTAAAATAAAACACACACATATTTACACATTTATATATATATATACACATATATATAAATTTCTTGCTGATTAGAAAAAGGTCAGATTATCTTCATATTTCTGTTTCCTAATGAGGTAAAACAAGAACTTGCATTCACACATAATAACATGTTTAAAAATGCCATTCTTATTGTGCCTTTCATATAAGTGTTATCTGAGCATTTTTTTAACCATTACAAACCTGTGACTCGCAGCTTATCTGTGCCAATTACAACTTCATTTTCATCCACTGTAAAAAGTGGCTTTCCATCCTTTGAGTTGATCTGAAATTGCTGACTGTGGAATTCTACCATTTTAGGACCTGCAAAACACAGTAGAATAATGGAATAATTTCATCATTTTTCTTCAATTTCATATATAAATTAATAATTTTAATTGGTGTGCTAACAATGTAGTGACTCATTTAAGTACACTGAAGGGCATGAAGCACTCAGATATTCTAAGGATAGTGAACTTTTAGGTTCTGAAATTGTTTAAGTCTATTTACATGATATAATTTGTTGTTCAAAACCATGTCTTGGAGTCTTCCTTTGTAGTTGGGTTTCCAGGGAATCTAGAAAATCCCACACAAATTGATCCAGACTAACATTTATGTCCTTGGTGTTGAAACTGCTTTGATCAAATGAATCTATCTTTTCTTTTTCTTTTTTCTTTCTTTTTTTTTTTTTTTGAAACAGAAACTAATTATCAAAGTCTTTGCAGCATCATCCCTTTTCATTAGGGAGACTCAAATGCTTTAAAATAACAAACATCCCATGTAAGAGCAGGACCTCAGCTCTTCCTAACAGATGCCAGTTTGGCTCCACTTATCTAACAAATGCTACTGATCATGTTCTTAAGGGTTTCAAGAAACTAAGAGAATATTTGCAATTGATTCTGGTACTCCAAAAATGAAAATAATATGAGCAAGAGAGTCTGTGCATACTTCCAGATCCTAAATTCACTAAAACATCCTGTTCTACAGTATTGGCTTGGTAAGCAGATAAAAATCAAACCATTAATATTCCCTGTTCTAACAATCTGATCAATTAAAATTCACACCACATTGAACCTGAATATCTATTACATAGAGTTGTCATCATAAATCTATATTCAGAATTAAAATTACAGAGAATGGTCAAAGCAGTTAAGACTCCTTTTCAGCAATTTTTAATAAATTTATTTCACAGACTATCCACAGGACTGAGAGGCACTGAACTGCTTCCTTCCCATTAAAAACCTGTTTTCCCATGTCTGCTCCCATAAATGTTAAATATATTTCAGGTAGTAATTCTCAAAAGAAATGGGATTTTTTTTTTTTAGCTCTTATGTTAAAGGGGCATTAAATACATGCAGGCATTTCACAAAATCTGGTTGGTAGCTGGTATGAGAGAAGCACACCATGAGGCTCCATACATATTGCTTATTGCTTCACTCAGCAGATGTAAAACATTGATTTTAACTGTCCACCAAACACAAAGAAAGAGTTAGAGAAGCCATAATGTCCTAAACGAGGGCAACAATTTCAAGAATACTGATTCTACCTGAAAATAATGAGGATAGAGGGCTGAGCTCTGCATTATGTTATGCTCTGCGGCAAATGTGCACCCAAACACAGCCTTATGGACCCCAATATGGCTCTTCTCTAAAGCTGTTCTGAAGCCCAAGACTTTATTTCTGAGAAGTATGTTGCAAAAAGTGAGATCAGAAAATATCTTTGTCAAGAGAAAAGGCCTTAAACAGTATTTTTAAAAAAATTTTTACAGCAAAAGAAACAGTTCTGGGTAAGTGAGGCAGGGATGGATCCCTGTCAATTGTTTCCTAGAGAATCTTGGTTAAGGTTTTATTAAGGTCCCTTCCAACCTGAGCCATTTTATGGTTTAGTGATTGATTGTTCCTGTTTGTGCCCAGCAACAATAATGAAACTGGCCTTTTATGTAGTGTAGCTAGATCCTTGGCGTTTTCAAACAAATCAAAGGCCTGAGTAAAATGGATATTATCAACTTTACCAGTGCTCCAGGGGTTGGTCCCTCATCCTTCCCATTCATCCAACCCCATGATTTTAAAAGCTAGCTTAATTAAGGAAAAACTCTGCAGGTGGTGTGAGAGCACTTACTGAACATTTTGTATGTTCCAAAGGTACTTCAACTTGTCTCTCTTTGGAACTCCAACTCATGGCTGTGCCCATGCTGGATTTGCATTCAGACTGTTTGATCCTGGACCTTGCACACTTGAATAAATCTTTAAGAAGAATCTTTAGGTCCACAGTTTTCTTAACACAAGTGCCCCACTAATGTGAGACAAGGACTGTCCTATAGATAATCTTCAATATCAGAGAATGGTATGAATAATAATTGATGTATTTTGAATCTTAAGAAGGAATGTTAGGGTAAACAAAATTCAAGCATATGTTTTATTCATGCTAGAGATGAGATATCTCACGGTTTCAAAAAGAAATAATAGACTTTTACATAAATGGGAAAAAGTTTATGTAATGAAAAGGAGCAACTAATTTCTCTTAATGGTATTCCACAATACACACAAACTAGCTATATTGCAATAACACTAACTGTATCATAATCCCAGTGAGATTCATTTTCAACTCACAAACAGCAGCCAAACTCAGTATCTGAAAGTGTAATCTACTAATGCCTAAATGTGTTTCGTTTACCACTCTAGCGTATTAACTACATATAAATCAACTAATACTATATAATCATATTTGCTGATAAAATCCTATGATTAAAAATGCAACCTGACTGAATGCAGGTTATAGACAATATTTGTTTTCTGCTTGCTGTGAGATGTGTCACACGAATTTCCAGGTCAATGGGTTATTCTTGCTAATCAGGCTGATTATTGCCTATTGTTTCTGTGTGTTTCCTCCTTTAATGTGCAGTCCTGAAGCAGACCTTGTAAGTGATCTTCACATCACATACTCTTGACACTGAGGATGCTGCTTTAAATGGTGAACTTTTTTTTACAGAAAAGAAACTGACATGCTGCTAAACAGTCTTCATTTTCATTTGTCCTCACTCTTTACTTCCTAGAGACTTTCCGGAGAAGGAAGCTCTTGTTTAGTGACTCCATTTCAGTTGAAAAGTGTTTTAATAAACTGTCTTCTACTCCTATACAATCTTTGAATTCCAGGCCAATACAAATATAGATGTACCAGACAGCAAAGGATCTTCTGTCAAAAACAGGGCCAGCCATAAAATAAATATCTGCAAATGCTTAATGCCAATGAAATCTGAGGAGTCTGAAATTTGAAGAGTCTGCCTACATGTTACCAGCAGGCAGACTCTTCAAATAGTTCTGCCAAATACTAAGCATTTTTAGTGTCTTTAGATCTTTCAGAAGAAAAGGCTTTCCAACATTGGATTTACTTCTATCATTAAGTAATTTAATATCTTTTATTTTCTTGCTCTCTTTTCTTATCTGCCATTTCTAATTAACCTATGGCTGTCAGCTGCTCTGTATGTTTTGCTCTTCTCCTACCACCTAGAATCATTGAAGTATTGGGTATAAACCAAAATCCAGACTGTTCTTTGATATTCCTATGCAATTTCCTTTTCCAGTTAATTTTTATTAAACTAAAGCACCTTACTTAAAATAAGATCTCATTAAAAGTGTATTAAAAATGTAATACTCCTACAGATTCAGTTCTCATTCCAAGTATGATAGAATACAAGACCAATAAATGTAAAGTCCTTACTTTCAGAAACATAAAGTTAGGTATATTTTCATATGGAAAGGTATGGTATTTCATTAGAACAAAGGTATTACTTCAGGGAATGTGCACATTGCACATACACATTTTCTGTCTGTAACATACATCTCTCATAGGTTTGAACAACAGCTCTAATACATTAATAGAACACTTGCTGCTCCTGTTTCCCCTTTTTCTCTCAGTTCTCCTTTTATGCAATGGATGAAACAATTATGTCCTCCAGATCAAAGCAGAAGTGCCTTACTGTCACCACTGTTTACATTTTGTTGTGATCTGTGATTGAACACAGGTCTAGAGATCTTAAAAAATTGGTAACCTTTTCTCACAGGCTTAATGAATCCAAATTTTGTTGCATGAAGAACTTCACAGGAAAAGCTGAAATATACAGTCCTCAGACATATAAGGTGAAAAGGAAAATACTAAAGGAGATGAGGCATGATAATATGAAACCCTGTATGCAGAGAGAATAGCTGATCTCTCATTCCCAAGTGAGTACTTTATTGTCTGTATAATGGATATTCTTCTTCCTCTTTTCCTTTTTTTTTAAAAAAAAAGAAATCCATGAGTGTATTTTCATAAGGTCAACTCATGCACTGTGTTTCAGCAGTATTCTAAGCCTACCTACTGGATCTGGGCAGAGGAAGGTGTGAGAGGTTCAGCTGAACAGATGGAGCATGATTCATTTCACAACATTCATTTCACAACTGCTGTCTAGTACCATTATACATTCTTTTGTGTTCTCTGCCTGGCCTTCAGCTTATTTCAGATGTCCTAGAGTGTCTAGGATTTCTATATCAGACCAGAAAGTCTGACATGGGGTCTGTATGCAATGTGAGCCCTTCCAGCATGTCAGGTGAAGACTGGGCAAGATGGAATCACAGAAGAATGCAAGCCAGAGGTCACCTCTCTATGTCCTACCTCCTAACTACAGCAGGGTCAGCTCAGTTGGAAGTTAGATAAAGGTGCTCAGGGTCTTGTCCAGATGAAGTTTTAATATCTCTGAGGAAGGGGATTTATCAGACTCCCTGAGCAATCTGTTCCCATGGTTAACCATGGAACAGTGGTGAGTCTCACCCACCCCTTCTATCCAGTTGCATTTTGCTTCTCTGCAAACCATGACCATTGCCTTTTGTCCTTTTGCTGTGCACCTCAAGTCTGGATTCATGCTAGTGATTGGACACCAGGAAATGGCCTCAACCAAGAGAGCTTCAGGTTTGATATTAGGAAAAAGTTTCTCCACTAAAAGAGTGGTTAAACCTAGGAACAAGCTACCCACAGGAAGTGGGTTCAGAAATGTTGAAAAAATGAGTAGATGTGGCACTTTCTGATATGCTTTAGTTAGCATGGTGGTATTTGGTCAAAGGTTGGACTTGACCTTGGAGGTCTTTTTCAACTTTAATGATTCTATGATTTACTTTGTCTCTAGCCCTCCTAGTATCAGGTGCCCATTAGAAGTTCTCCTTAAGCCTTCTCTTCTTGCAGGTTAAACAAAGACAATCTCTTCAGACTCTTACACTTCATGTGCTTCCACTCCCTGGCCATCTGAGCAGTTCCCTGGATGGCTCGCAGCTCCATCCCACTGGAGAGGGTCTACAGTATTCCAGCTGCAGCCTCCGCCTCCCACATGAGGGATGGTGCAGCCCAGTGTGCTCCTAGTGGTCATTGCCACAAGGCTACACTGCAGGTACATGTTCAAGCTGTCCATCAGGATTGGGGGTGTCTTCTGCACACCTGCTGCACAAAGACAGGGGTGTGGCTCCTCCTTTGGGCAGTAGCTGCCATCAAGGTTGAAAACTGCTGTTGCGTTTGAAGTGACTAGGATTTTAGATATACTTAATTATCCAAATTCTATCTTAGATTATAGTCTCAGTAAATTTCAGCTACTTTAAGCTGACCTTTACGAATTCATCCAGCATTAGCCACTGCCAAAAATTCAATTATTTTTGGTGCAGAAACTATCCTCATCTTTAGCAGTAACTATTACTTTCCAATTACCACCCAATTACTTATGTTAATGATTGTTGTACCACTGAAAACAAAGTATATTTGGGATTAGAAATTTATTGAAATTGTTAAAATTGAGAAGGTTATAAAATCTTTAATATTTCCCCTTTTTTCACTTATTTTGAATTATTTCCTCCCATTGGAATAAAGAGACAATGAAGCTACTCAGATGAGTAATTGCTCTCTGATGAGAGACAAGTACCCCCAAATGGTTATTTTCCAAATAAAAAATGGCTTCCCAAATACTAGTGGGTTTTTTCTAGAGCCCAACTCTGTAGAATTATGTCGTCTTCTAGACTAAGTGAGAAGAAAAGTGACAGCACAGGATTCAAGTCCCCTGGGCCAGGTTAAATTTTCCCTTAATGTGATGCTGTCCTGTTTAACAAGTTGGCAATGCACTTTATCATAGAATCATAGAATGGTCTGGGTTGGAAGGGACTTTAATGAATGTGTAGTTTCAACCCCCTGAAATGGGAAGGGGCACCTTCCACTAGATCAGGTTTCTCAAAGCTCCATCCAAGCCTGGCCTTGAACATTTCCAGGGATGGAGCAGCTACAGTTTCTCTGGGCATGCTGTTCAAGTGTCCCTCCACCCTCACATTAACTATCTGATTAACTCCTAGAGAATGTTTTAATTCTGGCTTAAGGCAGTCTGTCTGACTGTGAACATCATCGTGAATTTCTTCACAAAGATTACAATATCTGGGGACAGGGTGTGCATATCTTGCACATATAGAGTAAGTACCTTACTCTATATGGTATTTAGACCATCAATGGTGTTTTTTTTCAGAAGAGGATACTTTTCTTTTGAGGCTAAGTATTAAACTGCAGTTTGATTTGCTTAACTAGGTCTCATTTAAACATGTCTTGATTATTTCTCACTGTTTTCTGCTATTTGTTTTAATTCTTTTCAACATGATATACATTCAAATACTCAATGGTCTCAACAAAGACTAAAAGCATTTGCATTTAACGCATATTCTCTTAAAAAGGAGAATTGGTCAAAAGGTCTGTAAAATGTTTTAGCAGCCACCTGTCAATTCACTAAAACTTATCCATCCAACCAAATTTTACTTTTACATAAACTAGCATGTATGTCTTTATATGATCAGATTCACTGATAGCTAAAATTCTTATACTTTAGGAAGTAAACATTCCTACTTTAATTCCCTTTGAATAAATACTCTAAATTCTTGATCATAGAAATTCTTAATCACCTCAAAAATACTTCAGTGAATTTTGAGATTTATCCTTCAATTAATTCCTCCTATGTTGTATCTTCCTTTCTTATAGCCCAGCTGGACACCAATTAAAGTTGTGCAAATAATCATCTTGCAGACAAAGATCTTCAAGGAATACGGTCTGACTTTTATCTTAGAGATAAGAAAACTTATTTGGACAAAAATGGGATTTTTAATGAAAGACTTCTGGGAAAAATAAAGAAGGAAAAGCTAAATGATTTTACAATGTCATTAAGTTTATGAAACTGGCTTCGGGGTTCTCCCTGTGAAAACAAGATCAAACTCTTCTTAGAGTCATCATGCTTCCTTAGCACTGTTTTCTTCCTCCTATGCTTCTTATGAAAAACTACCATCACTTGAAAAGAAATATTAAAATGCTGATAAGAAACCCCTACATGATTTGACTTTGGAAAGCAGTAGTTTTCTAAATGGCAATTATCAGTGCTAAAGCAATGCATGAGGTACTGACACTGATCTGTTTCCTCAGAATTTTGTTCCAGTCTGAAAAAAGAGATAGCACAAATATTCTCATTGTAACAGCTGTTCAGGTTAATGTTATAGTCTCTAAGCAGAATTTTGACTGTAATTCTGTTTTCACACTGCATAAGCCATTTTGACTTTCACCATATTTCCATGCTTTCTGAGTGAAGCTGATTTCATGCTTAACAATGCAGAACAGCTTCACAGTCCAACTATCTAAATAAATTCCTACAAGCTTTAGACACTTTAAACTGAACCCCTGACCTAAGCTACTGATGTTACTATTACTTGGTGTAAAAAATTGAACTAGGACGAGGATCAGCAACCCATTCTACTGGAATCTGCTCTCACAAAACTTTCATGACTTTGGAAACCTTTTTTCTTTTTTTAAATAAGTTTTAATTTTTTTTTCCTAAATTTTCTCCTGAAAAAGACATATTACAAGGAGAATTTAGGATCTTCTGTAGGTTGAAACCTCCTTACATAATCCTTTAAAGCCAGATATCTTAAAAATCTGGTCCTACTTTTCAGCAGAGACAGTTGCAAACATGCTGCTCTTATTGACTTACTATCCATGACTGAACCAGAACTGCAAAAGCTGACTGTATTATTTTCATCTGCTGATAAGCTGTACATAGAAGTTTATGTTTACTTAGGTAAAACATAATTTACTATTTGATACCAATGTTGCTGTTAAAGATTTCATAATTCACTATATAGTCTAAATGCTTCTTTTATACATAATATATTTATCACCAATCAATATTGAAAAAGTTTGACAAATTTTTTGCACTAAGTTGATTTATTATTGCTCTGGATATAAAATCAAAAGTGCTGCATTGCTCTTTTATTCTAGGATTGAATAAGGCTTTGAAGTGGTTAAGAACAGAAATCTTGGAAATTGTAATTAGCACCTCTGTGAATTACCAAAGAAAGTTCTAGATATTTCAGTTTTGAAAGTTGATAAGCAAGCTGTAACAATGACACTTGAATTGTATGAATGATTTTAAGGAGAGGAGCTATTCTAATGAAAATATCTACTATCTGTTTTGTACACACTGTTGCCTTGCATATAAGCAACTCTCTCCACAACTTTCTTAATTCCCTATGACTATCAAGCCTGTACATTGCCAGAACTATGCTTTGCTTAGATTCCTTCCTTGCTGTCTGTTGGCCAACATCCTTCTGAGTCCCATTTCTCCTAGAAATATTAACAAAGCAATCACTTCCCTTAAATTAAATCTTATTTCCTTTTATGCCTTGTTTTGTTCCTGTTTGTTTATTTGTAAAAAGTAATTAAAACAAAATGGGTGTTTTTGTCATCCAGGGAGCCACTGAAGTAAAAAAAAAAAACGAGTAAAGAATGTAATTGGTCTTTTTTTCTTTAATTATGGTCTCTATTATTTTGAAATTATTATTTCCCTGGCAAGCACTTCTTGAAGTATTTGCATTTAGTGAGACTTCTGAAAGCAGTGTAATTATGGGTCACAGTAAAAAACTTAACATCTACAGCATTTTGATTTAAAAAAACAATGTCCAAACAATTCCTCCAAGAGGTATTGCATGCAGATGAACTGAGAGGCATGTAGAAGCTTTAAAGCCAGAGTAATCATGCTGGAATTTGCTCACATTTATGTCTTTTTTGTTTATCTGTGATTCATGAAGGAATGCGTAATATGTGCCTATTATCTTCATAGGGGGTATTTCACAGAAACTCAAGTAAAGATTTATTTCACATCTCTCATGTGAGTTACTTCTGTTGAAGACTGGGTATTTAAATCATTCTTAGTAACTTATTAAATTCTTTTAACAGATCATTTGAATCACAATTTCCATGAATTAAAAGGTATTTTTGCTATAATCTTATGAGAGATGCTGTATTATATTGTCATCTCTGGAACAATTCCAAGCTTATCTGTAGGACCCCTTCACAATTGCAAGTAGTCCTATTTATAAGAGGACTAGAGTTTTAAGACACAATTCCAGCATATTGGCAATTGTGGAAGATATTAACTCTTTAGCAAAGGCTTGTGCATATAAAGGGAGTATGCCACACACCTATTTACCACACTCCTTTTGATAAATATTTAGAGGCATTTTCTTAAGACAAGTCATGCAGATCTTTACGATTGACAGAATTAAAAAAAGGGAATCTGAAAACATTTAAAGACTGAAGTGTGATTAATTGTATAATTATACATTTTCAAGGGGAATAACAGGCTCTTTTATATATTTTAAGGTTTTTTCCTTTTGTTTGAAAACAGTGCAGCTTGCAAAACATTATATGTATTGAAATGGTAATTCTTCAAACAGAAGTTGTCACAGAAGTTACACAGTCTCAACAGCATTGAAAAGTTGCTCCTCAATGCTCTGCTGGATCCCAATTTAGCAAACTACTTAAACATATCAGGTTAGGCTAGAGTTAAACGAGCAGGAATTTATGCTTTGCTGCCTGAGGACCTTGTAAGAAATGTGTTAATAACTTGCTACATTTTTCTCCAATGTCAAATAAAGGTTGAAAAATAGTAACAAAGCTAAGAAAAATTTTGTCATAGCTCACACATATTGTTGCCATTATTGCCTTTAAAATATGATTTAAAGAGTAAGGGGTCAGGTTATTTTTTCTGCCAAGATCTCTCACTTGTATCTGTCTAGATCTATTGATTTCCTGAGTAAACCGATGTATTTTACTGCTACCACAGAATGTAAAAGATATAAATATCTGAGTTTTGAACTTGAATTTTTTTAGGGTTTCTGCTTAAATGTATTAGTTTCTGGAATACTAGGAAATAAAGAGAGACTCCAGCCATGTTTACATGTTGAATTTTCTCAGAAACTGATTTGCAATTATCAATAGATATTTACACAAGGAAAAAGGGTAACTTCTGCAGAGACCTTTTTTGTGTAACTGCAATAGAGAAGTGCTTCAAATATTTAAAGAATTATTGCTTAACTGAGAAATTGAATATATACTGCTGCTTTTTACTAAGTGGCAGATGAACTATTCAAATATGACCATAATAATAATAGATAATCATGTGTTTAGTGCTTTATATTATCAAATCTCTATCAAAACATTCATTACAATGTTTTCAAAGCAGTGGACAAGGAATAATCACTCAGACTTACCCACATTTAATCTGCCTGTGACTTCCCCATTTGAATTGCGAGCATTCACAGTCACATTGTGAGTAGACTGGAGAAGCAGTGATGAGTCCTGAAGTATGGAGAAAGAAAAAAATATGTTGGGCAGTACAATTAGAATTGTGAACCATTTTCAAAGTTTAGTCTAGTGTTGGTATCAACTCAGTCACTGAAAGGTCTTTGCAGCTACAAAACTGTCCACAGGATCTCATCAAATAATGTGGGCAGATATTTCTGATTACTACAACTACATCAGATTTAAAGTAAGAAAAATAACTAAAGGGAATATGTCAGGTGAACAAAACCCGTGTTACTGGACCAATGAACATGGCGGCTAATATTTTATCTTTTAGAAAAGATGCTTTAGTACTAGATTCAGTACCTGTCAGTACATAACTGAGACTCCTAGAAGACAGCCATTTAATTGAGTGTGAGCACTCCACTTTGAGAATTCATACCATTGTACTAACTTGCTGAGAAACATGCATGTGCATTCTGCTTCCTCAATGGTCCATGCAATCTGTAGGCTGTGGCCTAATTTTGGCACCTGGCACTGACTCTCCAGGCAAGGAAGCTCTAACAGTGAGTGATGGAGAGAGTGGCAGGCTGACTAGATCAGTGCTGACTTTAACAGATGACATTTTCAGGGTAATCATAGTGGCCACTATCTTTACTTGACATTAAGTATCAGAAAATTATCTGGGTACACAAATCTTATCACTCATTTGGATCAGCAAACTATAAATACACTTGTAGACTTCAAAAAAAGGGGAGGAAGTTTTCTGCAGAACAGGTGTTTTCATACTAAAGCACACTTTGTCTCTGAAGGACAAGAACTCAGTAAGTAATAAGAAGTGCCCATGCAGATCTCAGTTGCCAAAGCATCAGGGAATACATGATGTGAAGAGAGTATCAGCAAGGTGCCTGCTTGTGACCTCAGTGGAGATACCCAGTCCTAAATAAATGAGTTTCTAACTACTGGAATATTATTAAAAGATCAGCCTCTTTCACAGATATGGCTTCTAGTTATTTTTCTGGACTCACCGGAGACCACATAGTACCTTAAAGGCTAACCCCTGAAAATAACCCCAAGGCATGTTTTCATCTCGATTTAATGCTTGGAGTATGAGACAACCTGAGAGTTTTAAACACTTTTTACGTGATGAATTTTACTACAAACACTTCTTTAGTAACAAAACCACAAACCTGATTAAAAAGTAATGAAATAGAAGTAACACACAATTTGGACTCAAACCTACACATTTTTTTAAAAGAAAACAAACAGTATCTTACAAGTAGGTAGAAAGGCTCTTTCAAAATAAGTCATTAAGTGACCAAAACAAATGAATCACACTTTATAAATTATATTGGGAAGACATAAAAGCTCACAGAATTAACACAAATAATGAAAAGTCTTGGGAAAAAAGTAAGCCATGTGTTAGAATGAACATTAATGGTAGTAAGTTAGTATGAAGTGGAAAAGGAAGGCCAACAAAGATTAGGGATTGGGTAAATATAGCACATTTAAGTACATCTGCTAAATGACCCACAGAGCTGGGCATCTTTATTACATTTATTTGATTGCCACTGGTTGATTTAAAAAATATTTTAGTAATTTGTGGTATCAAATAATAGTGTGAATAAACTGTACTCTAGACCTGCTGCTGCCACACATGTGGTTTTGACTAATTAAAATCTAGTAAAATATTTAAAAATGCTCATCTTTTATCTTTCCATGAAGACGTTTTAGCAAAGGTGCAATGGTCTTGCCCACAGCTCTGCGTTGGGACTCATAATGAAGGCATAAACTTGTAATAGGCTCCAGAGACAATGCACAGCAAGTAGATTTTCTGCTACATATTTTCTTAGCACATTGGAGACCTCATTAGGTGAGAAAATCTGTTAGGAGACTGCAAGGAGAGAACTATTAAGGCAAGGGAGAAAGCTGCTTTGAAAGCTGAGAGGGGCTCAGTTCTCCAAGACAAACTTAGAAAAAGAAAGCTTAGCAAATAAGTAATGTTATGAGAATAAACACATAAATGGCAACTCAGGAGACCAAGCTTCGGGCAATTAAGCCTTTAGAGAGTTCAAATATTTAAAAGAAGCAAGGATACAAACAAAATCCTCTGATGAATTAGCAGTAGGCAGAGAGAAGCAGTAGCCTAAAGGCTCTAATTAATGCACGCTACTAATGATCATGACGGATCATTGGACAGCTAAGCTTATATTAGATGCTGCCACACCTCTTTTTCCTATATTGTACTAAATGTATTAAGAGCTGAAAGGAATATTAAGAGAGCACAAATGGTAGCTTAACACTGCATAACAATCTTTGGGACTAGAGGGAGTTCTTAAACATTAGCTGTGGTGGTCTTAAAAAGTTACATGTCTTACTGGATAAAAACCTCAAGGGAAATTCACCAAAGCACATAAATAGTTTTCTCACCAAAGCACATAAATAGTTTTCTCACTGTCTGTGAAGAAGAAATGAATACAGCATAAGAAGCTAAATAGAAACACAGATACAGTAATGGAATTTCACTGTCTTAATTAAGAGCTGTTCCTGAAACTAGAAATATTTTGAGAAAAGCGAAAGCTCAATATAAGTAAAATATGTTGGCATTACTTAAATTTTAGTAATCAAGCATGTTAACAACCTCATTCTGATAAATTTATTTATATTTTCTCTTGCTATAGCAATATATATACACACTAACTTTTTTCCTAGGTTCAGAAAACTCACACGGCTGCCTATTTCTTCTCAATTATCTTTGAAGATATGAAAGAGCCATATTTGGCTTTTATTGTCACTGAATAGTACGTTATTCAATGAAATGACCCAGTGGTTGATGGTAATAGTTACAAAACATAAAAATTTATTTTGTGAGATGTTGGGCTATGGACAATAGTTCTGGAAAATATTTATTTTATTAGCCAGAAGCAGACATCTCCCTACAAAAAATTCACTGGAATAAGTTTCAGAGTCCCCCTGGATAATTAAAATCCAAATCAGATGCTCTTTTCCTTTTTCTAAACCTACAACTTCCGCACCTTTCCCTTTCTCAGTGACATTTTAAAGTTAATAATTTTGATAAATATTTGACCAAGTTTGGTATTCTTATTTTACCTCACTAGTAATAACAACAACAAACTTTTATGTCTAGGTGAACTAGATTTAATACTAAGTCTTTCCATTTAGACTTGTAAATTTTGTATACATAAATATATAAACATGCCAGACATCTCATGGCATCATCCTTGAACTGAAAAAAGCTATATATTTTAGAGAAATCATAACTTTTCCATTGGGACCCACTAATTTTAGAGATATTGAAACTATTCTGTAGTGGATGAATAAACAGAACAAGCAGCTTCCTGGGGAAGTCTGTATTAAAAAATAATCTCAGTAAAAATAAAGAAAACCTTTTCATACACTCCTCAAGTTTTAGCATTACTTATATACAATAACCATTATAATCCTGTTTGAGCTGCTTATCACATGCCTAAGAGATAAATGTTAATTCTGACAAAGCATCATAACATTGACCTTGTAAAGCATGCAGAAATATGTGTATAGACAGATATACATGAACATATATATATATGTGTTTGTTTTTTTCTTACATGACAGAAATCATGGAAAGTTCAATTATTCAGACGTGCATTCATTTTATTTAGCATTTTTGCAAGATTACCCACTTACCACTCTCGAATGGATTTCTTTGGCATAAAGTGGGAATAAGAATTCAGATTCCCCTTCCAGTCGAAGGCCTTCTTTTGTAACACGCAGGTGTCCCATTCCAGTCTGAGGAGAAGATGTGAGAATTATGCACAATTTACTATTGTTGCTGTATTTATTTTGTGTTCTTTTCATGAATTAAACATTTTCAGAACTGCCTGCCTCAAGTCTACTGATAAATATACAAATAGTAATGCATTTAAAATTTTGAGAACACCTTATTTTTTCCCAGGAGTAATTTTCTGTGAGAAGTTGCAGGTTTCATGAAGTTATTAAACTTGGTTTGTTGTTTTTTTGGGGGTTTTTTTTTGGGTGGGGGAGGGTGTGGAGTGGAGATACAGTTTTATAGTCATTAAATTAAAAAGAAGTGCATTTGTATTGGCTGTGCTGAAACAGCTTTTGTACTTGCCTTCTAAAAATGTAATGAACAATAAACTTTTACATATGAGTACTCACATAAAAAAACTTACATTACATCTCAGGGTTCATTCTATTAAAAATACAAGCCTACAGAACAGACAAAGAGGGATATTTTTTGCTTTCATTTTCCTCAATAACTTCTTTTTAATTAAATTTTAATTCATTGGCTTAGTTTTTTCTCCTTCAATTGTAGGTCAAGACTCTATATCTCATTATCATACACCTTTTTCTCTATCACCTGCTTCTCAGTTTTCTCATCCTTTCTTCCTCAGTCCCTCCTGCTTTCAGCCCAATTATTCTTTCCAGCTGATATCTCCGTTCTTTCTTTCTTTTTACTTCCTTTCATCATTATCATAGAACTGATAATGTGAAAAATGAGTGAGGAATTACTTCAGTAAGTACATCTGAGGTTTGCAGATGTATGCTTCGGCTGCAAGGCATTTCACAGGTATTCAGCTAATTTGTAAAGGATTCGCTGGTTTCCCTGACATAAAGTGTGACAGAAAACTTGCCAAAAAAACCCCAACAAACTCAAAAAAACAGCCTTTCAGCTAGGCCACATAAAAATATTTCAAGACAACTGCTGCAAACTACAAGGAACAGATGGAAGAGCTAAATAAAAAAAACAATAAACCCAAAAAAGTATTTTCAGGTAGTTCTTGATGCAAGCAGAAGAGATAACAATTACACATCAATGAATTGTTCATCTAATGAATTATGCTTGCCACTGAGAAAAGTTATAATTGAAGAGATGGTAATTGCTTTCAAATATATGTTCTGACTAATCAGATTATATATGTATATATGTAATGCTAAGTAACATATCAAACCAACCTTCAATAAAAAATCATAGTTATTTTTTTAGCAGGCCTGAAGGGAGACAAAGAGAGAAACAAGTTTTGCTTAAATTCCATAGGGCAAGAAATGTTCATTCACTCCACTGGAGATTACAACCACAATTCTTCTTCAGCAGGATTTGCTTCAGGAAAGAGGCTTTTAGAAAAGCTATTTATGGAATCTGTTTTTCAGGGTCAAATATTTTACTGTTTTGAAATATTTAATGTACTGACTTTTCTCAGTGAAAACAGATACAGTTTCCAAATTCTACACCACTGCCAAGCTTTTAAAAAGTACTCAGTATACAGTGATACATCCCATAAGGCAAAACTAAAATAGCTATGGTGAGCTTTATAATGACAATTCCTAGCCAGCACTGACTGATTTAAAAGTATGTTTTTCTAGCAAAGACTATGGACAGTTTCTTCTAAGTTGCAACACCAACATTATAAAGACACTTAGGTTTTAAGGAAAATACTTGAAAAATCTGATGTGAAATATCAGGATATTCTAAAGAAATACCCTTTACAAGTATCTCCTCTTTTATTAACCAAATTTAGGGTCTGATGATTTGCTCTGAGCTCATACTTTTTCCCATCAGGTGAAAGTAGTTTATGTTAGCTATCAGGTTTAAACCGAGTTTTTGTATTTTTATGGAATAAAATAAAAAGAACTAAATAAGTAGCATATTTTAGAATAAGCACAAAAAATTACATTGGCAAATCTGAAATTTAAGAAGGCAGAGGAAGAACTCCTAGATAGCAATCTCTGTCCTGCCTTTTGCAGGAAGAAATTTTTAGTAGAAACAGAATAAAAAAATTTTGTGGAAAAAAATTATGCAATTTACTCAGCACACTCTTTCTAATGGATTCAGGTTTCCCAGCAATGGTTATTGTGAAAATGCTATATAGACAAAGAAATGTCTTTGACAAAAAAAATAGTATGTCACATGGTAAAACTCAGCACTTTCAACTTATCTAGAAGTTCCTATTTTTTCAGTAAATCCAGTAATATCCCCCAGGATTACTTTGTGTAAGTATGTCCTCCAGTATGCCGTATTTTCTTATATCAGATATTTAATTTAAGCATTGACACAAAGCTCACATTCTCACATATTTGCCTAACAGCCTCATTATCAATTCTCATTGACCACTTGGGAAGTGCAAACCCAGGGAAATTTAGATTTGGGTTATGTGCATAAAAGACTATTGGTGAGGACTAACATAAACTGTGTAACATGCATGCAAACAATAAAACTGGATTTTATATAATGATCCTCACTTCTATTACCTTTGCGACTGCAAACAATTATTATGTTCTTAGTACTATGAGCATCTTAAGATTGTAAAAGTACTGAGTTATGCAGTACAGAGAGATAGGAGAATTCTATTATGTCCCTTTTATAACTGGCAAATTGAAGTTACATAGAATATAAAATAGAGGGATTTAGAATAAACAACCACCCCAATTCACTGAGATCCAACACTAAGTTCCATGAAAAGGCAAAGCATAATATTTACACATAATGTTCTCTCAACAACCACTCTGCTTCTTACATTACCGATTGCTTTTTAACTGAGTATTGCGACTTCCTCAGTGATGAACAAATGCGATGCTTTCTGTTTCAAGCATTTGATTCTGTTCCTATTCAAATAACTGAATATTTGAATATATTTCTACTGATTTGAGGAAAGGGACCCAATATCTATTAGTTAGATGTGGACTTTGATGCAGTTGTACAACAAGCTATTGCTTAGGGTGGGGGGTAAAAAAAGTGCTCCACAAAGACAGGAAATGTACGGCAAGTCTGAATTCTGGTTATCCTGATGCTGGTGACTGTCACTGCTTGAGTTTGCTGGCCCTGAGCTGTAACGCACTGTTGTACGTACAGATATAGCTGAGACTCACATTTTGTAATTACTCAAAGCCCTCAGCGAGGCAGGGACGCAGCTGTACAGCAGGGAAGGATGAAATGGCATCTTGCAGACAGCAATCAGGTTTTACTGCTGCAAGGAGTTGACTAGCATGGAAACTGCTGGCAGCTGCCAAACTCTTGCGTACCAAAGATGCAACTTAGCATTAGTGTTCACACAGGTGTGACCAGTATTCATTTCAGAACTGCTTGACTTATTCTAACTGCAGCAACAGGATGTCTTCGACTATAGTAGAAACATTTTTTCATAATTTGAAAATGCTCCCAAGCAGGTAAGTGCTTGGAGAAAAAGAGACAAAGCCTTCTACCACAAACATTCAATCTCTGAATCCTCATAAAAGCTCATCAAGACTACTTGATTGAGAAGTCCTGGTCTAAAAGACATTTGACATCTAGCTTTTCAGTGAATTATCTATATAGATACTCCAAAACCAGCTGAAATGAGTAGCCACCACTGCAAAATTCTAGGTAAGATGCACTGTGTTGTGGAACATCTGGATGGGAGGACCATCTTGGATGTCTTATTCTCTTAAGACTCTAAACAGACTCCAGATTATCAGGAGTGGAAAACAAGCAGATGCAGCTCTAGGGCTCTTGCACTCACAGTGAGTTGCACTCCGGTAGCCGAGTCTCATGCTGCCTATGTCATATGGAAGCAAAAGAGCATCAGGTGATTTATCTGGGATTTATCTCCCAGGATTATGACAATGTAGGTCTGCTGCTGTAGGCATGTGGCCATTAGAAATGAGCATGAGGCACGGGGAACATTCATTCAGTTTAAAAATGAGTATTTCTAGTCACCTAAATTTGATGAATAATATAGTTTTTATTTTCCTACCAACACTCAAACTGATACACACTGGCTCACTGTATTTGGTCAACCACTCTCCATATCATGTCATGCCATATCACATCATCATTGTTTCTGTACCTTCTCAGCATTAGACTCAAATGCAGTCCTCAGGCTCCTCTGAGTAAGTGAAATGGAACTTCTGCTCTGTGTATCAGCTAATAGCTGCAAGGGAAGATGTGCATTTTCTCCTTTTGGGGAGAGATCAAATACTGGAAAGAGGCTGACCTGTATGCTAGCATAGGTAAACCAAAAAATTCTCAGAGTTGATTCCAACATAATTTTGAACACATATTCAATTCAAATCAAGTAGCTTCCATCTCAGGAGTTAAAAACATGTTTGATTTGCAGTATCTGCTCCCTGAATATTCAACTTTTCCATATATTAAAAGTCCACACACGCTGTAGTGGCTGAATGAAACCAGTAATGATATTAACTTCAGAGTAGAAAGGATACAGCCTTTCCACTCAGTTAAATCCTTTTCTTTCTTGTAGGATCCTTACATCCTCTTTCCAGGCCAGATCAGGGAAGGACCTTACCAAGTTCAGACCAAGACACCACTTGTTGTGGCCCAAAGATAGTTAAATTAATGGCTTTATAGATCCAGCTTGCACTGCAGCACTTCTTGCAGCAATTACTATTTAGAGAACTTGCTTTGCAAACAAGAGTGTACTGTTTCATTGAGATAATAGGACTGTGGGTAGAGATTGTTAAAGAGCAATCAGCAAAACAGGATTGGTAATGAATCTGATGAAACTCTCTGTTCGACTTACAATATCAATTTTGGAGCTAAGTACGTGCTTGGTATAATAACATTACTGATGCCTCATCTCATTTTCAGTTGCAAGGACTCTATTTGCTGGGCTCAGACAGAGGCTATCTGACTCATCTGCTTAGATGACAGTGGAGTAATTTCAGTCAAAGACATTGGTCAAATCAGAGCCCTTGGCAAAAGCAAGCACTCCTGGTACAGAAGTTAGTCTCACCTGGCTTAGGGCTGGATACAAACCAAAACAGCATTTGTGGACAAGAGTGAAAAGTGGGTAGATAATATTTCAAGATTTAGAAAAGTAGATGACCACTTTGAATTCAACAGATTTGTAAGAAAACAGCTATGAATTATGCAAATTATCAAACCACTGATGTTTGCTTATTTTTATAACATTTCTTTCATAAAACAGGATTCATACTTAAGATGCATATTTTCAAGATATTTTCAGGTCCTCTTTTATCTTTGTCCTGATATACAGAATAACAGACTTCCTTACTTAAAGTATTAATTAAAACAGGTGTTACTCAAGAGGAAAGAATATATTCTCAAAACAGATTCAGTTTTAGCTTCATTTCCTTGTTCAGCAAGGACCATATTCTCTTTTTGGTTCTGTACTGCACAGATATTAAAAAATGCCATTACCTCTGCTTTGTTAGAAAAACTGACTATGAAGAAATAGACTTCTACTCCCACTGCTACATGTCTTTATTCAGGAATTAGGTTTTTATAAGTTGGGTAATTGATTTTATTATATTAACATTTGTAATTATGCAACTTAGCTTAAGAAATGGAATTAAATATTTTCCTTTGCTTTGCAAAGGCTCTCAAAAGGGTTTTCTTAAATCCAGTCTTAAACTTGCATGTACACTCTAATCTCACTGCACTCAGATTTTTATAACTCTTTATTAATATTATAAATTATTCCAAATGTACACTTAAGTGTTCCTCAACACCCTTTTACATACACATGATTTGATTCATTATATAATTCAGAATAATCAAATGCTTTAAGAAAATATATTTAAATGAAAATAAGTATCACTACTGAAAAGTCTTTCTTTGGCAACAGCTTCCTGTAGTAAGTATCTCAGTATCTTTCTACTCAATTATTACTCTCTGCATAAAATATTTAGAAAGGTTGCAAAATACAGCTGTTTTAGATTATTCAGAATAGAAACTATGGCACGTTCATATTCTGACATGAAAATTTCGGTGAAAATTTATGAAATATTCAATAATTTATTTTATTTAAGTATTAAGGTAATGCAACATTCTCAAAATGACAACTAATTCCATGGAGGACCCACTGTTAATCACAAAGTGCATGGAAAGGCTGTACAAGTACACTAATGTATGTCTATGGTAAAGGAGATCTCTCGCTCTAAGTGTTCTTTACGGTACCTTTTCATTGCTGTCTGCTCTGGTTTTAGGTGCTCCAAATGGAGCATCTCCAATTTAATAAGGTATGCTATTACACAGTCTATTAAGTCTCACTGTCAGAAAGTGTTAACTGATTTTCAGTTAAAATTTTACTTTCTTAATTCATTACATTCCTAGTTTCATATTTCTATATTTCCTTAAGTAATTCCCTCCATCTTCAGTGCCTGAGTTTATCAAGTGCTTGAATAGTTTTTTACACAAGTATTTTATTAAAAAATCACTTTTTTATTTCAAAGTACATTTATTCTACTTATAGAATATTTACTTACATTTATTCTATTTATAGATTTAGAGCAGTACCACTAGCCACCAACTAAGATATATATATAGTAAGATTATATATAGTTTGCTTTTCAACGTCTTATTAAATGAACTATCAACAAATTACTATTTCCTTACAGAAAACTTTTAAAAATAAGGAAAAAAAAAGGGAATTTGTAATGCTTTGCGTATATTCATTTTTAATGGGAACCCCAGAAGTTTAGAAGGGTGCTATGTCAGTGATAAAAGTTTCTGGAAATGGCTACATGGATAGAGTACTACCTAATTAAAAGTAGGCCAAAAGAAGAAAACACCTGTCAATATCTAGAAAACCATGTATGTTTTTGTACAACTGTGGCAATTTCCCTATTTATTCCAGTGCCAGAAATTTAAGTGCATAATGGAGAAAGTAAAAGCCCGCAATCTATCTTAAATGTGCAGAAACCCTCACAGTTCTCATTTCCTTTGTCTCTATGTCCACCTGAGGTGCAGGCACAAGAGCAGGCCAAACATTTACCCTGTTCTTAGGAAGAACCATGCTTAGGATATGCATTGGACATTGGACACTGATTGACTTTGCCCTCCACAGGCCAAGTCACTCCCTGTCACAATAAGGTGACCTGGGGGTTATTCTAAGGCTTAGTATTAGGACTTGACTTTCTTCTTGTTAGACTTAAACCCAAGTAAGGTTTGATATGGATGGCAGGAGAACCTGAGATTGAGTGCAGATTTGAACTATGTTTGATTAGCAGTGCATCTAAAGCTATAAAGACCTGTCTACTTCTCTTATACTGCGCTTAAAATTTTTGTCAGAGGAAAAAAAAAACTCCACACTGAAGAAAGGCAACTAGTTGTCCAGGTAAACACTGCAGTTGCATTACTATCTGTCCTTATCAAAATGAAATACAATGCAATTTCCTTTCTTATTCCAGGAGACCACGATAGCTGGGGTATCCACTAAAATCCATGGAAAACATGGGTGTCTCCATCAGAGGCCAAAAAAATTCAGAAATAATCTTTGGCATACAACTGTTCCTGGTGTTATGATAATGTGGCAAAACCTAAATAATACAATAACTGAATTAATAAGGGCTTTCTGAAAAAGATTTGCTAGAGCATCAGGAATGGTAATCACCTGATCAGGTGCATTTTTCACACCTGAGTTCAAGAGACCTAGCATGACAAACCTGGCCTGGAGCTAGTGTGACCTCCAGCCTGAGCCTTGGAAGTTTTGAATGGTACCCCCACACTGATATAACCTGCTAATTCAGTGAGCAAGCATTCTGTCACCTCCTCCAGGTTAGTAAGTTTTTGCAAAGGAGAAGAGCCAGGACAAGACAATTACAATGGTTATTGCTGCCCTCCATACAGACCACAACATATTAGCATCTACCTTCAGAGCCCAACTACCCAGGCAGTTTACTTTTTATACTTATCTGTTTGTCCACTCCTCATGGCTGTAATACCCTAACTAGGGTAAGGAATATTGTGGGAGAAAGTCAGAAGCCTTGTTGAAGCCAAGGTAAATGATATTTTGTGTCCTCCCATCATCTATAATTCTGGACATTTTATCATATAATGGCAATCAGATTGGTCAGGCATCATTCACTCTTGGTAAACCCATGTTCTCCTTTTTCTAAAGACAAGTGCAACACTTGCATTCCTCCAGCCAACAAGGATCTCCCCAGTCTCCAATATCTTTCAAACACTGTAGAGGGTGACTCTGCAAGAGAATCAGTTCTCTCTGCACCAATGGATGCACATCATCTTGTCGCCATTTGCCCTTTGTAATTCTTAACTGAAGCTGAGCTTTGGTGTTTCTCACACAGAAAGCCTGGCCCAGACATTATTTAGAAATTTCTTCTTTGTAGCCTTTATCTACTTCCAACTCTTCTATACTACTTTTTCACTGAAGCTCCATCACAAGTAACCTGCCCAGCTAAGCCAGGAATTTATCTAACTATCAGGACTGATCCATCCTACATTTGGAGGATACAGTCCTTAAACTTGATCAAGCTTTTCTGGGTAACTTTACTCTTCAGATCTGGCTCCCATGGGATCCTGTGAGTAGCAGATCCAGCTGTGCGCCACCTTTAATTGTCCTCTTCAGAAGTTGTTGCTGACACCCTCTAGAAATCTTCACTGCTTCCATCCTGCCACACTTGTCTTACAGCAGATATCAGAGACATGGAAGGTCCTCTCTTTCAGACCTAACAGATCCTTCAGAATTGTCCACAGGACTTCTGACATCCTTGCAGCCTTAAACCCCTAGTTAAGATTCTTAGTTTTCTAAACTCTTAAAACTAGCAGTCCCTTTTAGTGCTCAGAAAGCCTCACTATGTTAAAAACAGAATCTGAAATTTCCATTACATGAGAAATGTGATATGTTGTCCAGGGGAAAAAACCCAACTCTTTTTCAAACTGATTTTCATGCAAAAATAATGGTATTTTTAAAATTACTCTATTTCACCATATTCACCAAACTCAAGTCATAATTATTTGTCTTCTCTGAAACAGCTGAATATAATAAATTCACCAGTTTCTTTGCTTATTCCCACAAAAAACTTCAGACCCTGTCCCTCTGAACTGCAAGAGAGAAAAGGAAAAAAAAATGAATGAGGCACAGCTGATACCTTTGAATTAATGTGCACAATTTGGAGATGCCCGTATGTTTTTTAATTGGGCAGCATGAGAAAAGGGATATATTCTCTGTTCAGGTTGTTCTCTTTTAGTCTAGCTTTTATGAAATGAAATGAAGTGAAATTAAATGAAACAATGAAATTCTGTTCCATTTAGTCATCTACATTTGATGCTAAAGGCCTCTCAAACAATAGAGCTTAGAAAAGTTTCTGCCTTTCATCATTCCAAATTTGTAAAAGGAGATCAAACTCTATTCATCTTGCAGCATATCTGTGTCTGGTTCATGTTCTCTTTTATCAGCTTAGCTTCTTTGCTGGTATTTATCACACTGTCTGGTTTTATGGGGGTTAAGGCAGGACATGTGTGCATGGATTAATTCAATGCTTCAAGCTCTGTTCATAATTTCATTATTATTTTAATCTGGATCTCTGAATAGACATAGCATGTGATTTTTGTATACTGCAAGTTATTACTTAATGAAAGAGTCAAGGATGCTTTATAGAAAAAGAGAACATTTTTTAAACAACTAAGGAAACTTTGATGTCTAAATAACCAGTTTGTCAGCTCTGAGTGGGCATATGAAAGGGCTGTGCTATAGAATCACGTCAATCAATCACTAAAGCACCAACACCTCTATTATTGAAAATCTGTTTTCCTTATAAAATTATATACTGCAGTCATATTATGCTTGAATTTTTCCTTCAGCATACACTCTCTTCAGGACTCTACTATAAAAATATATTTTAAAATGTTGGCAACATTTTTTCTAATACGATTATCAGCCTTAGTGACAATACAACTTGTTTCTTGTATAAATACAATATCTATTATGAATATTAAACATAGTCCTATAATCTCTAAATGTATGTGTTGTTACAGTTGACAGATTAATATTTGCTAAATAACTGGTGATTGCATATAGGATAATATTTCACAATTACTTTTAAACTCTTCCCAGTCATGGGAATTCTTAATTGGATAAGTGTGATATACATCAATCAACTCATTTCCTAAACAGCAAATACTTGTCAAGCTTGGAACTCACGAATCATAAAAATCTAATTCTGACACTATACTGATACTTCTCTTTTCAAACAGCAACAAAATACTTGGAGAAATAAATGCTTAATTCCATCATGAAAAGGGTTTTACGATAGTATTGGTAATTTCTTATAACTATTACACTAATTCTTCATAATTGGTGTTTCCTTTGACACAGGAAAGAACTGTGATGCTTCAATTATATGCTTCCAGACTTTGAATGTGCACTAAACATCCTTCTTAGACTCAGTGGCTAGCAGCGCTTCTCTGTGATTCTCTGGGTGAGATTTCTGGTATCCTCAGAGTTACTTCTTGTCTTGAGAGATGTAGTCTATTAAAACAACACCCAGTAAAAGAAGTTCTCTCCTCTTAACAACATCACATTCACTTTTGCTGAGGATTGTGACATACCTGTGCACTTTGCACGAATGTATTTACAGTTGATATTTATCTGAATTTCAGTATTTCCCTAAAATTATTCCACATTAATGAAGGCATTACAGTTAAGTCACTATCCAATTGGGCACACCAGGCATACAGATTCTTTAACACAGAATTAGGAAATTCCTTGTAATTGTGGCATTCACAGCCCTTTCACTCTGTGGAAGGATGTAAACCTGCACTGCTAGAGCTGTTACTCCACTGCTCTTCCTGCAAAAGCATAAGGACACTGTCCCTCAGCAGACCAAGGCATTTGGTATCTTCCACACAGGAACTACAAGGAGATGGGCATTCCTATAAGTAGACTTTCTAATTTTTTTAAATCCTCACTGGTATCAGAGAAGAAATACCCTAAGCTCATATGTAGAAATCAAATCAACAAAAAATATTTTTTAAAACTCTGTAAAAATAGAACCCTGAGCCACACAGAAAACAATTATAAGTTTTTCATGTTCTCTGTGAGTTATGACAGGCAGGCACTAAAAGCATATCTTCCATGTGAGCTGCATAAGAGAAAAATTATCTGTGATCTAAGATGGTTTGCACTCTAATCTGTATGGCAGTAACAGTGCTGTAAAGAATTCATGTAGGGGAAGACCCTTCACAGGAATTCAAGCACTAAAAACTGTATTAGTAAGTAGGACTGAAAATTAACATACTTTTCTTTTTAGTGAGCATAGAAATATTTATGTTAAGATAAAGTGGTCTTCCCTTAATGACAGAGGTGCAATAACAATAGATAGCAGAAACTTTCTTCAGTAGCCAGGGCAGAGCTGTAGAAATTTATTATTATGGTTCTTCTTGTAACAAGTCTATTCAAATCATCTGTGTATCACAACTGCATGTTAGGAGCAAATTAGCTTAGCTTCAATATTCACTGATGCACTGATCCTGACTAAAGCTGCCTCTTGCAGACTTCTGAAACTTACATTTTAATTTACTACATGCAAAATTCCATTATAAATATTAAAATATATATATGACAGTGGAAAGTTATTAAATTCATTTCTGAATTATGTAGCTGCTGGGCCTCAAGCATGAAGTAGTGATAATTGCCTCCAAGCTGTAATTAATTGGGCAAATAAATTGTTAAATTTTAGATGATGATAAATAGGAGAAATAAGCTTAAAAACCACAGCAGCTGTCAGCAATATTTTAACTAAGGAATTCTGTATGAGATAAAATTACGACAAATACATTTATAAACTATCAACTAAACAGAGATTATGAGACAACAGCAAAATACATTCTCATAGAATGGCTAGAATTCACTGCAATGTAAAGCATCAACAACCTCAGTATTTCAAAAATGATTACTAATACAGAAATTATATATGAGGAAGTACATTCAAAGATAGATTTTTCTAACATACTTTCAGCCAAAGTGCAAATCACAGTTGAGAAGAAAGAAAAAAGAACCATCCATTACCTACAGAGAAGCTGGTTTACATACAAAATAGGTGAAGGGGTGAGGCAGGGAAGAGAAGTCAAGAATGGAAAATTAAAGAGGACACTTACTGGGGAAAACCACATCACTTTAAGAATCCAAATTGTCAAAGAAAAATTCACAACTAGGATGATAAGCAGGAGGAGAACAAACAGGTAGAGACAACGCTTTCTCCAGCCATAAATTCCAATTTTGTACACATATTCATTCTTCGGCCTCTCTAGGCTCGTGCCTGGTGTCGTTGTCATGTATTGTTCACGTACCATCTGCTATGTAAAGAAAAAAAAGAAAGGGAACTGCTTAGTTGCTTAATTTAAGTGACAATATTTATATAAAACTTCAAGGAAAATATAAAGATATAATTGTAATAGCTAGGAACTAGAAACTTTATGAAGTTTACCTGGAAAGCATTTTTATTCTGCTCTTTTCAACTTACATCTTAGTTTTTTATACACTCAACGTAATGTTTTAATATATGAACTGCATTAACTGCTGTTTCCAGGAGGCTTAAATTTATTTCATCCTAAAAGAATGGCAAAACTTTTCTCCCATTTGCCTAGTTCTCTCATCATAAAATATTTCATGGCATTGTATCATAATCTACAGCTCACAAGTATGTATCAGTTGGAATGCCAATACATAATTAGGCTTCAGAGTATGTATATAAAGAAATTAAATTATTCTTTATGATGTACAGGAAATAATGATTTCTCAATTAATCAGATATTCATATTTAAAGATATATCAACATTAAAAGCACTGCCTACTGGGTTTAAACAACTTCACTTTATACTATAGTTCTTAAAGAAGCATTGTTTCACTTTATACTATAGCTCTTAAAGAAGCATTGTTTGAATTTAAAAGAATCTTACAAGCTTGCATTTCCTTAAAACATGAGAATATTCACTAACTTCCACATTTACAGCACAGAGACCACCAACAATTCAAACCATTCATTAAAGCTCACAATTTTGGCCAAAAGAATGAAAACTCATTCTGAGAATGAAAACTCTACACTGAGCAAAAAAAGCAAAAAAACTCTAACCCAATCATGGATGTCAGAAACAAAATAGGTATTGCAAAGTCAAGCCCTTCCCATGAGCCAGCTATGTCCACAGGCATCCTACATCCAAAAACTGGTCCACTTTCCTATAATATAATGCTCTCAAATGAGAGTGCCTTCAGAAAGGTTTCACACAAGGTCTACTCTCAATTCTGAATTTCCTCCTATCAATGAGATCACCATGCTCTGCTCACACAGCTTTCAAAACATGATCAAAAGACACCCCTGCCTCTGTTCAAGTTTCCTGCAGAGCCATCCTATGTCTGTAACACGCTTGTGGCTCTCAGTTCTAACCCTTATCTTTAGAAAGATGTCATCTTTTGTTCCTTTAGCTTCCTAGCAAGATAGAGAATGCCATATAAGTTTACAATTGAACAGAAGCCTATATATTAGCCCCTTGTATATATGCAGCAGTCATCTTATTTCTGCACTTCCACCAGAAGAAATTAATTTCTTGTTTATTTATATTCAAAAATGAGACCAAATAATTGGCAGTTCATAATGTAATTTTGCTTACAGACATTATGGTAAAATATTATATTTTTTTTCTGCTATCAGTCTCAGTTGCTTATAGACTGTGTATATAAATATTTTCACTGTTGAAAACAGTATAACAATTTATTACTGAGGAATTATAGGTTCTGAAATAAATTGGCTTAATCTTAGTGCAAAACATTTACAAGATTTACAAGAGGTTTCTTAATATTTAACAGATGAACTATGTTTAAAAATATCAGATTATGTATTTTAGTTCTGTGTATTACTCAAGCACATAGTACTCATTATAGAATGCTGTTTACATATAAGTTAACACTATGTCTTTTCTGTTTTCTACCTAATTATTGTATAGTAAACCATACAGAGGTTGCCCCTTATCTGAAATCTCTGTTACCATGTGCTGCCATAAGATATTGGGACATTTATACATACAACGGGTTCTGTAAGATGATTAGACAAACCTTCACCCTTACTTCCACACAAATTTCTTCTCAACACATAACTTACAGAACAGGACGCAGTAACTCTTATCTGGTAACAACCAGAGGCAAACTTTGAGAAATAAGCTGTGCAGTTCTTGCCCATGAGCAGTACAACTATGTCCTTGTTCTGGCTGGGACGTGGTTAACATTTGCAGTAGGCAGGATAGGCATGGCTAGGACTCTGAGGTTATCCTGTAGAGCTTCCTGCCATGCACAGGGGGTGGTGGGGAAGAAGGAAAGGGGAGAAGGCATCCCTCCTGGTCCTGCTGGACACGGGTGAGTGGTTGGGGTGCTGCTGGTTTCTGTGTGGTGAGTACTCACACATGAATTTGTTTGCATCTCTTCTATGCCCCCTTCACTAGGCAGACTGCTTTGCCTGCTCCTTGCGCTGTTGTTCCCTACGCCTGCAAGGTAAATTTTGCAGTAGAGACGATTTGCAGAAGAGTTAATTAACTGTAACATTTTCACGGTCTTATGCAGCCTCATTACAGTGGTCTCTGAGGTTGGAATTCATCTCACAACGTCAGATATGAACAATTTAGCCCTGAATATCTGAGCCAGTCAACCTGGACTCCCTTTATGGTCAATGGAGATAGGTCTCCCTGCTGGGAATTAGTTATCTGACTTATGTTAGATGTGAATTTTAGATATTGAATGGACTGCTTAACTTCTCTCCATCAAAAGAGAAAGAAGGAGAGCCTGTGATGACTTTTGCATATGTGTATGCCTATATGTTGTAGACATTTCCACCAGAATTATTTCCAAAGCATGTAATTTCACAACAAGATAGGATTTTTCTAATTCCTCTTCTTCTCTGTTCCATTTTTACTCTGTTGTAAAATGTTTACTTAGTGAGTTGAGTGTTTTATACATAATGTATTATGTACTGCTGTTTAATGAGGTGAGGTCAAAATCCATTATGCATTTCAGCAAAAAGCCTATGAGTTTTGTGATTGTTTTCAGCCCTTCAGAAATTCCACAGGGGACATCTCCCAGCACAGCATTGTTCCCTGCATGGATTATTTTTTCCTGACAGAAAACAGTTCTGTTGTTTCTGAGCGTTTATTAATACTGCCAAAAATTGCTTTGGTCATAGTAAATAGGCAGTGCTTGCCTAGACAACTGAATGCTTTGAGAAGGATTAAGTTTTTCTCCCTTACAGAATTTTTCATGATTTTTAAGAGATTTAGTGTCCTACTATTACATAATTACAGTGGAAATTCTTTCAGAACTGATCCTGGGACTGTTTCTTTTGGGAGAATCAACTTTCCATATTACTGACCTGTATGCTCACGAGCTAAAATCACATAGGAAAATAATCTCCGACATGTCTGGAGAAGTCAGAAAGAAATCTTTTTCTAAGTCTGGGATGTTTTAGAAAAGTGGGCTGAAAGGAAAGCCTTAGATAGGCAGACCTGATAGTTATGTTGTGAAGTCAGCCAAGATCCAAGGTAGATTCATAGAACAAGAACAAGAGGTATTTAGTTCTATGATGAGAAATGTGATTTGTAAGTGGAATAACCATGAAACTGGTTGTGTAGGAGCATTCTAAACAGGCACCAAGAAGGAAGTGGTGACTTAGAACCTGGATGTACACAAGTTAGTTGTGTTGGGAGAAGCAAGAAACCCTGCAGAATGCACAATGACTTTGGTAAATGTTATCTTTTCTCTGTTAACTATTTTACAAGGAAGTAGCACACAGTGACTAAGAGTAAGAAACACTGGCAAGCCATAGTGCAGATAAAATGGCAATTGAGTTTCAGAATGAAAATTCTTACATGCTTCAAATGGGCCATGAAAACATCTTATTTGCATCAGGTCAGCAGTACCACAATAAAAAAGCTACTACAAATAAACTACTTAATTGGAAGTGGAATTTCTTGATGCTTCTATTCAACGACCAACACAATCAGCACATTCCCTATGGATTTTTGTAGATTTGGCCATAATTCATGGGATTGAGCTCTATCACGATAGTTTGTTATTTAGAAGTATTTTCTAATTGTCAACATCGATTTTACAGGGATCCATTTAAATCAAATTACTTCTTGGCTATTCGCTGATTTAAACCAGATACTGAATGCTAATTAGCTACCAAAAGATTTTTCACAGATTTTAAATGATAGATCAAACTTGTGAGCAACCAGTAACACTGCAGATTTTTGACCTCATGAGATTTCCCATGTGTTCAGACATTGTGTTGCATGTAAGGCATGAAATTCATGCCTGTAATAATACATATGAGATGCCCATGAAAGACCTGTATGCTCTTTGCACTTATAATTGTCCTCTAAAAATATATAATAATGACAGAACATTTCCCTGGCTATAATGCACCTTCTTTGATATAAAACTTAGAAACTGGTCTCAGTCATTTGAGTGATTCTGAAGTTCAGGAGATTTTTATATTAATATTAATTATGAAAGACGTTGAAAAACTGTCTATCACAAATGTTACTGTTGGACTGAGGTTAGTTTGGGCATCAAGTTCAAAACCTATTCTGACAGCTCTGAAATATTCACTTAAGACACCTATGTTTTTAAAAAGTAATTTGAAAACTTATCCTTTAGCCTGCTTAGGAAAGCAAGCCTGAATAAAAGCATGATATTTTTACTATTTTCAGGAATGACTTATCTGTAGGAAATACTGAAGACAGTATTGAAAAAATCAATTAAGTAATCTCAGTATATTTCAACTGTAAAAATATATTTTCATTGTTTTTGTTCATAAATGGCTGTTATTTTCATTTAAATAAAACACCCCTTTACAAATAGCTCTGAACTGCATTACTCGAGTACTTTGTCATGTTGTCATAAAGCAACTGATAATAACATGCAATTAGAAAACATTTTAAATTCAGCACTACTTAGTTGGTTAATACTCATAACCCGTGGTCATTCCATTAACAATTATGTAATTATCAGCATTTATATTTTCAGCAAAAAGCTTAACATTCAATAAAACCTTTTCAAATTGGAGTTCATAAGAACTGGTGAGGTTTCATGATGAAATTTGCACCACTGGTGCCTGTACTATGCATGTTCTTCTTCACAAACAGTCATCAGTACATCTACTCTTTCCTCTTGTTCTGGTTTTGGTCAGGACAAGGTTAATTTTTTGCAGCAGCTGGAAGGAGGCATTATTGAAGCGGTGTGTCCAGGACCCTGATGTTTTTCTATACCCCAGCAGGTCATTGCCAGGGGTGGGGGAGAAGGGACTGGCTTCTGAGGAAAAGGGCATTCCTTTCAGGGGAAAAACACATGTTTGGGAAGAACTGATTGGTATTTTTTTATTGTTGCAGGCTTTCCATGCAAGTAATTTCTTTGTGCTATACCTTCTCTTGTTAACTTTGTTGCTTTTACTGTTCCTTTTCTTATCTTATTGCTGTTTCCAGCAAACAGTTCTTATCTCAGCCCATGATCCTTGCCTTTTGTGCTTCCAATTGGAGGGGAGGGGGAGCAAGTGGCGGCATGGTTTTAATAGGAATTCTGAATTGGAGGACACCAACCATCCCTAAACCATGACATCACTTTACATGAAGTCTATTCATTCACATGCAAGAAAATTCACAATGGGTGTGGGCATGAAAAAGGTGATAGTGCTAAACAAAAATAGCACAGTGAAAAGACCATTTCAATATCTTTAAATTCTTGTGCCATTGTATACGAACTGAAAACTGAAATTAAACAACCTGTCAGCTAAGGCAAGTGAAAACTACTTTTACGATCTACATACGGTATCTTCATGGAATATTATGCTCATTTTTTGTGTGTGTTGTATTGGGCTAGGTGGGTATTACTATAATATGAACATCAGAAGTACACCAAGGCTTCACACTTTAGTGCATTCAGGCATGCACACTTTTGTCTTTGTGAACACAGAAGCAGACCAATGATTAACCAACAGCAAAGAGATGCTGTTGGAGTATCTTCCTGAAAGATGAAAGACAGTTTAGGCAATCCTGTTGTTCAGAGAAAAAAATGAGAAACCTTTGGAATCTATGTGGAAAAGCTTTCCAAAAAAAATCAGAAAGACAGGGAAAAATCAAACTCTCATGATTAGGTGAAAATTTTATAATTACTTTCAGCCCTTCCACCATATTGTATTTAATCTTGTTCAACCTTGCTTTGTTGAAATTTTCGTGGTATCTAGCATATTTCAATTTGAATTGTAAACTAGTGTCATCAGCTGAAAAGAGCTAGATCCCTGCAGTGTAATTTGTGGAAACTAGTGATGAAATTTATATGGCCTAGTTAATTGTTTGCATACCCTGCCATGCACATTGGCATTATAACTATGACATGGTCACAATTAACAGCTTTGCACATTTTTAAGTAGAGCTGAAAGGCAGTCCCTCACAGCACAAGATTATATAAATATTAATGACATAATTATTAATATTATATAAATATATGCATATTGCTATTAGAACATATTATTAATATTAATATAATATGCTATATAAAATATTTTGTCTAATATGCGTACTGTTGAATCTCATTTACAGTAATTTTTAAAAATTTGTTTTCTATCTTTCAATTATATTTATTTTTCTCCTTTAAAAATTCAAAAAATATTATTCAAATAAGAAAAAAAATAAAATCATGTTACTCCCACCAGAATTAAATGACCACACAGAAGAAGTGAGAAAAGAGCAGTCTATACAGCCATTGTTTTCACTTAACAATTAAAGACTGAGAACCATTAATGGTGTTAAGATCATTTAAGTGTTTCCTTACTTACTATTCTTTGTGAAATAGTAGAAAGTACTATTTCATAGTTTCAGTGTGTAAAACCTGAAACTATGAAATAGTACTTTCATAGTTTCATAGTTTCAATGTGTAAAACCCTGTTTTGTCCTGTTGAATATCATTCTGTGTTTTTCAATAGAGTTTATTACCACAAAGACATTTTAAAACATCAAACTTGCAACAGGTAACTAATCTGTTCTTACTAGTACAGTTTTTATTGTCCAACCCCTTTGAGAAGATGATATCTCATGGGCCTTGAGTAGTGGATAAAAATGCGACAGTGAACGATTTGCTTTAATGAACCTAACTGTGAAATAAATTTTGCCCTCCACAGTCCAATACACTTTTCCCCTGTAGCAGCTGCTCTTCAACATGATTTATTTTTTCCTTGAAGGACTGCAAGTACACCAGATACATAGTGTATTGCCATGAATATCAGAACAGAAATCATTGTTGTCTTCTGGCTGTGAGGTTTCTCTTTCTGAAGCACAAGCTAGAGTTGATTAATTCCCCTAGATCCTCTTTTTCTTTAATTGTGCATTTAAGAAAGTGTTTCTAACTATGTTAGGTATGAACTTTACCTGCCTGTGTTTGTATGGGCCAGTCTTTAAACAAGTACCATGAGCTCTGTAGCACCAGCTCAGGTAGAAGAAAGGAAAATATTAATGTGCAAGGAATGCTGAGAGCCATCTTGTTCTTATGGACAGGCTAGGAGAATCACTCTTCTTTGTCTCCTTATAGTTTAATAAAAATCCTTTCTTTATGAAAAATAAGAACCATGTGCATTTAATCTCCTTATAAAGGGCTTTCTCACTAAGAAGGACAAAATAAACATACAGAGACATCTTGGGGATTTAATAAATTTTCCTACTCTAATTTATAAAGTGATAGTTTCAAAGAATTATAAAATTACTTAACACTGCATCCTCTCTTATTCTGATCATTTGATCCTTCCAGGTGTCAAAGGGCTTTTCTTCAGGTGAAAGTGGAAGGTTTCCCTTAGAGTTGTCATTCCTTGCAAGTAATAAAGCTTTACAAAGCAATCCACATATAATCTGACACTTCAAGGAGAGAAATGAAGAGAAGGTGGCTGTCAAATTTATAGAACTTTTGCTATAATCTACCACAGGTAGTTTTTGTTCACTAGCATTTTAGTTCTTTCATTCAGTGACAGCTAAATTATTTCCTTATTCAGAAGAGATGTGCACATTACACTGTATGCAGATAAAGCTTTTCCATTCAGTCCTTGTTATAGTTAATTACTGTAAAAGTCTGGCATAAAATTCTGAAGGACATTAGCAAGTAACTTGTTGACCAAAATTTTGAATAAAACATCAAATTATAGAATTTTTTAAAATTTCAAATACACAAAATCTAATACCAAACAAGGACATGATGGCTACAGACTACAGTATATAAGTTGAGTCATCCTATGTGATCTATCCCAGACTTCCAATATTTTATTACTACTAAAAAAATTAAGTTAGGCAAGACAAAAGTCAGTTGACATAAGAAGTTAAAACATCACAATTAAAACTACATATTTACCAGGACCAAGACTTAGCAACATCTTGCTGTATATCTGCCTACCCAAGGAAGTCAATGATATTTAAGGAAATTACTATGATTATAAAATCCTTCTGTGGAGAACAAGAATGCCATGTGTTATACAATTTCAAATCATCTTCTTAGAGAAATCTTATTGCTTTTATAAAAGGGGATAGTTCCTCATTTGAAATATAAAATGTTTTATCAGCCTGTACAGAGGAAGTGAACTGTTTTACATTACGAAATTGCTCTACAGGGCTATATAACAAAACTGTACGTTTTTACTTAGATTTGCATGTAGGGCACAAAAGATGTCATTACAACTGAAAAAAAATCCAAACTGTGCACTGATATTTACAGATTAATTTTTCTTAATTCCCTGCTAAAGCCTTTTCATCAACAACTCCAAATGGTAAATTATTTGAAATTTCTAGCAAAGATAAAACATATTGTGCTTGTTAGAGATATATTTCTGTTTTGTATTAGAAATTTGAAGACTGGCAAATGAAGACACTTAATGACATTCAAATTTTTACTCTTGATACCATATTTATACCACAAGCTCTTGTGTCTGCAAAAGCAATACATCCAGACCTGCTAGAAAGTGCTGGACAGAAAATAGTATGTGAATATGCTGCTCATTTCCAAGACTGCTCTACAGAAGTATTCTTGTATTCTCAATTGTATATTAAACTCTCTACTGTCCTCCAGAGAAAAACTCTTTCACTTAAATTTACAATACCATTGGCAAGTCCAGAAAATCACAGCACTTGAGAAACAGCTACAGAAAATACGTGGTTTTAAGACATTGCCTTTGTTCTTTAAGAAAAACCGTTTTTCGCATTGCATTACAATGGGCTATGGAGATGTCCACAATACCTTTGGAAATTCTAAGCTTATTGGAAATGATTCTGTTCAATGGCTGCATCTTGAAACATTCTTCCCCAATTGATTGCAAATATCTGATAGTTTCTGTTTGCTTACTCTACATTTTACTTATTCATAAGTGACTCTTACTTTACAATCCCTTTATAATCACTTCTAAACACAACAAAGGTTACATTTTGGCTTAAACTGACATTATTGCTCTTTTGTTTATTCAAAAGACGAAGATAGGGATAATCTGCCTGGGAGTATTCTCTGACAATGACAAAATTCTTCCTGTATGAATATAAAAAATTAATAGGAATTGAATAATATTTGAAGATTTATGTGTGTTTCTCATCACAATTCTGCTCTGTACTCAAACTCTTGGAAGAATGGACAGTGGGGATATATTGTAGTAGTAAAGCTAAAACCATGCAGTTAGCAATACCTAAATATATTGGAAGTTCTTGAAATTAAGATGAAGCCATGTCTGGTGCTATCTTGCTTCTTTTACCAGAAAGGTAAAATTTTTGCCTTCTGAAAAACATCCGGTCCTGATGACAGAAAACTCATTATTATCAATTGTATTGATTTGTCCAAAATATCTCCTAATGATTTTTTTATCATCTGGGACATTTCTTCAGAGCCATCCTCCAGAATGAAAAGGTGTACAGAGAAATTTCCCAGACCTCCTCAGTGGGGAACATTGATGTTAACTCCTTTAGGATTTTCTTTTTGATATATTTGTTCAGGCACTCAAAATACAAATCTTCAGTGTATATCCAGTACTCAAATATATAGTATTGATACTCAAAAACAAATACAAGTCAATTAAAAAAAAACCCTAGCCCACAAAGGAACTGAATGAAGACTTCTGACTGCACTAACACAGTCTTTGTAAAGTATCAGGTTAGACAGTTGCAGGATCAATCACCAAAAATTTTATTTACTGTATTTAATAATTTATAACACCAATGGTAAATGATTGTCAGAAGTTATGCAACTCTGCACATCTTCTATGTAGGAAGGTATTCAAGTCTACCTTCTCTGGCTGTTTTGCTAAAATCCATGGAGGAAAAAAAAAATCACTATCAAGACAGTGATTCACATATGTCTAGGTACATACAAAGTCATTCAGGAAGTACCACAGAGCAGAGTTTCTGTCTCTACAGTCTAAATACTAATTTAACACCTACCAAAGTTGACTTGTGATACCTCAGAGCATCCCAGCACAGGAATTCTTAGATGTTACAAAAAGACACAAGACATGAGGGACTGGTCCTCACTATCTCTGATCGTGAAGCAGGTCACACATGGTACTTGAACATATAGGACATCTTTTATGTACACAGCAATAATATTCTGAAACAAATTCAGGATTTGTGTTGGGAGGTAACTGTTTCATCTGGGAAGAGCGCTGAGAAAGGGCAAACTCAAAGCCCAGTTTGTGCTCATCACTTAAATCAGCAACAAAGATGAAACTAAAGTTAGTAGCAAAGTACAGAGGGAATAAAAAGAGACTAGGGTACAAGACCTGTGTGTGTTTACTATTGCTTTCAATTGTGTCAAAAAATCCTTTAAAAGCTGCAAAGAAACAGTGAAAGCTTAATTAACAATTTGTAGTGTAACCAGAAGTAGTGATGAGGCCCAAAAATACAGATTTGTATTTTTGGTCAAGCACCCACGTCAACACAGTAATCTTGTTACCCTTGCTCTATCCATGTGCTTTATAAAAATTTCCTGAGCGAAATATAACACACATCGGTACTAGGTAGCTTCAATTGTGTATTCTGACCCAGTAGATATTATTCACATGCCAACAGAATGCACTTGGATGCTCTTAATTACATTTAATTCCTCCTTTATCATCAGTGTACAGTCTCATAAGAAAAGACAGAACTACAAAGTTTTACTTTCACACACACTGAAGTTAAACTTTGCAAACAGGATCTGGCAGCTAGTCAGTTTGAGTTGCAGCAAAAAACAGGAAAATCTGTGAACAAAATTTCATTTCTTAAGCGCCATTAAATGCAAATAAGAACTGTTTTGTGGCCTTCAATTTTCTTTCACTGGAGACAATACCAGAAATCTCAAAACACTTGTGGGCATAAAATTTTTTTAAAAAATTGTTGTCATTTGTCATGCTTTTTCTGGTAATTTGTTGCACTTAGAAGTGTGACACAGTGACCAGAATTGCAAAGCTAACTTGGGAAGTAATGGGAAAATAATCTTCATTGGGGTCATTGAAAACACATCAAAAGACCTGAAATTCCAAATAAATGTGAAGAAAATTAAAGTAATTCCTGTGATGGAGGCATATCATGAAAGAGTTTCCGGTGTCATAATCTTGTATACATAATTACCAGACAAAGAATAAATTTAGATACTTTTTAAAAAAGCAGTTGCATATTTTTCTGTTTAAAAATAGTTTAAAAAATTATTTTTATTTTCAATGTGTGTGATAGAAGAGCTTTCCTATGATACCACAATGATTACCAGCAGCAAGGCCAAAATGTATCTTCTAGAAAGAATGTTCCTAAAGCAAGTTCTGTTTTAGAGAGCTTCTAGCAAAAGCTCTTTAACACTGTCCTCAATGTTGTTTGCAGGAAAAGTATTTCATGTTGTCAGAGCTGGGAAGAGGTGAGAGTGAAAGCAAATAGCTCTATTTAAGTACATAAAGACATACATATTGACATAACTTTTTCCTCTTTTTTCTTGTCTTGCTGCTGCTTTTATGAAAGCACTGCTGTAGTAGAATGCTGTTACCTCTTGAGAAGTATACTTCCAGTTCATTTAGCAGACTTCAACACAATTACAAAATAACTCCCTTTTGTGATGCTTTCCTGTGTTGGCTGTGGACCTTGAAAAGCAGTTTATTTAGCCTTGGTAAATCTTGGTATATGATTTCAGGTAGTTAAAGGTAGTAAATAGTCTGTGAAGCTTTTTTTTTTTTTTTTTTTGAAAATTGAAATAAAAATAGACAAAAGGAGGAATAGAACTAGATGTAATCAAGTCTTCCCTCCCAAGTTCAAGTGATTCATCACATACATACTTTAAAAAATACAATAGAATAATTTGACCTCGCATCTGGAAAATAACAACTGTACCTTTTTTGATAAGTCACATGTAGCTAAACTAAAGATTCAAAATTCATTTTTCAGTAGCAAGGGAAGCAAAATGCTTTCCTATGTATACTGCGTCTCATTACATACTTTAAACCTCTGTCCTTTTCTGAGGAATTTTAAATGTCAATGACTACAAAATGATGTGTTCCTGTTGCTTTGCAGTCCTGCTCATAACAACTGTATTACTTCTTTTTACTTACACAGGGGAAAACCCATTAAACGTGTATTAGACACATAAGGACATCATCAGACTTGTATTTCAGAAGCCTTTTTTGGTGATGTTGACTCCAACTGTTTAGGCAGCAACCATCTCTAAGTTTCTTTCTAAGCAACTGTGACAAAGCAACAATGCAATGCAAGAAACAGAAAATGAAGAACATGGCAAGTGTATAAATACTGGTTTTGATCAGTATACCAGTTCTTGGATTAAAACCTATACGAAAGACACAGCTGATCTTTCAGTTAACTGTAAAAATAAATGAAGCATCAGCAAAACCCAAATTGCCTGTTAAGTATGTAGGCATTCCAAGATAAACTAAAAGATTTCTTATTTGTCATAACATATACACTCCTCATATTTCAAAAATACAAAGTATTTACTCCAAAATAGAAATCAGCAGGCATTACTAAAATCCTTTAGTTGAGAGAATATTTACTGATGTAAATCAAGTAGTATAATCTGAAATGTAGGATTTATTTTTATTTTTCTTCATTTTGAAGATTTCTTCATATTAAAGATTCTAATTTGAGTAATTGGAAAACAATTCCTATTTGAAACAAATAACAAGCACATTACCTTCTCCAGAAAGTATGTCTGAAGTTTCTAAAGTTACTCTTTAGGCATACGTAGGAAAAGACATCCACAGAGCACAAGTATACCTTGGTCTTTTTAACTTCGGTTAGACATTGTTTGTTCCTCAGATCTGGACAGTAGTGCTTGACCCATCCATCAGTTTTTGTAGCCTGAGATATTATCAGAGAACCAAGAGCTGCAAATCAGGCTTCCCTACACTCAAATTCTGGAAAATTATGCAAGATTCTGATGGCAAGATAAACTATGCTATATCTTAGTGCCTGCAGGTTCACCTAGTCCAGGTTTGCAGTGATTTGGACTGTTCTCTACCAACTGGGTAACTAAACTCTGCCTAGGATAGGTCTTTATTTCCTACTTGGCAGCTGGAGAACAATGTCACACACATTTCTGGAAGGTAATCACTTTTCCAAAAAGCTTTAGTTCAACATAAGGACAACTGAGAGATTTTTGTCAGGCCCTGGTGTACATAAGCAGAGTGCCCTCAAAGCTTTAGAATCTATTATTTCAATTTAAAGAAAATGCTGGATAAATTCAGCTGAAATTTAAGATAATCTACCACAAGGTGGAGATCTCTTTTGTTAGGGGAAACTCATCTTAAAAATATTTTTATTTCTTTTTAGCTGTGAATTAACAAAATATGTGATCAGATATGTAAAAAAGTCTCCACATTTTAATTACAGTAAAATAAACACTGTGAGTAGATACTTGAAGATAAGATAAAAAGGTTAAGTAGTGAGTACAGTCAGGAAACAAACACAAGATGTATAAGTGGAGACTGTAAAATATGGGGAGAACAAGGAAGGACCTAGGAATGCTGAAGAAAGTAAAAAAAGAAAAGAAGAAAAAGGTACCAAAAGATGGAATTTTTTGGTAATGTAAAAGAATATAGGTTAATTTTGCTTTCTGCTGCCTTTACCTTATTTTGCATTCTAGCCATTTATACACTCTGCTTACCAAACAATCCTAAATCAAAGCTTATTTCTACATAATTTTTTGAATGCTAGCTTTGAATTTTTCTTGAGTTAAAGCCATTTGTTATTGCCTTATGATTTCTGATACAGGAAGACAGTCATATTAATGCTCTCAATTTAAATAGTATTTTAGATGTTTTCAATATGACTAAAGGGACACAGCTTTTTCTTCCATAAACGTGACTAAAATCAGTTAAAACAAATCACCAAGTGTGAATCACAATACTATCAGTTCAACAGATGTTTAACTAAAAGCAAAACAGAAAATTAGAATATACATTTAAAAAGTACTCTCACAGATTGTGAAAATTGTTACTAACAGAATTTCAACAAAATATTCAATTCAGAAAGAATGGAGGGTACTCAAATAAATACAGTGGTTTTATCAAATATAGCTTAGAAATGCTTTTTTCTCTGTTATGACAATACATTAATAGTCTTACACAACTTTGTCAATATAAGAACTGCATTTCTGTTTTTGGAAGCACTGTCTTCACACATGCATTGAACACAATTATCAAATAACTCATGAAATAATTCAAAATGAAATACACTATTTTGTAATGCAGTTCCATGTTTAAGCAAGACAACAGATTTCAGCAGATGTCATCAGTATTCTCATTAAGTGGGAAATACCTACCATAACAGAACGAAACTAGAAGTAGAATGTTACAGGGAAGAAAAGTTTTGGGGCCAGAAAAAAAATTTCTTTTCTTATACTAAACAGAAGGGCTGAAAATAAGGCAAGTTTTCTGGTGTACAGGCTACATCAGGTCTGTTTGAGCATTTGAGACTAGAAAAATAGCCTGAAAAGTAGCACGGGCATCACAGGACTATCAGGTCTTTTCTTGGTCATGCTGCCCACCCTACAAAGGTTTTGGCTCCACTCCATAAAATTCTATGCCACCCCCATCCATACTACATAAACTTGGCTCTGAGTACCCTCTGGGTAAACTTGGACCACACTTCAGCCCTCAAATACAACTTTATGTAGCACCAGAATATATGCTGCAAGTCTTGAGGTATACTGCAAAGGCACAATGTGTATCAGGACACTGTCAGGTGAATGTGGAGGGAACAAACCTGATACTGCCTTCTCAGCCTCAACTGTGCTGGCTTTTGGGATCGTTCACCATGTTCACTTTCTTGTTTAGCACTCAGGACAAACTCAAATCAACCTCTTCTTCCTACACATGCTGAAATCTGTCTTATCATTTTATTATCCCTATAGTGAAAACTTTCACTCAGGAAATCAATAACAGCAACCTTTTCTGCCAGGCGTACAAATATCCTCCCATGGCTTTTCATCTCATAGGGAATGCTTATATTAAAGTAATACTCACTGTTAGTTTTTTGGCTTTAAGTTCAGAATCCATCTATTTCCTTCCTTGTATTTCCAAGTAAAAGTCAAATATTACAGTTAATTCTCATTGACATACAGCAACTTTACGTGGCTTGAGAATACCACTCAATACCAATCTCACGTATTTATTAAATTGTTTAAATTAAAATTAAATGCCCTCTTCCATGAACTCTGAAGCACTGCCGATTGGACCAGCTAGTAATACAGCCAGGTGACTAAACAAAACCAGTAGGTAATTAATAATAAAAAAAGAGTGAATAGTCATGAAAATCTGAACAAATTCCGAGAATCCTAGAAAAAACTGGGCTGCAATGGACCTCTGGAGATTATCGATTCCAGTCTATTCAAAGCTGGACTGGAAGAAGCCTTTGGAAGGAGCTTGATATCTAAAGCATTGCTAATATAGCCTGATCTGTGGTTAGGGTTCATTACCACAGCTTTGCTCTACTGACTCAGCTTCATTTCAGAGAATTTCTTTTTTAAGAAACTTTTCCGTTTTATTCTGTTTTCAGCAGTCTGGAGTCACCAGAACATGGTTTTTATTTAATTATTACTGCCTCTCACTTAAAATCCTTTTCCTCAAAACTGAGGAAATGGGGTGCAGTGGAACTTTGCAGACACATCTACTTCCATCAGGAGCCTGCATGCTTCTCTCAGAAAGGTCTAACAGCTTGCAAATTCAAGGTAGGACCTATGTGAAACTTTAACATGAAACAGGCTGTTGTACTCCACAGTCAGCCTTTTCTGAAAGCAACTAGTATCCACAACTAATAAAGCAAGGTTGCAAAAAGTCTGTATAAAATTTAGTATCTGGCAGTTGGAATACTGGGAAAAGGTAATGTGAAGCAAAGGTACTAAAATTTCTGTTCCTCAGAGCACTGACAGCACAGCAAATAAACGGGGAGGAACTGAGGAGTTTTAACAGTCATTACTACAAGGATCCCTACATCCCTTTATTGAAAATACATATATACCTGATTCTTACAGGCAACCTTCAGGATATACATATCCACAAAGGAACATATCGAAAAACATGTGTTTTATGGCTGCCACCAGCACTATCTAACACTTCAGTACATACCACACTCCATTAAAAAAAATATTTATGTATTTTAGTTTATATTTCTCTTCACAGTCTTAGACAGACTTCATCCACCACAGAAACATAACCAACCATGGCATGAAATGCAGCAACTGTTTAACAGCTTTTGGCAGATATACAGAAAGGTTTAATGAGAAGACTGGCCCAGGTAGCCAAAGCTAAGATGAATTAAATAGTGAGAATACTATTACCCAAGCTGCAAATTTGACCAGGATATTGAATTAACCTGTTATCCAAACTGCCATGATTCTTCTAGCCTGGTTTAATAAATAAAAAAGCAACCAAACCCTATGTCAATGTCTAAACCATCCGTCTCCCATTCATTTTCCCTACCTCCTTCAATAGCTTTTGAGTTTCTTGGCCAATTTCAATTGAAAATTCAACAGACAAGCAGATGCCTCAAATACTACATTCCTGCAAACTGTCTGAAAATGAAATAACAGAGAAAATAAGAACCCCCATTTATGTCTTAACTGAGGGACTGCAATGGGCATGAAGACCTTATAAAATATCAGAAAACAGATGTGAGAAAAAGAGCTTGTAAATGTCTCTGTTACAAAAAACCTTCAGTCACTGCTTGTTAAACATGTAAGACAATCAACTCTGAGAAATAAGTCCACAGGAAATCCAGCTTACTGAATTCCAAGTCATGAAAATAATTAAAAACAGTAAGAGGTTAGGACCTGGGATTTGTATTTCATGTACAAGGCATTACTTTCCACGGGAAGGAAAAAAAATCTCATGAGGCTATTCAAGCAAGAAGCTCTTTGTACATATAACTTTATCTGCCTTATGATTATGAATAAAACTCAAAATATAACATGCTTTAAACCACTGAGTTTTCAACCAGGAAAGAGCTGCATGCTGTTAGCAAAAGCATGAAGGTTTGGAAAAGAGATTTTAAGTAGCTCCCTCTAATGCTGGGCTTAATTTAGACTCTTTTATTTTTAATTTAAGCCCATGCACTTGTTGTTATCCTTTGGTGGTATTCTAGGAGCATTTTTTCTTCATTACATGGTAGAAAGGAGGGGTGTATCTAACAGAACATTTGTTTAGAAGATAATCAGAAATCCATCTCAGCCAAAGTGGCATCATTTGTGACTATCACAAACAAAACTTCCAAAATCATAACTCATGGCAAAGTTCCAGAACTTTATGGTACAAAGTTCCTATAGTTCACTCAAATGGACTACTCACTTGGAAGTGACTGTGCAGACCAAAATTAATCACTCCAAACACAGACAACATCAGTCACACTTACCTAGGCCCCCCCCCCCAGAAAATGGAGATAAGACAGACACTTCTAGGACATGAGTCACGTCCTCCTCAAGTAAGAGGAGATTTTAGACAGATTCAGTAAAAACACCCATATCTCAGTAAAAGGAGCCTAGCTGACTGGTGTTGATGCACTAAAATCACATTCCCACACTTGGGCAATATCCTGTTTTAGGAACTTCTGTGCTCAATTAGATTCGTGATTAAGTATGCAGTGCAAGCAACTATTGGTGGCAAGACATCAAGTATCATCCAATAAATCATTTGATAATGAGTCAGTAATTCACTGATAACTAGTTGGTAATTTTCTTTCAGTAAGAGAAATTATCCACTAGAAAATGAATTTAAAGAGATTACAAATGTGCAAAACAAGTTCTGTACACATATATGCCCTATATTAATTTAAGTATGGTTCACAGAAGTTAGAAATAATTTTGGTAACAATTTTTCAGGTGGGAGGTTTTTATCACACAATCAAGCCAAAAAGAAGTGTTCAGCAAAACCATGGATCCATTCTTGACTAAATTTAACTTTTGGTATTTGATAAATAAACTGAGAGAAATCTACAGCTACAAGTGTCAGAGGTTACTACTGCAAATCAGATATTTATGTAAGTACAGTAACATGATACTGTAAAAGATTTAAAAGTTACTAAACTTAAAACTTCTAATTTAGCTTCTTAGTATTACAGAAGTGCAGGTTTAAACTATGTAACTTTTAATTGCAAAAACAAGTATAAATAAACTATCTGAATCAAAAATAATAATAGTAGTTAAAAATGAACACATAATTTAGGCCCTAAAATAAATCACATAAGCATCAAAATGATCCTTAAGTAAGGACAAAATCAGTCTGAAATGTTGCACAGAAATGTAGACAGGGGAGAAGCTCACTACAACCATGTAACAAGTAAAGAACCAACAAAAACCCCTCCTTTTTTAACATTCTAATGTTTTAATACAGATATAAAAATAATTTTTAAAAATTGTTACTTACCTTGGAGATTTGAAACAATGTGGACTTGTGAAAAAACTACAACCGGTCTCTTTCCAAGAGAGAATTGTCTAACTTTTCCACTACTTTCAGATCTGGAGTGGAAGATATTTTAGGTCTGGCCAAATATCACTGGAAGAAAATTCGTTCACATGTTTGGCTACGTTTTGCATTCCATCCTGTTGCTCTGGCACACAGACACAGCTAATTATAATCTGTGACATAAGCGGTTAATTCTCCTGCTAAAACAGTTGTGTACTGACTCCAGAAATGAACTTATGGTAAGACATAACCAATCCATAATGTGCAGTGAAATCGCTCAACCTGTCACGTAACGCCAACTTCTTTATTAAAATCTGAGAATGTGAGCACTCCATAGAACCTGCACGTAAAAACCATTATCAGAGCTGGCTACTAACAGCACTCAATGCAAAATTAGAAACAAAAAAGACTTCTGCTTTCTTTTATGAAACTGTATGTAACATCCGAACTGAATTTTAAGAGTTCATTTTCTGAAAACTTTTCATTTTAAGGTTGACATTATTCTAGCTATAATATATACTGTCTGGCATATAAAAAGTCTCTTTAAGAAAGGAAATACAGGTATTGTAATATAGCTATAATAGCACATATAACTTTTATACAAGAACCATACTAACAATTACCAATCTTTCCAAGAAGTTAAGCCTATCTTGGTATCTAAATCACAGATGCATATATATGCATAGACACATACATAAATACTAGGAGCTATATAAAAAAAAGTGCTTATATTACATATTTTCAGATTTCAGACATTATAGGAGTTATAAGACATCCTTTTTTCTTTTTTTTTGCAGTATCATTAAAGCTTTGAGCTCTCAAATGCAGAAAAAGAATTCCAGACTGGCACTGCTTACATTACACTACCTACACAAACATTGACCAGGAGACTTCTTGTTCAACCTCAGATATGTTAGAATCTGTGCCAGTAGCTTTCCACAATTTAAAAAGCATTAAAATATACATATGTAAGATTTACAGAATAAAAGGTTTGTGCTATGCGAAGCATTGCAATCCTCACCCACGTTCCGACAGCCTCATTTCTCAAAGCACTATGTTTTCTTTTTCTCAGCCTTGTGCTCACACTGTCATCACGCTTTAGAAGACAAAGCTCCTATCACACATTTAACAGCTGCAGACCATAAATTTAGGACTGACACAGATCCAGCTGATCACAGGCTTACAAGAAACTTTTTTTCCTTCATGAGTTCTGTGGCCATAAATCCTTTATCAGACTCTGTTTACATATACAAATGGTGTTCTCTTCTCTGCAAAGAATTTAATTCATTGGTATCTGCCAAAAATGAGAAATGTTTCCAATAAAAATATTTATCAATATTTTTAAAACAGATTTTGTATGTAATCTCAGGGTTGTATGAAAGAAAGTGTGAGGAAAGCATTTGTGTGTTGTGTTAATACCAAAGCTTTTCTTTAATTGAAATTCCTTTTAAGTAGTAGAGGAAGAAACCTATAAATGATGGGAGAGTTTTGAAAGGTTTATTATTTAGTCATTATTTACGTAATCGGGTATTCATGTCTAGGGATTTTCTGCAAAATCTTTTGCCCCTTCTTGGAGAAAATCAGAGGATCAGATAAAACTGGGTACATGACCCTCAAAACCCCAATGCTTTTAACTGCATTTATAGCATGCTTTCTTTTGACATATTTGTAATTACTTGATTTCTAAACATATAAAAAAGATTGACTAACATAGTACCTAGCTACTGAAAGATTAGATCCTATTGCCTAGTAGCTCTCTCTATGACAGAACTTTGTGCTATTTTCCATATACAATTTCTCTTCACTAGTCTAGATGTCTCCTTTGTCATGCTCTTCCACATAACTAATTTCTGCAGAGTTAAAACTTGAAAAAATGAAAAGAACAAATAAATACCTCAGTTAGTAACTTCTGAAGTTCTCATGAAGTAGGACTGAAGCAAGAGCAACTGTCAGTGAGTTCTGTACCATCTGAAGGCAGCTGTCCTCCTATTTAAATGCACAGAAGGGAAAGAGAAAGCAAAATTTTGCTTGAGTTTGGAGAAAAAATAAGATATATTCATGAGCTGCCCTCCTCGCTACTTCAACTGACAAAATCTTTCAAGTGATAGGCCAAAATTCACTCAGCTTACAATGTGACACAAACAAATGAAACACTGCACACCCAAGAGCTGTTTGGACTGCAAATGTTCATGACAGCAGAGTAAATGCAAAATAAACATTATTCAAAAATCTATGTGCAAAATAATAAAAAATATTTTTGTTGCAATTGTAAGATTGGAATCCATTAGTATAATGAACAACAAATTCAGTTCTGGGGTTACATTGCATTTGTACAAATGCAAATCTTTCTCCCCCTCCCCCCTAATTTTCTGCACAGTTCAAGAATGCTGATATCCTATTCCTCACCCCAAAACTGAAAACTTCCTTTTCAATTCAATTTTGAAAGTCAATAGCTGATGACTTAGTCCTGGAAAGGTAACTAACATATTTATCTTCCACATTGTCAGAGTCCACCCAAAGCAGCACCTGACTAACTATAAGCCCTTGCAAACTCATCTCAGGAAAAAAACCCAACAGAAATGATGGTTTCAATATTCTGCTACTTTAACTAATTCTATGTTTTTTCCCTCTTTTTTTTTTTTTTTTTTTTGGTTTTTTTTTTTTTTTTTTTTTTTGTAACAAATGTTTGATATATCCCTGTAAGATTTCAAGAACATCTGCTTATTTCTCAAAGTACAAAACAACACAGTGCTGGAGAAGACACTATCAGGTATCAGTTTAAGTAATTCATCCAGCTAGAAAGGACATAGAAGACATTTGGTCCTGTCAGATATTTTTCAAGTCTGTGAGCTGTTTAAAGAATGTGATAAGCAGTGAAAAGCAAAGGGTATTTAAGTGGTGATAAGGATTTGGTAAGCAAAGGGTATTCAGGAAACAAGACTATTCTAGCTGGTATAGGAAATGGAATTTATCTGAAATACTGTGATTATGGGGAAAACACTAAAAATAACTAAAATTAGGTTGTACAGATGTGTAACTCCAGATGATAGCAGAGATCTTTTTCAACCTAAAAGATTCTATGAAACAGGAGTCTTGAGATATGAAATATTAAAAGATACTTTGGTAAAGGTTCAGAAAGGTCAAGTAGTATAGCAAAAGCAAATTTAAAGATAATATGGCAGAAACCTTGGGGAAAAAAGTATGAACGCAAAACCAAAAATTAACCAAATTCTAAAACAAGTAAAGTGGGGGATAACTGTAATAATGGCCAGAAAATATTAAAAAGTAATTACTTTCCAGAAATCTCTGGACTACCAATAACAGAGGAGAAATGCCCAAGTATTCTCTATTCTTGTTCTTGGGCATTTAAGTTACTGATGAGCTTGAATACCACAGAAAAAGCACCTTTTCAAAAAGGATGTTTTCCTGTTCTCCTGACTTCCCACTACGTTAGAGACTCCACTGTAATACCAAGCAAGAAGCGTTGGAAAGAATTTTTCTAGTGTTTCCCTCCAAAGCCTTTTGAATTTGCTATGTTTAATGTGCTTTATAAATTTTTAAGGGATAAGACAGCTGTTCATTTACTGACAGATTGAGACCTTGCCTCCTCCTAAGGACAGGGCTATGGTGAATGTTTAAAATGGAATGTAATCTTCTAAACCTGAGCATACGAGTGAGCTAAGAGAGCCTTATATTTTTCCCATATAAACAAAGAGAAACACTTGAAAGTTACTCTTACATCAATCAGATCTACAAAAATGCAATTGTTTTAACGAGTTCCAAAGTGGAAAATAATCCAAAAGGAACCTTTTAAAATATAAATATACAACCCAAAAATATAAGGCTTTAAGGGAGATCTGCTTAGACTATTCCATTACATGATATCTATAAGAAGGCTCAAAACACCTTTGAAATGTGGAATATCTATGTTTTATTAGAGAATGAACAACAATAAACTAAAAGAGAAAAATCTGAAAATTAGTATGCAAGACAATACAAAAATTAAAGAACTTGTAAGTATCCAACTGCCCTGTGTGTCAGTGCATGGCAGGTCTGGTTTCTAGGAAGTTTTTTCATCTCTGAGCATGAACAGCTGGCTGTGGGTCTATTGCCTGATCACCCCAAGAGTTCTTCAATCCCTGCTTCAGCTGTTAGTTTCTGTTCCTTGCTGCCACACAGTTTTCCTCTACCCCATTTTTGATGTGATCTGTCACCTTTCCTCCCCAGTACACTCAGTGGGTCCAGAAGAAGAATCTTTTTTGCTAATTGTTCACCAGCTCTAGTCCATCTCTTTTCAAATTCACATAGACACAAAATTAATTTATACAGAACTGTTTCAAACTGTCACAGAGGGCTAGATAATGGTTTTTCTGGGGAAGGATGTGTTAAATGGTATCTTCTACTTGGATTGCATCTTCACACACTCAGATTAAAAAAGATTTCATTTCTGTGAGTATAATTCTGCACGAACCTTTAAAGAGATTATGTAGTGAAGCAACAAGTGAAAAGCTGCATGTGTACTCTGTGCTCACCACTGTACTCTGTGCAAAGATGAGCCTGACAGCTGTCCTGGAATATAGGTAAGTAGGGATAAATTTAGCTTTTAAGAGCAAACAAGAAAGCTAACATTTATAGACCCTTGCAAAGAGCCAGCTGAAAAGATTAATTTGGAGTCTACAGCTTTTGCAGACTGAAAGACACAATGGAGTAACCTTGCTATAGCACGACCTTAAAAGCAGAAAAAGTTACCTAAGTATCAAGGAGGAAAAACCCCACCAAACACTAAATGTCCAAGCAGATTTGTAATGATTTTGTCCTGTTGAGTTGTTGGTATAATTCAAGTATTCTCCCAGGCATGAAGTGCAAATACTGTTAGCTTGAGGAAGTTAATTGTTAGCTTTTTCTCAGGAAGGAAACCAGAAATGTTTTTTCTTTGGTATACTTACCAAAGCATACAGAAACATATACTTTGGTTCATATGAAACTCACTGTGAAAAATGCCAATCACTTGTTTTTTAAAATTTTAAAAGTTTAATAGTAATAAAATGGTTATAAAAATAGTAATACAATTAGAGTAATAATAATTTGGACAATTTGGATTAGGGCAATATGAGACAATAGAGACAAAGAGTTACGGATGTCTGGGTACCTTTTTCTAGGCAGCATGAGCCCGAAAAAGGACACCCCTTAACAGAGGATTAACCCTTAAAAGCAATAGCCTGTCGCATAGTCATACAGGATGCATAAATTCTTCATACATGATCCATAAATTCCATTCAAATACAGGATTCTGTCTGGTCATCGTCAACTTCTTCCTCTGAATCCTAACAGCGCCTTCGAGGCGGGAAGAAGTTCGTTTCTTCTGATAAGAGGGCAATAAATTCTCTTTCTCTGAAAGATTTAGGTGTCCTGTGGCTGCTATCTCGCTGAGAGTCCTTTCTTTAAAAAAAGTATCCTACATAGCATAGTTTCTATTTTAACAATTTTTAAAACTATATTTAACACAGAACTTAAGAGATTTAACACAGCATTACCTTCTAACACAACACATATATTCATTTTAATATTTGCGAAAAGCCAATCATAAAATACATGCATTTTTCACACTTACAAATGTTCTGGACAGGAGGGTGGAGCAAAGCACTTTTTAATAGGTGCTATTTTGTGCACTGGGATTTTTATTTTAGGATATGATTCATTGTGCACCTACTCACAGCTCCATAAGCAAGCACTCTGTGACAGGCAGAATAGTGTATTTACAATTCTGTTCCATACACTTCTACAACAGACGTCAACAGCACTGACAAGCAACAGAGAACCACATTTCATGTTCTCTGGTCATAACATTTCCTTGTACATCATCTGGTCTTTACTAAAAACAAAACCAAAACCCCAAATGCTCTAAATGTCCAGAGCAGGATGGTCTAGTCTGCCTTGGGATATCTGAATTCTGAGGCATTCAAGTGAAACACATGGCTATCACTCAGTACAGTTGGCTGTATGAAACAGAAAATGGAATGACTGTCCCTCCATGGTAGAACAAGTTTGTTAGGCCTTTGAAGCCCTGCCTCTGTACCCATATTTCTGATATCATATAATGGCTTGTACAGATACAAACCCTAAAGAATAGAATGATTTTACCACTCTCCTTTGCTTTCTTCCTATTTCTTTTATCTTCTTTAATTTTTCTTGCTTCCTTCCCTACTCACTGACAGAGCAGAAGTACTGGTGATCAAGAGATATTAAAGTCTGCCATTTTATTATTAAATGTTGTATTTCAGTAACACAGCATATGTTTAACTCTGAGAAAGCAAGCTTTTATCTAATTTGCACTTGAAACAAAGGCATATGAAGGACATAAAACTCTGTTTAAATACAGTTATTCAGTGTCTACTTATCAGTTAGAATAGTATTCTCATTCAGTACCACTATGCATCCTCCCAGAAAGAAAAAAAAAAGAAAGTTAGGGTGCACAAGAAAAATTACTCCAGTTTCAAAAGATTTAGAAGAGAAGTGAAACCATGGAAATTACAGTGCTCTGGCCAGAACCCTATAACAGGAACCACTGTCCCAGAACTCGTGCCTTGACAGACCCAATGCTCAGAATTTAGTGGATTCTAATTTTATATTTGGAGCCATTGACTATTAAATTATGGAAGGAATCTGCATTAGTTTAATTTTCTTAAAACGTCAGTCTTCAATAAAAGTGATAAAATAATAATACTGTAAAAATACAGTATTAAACCAGCACTTCTTCCTTGTTAAACAAGAGGGAAAAGTTATTTTAGGATGGTCATACTACAGACCAGCATGTATGCTCAAAGAAAAAGTAAGACTGGCTGTTTAGTATAAATAAATGAACACATTCTTAACAATGTGTTATGAGACCTGAAGAGAACGTCTTTAAATTCTTTTGTTGCACAAGTTCAGCTCACAAAATACCAAAAGTACTGGCAAAAAAAAAACAACCCAAGAATTAATGTCTTGCAGTCAATGTAGGAAAAGCTTTTATCCAATACTGATTATCTCCTGTGGTTTTTTTTTGGTAGCCAAGAAAAGAAAGCATTTTACTTTTCCTTTAAAACTATGCTATAAAATGCTGAATGATTAATGATTTTTCCTTTACAAGTTCCCGTTGTAAAGCTGTTCTGAAGTAGATTACTATTAATTTTGCAATCAAAATCATGCTACACCCTATGACTCACTAAAGAATGCCAGGGGAAAAAAGCCCTAGCATTCTAAAATGCGAAAAATGGGGTGGAGGGTGAGAAAAGGCACAATAAAAAGCATTTTTCGTGCTACAGAGTAAAACAGCCCAAGCCCCAGATATATTAGGGCTATTATTCTGGAAACTAGAAGTTATTCTATTATTCTGGAAACTAGAATTATACAATATTTTATAGCATTTCCATTTTTGACTGCGAAACTGAGTCTCTCACTTTTAAATTCCCAAGAAATAGTTAACACATGTACCGTGGAGGTACAGAGTCAACCCAGCAAAACAGCTCACACCTTGAAGGCCTGGGAAATCTTTGGTTAACAAAATACAGTTACACACTGCGTTTGCATGAACAGCTTTACATAGCACAGGGGCTACAGGGGTGGCTTCTGTGAGAAGCTGCCAGAAGCTCCTCCCAATGTCTGACAGAGCCAATGCCAGCTGGCTCCAAAACAGATGTGCAGCTGGCCAAGGCTGGGCCAATCAGGAATGACAGTAATGCCTCTGGCATAACATATTTAAGAAGGAAAAACCAGTTATTGGGCAGATGTAACTGTGGCCAAAGAGTAGTGTAGTGAGAACACATGAGAGGGACAGCCCTGCAGACACCAAGGTCAGGGCAGAAGGAAGGGCAGGAGGGGCTCCAGGCACTGGAGCTGAGATTCCCCTGCAGCCCTTGGTGCAGAGTGTGGTGAGGCAGCTGCCCCTGCAGCCCATGGAGATCCACAGGGATGCAGAGATCCACCTGGAATCCATGCAGGAGCCCACACTGGAATAGGTGGATGCCTGAGAGGAGGCTGTATGACCCCATGGGAAGCCCATGTTGGAGCAGGCTCCTGGCAGGGACCTGCAGACCCGTGGAGAGAAGCATCCATACTGGAGCAGGTTTCCTGGTAGGACTTGTGACCCTATGGGAGACCCATGTTGGAGCAGGCTGGACTGGATGGACTGCACCCCGTGGAAAAGTGACCCACACTGCAACAGTTTGTGAAGAACTGCTGCCCATGGGATGGACTCATGTTGGAGAAGTTCATGGAGAACTGCTGCCTGTGGTGGGAGGGACCCCGCACTGGAGCAAGGGAGACTCTTCTCCCTGAGCAGTGGCAGGAAAAACATGTGATGAACTGACTGTAACCTCCATTCCCTATCTCCCTACACTGCTAGGAAGGAGGAGGTAGAGATGAGAAGGAGGGAGAGGTAGGGAAAGGTGTTCTTAAAATTTGTTTTTATTTCTCATTATCCTGCTCTGATTTTATTGGTAATAAATTCAGTAATATCTCCAAATCAAGTTTGTTTTCCCCATGACAGTATTTGGTGAGTGATCTTTCCTGGTCCTTATCTCAACCCCTAAAACCTTCACTGTATTTTCTTCCCCTGGTCCAGTTGGGAAGAGATAGAACAGCTTTGGTGGGTGCAGGGCATCCAGCCAGAGTGAACCCACCACGCATTAAAAAATAAAACTTAGATGATTTCCCAAGATCATTCCATGAAGAATCTGTACTGAACCATATTTAGGAATGCAAGACCAAAATACTTAATTCAGAGTCACTTTTCTGGATCAAGATGATTGTCCTTATCAGGCAGATAAAGGAAGCTCAGCACTTAGCTCAGGAGTTTTTACCTCTTCTAATGTTTCTAAGAAGACAAAAAGAAAGTCTATGTAAAGGAAGCAGAAAATGGACGAGCAATTCTTCTTATCAACCACCATAACAAAATAGCAATTTCTGCTCCTTCTTTCTGCGGAAAAAGAAATTGAACAGCCCTTAAAGAGCAACAGTAGAAAGGAAGACAAAATAATTTTTAAGAATCTCGTTTGACATTCTGAACTTGTAATGAAGCAGACCCTTAGTACCAAAGGTTAAGTTGCAGCTCTTGATCCATAAGATCTTTTTTGAGCTACCATTCATAAGAAAGACTGTAAAAAAAACAATAGTAATGTTGTTAGTATATCCCAGTTATCTGTTTGCCCTACTGAGATTTTAGCTTTGCCAAAATGCAAGCAGAAAATTAGGCACATGAGAAGTGAATTTAATTAGGAACTTGCCATCTGGCATAAGCAAGCAAATGTTAAGTGATGCCCTTTTAATATGAAGAAACTATAATCAACCAGTGAGCAGACTACAAGCTATTTCCTGTTTGATTGAAATGCTTAAATTAACTATGGGAATAGTGTAATTATCTAGTATTTTGAAGGGTTATCCTTGAGGCTTAGCTGTAGGCAACCACAGCAAGCAGAATAACCATAGTGGAAGTGTTGACTTAAAATTGACAGATTTAAACTGATAAATTTTGGCAGTCTTTAAGAATATGACATCCCAACTTACTGAGCAGAGTTTCAATATACTTGCAAAATAGTGTTGCATCAGTTTAAATAAGAAATATAGTAGTGCTATCTGGAGCAATGTTTATTACAATATGGCATTCCATTCTAACAGGCTATTTTGAAAAATAATAAATAATAAAGAAAAAAGTAGTATGGAAATAGACAACAAAATGAAGTAGGCTCAACTTGGCTGCTCCAGTTGTGCAAAACAGGAGACAATTTGTTTGATTTTAGTAAGAAACATTATTACCAAATGCCCAGGTTTCTCCTCTAGTGAACCTGTGATTCATAATAGTTTCACAATTACTAGTCAATGTAATTGACTAGTAGGGAATACATTCATTTTAACCATAATCAGAATGGATGGTTAAAAGTCTTTTCCCCTGTTATTTACTCAAAACATTTAATGTCACATCTTTACTTCTCACACTTCACTGGCTTTGCATCAGCTGAAGTGACAACAGCTGCATCCTAGTTGGTATGATCATCTCATTTACTGTCTGGATAACTACACAAACAGGCTGCTTCATTTTCAGCTGCGCAGTCAAATACTCAGACCATCGACTGTTAGAAAATGGTTGCATGGCTAAACTCAAAGCCAAGGCACAGATCAGCCCTCCAGCAGAAAACAACTTCCAGAAATTCACTGTCCATTTCCTAAGATAAAGGTGTCTGACCATCTCCAACCTTCTGTGATGACTGACAATTCCCCTTAAGGGTGGGCTGTCACACCTACTCTGTTATGGTGTATTAATCCAGCAGATAAGCACCAAGACAGTCTAAAAGTGCATTGTTCTAGTCAGCTCTTGTACAAAACTGAATGGACCCCTTTATGCACAGTATAACTAGCTGCATACCCAGTTTAACCATGTCTTAGAACTATCTCCACTTTTCCTAGTACTTTCTAAGGAAGTATCCTTGATACTTCCTAGAATATTGATAGGAAGAGGTCTTAGAGGATAACCAGCAACTTACAAGTAGTCAGTGCGAAGCCTTTCAGATTTTCAGAACGTGTACATATATCTGGGCTCTTTCTCTTTAATTGCCATTGTTAGACTTTATAATTAACTGATTTTACTTGCCTCATAGGAACCTTAGAATCTGATTCTGGGCTTGGCAAAACCATCAATACCAGAGTACTTCACTTTTATATTCTCAAGGAATTCTAGTAGACACTTGATGTACTTCTCTTTCCTCATTAACTTTGCTTGATGTGCTTAGATTTTAAGCATGTCCTTAAGTCAAGGGCATCTTGCTTTACTATCAATACCTAGCAGTTCTTATTTCTTATACAATTTACTGCTCCTTGTCTGTCTTCTATATAATATTCCCAAAATAATAAAAAAATCAATGAAGATGCATTTTAAAAGCAGATATATAGCCTAATACATTGGCGGGTGCATGTGAAAATACTTTCAGGTATCTCTCAAAATTTCCCCACAATTCTCTACTGCTTGCCACAGGACTGAGCAAATGGAAAGGACAGCAGTTTTGTTTGCTACTGAAATAGTTTGGGGAGAAAAAGTCTGGTCAAGACTACATTCAGATCTCCTCCTGAGAATGGCATAGGAAGAGAAGCAATATTTTTGTATATTTATGTTCTTCTTACGTTTTTAAGACTGAATCAAGGAGGGATTGGCACTCTGACACCTGAGGCTAGAAGAGAAGTTGCCTCCAGCCATACTGATTGTCATGACAGCTTTCCCGGGCACATTGTTAGCTGAAGACTGGAAAGACAGGGAAGACAAACACTGAGGGTTGCATTTGTGATATTTAGCATCCAACAGCACATAGGAATACTCTTCCTACAGTGAAATGGATACCCAAGTGACTGAGAAAAAGTGAAGACAATGACTCACATTCAGGTTACACATTCAGGAACTGGAAGGAGTTGAATGAAAATGTGTTTGCACTGTTGCTAGGGAGGTTGTTTAATGCTTGGAGCAGATTGTAACAATGCTTCATGTAAAGGCCATGCATTGAGAGACCAGGATGAGCAGCTGGTAAAGTACTGTAGGAAAGTTTGACCTTACTCTGAGAGAGAATAATGGAGGAAATCCTACAGAAGACAGAACCTGAACAAAGAAGGAGCATTTTGAGGCTGCTGGTTTAGTACCAAATCTGCAACAGAAAGATACCAACCACTTCTGCTCTTGATGCTTAATGTGCAAGTTACAGGTTAAAGAGAACAGCCTTTAAGATGAAAAAGACTACCTCTGTGAGCAAAAAAACTGTACACACCGAACATTCTCCAGCAGCAACTTCCACACGATGACACAGGAAATTAGTACGCTGTTTGAATCATACAATGTAACCTCTACAGAACAGGTCAAAAGACAAAGAGATTCTTCTACATTAAATGGTATCTCTTTGCTCAAGTAGCATTTTATATCCTCATATATTGCAAGGATGTTGTCTTCACTGCAAGTGAAGTCTTCACTTGTCTTGCACTGCAAAAGAATAGATTGGGCTTTGTTTTATACCATTATTTCTACATCTTTCTTATATTAAATCTATACCTTAGGTAGCTTGCTTTCTTTTCAAGCAATCAACAGTTGAAACAATGACTTGTACATGGTCTATACACTGTCAAATAGCTCCACTTAAAATCTTCTTACAGCAGTAAGATAATCAGGTAATTTGCATTTGTTAATGGTTGTATGGTTAAAAAATGGAGAAAATATATCAGCCTAATTAATATTTATATGAGTGTTATATACTCATTTATAATTTAAAAAAACGCCAACATAAATAACAGAAAATATTTTAGGCTATATAAATTTTGAAATGGCATATTCAGAAACTACAAAATTAAATATGACAAGAAAAGAGATTCATAGTTCAACTTCCACATTTAGTAAACAGTAAAATTTACATGCTTACTTACATTCCTCTGTGAAAAATATAACTACCTTAAAATACTTTTTTTCAAATTTTTACTGGAAATGCCACATAAATTCAGCTACTTGTTCTGTGTAGGCCCAGGGAACAGATCCAGCGGAGGGCAAAGGCCCTGATTAGCAAGATGAGGTAAAAAATAGCAAGGCAAACAGATGGACACATGGTAACTAATAGTGTGTCAAGTTCTTCTGAACTAAAGTGACCTTATACTTATTTTGCATTCCCAAAAGGTAACTAAGCATAAATGAGCTTTGGGGTTTTATTATTTTTTTTTCCTATTGAAAGAGTAATTATAATTAGCAATGCAGAGAAGGTTCTGTGTCACTTTCTCAAAATCACCAACAATTTCAAACTTTGAGATACATATTTAATGTGCTTGGTGCAGAAGTAGCACTACTGATAACTGGCTATCTCTGAAGGATGCTTCCCAATTTCCTGTAGATTGCAATGCAGCATCTGTAAAAATGTCAAGCACTAACAACTCCCACTCCTCATTCCTAAGCCAATCCCATGCAATTCATTACAGTTCTTGGTTTCACCTGCTTTAGGAAGGATCCATAAATAGCATCCTTGTGAGAGAATATACAATTCCACAAGTTAACGCTTTTCTGAATATGAATAGTGTAACTTTTTTGGGGAGTTGAGTCCACCTCAGCTAGACCCAGTGATGTGCCTTTGGAGGTATCTGTAACTTTTCTTAAAGATGGATGCTTTTGTCATCTTGCTTTTGTCATCTTTTTAAGCACTGTGAAACAAAGATTCAATCTTAAGAGGAAAGAAAGAATTTAAGGAACAATACTTGCAGTCATTAGAAAATCTTGACTTCTACAGAACTGTTGAGATACTCTTATCAAGAACAGTAATGAAAATGTAAAGTATAATTTTGAGAATGAAATTAACAAATGTCTGCCTGGTGCGTTTATGTTAATCCGGGCTAATGATCAGGAACAATAGCCTTTTTTTGAATAAACTACATGAAAATCTCACCTAATAAAGTAAATATTTAAAAGGAGGCTATTGATTTTATAAAGAGGGATGTTTATGGAGGCACTGAAAATGTACACTAGAATAGTCTCCAAAAGAAAGTTTTACAAATTAGATGCTTTGAAACATTTTCAGAAACTAATTTTTTTTGTAAATGACTCAAACTCTAAGAATGAAGAGAATTCAGCAGCTATAGAATATTTTCTGCATTTCCATTTTCTCTATTAGCAATATGAAATCAAGGTGAAAGCAGAAAAGGATTTTGTGGCTGTGAGACAATCATAGAATCTCACACCAACAGACTTAAAGAGAGCCCTAACAGGGAAAACTGTGAATGTGCCTGGACAAAGAAACTGCTGTAAGCCTATAAAGCAGAAAAAGGTATCTACAGACAAGCTAATGGGGGAAAAATGGCATCCTGGTGTACCACATCAATCTCCCTGCCAGTTCTCTTACTGTCTTAATGGCCACTCAGCATGGGGCTAGAATCTAAGCCCCAATACAAGAACAATTAAAGAAACAGCAGGATCATACAAAGTTACAATATGACATTAATTTTTTAACAACGAAAACAAACAGTCCCTTTGGAAAGGTATTTAACTTCCTAGAAAAGCTTTTTTTAAAAAGTGAGTTCATTGAAATCTCCCAAATTGTAAATAAGAAATTGTCTTCCACTGTCTATAAATACTTTACTTTCCATGTTAGAATTTGATTTTATGAATAGCTATTGAACTCCATTTGAGATAAAATTTTCTCATATCATATTTACTTTCCAGCTGCTTCAACTAATTTACAAAAAAAAAAAAAAAGAAAAAAGGAAAAAAATGTAGCATAAAACCAAAATATTCACTATCTTCCCTGCACCTGTCATTAAAGTGGATGACTGCATAGCTTTTTACCACAGGACTTAATTCAAGCCACAAAAATAAACTCTCTTTTCATCAAGCTCCTGTCTGTGAAACTCTAATTCAGCATTACCTAGGGGAATTCTCCTATCAGCATTCATAAACACCACACATAGCTAGGAAGAGAAACAAAGCATCTGATGGTTTTGTTAATGCCATCCAATACCTCACACAGCTTCTCAACTGAAAGGGTTGTTGTATCTCCAATCCCCCTTTTACCCTGATATTCTTGGTTAGTTGCATTTTGAAGCCCCTTCTCATGAATGCAGCTTTCAAAACCAAGGGGGAAAATTATCCTGACCAGTAATAGTGCTCCTTCCTTGGATAATTCCTAAGTGCATTTTAACAAAGGGCAAATTTATCCTAATCACAAAAAAATGAAGTTTCTTCTTGCAGTGTCCATGAGAGGAATGCTCTAATCCCTGCTCCACTAACATTGCACAAGACAGAACATCCCACTGCCATCTTTGTACCACTTTGATCAGTTCCTTGAGATGCAGAGAATACACAGAAAAACTTGCCTCTTCTACCCCACCTTCTTTGATGGGCTCACACAAGTATTGTAACAACAGCTGATGGCATGGCACTACCCAACCTCCAATTAAACAATGGTGAATTGAAAACACAACTGTAGACTTTGAAAATGCTGCTGTGCTTGATAAATGGATTTACAGTAAGATGCCTGTGGTGAGATGTTAAAGAACACAGGTACTGAGATCACTAAGTACCACTAAAATCCTGCAATGGGTGGTTTGGGTTGGAAAGACCTTAAAGATCATCTAGATCCCACCATGGGCTGGTACCATATGCTGGTGCCAGAACTGGTTCCAAACACATCACCACATATGTGAGAACAAATTGCTACACTGGAATAACAGAACCCACTTCCCACTGAGAGAATGAAGAGTAAGGGACACTTTCTGTAAGGCTTACACATGCAAAAGTAAAGAAAGAACATGCCTTTTTTATATGTTGAACATGTAATACAGAGCTAGCTTCAGAAGCTTAAGGCCAACAAAGAAGACCAAGGCAAGGGGTGACTCTCCTTAAATTAACTTTAATAGTATTTTGATGCAGCAAAGAAAGCATCAAGGAAACATACTGAGGGATTTTTTGTCTTTCCAAAGGACAACCTGACAGCTGAAATAGATGACCAATGGAAGGTCCCATCTGACTGAAGTGTGCTGTTCTAGTCTATTCCAGCATACCTTACATTTCCATCACCTGGATTTGCCATTCTCCTGTCTCATCACTCAGAATCAGGTTCTTCTGGAGCTTTTCAATTGATCCTATTTCTAACTTCTTTCCAAACATCACAGCTCCAAACCCCAACACAGCCCTTTTGATATGTGCTATCATGGAAAAGACGTGTGATGTGCATTGTGCAAGATCTGTGTTATGTGGACAAGTCTCAGCACAAACTGTTGCATATCTACAAAGACAATGTTTCTCTGCCGAAAAAATTCAGCATGCATTTTTACTCCCTGTTTCCCAAGATTTAGCCATCTGTTTATCCTTCCATAACCCTAATCCTTGTGCCACAGCTGCTTAGCTTCTTAAATTTCTGGTTAGGGAATATCTTGAAAGTTTCCTGAGGAAATCTGAGGAATCAACAAGAGAATTTTTACTGATGTTATTCTACATGTGCAGGGACACATGATGTCATACAGCTAGAATGAAGTTTAATACTGGAATTGTTCAAAAGGCTGATCTAAAATTTGAAAGCAAAAATATCTAGCCACACCCCAAGTCAAAGCAATCTGCTTTACCTGGTTCTTTGCATAGCTGCTTTGCTTTCATGACACATACTGCAGAAGCTTAAAAATTCATCTAATTTTTTTAACTTCTCAGGATACAAGAACAACAAAATCAATGTCAAAAAGCTTCATCTAAAGCTTTCAGATGCATCAAAGAACCAAAATTACAAGCGACAATGCTGAAGACTGACAGAATGGAAAGAAGCTTTTAGTTAGGATTCAATTTCCTGAAAATTAAAGTACAACTATCAAAGGGGTTGCAGTATTAAAATGAAGGTTGAAAACTGTCTATTTTTGATAGAAAGATTACTTTTAAAGTGTTAGAAACTAGTCAGATATTTTTTAAGTCAAATAAGAGCACATTAACAGCTTAAATGTTTAGGTTTACATGGGTAGATGCACACTAAATTACAAAGAGAAAAGTTCTTAAGAAAAAGCAGCTTGCATCTTACAGAGAGGAAGAAGAGGCTGTCATAACAAACAAAATTCCATAAATTAATAAAACATGTAATTAGAATTAAAATGTGAAGAAACATTCTACTTAAGTCAGGTAGGATTAATTTACCTATTTAATGAACCAGTGCAAGGAATTCTGAAATCTATTTTGGCAACCTATGCATAGTGATCTAGGCACAATAAAAAAGGGGGGGGGAAGGGGCAGTGATTTTCATTGTATTCTCAATTCCTTCTAAACCCACATCTTCTATACCAAGAAATTCTTTAGGAGAGGTAAAGAAAAGACTAGTGAATACATGCATATAGAGGAGCTCTTTCCATTTCTTTCTTTTAGGTACCTTCTAGATCCACAGCAACACAACTTTTTGATTTATTCAAGGTAAACTACAAAAGCACAGACAGCTGTTAGACCAGTACCTCTTCGGCAGAAGACAGAAATCAGTTCTTTCCTTTTAGCCTCTTTTCCTCCTCCACATGCAGTGTTTCAGAAAAAAAAAAAAAACACCAAAAAACAAACAAACAAACAAAAAAAAACCCTAATGAAAACAAAAACATAATCTCAAACCCTCTCCTCATAACCACCGAAATATGGCTCCTGCCATCACTATCAGGAATATAGATTGTCATTTACCACCAGTTGGTACACAGGTTATCTTATTTAAATGTGTGATCTGAGATGGAATGACTCCAGCCTAAATATCCACAAGGAAAACTGCAGCATTTTTCTTTCACTATGCATGCTTCAAGATGTCAAGCCTAGGAAAGAGAGTCCAGCTACCAAAGTGTTTGATATTATTGCCTCCACTGACTCCAATCAATTTTCAGACAATGGCTGGCCAGTGTCCAATGTCCATGTGCTAGTCCATCTAACAGGAAGAGACTTGGCCAATGACTTCAGACTGAATTACAGTTTGACTTCCGGGGATGGTAGGAAATTTACTGGGCCTAACAAAGATTCTTTGACTGAACTCCAGGTCCAGAGCAAGGGGGAAGAAAAGGACTGGGCATGACTTCCTTCACTGTTTTCATAGGGACTTCCTAGAATATGAAACTATTGAAAACATGTCAGAGCACAGAATTACTTCAGGGCAAAATGTAAACAGATCAAATGCAATGACGCCTCTAGACAGCCCACATGCTAAGAACTTTGCCAGATTGAAAAGGTAAGGTAGATACATTCCTGGAAATCTGTCTAAAACTCATATACAAAAGCATGACAACAGGCTCTGATAAATCTTGAAATACTCAAAGAAAGTAGGGGAATATTTTGGGAAATATCACTAAAAGATGATGTTTCCTGTCCTTGTATTCTTTCCTAGGCATTTATTGTGAGGTACTGTCAAAGCCAGACTTTTGGGCAAGATGGAGCTGAGGTATTTCCAAAATTTATCATAAATACAGCACTGGAGATACAGGCACCTTGAACACCTCTCAAGTCTTCTTTTTTATGTTAAGGGGAGCAAAGACATAATTCATTTCTACTTGCAAGAGCTCAAGACTGAGCTGTTGTCTCTGTACTGGCATCTGTTATCAAAGAATAGTTGTCACTTGCAATGGGGAGCAGGGCTTGAGTGGCACCATCACAATGCAGACCAATACTCTGAGATTAAAACAGATGGCATCTTGGGAGAGGTTAAGAATGCTATACACATCATTAGAACAATCTGACCTACACAATATACATTTCGCTCTTAGAACAAGTCAGGGAATCCACAAATCTTCCCTGGTTATCTACAAATCTCTGTAGACACCCATGTGAGGCAATTGCCAGTTACAAACATTATGTAGACAAAGCCACATATACAGACCCCATCGACTACCCCAAGATAAATGGGAACTCCCCTTGAACATATCCCCGATAAACCTGGTTGCTTTCAATATGGATGATTTGCAGTTATATTTTCTACAACTGACCATGAAAAGACTCAGATTTTACTCAGGCTGAAGTCATTCCTCAGGTATGAGCTGGGGATTGGCTCACTTTAAGAAAAGAATCATTCTCCTACTCAATAAGGACAAGTGTCCAGAAAACAGAAGACCAAATGTCAGATATCCCAGGCTCTAGACAGCAAAATTCGAGACTCAATCCTGATCTCAGTTCAAGACAACTGAGTTCAATTTTCCCAGCATTCTGTATAGTGAGGACTAACTCTTGATGAAAGCAAATGCACAAAGAATCATCCTTCACAAGACAGCAGTTTCTTTCACACTTCACAGTATAATAGGATCATAGATGCCAAATTACAACATTTCATGTTAACCCATTAAGTTGTATTCCATAAACCAGGATAACCCTATATAAGCACTCTGGGATCACAGCTTCACCAATGGCACAGCAACACCACATCTAGGCAATTACCACAAACCAATGGCTTTATAAATAGCACAACACATTCAAGAGATAAAGTAGCTCAAGAACAAGGAAGCCTATGCTGTGAAAATCCCAAGCATTCTGAAGTAGCTGCTACACCATCTACAATCCTGCTTATATGCAGCAGGGATGCAACTTATCTTTCTGAAGAGTCTCCGGCTTGGGAAGAATGGACATGAGCAAGTACCCACTAATCATCTCAAGGTAAAGATGTAGTCAGTGGACACATTTTTCTCTGAAGTCTTTTTCTGATTATACTACAATGTCCCCTGTTATTATTACCTCTTACATCTAAATCTATTATTCTTTGCTTCGCAATGATCCAACATGAAACAGACTGGCTTGAGACTGAACCTATCTAATATTAATTTACAGTCTGGCTGTTAAGGCATTCTCTTGTAAGGTGAAGTAGTAGTATGCTTCCATAGCTAGTAACTTTCTGAATTTGGTTTTCCACTTCCCTGTCCCTTTTTTTAGTCTATAATCAAAAATGTGGCTAGGTCATCTATAGCTTTTTCCAAGTTACATTAAATAAAATTCAGGACTCTCCTGTGTAAAACAACTCCTTTGCTTCTGCTCCAGAGACAGAATTTTGGACTTGTAAAATTTATAGCCACTGCACTATTTTACATTAACTGTATGTGCACTATACACCAAATCATAAATTATTTTAAAGACCTATTGCACAGTGGGTCACATTTACTACATGCAAATGCCTCCCAAAATATTCCCAATAAGAAGTACCCTTGCTAGTTGTTGTGAAAAGGTAAGCCCTCTTTATGAGACTATATTTGGTCTTGTGCATTTTATAAGTTTGTACACAAAAAGCTCAGTGTTACAAACAGTATTTCCTTTTTTATAATCTAAGAAGAATTAGATTATATTTGGCTTGTTTTTACTCAGCGTGCAGCAGGTAAATTGCAATTCTTTTTACATCTTTCAATAACTTTAAGAAACACAGCCCACATATACAATGTAAATTCTTAACATAAAATCCTGAACACAATCTGTCAAAATACATCACTGTGAAGAAACATTCATTTGGTTGTGACCTGTAATTTTTCAGAATGACAGCTTGGGCACATGAGGTATTTGCAAAGATCACAAATTCCCCTGTTTGGACTTAGCATTTAACCTGTCCTTGACATCTGCTAATATTTACAATCTCCATTATTACCTATGTATGTATCCTGTACTCACTGTACTTTAAACAGGTGGGATACATTTAAGAATAGTAGTGTTCCAAACATCCAATACTTACCAATCCATAGGATTTATAGTAAGATTGATTTTCAATGAACTCCAAAACAAAATTTGTCTTTCTGCCTGTGCAACATGTGTTACATATCTGCTTTTACAATTTCTCGTAGAGTGCATTAGCAGCACACGACAACAATTCACTTCAGATTTAGCCTTCTCTCAGCTACCCCCTTTTACAGAGAACTTTCAGCGCCAGGCCATTGGATTAACTAACTTTATCAGCAATAGCAAGCCAATCCATTACTGTGTACTTTATTTTTCAGGATCCTTGGGACAAAACCGAGGACTATACTGGAGAAGCACATATGGTGGCACATTTCCAGTGAGTAGATTTCCCAAGGACCAAACAGCCTACTTCCCGTCACAGTGGCAAATGCAATCTCATGCCAAAGCAGAATCCATAAATCTTCAGAAAAAAATATTGACTGGCACTGGACAGCCATAACAGAATGATCTACAGCCTTTCCCTATTGGCCCACAAAGAACTTTAGGAAGAGCTCAGGAGCAGGGCTAATCACTTATTTTTGAGAGCAGCAGCTCACTCCAAACTACCTGGAGTAGCACACAGAAAGTCTACAGTGAATATAGAGTAAGCCTAATATTTCCAGCTTGGGGAAAAAAGAATTTTTAAATATTACTTTTAAGATTTTATTTTCAGCAATGTAAGGGGAAAATTTAGGCCCAAGAAGTTTGGTAAATGCTCTCCCCTTGTCCAGTTACTCTGACCTTGTTTGTTACTTACAAAGGAAAACAAAGATATGGTATTTTTGTTTGAACTGCCTGCTAGGATTGCTTTTGATTAGTAAATTAAATGCAAGGTCAAGCTGCTTTAGCAACGAGGAGTTTTGATAAGGTGCTCCCATGGTTGTGTTACAAAAACATGATGACCTCAATGTTACTGCGAACTCAGGCTTAATGAAAATGTGAAAAAGTGATTTGTGTAGCCAGGAAATACTACATAATCAGAATGTACAGTAAGTCTAGCTGAGAAGTAAATATGCAGATGTAATACTGGAAAAGTGTATGTGTGCGAATTTTTATGTATACACATAACAAAATTAGGGGTGCTCCTTGAAGTTTCTTCTGAGGTAATGTTTACTTATCCTCCAAAAGGGAAACTAGATAATAGGAGGGCCTTGTGATAAAACATAACAGCTTTTATTCCAGTTATAAAAATGTTCATTCTGCCATCTATCTGCTGAGGTAAGCCTGAGAATTCTCATTAAAATTTCAGCATGGCTGGTCATAAAAAAAAAGAAAGTGGGAATAGTTAAGAAAAGATAATTGGATTCTTACATGATTGCATTATAGTGTGACACCTCTAAGTAAGGCTATACCTTCTGCCACTGAACAAAAGGTTACCTGGCATGGGATGTGTCGTCTGTCACTGAGTAAGCTATGAGATTCATTCACTTGGAAAGATGGGCCTGATTTAGTCTGTTATTTACAGAAGTTAGAACATTATGATTTTATTATAAAATTAGACAAATAAGTGGAGTACCACTTCTCACTAACACATTACTCTAGCTACATAAAATATGTATTAATTTGCTTTTTAAATGTTAGGCAAATATCCTGAGGCACTCCTAATGGCACAAAATGGTGTTAGTCTCAGAGACAAAACTGAGCTATTCAAGAACAGTAAGTCACCAGTACCATAGCTTTAATACATCTGTTCAATTCTGTGAAGAAGCACAAGTGAGTAAAATGTTCTCTTTGTCTGTTCAGACACTTCTGTAATGGCAAAAGTCCAAAGATGTCTTAGAAGGACAGACAATCATTCAAAATGATGATGGAGAACACATAAAACTAGAACTATCAAAATCATGAAAACAAATCTAGCTTCTTCTGACAAATGTGATGAGAAAGACGATGTACACTAACAACACTAGTGACTCCTCAGGAAGCTGAAGCTCAAGAAAACTCATATCAATAATGTTTCCCCTGTATTTTACTTAAAACTAATCTGTCATGATCTCCTGGAACTGCTTATGGACAAATCTTTCACTAGGTTAATCAGAACTTCCTCTTTTCTTTTTCCTTCCAGTTCTCGGATCTCACTGTGGAATTTTGCTGCGCAATGAGGCCAGACAGCTTTTCACTGGACTTTCAAAATTCAGTTGGCTTATGCTCAGGAAGAAAGGAAGAGTTATCTATACTAAAGAGAAGTGATAAGATGGCTTTATAGGAGGTAAGAGACATGAAGACATAGGGATGACATGCAAAAAAGAAATCAAGAAATACGACGAGAGAAGCAAACAAAATAAAAGAGACTGAGAAAGGGTGGAGACAACAAAAACAATCTGCAACAGTAAACCACAGAACAGAGAGCAACAGGAGTGTCCCATCAAAAAATAGCCTGATGTCTACTACTTCATAGGATAGATGGAAAGTACTTGCTAGTACCAATTGTTGTAAGCTTAGAGAACTTTTCCACTTTCCTTAAGAACTGAAGGAGTTTGGAACAGAAGCTAGTTCATTTACAGGATTTTATAATGAGTAGAAACAACTGCTAAAATTTCAACACTGCTTACCAAAACTCAATAGAGCTACCTCAAAACTGGAAAGTAATGACTTTGTAAGTCATTACTTGCAAGTAAAAACTGTCTTGCTTATAACAAGTCAGAGTTAGCACTTAAGTATTAACCTGAAGTATCACCAGAACTATTTAATTTCTCAACCAAACAGTGCATATTGTAATACTCAACTACTGTGAAACAAAAGTTATTATTTTGTTAAGCTTGTAGCAGTAAACTCACTTGTGTCCACCTACAGGAAATGGTGTCCTGCTATTCCCTGGACACAAAAGCATTTCGACATTTTCTGTCGGATTAGCATCTGAGAACTTTGTAATGTTCATAAGTATTGTAATTGCAATTTTCATACAGAACCATAATAACTCAATTAAACATTTGATCCTCATAGATTATTTTAAAACATTATTTATAATTAAATACTAAACAATGCAGGAAAAAGAAAGTTAAACTTTTCCATTTTTAGCTGCTCTACTAACAATTCAAAATCTAGTTTTAGAACCTCTTACTAAACTTTTCACAACAACACATGCATTTCTCAGCCCAAGGAAGTTCTTGAATACAAATTATCAGAATAGAGAACATATCAGATGAAAGTTTGAAGTATATTGCCAAATACATATGCTTAGAAATAGAGAATTTGTACCAGTTGTTTAATTAGTTCTTGTGATTTCATAAACTCTTTAAGATTTCTCTTCAAATAAAGTCATGTGTATTAGTGCCCTGGTGTCATTCACTAAAACTTTCAATAACAATAAGTAAAGAGAGTGCATGCATCTTCCCACAGCGCTGTGCTTGCTGCATCTAACAATCATATTGGCAGCACAGTCACAGATATTTCCACATTAGATGCTGGAACTCAGATTCCTGCATATATCTCACGTTCCTAAGCAGACAGCAATCCCTACCTATCAATATGATAATCTCCAACAGGCTACTGTATGATCTAACTCTTTTTGGGATGTACTGGTGTCCAAATCCAGGCTGGATGGGGCTTTGAGAAGCATAGTGTAGTGGAAGGTTTCCCTGCCTGTGGCAGGGGGTTGGAACTGGATGATCTTTAAGATCTCTTCCAACTCAAGCAATTTTATGATTCCCTTCTGTGATATAAAGACCTCCTCCCATGTTGCAGGAGACTTACTTCACATACTGTAAAGAGTATGCCATTCCCCAGAACTGTTACCAGAAAATTGTTATGATTTTAATACCCATTATAAGTAGATAAATGAACTTGCTTTGAGTACCTTTCAGACACCTTTACATTTGTTTTCATGCTATCATTAACATACAGTTTCAGTTAAAGATTCTCATTTGTTCCTGTCAACTGATCCTAAAGAATAATGATCTGGTGTAAGGCTGTTTTACAGGGGGAAAAAAAAGAGATAATATTTTCTTCCCATTCAAATCACTCTGTTTTCAGAGTCTATTATGACAATTGAAGATATCACCAGTTGTCCCTGCTCCTCATGCAGGAGCAACTGGTTTCTTGTGACAAAGGTCTGGAGCATGACAGCGTCTCATGACTTTTTTTTTTTCACATCAAAGACCTAGATTGTGAAAAAGTGTAATTCTTCTACTTAATACCAAATGAGTTTACATCTAAAACTAACAAGAAGAAAAGACATACCAGCATCTCCTTTAGAATAATGTCTGTGATTATAAGCTATTCAAAAGGATGAACAGAAAGAAGGAATTAATTTTCCAGACTTTTCCAAAGTCAACTATCAGGAGATTTGTATCAGCTTTGGGCTACTTCTAGGTGATGTCTTCTGCAGTTGATTGAAGAGACAGTTTGTCACTGCAACCAACTTTAGTCAAGCTATTTATTGTCAGGTGTGCATTTACTTCTTTTTTCACAATTCCCAATAAAGTAGAAAAAGTATGATGGTGGATGATTTTAAACTTACTACTTTCATAAAGGCATTGTATTTGCAAAATGCTGCCACAACTCAGTAAGAGATGGAAAAAATCACATAGTAGTTCAACCTGCCAAGACAAATTCAAGTGCCAAGAAGTAGTCTTGTGCTAACTAGTAAATCTATACTAACTTCTTAAGAGTATTTTGCCACATGAATAAGGAAAAAATTGCCTGGAAAAATAAGTGAATTGTAGACAATGCTGTTAGGTAAGTGTGCAGTGAACTCAACCAAAAGTGTATTCCCATTGCTCAACTAAGTTTTCCAAAACCTTATGGAGCTGAAATTAAAATAAAAACAGGATTTTACATGCAGTCATAAAAATTATTTTAGTCTAGTCACTTCTGCTGCTAATTATGATTTTCTGCACACTCTGCAAAAAGACTCCTTGAATCCATGCTCATCATTTACATAGAGGGCTGACAGTTGCAGTAGCCATGGGAAAGAGACTGACCCTGATCAGAGATTATACCTGAAAATGACAGTACAATCAATAAATCCAAATGATACATAGATGAGAAGCAGATTTTACAGATGGCCTCAACTCTTGGATATTTGCATGAGGGGCTGATTTCTGGATAGGCACGGTCCTTGAGGTTAGCCTGTCAGCCAAGAGTGGATGCAGCAAATATCTGCTGGAAAAATGGCAAAATTTTTTGCGCTTGCTCACCAGCTTGATGATAGGACTATAGAAAATATATGAATCAGCATGAATGTCCAAAATTTATTATCTGCCAGTGTAGTGTCTTCAATCAGTGTTGCATTCACCACAGATAAAGGTCTGCCATGCTCAAAGACATATGTGCAGACATAGGTGCCAACTATACAAGCAACCTGAGACAAGAATTCACTGGCATGCATAGGCACACTTGCATTTTTTGTTGGAATGGAGGACTGAATGTATTTGTTATTAGCATATTTTTGGACTCAGCTGAGCAAACAATAACAATGGATGCTTAGTTTGGGTTACTGATTCAACTGGCTTCAAGTTAACCTACTATTTAAATACAAAACAAACAAACAAAAAAAACAAAAAACCAACCAACCAAACAAAAAACCAAACAAGAACATAAAACAACAAACCAAAAAATCCCTAAAAATATCTGAATACAGCTCCTGACAAAAATTGCCATAATTAACATAATTTCTAAATATTCCAAGAAATTCAGTATGTGTAGTGCATGAGACGTTGTATGACAGCAAAAATCCCAAGAAAAAGTATTAAGACATGTCAGAGAGATTACCACAAAGCACTCCCAAAACTGAGAAGAGTTTGGCAATCATTAAGTTTAACTAGCAGATAAGAGACACACACAGCACCATACTTAAAAAGGGAGGGATGCCTCCTTTTAGCAGAGATATTTGTCTCAGATTTAAGATTAACCTTCACTTATGGGAATAAGAAAGCAATGACAGTGAAAATTTCCTTACAATCTTCTTTACTTCCTTTATTACTCAAACACTAGTGTTTAAAAAAAATACAAGCAATTCCTATTCTTGGCAAATCTCTAAATAGGATTAGGAAGGCAAGCAACAAGCTGGACAAGGAGCAGAATCATACATATATCCTAATTATACAGTATTAAGAACCCAATAACCCATGTTGATGGGTTACTGCACACACTTCAGAAGTAGCATAATGAGTTCCCCTAAAAAGGTAGGCCTGATGAGACTGCTATCAATCAAATGTGCTGTTTGCACATATGCTAACAAAAGGGTTTTATTAAGGAAGATAAAAAATAGCTTTTCCCATAAATGCATATAGTTTTCTTGAAGGCCTGTTTATTTGGTTGGAGGACAGGCACAAATTTTCTCTGCTGATCTAAGTAAAGCTGACTTTGCCTTTCCACTGAGAAGTTAGAATTCAAAGTTTCAGTCTCTTCAAGTCTAGTGTATCCTAAAAATGCAATGCTCAAATGTAACATGAAACCAACTGTACTCCTTAAAATGCAGTATTTTTAGTTGCATTTGCAATTTCTTAATGTATTCCCTTGAAATAGAATCGATAAAGACCTGTGAAACACTGTAATATTGCTGTAGCTTTCAATGCTATGCTCAGGTGCATCAAGAATTGCAGCATGTCTGCAATGCTTAACCTGAAATAATCTTCTGGAACAGAGAAAGTCCTTAGTGATACCTTGGGTCAATTGTTGCAAAACCTGACTGAAATTTCATGGCAATTCCACCCTTGAAAAAGCCATGTTGAGTGAGTGTACTTATCCTCCAAAGCACAATTTTTTTCCCCTTTTAAAGTGGTATTTAGACCAAGTAGTATCACAACTTAACATGGCTTAAGTTCAAAGGTGTAATAAGTGATTCAGGCCGTACTGTTACTTTCTCTACACAGACTGAACAAGAAGAAAGCATTAAGCATTCTGGAAATAAAACACCATAATTGACAAGATGATTTAATTAGACTACAGTAAAAGGCTCTCTGAAGACTCTGTCCTGGTGTCACTCACTAAAACTATGTCAGTAACAATAAGTAGATAAAGTGCACACATCTTCCCACAGCACTGTGCCTGCTGCATCTAGTAATTATATTGGCAGCACAGTCACAGCCATTTCCACATTAGTTGCTGGAACTCAGATTCCTGCATAAATCTGCACATTTCTCTACACAGATCCCAATTCCTAACTATGAGTATGATTACCTCCAATAATAAAGATTCCTGTATGATCCCTAACTCTTTCTGGGATGTTCTAGCACCCACTTGGATGGGGCTTTTTACAATTTGGTGTAGTAAGAGATGTTCCTGCACACAGCAGGGAGTTTGGAACTGGATTATCTTTATGGTCCCTTCCAACCCAAGCCATTCTACAATTCTATTACTTCTGGGGGATCTTGCATTAGCCAGCGAGTAAACTAAGGGAAGAAGAAGATCCCATTGCCTAAAGGCTTGGTAGCTCATCACATTCCTTAAAAGATGCTGAGAAGACCTCTTGACTTCCTTCTAGATCCATGAAGAACACAGCTCATCCAACAACTAAAGAAGTGATTTGACCTTGCACTTCAGACATAAAAGTAACTCTGACCATTGCCAAGACACAGCAAATGGTTTACTAAAAACTGAATCTTCTTCCTAAATAATAGAAGGCTTCAGAACCAAGTGTTGGTTTCGATACCAAGGAGGAGGCAGTATGTCTCTGGACTTGCACAATGGCAGCTACTGCAGTCTTTTTAAGACAGGTTACAATTTTTTTCCTCAAATTATCTGGGGAAGTTTGTTCTTGAGAATGGATGGAGAGATTCCACTGAAATTTATTTAATCAGCCAGACCTTTCCATTTTGTTTCTCCTTCCTTGGTTGTTTAAGTCTTCCCAAGTTTCGTAGTCAGCATCAGAAAAAATCTGAGTCCTTTTTATTTATGTGCATATGCATCTCTCTATGTAAAAAATATTGCTGCCTTCAAATTTCTGAGCAAAAAACTTCACGGCCTGAGAAAGCACTGCATCCAAGAAAATCAAGTCAGGGAACCAGTATCATGTTATGATTTTTCACATACATTTTTCTCAAATAATGTTGCACATTAGTTTATAATTCCTCATTAGCACATAAATAATTTGTGGAAACTGACAGATAGTTACAGACAAAAATTCCTTGTTTCTGAAATCAAAAAAATTGCTGTTTTAGAATCAATATATATATGCTATTATGTCAATTTTAGATCAATGAACAGAGTTTTCGGTGCCCATTGTGCAACTTCTTGAATCTTGGAACTTTTTCCTCAAAACTCCAATTTGAAAAGCAATCTACTTTTCTGCAACATAGAAAAACATGTTTTTACAGTATCTTTGATAACAGCAAGGATGTTCAATACACAAAATCCAAATTCCAGAGTGCTACTCTTAGAAAACAAATAGAAGTTATCTCTCCAGGTTTATACAGACATGATATTATGAAGTTTTCAGAATTATTTATAATAAATACATTCTCAGAAGTATACAATGCTTAATGCACAACAACAAGCAAGGAATTTATTTAGGTACTTGTATATTACTCACATATATTGAAGTTTCCAAAAGTAATTCTTCAATTTCAGAGGCTGATACATGTAACGTGACTTGACAGCAATATTGACAAATATATTAATTTGGAATATTCAATACTCAATTCAGTGAGTCAATTCAGTGAAGTGGAAAAAAATAATTAGATGTTCAGAATCACTCTGTTAAACCCCAGACTCTACATATTTGTAGAAAACAGGAAAATATAACAACAAATTTCATATTATGGCAATTTCATGAAAGACTGTTAAGATTTTCAATGCCATATGCCCCTAAAAGAAAATCAGTTTTCATAACATTATTTTAGTTTTCCTCTAATGTTTTCATAAATATGTGCAAATGTGAAACTTGAATGACCCTTAAAAATCATCTAAAGCATAGTAGTTAATCAAACAGCTCAATAATTTGACGTATTATTCCCCATTTTTGGTAACTAAAGTTACTTTCTACGTAAGTGTCACTAAAACTAAAAACTAAAATTTAAAACTAGCACTTATGTTACATTGTTAATTTTCATGAGGTTTTTGTACAGCATTTTAATTACAAATAGGATACATGATACCATTGCAAGGGACACTGCCCAGGAGTATTCTGACCTGACATTCAGAAAAGGTATTTGGTCACTCAGTAAAACAATTGTATTAAAAAGAATTTCTAAATTAAAAGGCACTTCCTTTCCTTTAAAGCTGTGATGTTTTGTAACAAAACCTTTCTTAAACAAATACATACTACTCCTGCTTTGGACTTCATAATAGTTTCTAAAAGACAATAATACCCATATTTATACATAATATAAATACCCGTGGACTGAAACCCATTATATTGGTTAATTAAGAAACAGTTTACATTACCATATTAAGAGAAGGCTCCCCTAGTCTTTCCTGATAGATATTAATCACTTTTTTAATAAGAGAAGCAACAAAGTATAGTTTTTACATCCAAGCATGACATTAGGCCAAGGAGATCTAGAAGCCAGGAGTAGAAATCTTGGTATACAAGACTAAAACTCAGAATAATGATGTTAAACTGCAAACATGATCTAGGAGAAAATTAAGATGCAATTAAAGAATGTAAATAGTTAACTAAAAATAACCAAGTGAAAAAATACTGGATGAGGACACACAGTGTGTAGCTACTCTGGTATTTTGATGGTTAGAGTTACCATGACTAAAAATGATCAGAAATACCATACTCTTGCATAAAAGACAACATGCTATCTTGAACTGAAGCTAATCTTTACAGTTTACTTGTTGGTAAGGCTACAGCTGTAATTTCCGTACAGAACATTCTCTACTTTTTGAATAAAGGAAGAAATTAGAGGAATTCAGCAGAAAATACAGAAAATATTAACTACGAGAGGTCTAAAAAAGGTGGCAAAGAAAGCAAAAATTAAATAATCAGGAGTCTTTCAGTTGAGAGGAAACCGACAGCCAGAATGTGCATGTAAAGTGAAAGCGCATTCTGCAGGAATATTACTTGTTTGTAGTGACCAGAAGAAATCCTTTCCCTAAATCTAGCCCTGTCTTTTTACAGGTTTATCATATGTACTTCTCAGTACCTGGGAATTCAACTTGTAAGTAAGACAAAATTTTCTTTAGCCAGTATATTCCACTTTTTATCAGTTTCTTGCTTCTGTAAAAGCACTAAACAGTTAACTAGTTTTGCAATGGTATTATCTACTCCAAGCACACCAGATGGGTTTAACAACCAAGTAAAAAGTTTTCTATTATGGCTCAAGAGATGCCTTTAAATATAGCAGTACAAGGTCTGCAAACAGAACTATAAGGAAAAAAGCTGTATATGCAGCCACCGTTTTCAGGTAAAAGCAAATACCTCACTTGTTTCTTCATGTACACCTTTACCCAAAATCCTTCATGTACATCTTTACCCACCTTTACCTTTACCCAAGGTGTGTATTGCCTTCAAAAGAGGTAACTTTGTTTTTTAGAGCAAATGTTAGTACTAAAAAGCCAAACAAACAAGCCCCCTCCCTAACAAATAAAAAACCATCACAGCAAATAAAACCCCAAACCCTCAATTCCTAAATTCCTTCTTTTTTTTCCTCTTTTCCTAGCTTTCCACACTTCCATACCTTAATGGCATTTTTTATGCCCCCCCTTGCTTCACCTGGCCATTTTCACTGCTTGAGATTTTGCACGCTGTAAAAGAACATTTGTTGGACACCCAGTCACATTTAAGCTTCTGACTTCTAACATGAGTTCAGGTTTTGATAGCAATTCCTATATACAATTTGGACATGTTATCAGAACAGATATCTTACTAGCAAACAAAGCATTTTGCTTCAGTATATTTTACCCATATTCTACCTCTGCATAGCTTAAGTAGCAGTACTTCTGCGTGAATTTAACAAAGATGCTGATATGAATAAAATTAATTCAAACATCTGGTTACAGAACTGAGCACTAAATCCATAGGCTTCTAAATATTAAAACCATACTAAAAATCCTAAGTTTGACCCAACATCCCTACATCAATTCATCCTTACATCTTAGTTACATCCTAGCAGTGATTTTACAAGCAATATATTCACCTCCATATAAAAAAAGAAATGTTGAGAAGTTTGTCAGACAGTTCAGAATGACATCTCCTTTAATACACTATACATGCTCACTCCAATGCAAACCAAGTTTTAACTGTCATGCTGTCAAGAAAAATGATAATTCCCTAGTCATATCTTATCTTTCCAAGGAAGTAAGAACTACAGAACATTCTACAATAGAAAATTGTATCATAGGTTTAATAAAACCTGCCGCTTGCATGAAAGCCCAGAGTTGTTGTATTTGAAGCTGCCAATGAATAAGAAAAAATCAAAAAACACAACCAGTGGACAAAATGCAGAAAAGTGGGAAGTATTTCAAGTTTTTACATGTCTATTCTTCTATTTCCTCAGCCATCTCTTAGCTTAATGTTATATAAAAGTCCATTAATAGAAGCCTGAGCACATGTAAAGAAGTCTTAGAGCTGCATTGGGTCATTAACTGTGATAGACCTTCTTAAGAGATATATCCATGAGCCTATTAAGAAAGGTCCTAACCTGAAAATCACCTTAAGTACAGGTCCCTTATCTATGTTCAGGCATTACTTGCAGCAACAGATGTACGTTGTGAAATCTAGGCTACTTTTGAATGCTCCCCTAAATCTGGCTTCAAATTTGTTCTATTAGAAACCAACCAACCAACAACACCCTCAAAACCGAGAAAATAAACCTCCAAACAAAAAGCTACTTGTACTGCTTTGCTCTAATGAAACTAGGTTCATTGCACTTAAGTTTTTCTTTTAGATTTTGCAACAAGTATGGTGGAATTACCTCAGTACTTGAAAACGTGTAAGTGAAACACAGAACTGCAGCTGATAGTTAAGGCAGACTGTCTCGATTAACCAAGTGAGTTAGCACAGAAAATTCTCTGTAAGGGGAAACTGCCTCATTGGAAATGGCTTGAATCCTTCCACTCCCAGTGCAGTTTGCAATGCACACATCTTTGTTCAGGCTGGGAGGGAAGAAGGCTTCCCAAGGTACAGATTTTTTGATTAGTTATTTTTCCATAAAGTGGTTCAATGTTGTTTTTTTGGTTTGCCTACAACCAAAGATTGTAGCCTACAAGGTACCTACAACCTCTGTGGGGAACTCTGCTCACTTTTGATTCCTTAAGTTACTTCAGAAGAACTAAGCAAACTACTTTAGTCTGTCCTTTATCTGAATTATGAGCAAAGGGGGAAGAAAATAATTACAAAACATTTAAACTGATCTCCAACAGTGTTATGATGATTCACATATTTTACTCAAAGTTTCTGCTTAATCCACAAATGTACAGTTAAAAAGCCCCAATGAAATGTGAATCAAAAAGAGCAGCAGTTGCATTTACTCTTACGTCACACAACATAACAAACCTACTGAAGTCTCAAGCGTACTGCTCTGCGTCCCTTTCTGGTAAGACTTTGCAGTTTGTTTTTCCTAAACATGCCTAAACTGACACAAGCAAGTAGGTAAATTTCACAGAAGAGTAAGATGCAGCCATCAAAGATGTCGACATTACACTTGCAGGGATACTTGATCCTACTCCTCTGCAACAAACCAGAGCGAAAACAACGAAACAAGTTGAGCGAACTGCTGGCAGCACCGCTCCTGCCACCCGTGGAAAGCTGCGGCACCCGCTGCCCGCGGCAACACAGACAGGCTGCTTCTCCCTCGCCTCGCTCCCGTCCCGCGGTGATGCTCTCCCGCTTCTCTCTGCCCTCACCCCGCTGGAAACTTTCCGCGGGGCGCGGCACAGCCGCTGACAGCAGTGCCGAGCCGCCGGGGCCGCGGGACGCCGGGGCCGCACTCGCAGCGCTGCGCGCCTCGCCCCGGCGGGGCGGCACAGCCTCGGGCACCGCGCCGGGCTACCGGAGCACGCAGCGGGTCCTGCCGGACACCCCGATGTGCCACCCTACCCCGCCTCCCCTGCCCTCCGCCCCTCGGACGGCGCCGGCAGGACAACTTTCCAGGGGACGCTTGCTCTCTCCCGGCACTGGAAGTGTCTCGGCTCGGGCCGGGCCGGGCAGGCGTGTGGGGCGCTTACCTGATGTCCCCGCTCGGCTGCAGGGCAGGGCAGCGTCCCCGCGGTCCCCTTCATGCCCGAGGGGCTGCCTTGCCCGCGCACACGTCCTCATCCAGCTTCCTGCCCGCGGGCTGCACCGCCTTCCCTCGCCCTGGAGGGGCGGGCGCCGCTCTCGCGGTCTCCCCGGCGCTGCAGGGAGGGAAGGAGGAACAGAGGGCGGGCACCAGGAGGAGGAGGAGGAGAGAAGGAGAAGGCGAGCAGGGGGCGGGAGACGAGCTGTGCCCTCCCTCTCTCCGCCCCGGCTGCCGATGAGCGGAGGTAGAGCAGCCGCGGACGGGCCGCGCTCCCCGGCTGCGGGAACTACCGGGGGCTCCCGTGGCCCTCACTGCGCCGCGTCCCTGCCGGGTGTCCCCGGCTCTGGCGGGCAGGGCTCGGTGGTGCCTCTGGAGGGCGCCCCGACCCCAAAGCTCTGCGCTTTATCGGAGCGAGCCGGCTCCAGGACCGGTGGCTGGGCTGGGCCGGGCCGGGCCGGGCTGGGCTGGCACTGCCGCGCCTCGCCTCGCCTCGCCTCGCCTCGCCTCGCCTCGCCCGCTGCCGGCGATGGAGTTCGGGGCCGGCTTCAGGGTGGGACGGACGGGCTAGGGAGGCTTCGGGATGTGTGGCAGGAGCCGGGGCAGGACAGATGTGGTGGAGAGCCCAAAAACAGCTGGGGGGCGAATGCTGGAGGAGATCGTGAGAATAAGGTCTGCACAGTTCAAGAGAAGAAGAAGGAATCGGGGAAGAGGGAAACTGAACGAGACAGAGAAGAAGGGTGGCGTGCGGATTGGGAAGATGAATGATAAATGCACTTTTTCCTGATAAATTTTGCAGGAAGGGTGTTCAGAAAGGCAGGGAGGAGTGAATATCAATAGGATAACAGAAGAGTAGAAAGGAATAGCAAAGGATTGTCGGGCAACTAGGGAGAAAATGTGTAATGTAAGTCATCAAAGGCAAGTTTTGGGAAGGCGAAGAAACTAAGGAGATAAGGATTTGGAGGAAGCCAAAATTTTACTTGGCTTGGCAGGAAATACATGAGAAACTTAGATGATGGGTACAGAGAAGTTAGTGACTTTATCCTAGAGGTTAGTAAAATGAGTCACTGAGGTCACTGAGGAAGTGATTTTACCTTAGAAGGGATTTTTATTAGGGGAAATATTGTCAAGTGGAAGCATTGGAAAAGTAGGAAATAAGCACTGCCGGAATTGCAGGGTAAGAAGAAACTCTGAGATCAAAAGAACAATTCCCAGCCTGAAATAGCTAGTGTGTCTGAGCAGAAGGCACAAAGTTCTTGTTTGAAATGAGTGGTAGTATTGCTTCTATATGGGATAGAAATCACTCTGTCCAGAAACAACTTCTGTAAGAATTGTGCAGTATATCTCACCATTTTCTGGCAAATCGTGCCATCCCACATGGTTAGTGGAGCGTTGGACTCAAACTCTCCAAACTAAACTCACCTTTACAACCAGTGTAGCAAAGTGGACCCTGACCTGCCAGGACTAGCAGTAAAAGCAGTATTCCTACAGACTTGTTATCATCCTAGTCCTTGGAGGACTGAGTTGAGCTTTAGCTTTTAGCCAACCCAGTCTGAAGAATGCATGGGCACGCAGATTCATTGCTTTTAGTGTCTGGAATGTCTACTGCCTCTTGTGTTGAAAATGATGTGAGATATGATGGGATACAAACTGGGATACATGAAACTGGAGTAGAAATTACTGCGTGTACACTGAAATGTGTCATTGAAGTATTTACTTTGGAAATGAGAGGAAAAAATGTTGAACATCAAATTAATCTCTTCATTCAGAGGGTAATTTATTGTTGGAATAATGCCTTCTTTCATTGACCTCCTTCCTTTTTGACCTACAACACTCTGAAGTAGTTCTTTGGGTTTTTTTTTTTTAATTAGAATTTTATTCTGGTCTATTTTAACACCTTGAATCTCAGCTGTTGTGAGATAACTGTAGTGAATTGTACTAAATTAATGTCTGGCACAAGGCTTGCGTTGTATGAGTGATTATAAACAGAATATTGTAAGCACAGGCTAGTCAGGGTATAGATTGGATTAAAAAAAAAAAAGTATCCTAGCCTGCTTTGGGTAGGACTATGTAATCTGTATCTTTCCCTTTGGTTTTCTCTATTCATTTTGCTTCCTGCCCTTTATTGTGCAGAATCTTCCTTCTTCTTGTGGCTCATCAATCCAACCACTGTAGTAATCTCTAAAACTAATTGTACATGTTTTGTGTATGTAGAAATTTTTCTGGGAGTTGTTAACAGAGATCTAGCAAATTATACTCTTGCATAAAAATGGTATGCCAATCTGGACTTCCAGGTGCTGTTGTAGTATTGGAGAAAATAACGATGGTTAAAAATAAATGTTTAGCTGATTTTTCATAGGAGGTGAAAGTCCTCTGGAAGTTACCTGTGGAGCTGCTGCTCAGGACTGGTAAAAATCTAGTATATATGAAAGAAGGTGAGATCAGCATTTTCAAGTTATTTCTGAGCTTTTTCATCACTTGTTTGTTTTTTTGGTTTTTTTTTTTTTTTTTGGGTAGTCATTATGAAATTCTGTAGCTAATCAGGAAATCTTTTGTGAAAGACCTCTGGTAGTTGTTTGCTACCAGCTTGTATTGTGTTTAACAAATCTCTTCTAGTTCCTTGAACTAGAAGTTGTCGACATTACACATTTGAGATAATGTACTGCAAATTATCTCAATTTGAGATAATGTACTGCAAATTATTGTCCTGGATACACTAGTAAGTTTAATCAAAATCAGTGGAAAATTCACTCATTTTCGTAAAAGTATGTACTTGTTAACAAATTCTATACTTGCTAACATAATCCATAATGTACATGGATTTGTAAATCCAAAGTATTGTTTAAAAATTATTGGTATGGGTAACATTCTAACAGTGATTCTTTAATCACTGGCACAGAATTAGAATTGGATATGTTGATCACCTAGATTAAATGGTATTAATAACTTCTGCATAAGAATCTGTTCCATAGAAAATGAAATATTGTATTATGGATACCAGCTATAAACTCCCTGAAGAAAACACATTTATTTTGAGTGACTGTCTATTTTCTTTTTGAAGGCAGATTGCTTGTACAGTGGAATAAGCAGTGAGTGAGATATAAATGTGAAGATATTTGGGTTTGTAACAAACTGGCTAACATGTTGATAAGTTCAGGTTTGTGGCATCTATACCATCATGTAAACAGTTGAGTTCACCTTCTCCTCCCTCACCTGTCCCCACCCCCATCCACCCTTCACTGGCCATGTTGCTTATGTCTTTTTTTGGAATTCTACTCAGCTTGACAGAAGCTAAATAGCTTTCCCAATAAAGAAACTCAAGGTCGGAGTTGGGAATAGCTCATACTGACGGCATGGATCCATCTGTACTCAGCTGGCTCATAGCAGCTTAGCCATTGTTCTCCAAAGATGCAGCCTTTGGGTTACACTGTGACTTCTCACTGTGCAATCATCTGCCGTGTAAATGTTAACCCACCAGCATAGCCCTACCCTTCAAAAATTGTATACTGGACTGTGAAATAGCCCAGTTGTCTCTGGGAAATCTCTGTGGCTCATGCTGCAAGTCTGATACCATTGTTTAAGCACTTAAAAAAAGAGCAATGACATCCCCCTCCCCCAAAAAAGATCCCAAACCAAACAAAAAGAAACCCTAACAACAAAACAAAAAAAATACCCCTAGAGTTCCTAATATTTTCAGGGATTATGCCTGAGTGATCAGCTTCCTTCTGAGAAGAAAGGAAGGAAGTTTAAGTTGTTTTATGAGGCCATCTCCCTGGACACCATCCAACTGTGTAAATTCAAGTCTGTAAAATGGAAGGTGGTCTATCTCAGGGCTAAAGGATCCAACAGCTTTTGTGTGGATATGTGTTATATGACCTGCTTTTTCTGTGAGCACCTATAAAAAACATAAAGCAAGCCCATGATAGCATATTAGCCCCTTCAAGAAATCCGGGGCTTTTTCTGAGTTCCATGGTCAGGTATTGGTAACAGCTTTCCTTGAAATCCAAGATAGAATGACAAGGCATTTCTTCACATTCAGACTCAGTGTCCGTGAAAGAGCCCAGCCTGGATATAAGTTCCAGAGGACTGGAGCCCATGGGAAACCTTCATTTGTGAAGTACGCTGTGCCTCTTATAACCCTGAGCTCCTGAGAAATTCATACATGTTCCTCTTCAGCTTTTCTGTTGCCATTTTATTCCTTTTACTGCATCTGGAATCCATGATTGTGTCTCAGAGTTGTTGGTGCTCTTTGTGTAGTCAACAAAAAGCATCCTAAACATTCTGAAGACCGTTTTTGAAGATTTCTGGCTACTCCTAATAACTCAACAGCCAGCTAGGCAATAATATCAGGATTCATTTGTAAACTGGGACCTGAAGCCTTTTCTGGCACCTTCTCCATTGAGTGGCCCCAGAGTGTTGGTATTGCCTCCTTGCAAACCTTCTAGATCCAACCAAGAGGAAACACAGAGAGGATAGCTTCCTTGGTCATTCCTGGCAGACAGACAGTTTTTTGCATGCCTTCTGTGCCTCCTTTTTTCCTCCTTACCCCTGTTAAGATTTTTTTTCCTCTTATATTTGAATGTACACTTCCAAAGATTTCTTGCTTCAATGCAATATAATTAGTTCAGACTACACATTTTGCTTGTCTTTTTGTACCCTTTAGATATGACCAATATGAATGCACTGTTAGCAGAATGAACACAGTTCTCATTTCTACCAGTTTTGTACCAATTTATATTGTATTATTTTCTTAGTTGCTAGTCTATCTCTTTTTTTCCCTCTATCTGTGGAGAAAGGGATAAACTAATTAGATTTTAAATGCCATATTGCAGTTCTAAATAAGGTATTACTCATTAAAAATAACCTTTTATTAGGACCCATTTTGTCACAAAATGTCTTGTAGGCCATGCATTGTCCCTAAGTGAATCTTTTAACAATTTTTTTAAATTTATTTTTTAATTCTACCAGCTTAAACCAAATCAGTCAGTGATACAATGTACCTGGATAAGTGTTTGGTAGTGTCATGGTAAAGGTGGTTCATAAGCATGAAGCTTTCTTTCATAAGCATAATTGTCTCACAATGATGTATGGTAAAATAGTGTATTATATTTTAACTGGTCAAATATGACAACTAAGGCTTTTTATTTTTCTTTTTTTTAATAGGACTATTTCCTGAAATTATTAGAATCTCTTTCTGTAGTCATACAAAGAAGATGGATCTCTGTTGTGTGACAGTGTTCACAGGGGTTCTTGGATGAGGCTAGAGACGAGAATGTTGACTCCATGTTCAGAAGGCTTGATTTATTATTTTCTGATATATATATATTACATTATAACTATACTAAAAGGAAATAGAAGAAGAGGTTTCATCTCTCAGAAGGCTAGCTAAGCTAAGAATAGAATGGCAAAGAATGAAAACAAAGGCAGCTGGCTTGGACAGAGCACGAGAGCCAGCTCTGCCGTGACTGCTCAGTAAATCCAAACATCCACAGGAGACCAATCACAAACACACCTGATGCATTCCACAGCAGCAGATAACCATTGTTTACATTTTGTTTCTGAGGCCTCAGCTTCTCAGAAGAGAAAAAATCCTAAGAAAAGATTTTCACAAAAAGATGTCTGCGACACTGTTGTAGATATTCTAGCAGTGGCTATAAACAAGCTCTTTAATATCCTCCTGAAAAGCAGGGTTTAGAATATTGTTAACAGGGGTTTTCTGTTTTGCTTTGGTTCTGGTTTTATTTCTTCTATCTAAATTATGCTATATCTCTTGCCAAATTGCTATCAACATGCATGCGGCATAGCAATTTTTTTTTCAAATCTTTACTGTCAGCTGGATAATGTCCTTTCATGACACTATGGAAATGTGAATTCCTTGGAGGCTTTGTAATAGTAATCAGTACTTTTGAAATTTCTTTTGTGCTGTTATTCAGACTTTAGCAAGAATGTCATACGGCCCTGAAGAGGAAAAATTTTGTTGAGCCACTAGTTCTTGTCTCATCTAGATGAATTCATGCTCACTGTGTCTTTTAAGCATACCAAGTAATGGTAGTAATAAATCTGGTGCTTTAGCTGTATTACTACACTGAAATGTTATTTTACATCATTCTTTTACTGTGCAGTAGTTGTGCTGGAATTACCTCAGCCATCACATCTTATATATATCATAAAATTTTAAGTTTAGTTTATATTCACTTTTTGCTTTAAAACATATAGATAACACATGTCCCAATAAGGAGCACAAGGAAGGTAAATAACAATAAAGAAATAAAATATTGCTGATTACAACCATCCATATAGAGACAAATGAATACATAATTGTACTGTCATGAACAGGCTGCAAACGCAATCCTATTTGTAGGCTGTTAGGAATGTCTACTACTCTCTTCAGCTGCTGTACTGGGTATATTCAGTTATATATGTGGCTAAATATTTACAGTGTGCACAGTTACTTTGTGCTCAGTAATGCATAGGGAAGTCCTTTAATGGTACCTATAGATAAAACCGTTTAGAATAGTCCATGAGAATCAGTGCTCAGGTCTTATTCCACAGTCTCATACATGGAGTAGTAATGTTCCTGTTTGCTGTGCCACTGCTTCTGTCCCAACTCAAAAAAGAAAAATTTGGACTGTTATGAAATCCCTAAACAATTTAGAATCTTTCAAAATTGCTTGTTCCCATTTAAAGTAACTTTCACCCTTCAGTCTTGAGGCTATAATGATATTTGGAACTCTATTCTTCTATGAGATGTTTTTGACAGAGTTCACCCTAAATTGTCCCCTATCTACTTATAGAAGAATTGCTAATCTATGTTCTTACAGAAGTTCGGAAAGATTCTGAAGTTAGATTCCAGTGTTGCAGGTCATGTAGGACTTCTAAAGGAATACAGGATTTTCTGAGAGCCCTCAGTCCTCTGTTTCTGTCATTCTGAAACATGATGAAGAGGCACAGATAATTTCCCATTGAAAAGGAAGGAATTATAGTAAATGGCAACCAGAATAAAATAGCTACTTTAGAGTTGTGGCTACCTTTGCAAAATTGAAGCCCAGTTCCATGAAAATACAAAAATTTTCAGGAACAGTAATTGAGATGAAATAGCCATGAAGAAAGGCACTATGAAATCATAGAATTCTCTAGTGTATTTTCTCAGTTAAAAAAAAAAAGAAAAAATTATCACAGGTTTTATTTTAGTATTAAACATAATTTTTTTCTCAAACAAAATACAGTTATGGCTTTGAAATAGATAACCTAATAGATCCTGATTCTGTGTAACTAGTGCAGGATATAAATTTTCTTTGCAAAATATAAATTCGTTTAGGATAAATGTAATAGAGGTGAGAGTTACTTATACAGACATAATGTAGGAAAAGTGTTTTAAAATCTCCTATAAACTCCTACTACTCCCAATTCTGGTTCAATTTTTCAATCCTCAGTGTTATTATAGGCATAAATGTAGTTCCTGAATAACTTCTTATTTCTAGGATCAGCATTCCTACTGCTGAGTTTGTGAGCATGGTGGTTTAATTCTTTAGAAATTCTGAAGAGTGAAGGAATGAAAGGCTAGATAACCTTCTGTGGGCAGTGTTTCTTAGCTCTCTGCTTAACCTCTGTGTAATTTTGGATTTCATTATGAGAATCCTATCTTTGATTGCACATTATGTGTGCCTTGTGGAACCTAAAGCAAGTTCCTGTATTTCAGACCAAGATATAGTCTCTTTTAGCTATGAAATCTGATGCATTCTAGTGCCAATGAAGTATGTGTATATCTGAAGCCATATTCTTAAAATTACCTTCACAGAGTAATTACTTCATTCATTATTTTTTAATGAAGTAATTAAATTAATTAATTATTATTTCATAGAGTAGTTCTGTTTTAACAGGAGTTCTGAATGTCATCTTCATTAATTCCTTGCTCAAAGCAGGTCTAATTAGGTCAGGTTGGTATGGGTCACGTCAAGCTGAGCCTTAAACATCTCAGAGTCTGTAGACAACCTCTCTGTTCAAAATTTGGATAACCATCAAGGTAGTTTTATCCCCTTAATATCTGCTCAGAATTTTCTGTGTTCCAGTCTGTGTCTGTTTCCTCTCCTTCCACCGCAGTTCACCTCCAAGAAAAGCATGTCTCCCTCTTTATGGTATCTACTGGTGAATTCAACTTGACTTGCATAAACACTATAATAAATCCACATTAGTGCATATATTCTAAAGTGATGAGGGAGACAGAAGTCCATTTATTTCTACAGGCTACTGGGTGAAACAGAGCCACCGCTTCTGCTGTGTGTCTCTAATAGATGCACTTGTAGTTCTCTGTGCAGAACTTGCATGTTGGGTCCTTTGGGCTGTTTGATCTATCTCACTCCAGGTCAGGTGGGATCGTGGCACTGAGCTGTAGAAGCCAAGTTGTTCTGAGTATGTGTAGGTGCAGGACTGCTTGTGAATAGAGGGCTTTACATCAAATCAGGAACCCTGTAAGATTAGGTGCACCACTGAGCTACAGTTTTGTCTTAGAGCAATATAAATGTTATAAAACATGTTAGTTGGTCATCTGTAGGGTCCAGTGGTCTTTGATATGCCCTAGGGGTATCCTACTTGGCATCCTGCAGTGTGCACCTTCCCTCCTTGTCCTTTGTCCCATACGAGTTTCTTGGACAACATAAGACAACTCAAACTACGTTAGACACTTGTATGTGGATATATGCTTATCCCCATTGTGTGTTTTTTGGCTCCTGCCCTAAGAATGGGATTCAGTTTGAGATTTAGAAACCTTCACACAACTGCCCATCTATATCTAACTGTAAACTAAAGGTTTACACTCCCATTATTGTCAGGGGAGACCTGGGCCTGCTTACACAACCAGGTGGGCATGCTGTGCTCTGGCATATCCTGGGCGGCCATGGGATCAAAACGGTGTGAGATGGGATTTGTAGGAGACAGCTGTCCTTCTGGGGCAGCAGCTGGAAGCCAGTTAAAGCACCCTACTGGAACCAAAATTGCAGTAAACCTTTTCTAGCTAGCTGAGAACTTGTTATGTGCTTATTTCTTTCATCCCGTTAGGATATAGGTGGAAAATTTTTTACCCTTTCTGCTGCTTCTGCTCCACCATGCAGCAGCATTTCACCCTGCTGTCACTGTTCAATTATCACTTAATTGAAAATTGGCTTGATTATGAATTGCATGCTTATTAAAATAAATTTAAACATAAATTACTCTTCAATAATATACTTTGATGTCATTCAATGCTATTAGTAAAGATGCTATGCTTTTTTCATACTTCATTGATGCTTATTTCAAACCAATGAATAAATATTTCATTATATATTTTATTAAAAAGTAATGAAAAGTACTTCTTCCTTATACACAGTCTTTGTAGCATATGAAATGTACTTTGCAGACCTTTTTCTCTAGATTTGTTAGGTGCAGTTGCTTCTAGTTATCTTTCTTTGGAGTTACAAATATGAATGTATGATGCATCTACTTTTATATATAATCATAATTTTTTCTTTCACAGTGTGTACAACAATAAATCATCTCATTAAGTAATTTGAGGAATACATAATGAGCAACTTTGGGATATAAACTTTATTGTATATATGAGCTGAAGTCTTCATAACTATCCTTGAAAGAATTTTTTGACTGGTGGGATTAATTATATATCACACAGATGCCTGTCATACACTCTGTTTACACTATAGGGAAATGAAATAGGATAGCTAATTTTCTTTTATTCTGTTAAAATGCCAAGGTTTAATTAAACTGCTTCAGCTTAAGGGTTGCACAGCTACTTTCAGCTGTCACAAAGCATACTAGAAATGGATTTGTCGTTGCCTACATGCCCAAGAAGACATTCAGCAGGCATCGTAATTTTATTCAAAATTGTTTTTATTAATCATAGCTGTTTTTCAATTTCTAAAATTTGTATGAGAAACAGAGTATATCAAAATAAGTTGTGGCCATATGCTTAGGGAGAAAAACAATGCAAATGTCTGAAATCTACACAGAGTTTTGAATTAACATCTGGGTTTTGCTTTTTATGTGAGATTTTTATAACACTGAAATTTCATGCATGTTGGAACATTTTACATAATCATTCCAGTTATACAAAACCAATTAGACAGCATCATGAATTAGCAAGACAATTATGAATAAAAACATAGTAAGAGACAATGAAAACTAACTACTTGCTTGCAGCAATACATACTTGCACGTAGTGTGTAATAACCACAATATAGAGGATTTAAAAAAATGTTGGCAGAAGGGACATTAAGCTTGCTCACTTCAAGCACTCCACACCCAACCTTCAGTGATGTGAGGAAAACAGCCACCATGCTGAACAAGAGAATGCAGCCATTACTGAATCTGCATTTCCAGTGTAAAAACCACAAAGGCAAAAGCTATATATATAAGAAGGCCCTTAGTGCTGTCTTTAAACACTTGGGGAAAAGTGGTGTTAACAGAATCCTTTTTCCTCCACTGCTGTCTGAGTTTGCAGCAAAAACCCCAGCTGAAGTCTGTACACAGCGTGCTTCCAGCATGCACACAACTGCCTGGAGTTGTGGTGGTGTTCCCTGTCAGCTTCTGTGCTAATGAGCATGTGAGGTTTCACACAAAGTGTAGTAATTTGCAAGGGAATAATTGCAGAAGAGGAATACAAGTAAAACAAGTACTGTCTGCATGGGGTTCACTCCCTAGGCTGGGATCTTGTATTAAGCTCATTATTGGGATTTCATTTTTGATTGAACCTTCCTGTTTTCCATTTCCCAAGGGTAGCTAAAATTTTTGTAGTTTCTGTGGCTGTTATCAACACAACACAGTGTTATTGAAAAGTTCTGTATCTCATATGGCAGGAGAACATAAAAATTCTGGCATTTTTAGTCAAAGAACTAATGGCTCTTGATCCTAACCTGTAATTTAACTATGAATAAGGTATTTTCTTTAGTCGTAGAATGAGGATAAAATATGTGACTTAAATCAGAGAGGAGCTGATCTGAAGCTGTTTCCCATCCAGTCTCCTTCAGCTGACTTAGAGGCACCTAATTCTTTCTGAAAGGTTGAGCTTGGATTCTCTTACCTACTTATAGTTTGTGCTGCTTAACTTAATTTGTCTCTTGCTTGTCCTGCAAGCAGGCCTCTCTTCTTGACCCTTCCCTGATCTGAGAATGTGGTTTACAACTAGCAACAACTTATTAATTGAGTGTTAAGGTTTTATGTAGATCTCATTGAGGTCTGTATGTGGGAGGAGAGTACAAACCTCTGAGAGTGATGTGAACAATGGCAAGTATAGTAAAAATTACATTCTAACAGTCTCATCAAAGCCTGGTGACAGAAAAAAATAATTTTAGCAAACTGAACATAGAGTTCTAGGATATAGTTACTTATATTAACTATTAAAGGAAGATAAGCTGAATCTTCAGGCAGTACAGTAATAGATAAATTTATAGAATTTCAATGAGGTAAAGGGGTATAACCTAATACATTCCTTGTCTGACCTCCACCAATTTTTTTAAAATATATACATAGAGATATTTAAAACCATTACAATTGCATAGAAATTGTTGTGCAATGCATCTATTTTTAGAAGCAAATGGAGTGAGTGTTTCTGAATATCCAATACAATTTTGGGAGGAGGAGTAGAAAGTAGATCATCACTTGGCATAAACTGGCATGGATCTTTTCCTCTTATTGAAGGTGACACTGCTCAGAATGTGAGCCATTGATTTTAGACATAGAACCTTAAACCAGAAGGGAAAACCTTTCCTTTCATGTATGCCTATCAAGCACTTCAATGATTCTCCATTTGAAATAAAAAATCTTCAGCTGGCATAACACACTTTAAGGTCTCCAAGTGAAATTCTTATCATTGTTGCATGATTTGTGGAAAAGTAAAGAACATTGTGTTTTAATTCACCAAGGTTTGTCTACCACACTTGGTTTCTTTTAAAAGTACTCACTGTGAAGCTGAAAATACTTTTTTTGGGAAATTGTCTTCACTTTTTTCCCCTTGCTTCAACTGTCATCTGCTTCAGATACAGTATTATTCATACTCATTCATGCAGGGATGCACTTAATAGGCTCACAGGAAAAGTGTTCATTAGTTGATTGACTGTAACTTGATTGCCTGTGGATAACATTTACAGGTTTATTTCCTCATTTCAGCAAGGAGTTGAATCTGCCACACCTCAGTCTGCATAATTATGAATACAGTTTTTACTGTCATGAAGAAACATTCATACCATTATAAAATATTCAGTGCAAAACATTCAGCTGGTGATGTGTTCAATAAGACTAGGGAATTCAAGAATCAAACCATACTTAAAGATGTTCTAAAAGAGTGAAAAAGGTTCTTTAATTTTCCTTTATGATCAATATTTTAGGAGTATAATCAAATAGAAGATGCAAACTTTCTTGTAGGAAGGGTCTGTCCAGGGTGCCTGGTTTGGTGGAGAAGTAAAACATACAAGTCGTACCTCAAGGCGTTCACAAGATAAAAAGCATCTATAAAAAACATAATAAACTTAATAAAACATCTCTGCAAAATAAAACAGCTAGATTTATTAATAATTTTCAGGGAGGCTGGTTTTGGAAGATATATAAGACAGGATTCAGTAGCATTTTAGAAATTTGTTTTCAAAATTCCTTGGGAAATTTCTAATCTTTGGGAGAGGAAAGAAATGCTCATTTTCAAGAAATGTTTGGCAAAAAAAAAATGTTAAAGCCTTTATCCAAATATAGATGATTACAGAAAAAGTGGTTAGAGGAAGACACTTCTTCTTAGTGTTCAGACAGGCAAAGACACCTTGCTTTCAATGCTTGCACCTTGCTTCCCATCTCCTTTCAATGGTGGCAGCAGCCCTGTATCACACACACACACGCATAGCTATTCTTGATCTGTCTGCCTCCCAGCTCACCTGTATGTTCATGATGCTTCTCTGCATTACAGGATTTGTGAATATCTTTGTAAAGAATAAAATAAATTAATTTAGTTTCACATAATAGATGTTAAGAGTGAGGCAGTCCCTCCATCAGTTCCTTATGAATCAGCCCTGGAGGTTTCCATGTGCATATTTCAGTTTATCTTTAAATTTCGAATAGATTTATTATTTCTTCCTGCTTTGCATAGATCTTTTCACAAGTTAAAGGAGTGTTTTTATCAGGTTGCTGATAGAATAATGGAAATGGAAATTAATTTGAGTGGAGAAGAAAGACAGTGTTTGTGTTTCCTTTATGGCTTAGATGAAAGGAAATAACAATAAAAGGGGTGAAAGCAGCATACAAGAGAATCTGTAGATGTATGTAATGTAGTCAGTAATTTCAGGGTGAGTAGCAAACAGCCATCATTCAGAAATGACAGGTTTTTACTGTGGTTTCAGTTTGAAATTTTGCTATGACTCAGCACAAGTGGAACTATACAAAATAGTTCATTTTTCTTAAACTGGCAGAATTAGTTGCTGCTTTGTAAATTAATATCTCTCTCCATTGATTAGAGAGAGGACCTGGATTATATAAAGGTTTTTAGTAAGGATAGATTGATAAATGGGAATAAAACAAGGAAATGTGGATTTTAAGCAATGTGCCAAGTTTTCTTAGAAAATGTTTATACTGGTAATATTTGAAAAAGCAAGACCTTTTTATGCTGGCTGAAGTTTGCATGTATGTTAACATACAGCTCCATAAGACATCCATGACTAATCCTCAATATGTTTACTTGCAGCACTGCTGCCAGTGAGACGTTGATGTTGTGAGGCCTCCATAGTTGTCATAAAAATGTAAACAAAATTATGGTATTTTGTGCTGTTCTGTCATTACCACTTTGTCCCACCAAGGCAAAGTTTGTGGGGATTAGGATTGCTAGCATTATCATGTTAGTAGTAATAACAGTATTAGCTCAAGGGACCCATTGCAAACCCACTAATTTTATTTCCCCATGATTGAAGAGGAAAGCTCTCAGTCAGATGATTTTTTTCCACATATGCATTGTCATTAATTTGGGCATTCTGAGTAATGGTTAAAAAGAACAAGGAGAGTACTCTTTTTCAGCTTCATACAGTTAGCCTGAAGAAGATTTGTCATGGGGATTATGCTGACAGATGCTGCATGCCATTAATTCTAACAATCTAATTAAACACGTGCACTAAAAGCATAGTCACAGTCAAATGGTCTCAAAGTAACTCTCTCATCTCCATAGTTTCTTTTTGGGGTTGACTCAGCTTAATTATGAGAACTGTGGAGCAGTGGTGCTCAGTGCAGTTGCCTCCTGTTTTCTCAGACCACCTTGTCTTTCTCTTAGTGTTAGTTTCAGTCCAGTGGTATCACTGATATGTCTCACCAAAGGTCATCAAAGAAGCATGCTGCCACCTGGCTGTTGATATGAGACTAGATTAATTTAAAAATTAACTTAATTTATTATGAAAACTAGTACCTGACTGATTACTGAGCTTCATGGCCTCAGGGAGCCCTTTTAATGCACAGGTCTTCTTTTGTAAGACTCCTAATGGAACATTGACCACTCTTCTGCTTCACAGTGCCTTCAGAGATCTTAAATTGTGCCAATTGCTGCTATCTTTATTCCATTTCAGTTTTTCTCTGATTAATGCATGTGCAATAATTATGGTATGGCAAAGATCTCCATGTAACAGACTTTATCTGCTCTGCTTCCCTAGACTTAAGGAACATCTCGTGCATGGTATGCTTTGCTGATATCTTCTCCTTCATCCATGGGTGTTTATACAGGTAATGGTTTATACAGGCATAATATAGCAGAACAGACTGCCATATGGATCACAAAAGAGTAGCAGCCTGTTCCCTGAGGAATATAGAGGTCATCCAGTCCTCCCATTAATACTTCACATAAAAGTGAAGATAGATTAGCCTATATTGAGAATTTAGTATGTAGGGAATGGAAAATATAAGATGAGGTTAGCAGGTCATCCAAATTGAATGCAACATGTTTGCTTGATAAAGAGTAACATGTCTTCATGCTTTCCTTGCACTCTGCTGCTTCTGGCCTATAGAATTTGTGGTTTCAATCTTGGATTGCACTGGGGAAGGGCCAGTTAGGAGTAAAAATTCAGAACTGATACAGAGTTTTTGAAAACTTCTTTAGATGTCAGTGGGAGGAATAAAACCTCATACTACTTGGAAAGGGGGATATTAACCAATTCTGATGCATAGATCTGTCCTAGTTTAAGATTGTTCTCAGTTCATATGGGGTAACTGAGTGAGGATTCCATAGATCACAGACTGCAGCCGTAAGAGAGGCAGGTTGCTATTTGGCAGAGGTTCTTGTAGTGTCTGCCTCCTGAATGACAGAAACAGTGATTAGGTAAAAGGAACAGGATAAATCTTGTAGGCAAGGAGGCAATGTAAGTTATGCAAAGAGCAGCTGATTAATGTAAACATATTGTAAGTAAATGATTGATTAATAGACATGACTAATACATGAATTAAGTCATTTTTCAGCAGCACACACTGTGGTTTCACATTTTAAATCTGTGTCTAATTACAGTTATTATGCATGCAAATCAGATAATGACATATACAAGTAGCCACTTAGATGCACAACTGGCCATTTGCATATAAATTTGCATGCAATCATGTTATAGACTCATTAAGTACAGAACTTTGATTAGTTTTGTGGGCACTGTCATTCCTTGAATGAAGTAGATCCTCAGAGAAAAGTATTTTATGACCATACAGTTAAATAAGACACCCAAGCACCTGAAAGCAAACGTAAAGTTACACAGCAAAATCTTAAATCTAACATTTTCTAATCTCTGAATAGTTAATTTTGCAGACTTAATGTTTTAATTTTTTTTTTTAGCATTGCTTTTAAATTGCATAATTGAGTTCAGATTGAGCCCCACATATAATCATTAATTTTTATATCTAAATAGATTTTTAAAATAAGATCCTACTATCCTTGTGGTTCTAAAATCTAATGTTCTTCAGGCTATTGTGACCAGGCTGGGTAAATGTTAACTCATTTTCTAAAAGGGTGGCCTTTTCAAAAGCATGTAAGCAACTTTGAAGCCTGTCCCATTTTTACAAGGTGACTTAGTGATTTAAAATCATAGTCTTGGAGACTGCTGTTGGAGTTAAGGCTCTTGAATCCCTTGCATGCATCTGGATATCATACCAAATCTCTGTTTCAAAATGTCTGAGGAGCATATTTTAATAGTTGCATAATTACCTAAAATATTTATGGGTGGTGTATGAGGATTTAATACTACTTTATTATTTGATGTATGAATCTCTTACGGCTGCCTCTGTCTTTATCTAAATGTATTTGCAAATCTGGCCTTAAATCGCTTTTGAGAAAATCGTGGCTTAGTATTCCAATTAACATGGGTACTTTACAATGTTGACTCAATATATTAACTCTCCAGATTTTAGTGTTTTCCATCAATCATCTATCAAAAAGAAACTCAAACCAAATTAGTTTGAAATCTTGATCTTTAATCCTTATAGTAACCATTGTAGCATGAAGACCTTGGGAGAAAAGCTGGAGAACCAAGCACTGAGTTTGTAATTGATTTTTCTTTAATCCATAAATATCCCCATTGTCTATGATTGTAAAGTATTATGGAAAAGTGTAAAGTGTTATTGAAGAAGAGCACTGTCTAGGTTCTCAAAGGCACCTGCAAGTCCCACAAATAATAATATACGTGTTAATCAAGTGCCACTTTCTGTTTTTAAGTACTTTTATGACAGATTTGATTTTCTCCCATGCTTGTGATAAAATTTTTGAGTGTACAGTTAAAGTGGAAATCTCTGAGGTTTCTACAGGTGCCTGAAGCTATTAGTTTTAGTGTCATGTCAGTTAGGGTATCCATACCTCCATTAACAATTAGAAGAGGCTACTGAATCAATAGTCTTCCAGGGTTCACAGCTGTGATATATATTGCCTGATGTTCACTGAGCCCTAAACCATCCTTACCAGCTGCTGCTCTTGAATAGCCTTCAAAAGGAACATCACATTTTAAATCTGAACAGGCAGCTTTGTTGCCTTTTAATGGTAGAACAAGGCTAAGAAGAATAGAACAAATTGTGAACTTTTTGTCTGTAAGTTTACTTCAGCTGAACTTCATTCCTTTTCACAAAGGAGAATACTCACTCCCCTTTGTTTTAGTCTGTGAAATATTCAGATAGACCATGTAGTTTGGCTTTCTTTCACACTTATGATTGATTTTGAAAGGAGGCTCAGTGTTTGTAAACTAACATTTAACCAAGTCACAGAACAGCTGAGGTTGCAAGGGACCTCTGGAGAATGTTTAGTCCAACAGGGGTCAGCAAGAGCAAGGCCATCTCTAGTTAGGTTTTTAGTATCTCCAAGGATGTAGACTCCAAAACCTTTCTGGACAACCTGTGCCAGTACTTGACCACTTTCATAATTAGAAAGCTTCTTCATAAATGCAAATGGACTTTGTTGAATTTAATTTACACCCATTGATTCTTGTCCTGTCACTGAGTAGAATCTGGCTATGCCTTTTTTACTACTCTCCATCAAGTCCTTATAAACATGGATAAGATTCTCAATGAACATCCTCTTCTAGAAGTTGAGCATCCTTTCTCAGTCACTTGTGTGTTAGATGCTGCAATCTCTAAAAATCCCTTCAACTGTCTTCATGGTGAATCAAGGGACTTACTCCAGTATGGCCATGCCTTCCTTGTGCTGCAGAACCCAGAGGGTAGACACAGCACTCCAGAGGTGGTCTCATCTGTGGTCACCTTGCTGGCAGCATTCTTCCTAATGGCAGCCAGGATGCTTCTTATCTGCTTTGATGGAAGAAAGCATCAATGGCCCATTTCTCCTGCCTGTTGAGGTCCCTCTGAATAGCAGCACAGCCATCTGGTGTATGGACATTTTCTTCCAGTTTTATACCTGAGGGTGCACTCTGTCGGGTTCTCCAGCTCATTAATGAAATTGTTAAACAACATTGGCTCAGCACTGACCCCTGGGGTACTCTGTAAGTGGCTGGCACCCAGATGGATTTTCTGTCACTGATCACAAGGCTTTTAGAGTGGCAGTTGAGCCAGGTTTCAGTCCACCTCAGTTCTACTTCCCTATCCTGTACTTCATTATCCATGAGGATGTTATAACATACAGCAACAAAATGCTTGCTACGGCCAAGGTAAAAAACATTCAATATGTTTTATGATAAAATTTTATGATATAATACTCTTACATTGGTTAGCCAGGTTTTTCCTTCACAAATCCATGCTGACTACTCCCAGTCATGATCTTGCCTCATATGTCAGGAACTGGCTGCCAGGAGTACTTTTCTAGGGATTTGAGAGGAGGAATGATAGGAAAGACTTTTCCTTTCTACAGACCTCATGAGCCTCCTCTAAGCACCATTCAAAGCTCACTAGTGGCTCTTCAATCAAAGAACTATAGAACCATAGAACCATAGAATCGTTTGTGTTGGAAGGAACCTTTCAAGGTCATTTAGCCCAATGCCCCTGCTGTGAGCAGGAACTTCTTCAAAGAGATCAAGTTGCTCCTGCCACAGTTGTGTGAGTTTTTGTGCATGTGGATGGACCACTTCTGAGCATGGAAGAAGCAATTCCTGAAATTCAATCAGCTCTTCAGGACCCCTCATGTCTCCAGGATGGTCTCACATGGGAATCCTTCCAAGCAAATTCCTGAACAGATTAAAATCTGCTCTTCTGAAGTCCAGGACTGTGGTCTTTTAATTGTCTATTTTCTTCTTCTCAGGAGGAATCCTCTCTCTTAAAGCAATAATAAAAAAGTTCCGTTGCCTATTTGTCTGTTTTTACAGAACAGTATTATATGGCTCCTAAAGTTCAATTATGCTGTAATTATTTTTAAAGTACTGGAAGACTGTTAACTGTATTTGAAGATGTCTATTCTTGAAGACAGAAAATACAGTATACTTAGCACTTACATTGTAGTTTGGCAATTCATTAAAGACTTGAGATTATATCATATAGCAGGAATACTGAAAAAAAGTAATAAACTAGGGGAATAGATATGGTGTTACAATTAAGCATTATAATTGCAGTGGATTTAAGCTATTCCTATTATCCCCATGTGCAATACAAGAAGAAAATTCCTGAAGGGTTCATGGAAGACATAGAAGGTTATTTTGTTTCTTATGGATGTCAGTCCTTAACAGAAGACAAATGAGAAGCCCTTGGAACAAAAATCAACATTTCAAATGCATTTCATTTAGGGGTAAAATGCATGTGTGACAAACAAGACCTATTCTATAACAAGCTCTTCAGAACAGGTCTGTACATATATTTAAGGTTACACCGGACCTTCAATATTTTAATGGTCAAATAGAAATTAAAAATTAGACTGGCAATGAATATTAAGCATCCATGTTAAAGCATGAGCTGAGGAAAATCTCAGAAGCTCCACAGCCATTGCCCTGTTATCTGCATTGATAACACAACCTACATTCAAAATTTAAACTACACTTATGTATATATTTTTGCTCAGTTCCAAAGATTTATGAAGCTCATTTTTCCTTTCCTGTGTGTAGGGTACTTGTACATTCCTGAAGTGTTCTGATAGTTCCTGAATTTATTTAAATGACAAGGATTTATTTAAAGGTATCCATTGTATGGTAAAAACTAATTTGCATTAATATAATGAGGTATTTAGTCTAAATTATTCTAGTGAGAGTAGCTATAAAAATTGTTTTGAAGGATTTATTTTCCACTTATGAGTTTCTTTCAAATGAGGATTACATACTCAGAGGAGAAGAAGTAATTGATAAAAATAGCTTTTTGCCTTTCAGTGTTTTCACTCCCATTATCTTGCTCTAGAATAAGATGTTAAATCTTTACAATTTGAAACAATGAAACAATAACCATCCCTAAGTCCTTACTGTAGTCAAAGAGTTTTAAATTGTTTGCTACCTGCATTATAAAAATCACCTAACATAGTTGTTCAAGGTCTCAGAATTTTCTTGTCTGCTTTGTTAACTGTATGCAAGCAGTTCTCATTTGATTACAGCATACAATGAAAACAAACCTCTGGATTTGCCACATGCTAGTGCCTTTGTTAATATTGTAATAAAGTAATTTACAACCCAGTGATGAAGCTTGACTACTGCTGAGGAGTTATAAATGCAAAGCAAGTACAAAAAGCAGCAGTTTTCTGAATATATGTGATACTCCTTGTATGCCTACACGGTCAGTTTTGCCCACACCAGAGCTGGAGTGCATTGTCTAGTTGTCCTCATGTCCACCCTGCAGGTACTTCACAGGAGGGCTAAGAAACACAGTTCTGGGTGGGATCAGTGGTGCAGGCTAAGGAAGAGAAAATAAATTATTTTCATATTTTTCTTTTTTTCTTTAACCATAAATTATAATAATCTCTTGTCTTAGTATAAGAGAAGGTGAAATATAATTTGTTGAAATCTGAAATTCAGAATAAAGGTCTCTGATGGATTTTGCTTAGTCTCCAATCAAAGAAACACTTTTTTCTTCATCGGTTTTTATCTAGTTAAAGGAGAAAAGTAATTAAAGCCAATCACTGGTAAGAAAGTATGAACTTGGAAAACCCTTTCTTATATTATTATAATGGTGTTTTCCATGTAGTTTCTGAGCTACCTGTGGCTGTTTGGCCTTGGCCTATGCTTTTGATAGATGGACTCACACTTGACTGGTACACAATCTAGGAATGTATGTATCTGCCATGGAAAACTTTGTTTCCAAATAGGATGATATTGATGGTCTATAGACAGTGCCCTTTTGTCTGAAATCAAAGAGTTAGAAATCAGTGTGATGACCAGGTTTTCAACCTTCTGATTAGTTCAGACATAGAAGACCACCCCTGGGGGAAAAATGCAGTTTCATATTATTCTTGCAAGAGGTCAGATCTGAACAGGGTAGAAAAATATAAACTAGCTTATAATATCTTCCTAAACTTTGCATTCATACCTTGACTATTTAGAATATTGTTCTTTTGATATTTTTTTAACCAATGCTTCAAATTTGAATTTTTTTAGCAGGAAGAAAAAAAAGTGCCTCATTCTTCAAAATACATGCTTGTAGAGTGTACAGTTTTCCATTTAAAACTCAGAGACTTCAGAAAAAACCCTTCAAAAATTCATGGCCTTTTTAGATAACATATGCATATGTTATCTAAAAGTAAGATAAGTAACACATATAAAATAGTTACTTAATATTTTTCAGGAAAACTATTTGCAAATAAGTTTTTATTTTATTAATGTACTTCTAAGTAGGATTAAATAGACTATTTAAATATTATAGTACAGAAGTTTCTTGGATAATTCAAATTTAATCTTATTGCTAAGAATTTTCTTTTTGGTATCCTTGGAAAACCTGCAAGACTTTCTATGGAACTTAGGTTGTATGTCATCTGGATTTTGAAAGAGAACAAACTGTGTGGTTCTGGGAAGAGGCAAATAGAGTGAAAAGGTAAATGAATATTTTAAAAACATCTAGAATGTCCATTTTGGAGGAAGGGATTTTCAAATTTTGGAAGAAGTCCAAACACAAGCAATTTATTAAATGTCCTAGGGATATGTAACAGGAAATTATAAACTGCTGTAGTGGCTTGACCATGGCTGACCCCCAAAGCCTTTCTAATGCTCCTGTCCACAGCTGGACAGTGGGGAGAAGATATAACAAAGGGTTCATGAACTAAGGATCAAGAGAGGTAACTCACCAAATTCTGTCATGGGCAAAACAGGTTTGAATTAGAGATATTAATTTAATTTATTGCCAACAAAAGCAGAGCAGTATAATGAGATGAAAAATAAAGCCTTCAAAACACCGTCCTCCAAACCCTTTGTCCTTCCTGAGCCCTACCTCTTCCCCCAGTGGCTCAGTGAATGGGGTTATTGCCAGTTCATCACATGTTTCTGCCATTGTGCAGGGAGAGGAGTTGTTCCCCTGCCGTACCACGGGGTCCCTCCCATGGGAGACAGTTCTCCTTGAACTTGTCCAATGTGAGTCCATCTCACAAGCAACAGTTCCCCTCAAACTGCTGCAGCGTGGGTCACTCTTCCCCAGGGTGCAGCCCTTCTAGGACAGGCTGCTCCAGCATGGGCTCCTCTCCCCAGGGGCCTCCCACGGGCCACAGCCTCCTCTCAGGCATCACCTGCTCCAGCATGGGCTCCTCCATGGGCTCCAGGTGGATCTCTGCATCCCTGTGGATCTCCATGGGCTGCAGGGGCAGCTGCCTCACCACACTCTGCACCAAGGGCTGCAGGGGAATCTCAGCTCCAGTGCCTGGAGCCCCTCCTGCCCTTCCTTCTGCACTGACCTTGGTGTCTGCAGGGCTGTCCCTCTCATGTGTTCTCACCCTGCTCTTCTCTGACCACAATTACATCTGTGCAGTAACTTTTATTTTTCTTCTTCTTCCTAAATATGTTATCACAGAGGCATTACCACGATTTCTAATCAGCCCAGCCTTGACCAGCAATGGATCTGTCTTTGGAACTAACAGGGATTGGCTCTTCTGGACATGGGGGAAGCTTCTGGCAGCTTCTCACAGAGGCCACCCTTGAAGCCCACCCTCGCTATGAAAGCTTGGCCATTGAAACCCAATACAACTGTGTAGTTTATCATCAGTTTTAAGAAAGGGTTGAAACTGACTTTAGATATGACGCTTTTATCTAATAGATAAAAAGGCTAAGGTAGATCTTGTTTAAAAATTAGTTCACTGCCATTAAATGGCCAACATTCCACAAAGAAAGCAGTCACAGCTTTTTCATTTATAATAAGATTTTCTGTGGGTAGAGTCCAAACCATAAAAGTTGGCAAGAAAAAGAAATGCTTTTTTCCTTCAGAAATGATTGTGTAATCATAATATTATGCAAACATTTGAGTACAAAGTGCTAATTTGGCAATGGAAAAGAAACATATAGAAATAGAGGCTGTTGTAGTTTCTGAGTGTCATGAGAGCAGAGGTGTGGTGGGAAATCAGGGGATGATTTCTGCCTTTGTTGATGATACCCACCAGAATCATGGTTCTACTTCCAGGAGGTCAGATAGGACAGTCATCCAAATCTCTTTAACACTATTGGTAAGAAATTCTCTTTCTCTCAGAGGAGGAGTTCCCAAGTCTGTACAAAGAACTGAATGAGGAAAAAATAGTGCTTTTTTCTTGTTGACTTTGTCTACATGTGCTGGTCAGGTTCTTCAGGCCCCAAATATTTCCAAATAACAAGATAATCCTGTAAACATGCTAATCAGTAACTTTCTTAAAATACTCTAATTAGTTTTTGTGGTTTATTATTATTTTATTCACTCATTTTCCAACTATCTGACTGTAGATTTATACAAAAGCTTTATTCAAATAATGCCTTTATTCAAAAATAAATTCTGCAATATTCAAAATCATCAAAACAATGTCATGGCTTTTCTTCTTTCCTGAAAAAGACTATTTTTCTTCGTGCAGTGCACTGAAATTGTACATAATGACTTCACTGTAGTTGTATAATTTAAAATGAAAAAGAAGACCTTTGTGTGAAAATACTCTCTGAAGAGAAAATCAACTCAATTATGCAGCTTTGGTTCCATTTTGAGTCCAACTTTTAGAACAAATTCTACATGTATGTTATGTCTACATATGTGTGCTAGCTATACATGAAAAAGAAACTGATTCATTCTAACGGGTCTATTGCTTGGAGGCTTTAGGTACAATGGTCTAAGAGGGAGAAAAGGTAATTGTGATATTATTGTGTAACTAAGCAGATGTACAAATTGTGCATTTTCCTCTGAGCATGCCAGAAAAGGTGGTTTGAGTGCCTGAGCTGTAGTCTCAAGCAGCCAAGGAGCAGTATTTCACAGTATCATTATAAAAAACTGCAGTGGGAGGCTGTGTTGCCAGTAGGGATACTCTGAGGACCTAACAGAAAAAAATGGGAAGAATCTTTGTTAGTACATTGCTGAGTTGGTACACCTGAGTTAGGAGGTGGGAGAGACCCACTGAACTGAGGCCAGTCCAGTCTTATTCCAGACAATCACCCTTGACAGGTCTACTTAGAAAACTTATTTAGAGGTGTCTGTTCAGCAGCTTAAGTGTTGATTTTTGTTCTAGCTAATGAAAATTTCATCCCCCCAAAAAGCTACCTCTAGCATAATCCCAGTGAAGTTGCTTTTACTCCCTTTTATGGTCTGATTTATCAAATTACCAGCACATTTCTGACAGAACTGGCCTTTTCCTTTCATGCTGTATGTCTGTAGACTGCCTAATGTATGTGACTGTAGAGAAATAATAGATTATAATTGGGATTTTTTTCCTTTTTGATTAGACCTACTGCATTTTTGTATGCTGCTTGCATTAATTTTAAATCCTAACTATAAATGCTAAAATATTTCTGGGTGAAAGTCATACTTTTACCAAAGCAATCCTAATTTGAGTTTTTTAACATGGTGCATAGGTCTTAGCTGGCCTTCAACAGAAAACACCTTTGCATTTAGAAAAGGTATCTAACCCAACAATAAATTACCAAAATACCCTATGCATGAATAAATCTGTGGTCACCTAAAACCAGCTGGGTTTTTCAATTTCTATTGGAATAAACATGAGGAATTCAAACTAAGTATCTCTAATTTAGTAGCATAAGAGCTATAAGTATTCTGTGGGATTTAAACTTGAAAGTTACAAATGTGCTTGAAAAATTTGCTAAAAGTTCTCTGAAATATGCTGTTGCTAAATATGATAATTATCAAGTGTAGTTTTTTTTCTGAAATATGAAGCGTTATATAATAAACTGCTAATCCAAATGGAAACTGTAATTACTGAAGACTGCTTTCAAATTTCAAATGTCATCAGAGCTCATCTTTGACCTCATATGTTGATGTCTGATACATTATTTTTGCTACAGAATGATGGTAAAGGCTTATGAAAAGATGACTCATTGAACAAAAGGAAAATTAAATTAAAAAGCAGGACTTCACACAGTCTTACTTCCTTAGACTTCAAAGATGAAGTGAAACTGTTTCAAAGCTTTCAAATAGCTAAATTATTCTCACTGCAGTTCTTACTGATTCTTTATCATTTCATCTGTGAGGTTTATATTAATCATAGCTGGAGAGTTACGTTCCGAGATGTTGCTGTGCTTAGGAGCAGGGAGTTCTGAGACCAGTTCTTTAGCCCCTCAATTCTACCCTAAAATAGTTGTCCTGCCTCTTTCTGTAGAGTAGAAAGGCAGCTGTCATGGCTAGAATATAAGGATTGGCCCTTGTACTGCCTTTATCTACCTATGTACCAAGAGCGAGACCAGGAATCTTGCTCAGAATAGGACAGAACAGAAACTGCAGGTTTAGCATGAGAAAGTTATATGAAGCTATTTGAATCCCTCAAAATTTAAATTGTGCTCTGTGTAGCATCTACCAAGGGTCTCTGGCTCTGCTTCTGCAGATGAAATGTGTTTTCTCACCTAAACTTATCTCCTGCTCTGTTTGCTGTTAGAAGTACAGCATTTATTGATGCCAGCTGTACTGTCTCAAGTCCACACAAAGAGATGTGGTATTGTTGTCTGCTGATGGATCAGTAGAATACAAATACAAGAGAACAACATATTTCCCTGAACCTGGCCTGTCACCTCTCTTTCTCCCTGTTTTTTTTGAGCTGAAGCCACACTTGCATCATCATGGTGCTTACACAGGGGTTAGAAGAATAAATAGCTTTTGCTACTCCTTAAGAAATAGAGCATGAATAAAGACAGGAGAAATCAAACACTGCATGTCCTTGTTCTCAAGGAGAAAGTGGTAATTCTTTTTGCAGGAAGTTGTGATTTAAATTTCTTGATGTCGTATGAAATAACCTGAGTCAGAACTGACTTCCACAGAACCAGTTGTGATTGTGAAAATGCTAATTCTGTACCATTGCAAAACAAAGCAGCATGTCTAAGTTTGTCATCCAGATAGAACACTCTCATACTGATAATACCACATACTGAAAGCAGAGCAACTTATATATTATTAAGAGATGTGTAAATAGCAAGAAATCTAATAATAGTTTAATAGAGAATTTTCAAATATTTTAAATTGTCTGATTTAGTAAACTAAGTAGATAGTATATAACTCTGACTGTTTTTTAATAAAGTTTGGTTTTTCCCCCACAGATTCCAATGGCACATGAGACAATGTTTTGCACTGATCTGACTGCCCGACCCACATCATGCAGTTCTGAAGCAGCACCTGAAGTCCTGCTTCAAACTGATAACTTCTCATTGGAAACAGATCCCTTCCAGAGAGATCACCAGCCTCAATCTCCAAAATTCAAGTAACAGAGATCCACCCCTGAAAACACTTATTCAGACTTGCTAATTATCTTCAGGTTTGATAACATAGGAAGTAAGTCTGCAGTCAGTATTTGAGGCATTGGTCATGTGTGATGAGCAAAACCCAAAGGAAGTCAAAATGATATTTTTTTTGCACTTTAGATAATTTTGACTTTCTGTAGTATTACAGATATTGGAAATGTGTTCTAAAGTTCAAGATATGGGAAAACGGTCTCCAGAGAATAATGCCAGCTTGTAATATTATAGCTACATTTAATGTGAATTTATATTTACAGTTAGCAGATGAGAGTTTCATGAAGTGAGAAAGTGTTTTTTTAAAGAGCTGGTGGGTTGCTCAGTAAAAGGAGAAGAATGCCAGTTGTACAAGGAAAATATTGCCAGAAATATAAAATATTTGTCAACAAAATAGGACTAATTAATTATAAAAGATACACTAATAGAAAGTGCTAGCCTCATCTCCCTTTCCTTCACATTTCTTTAATCATAGATTTTAAATTTTCTTCCTTTACTAAAGAAAATCTGTCATCTTCTGTTCTAAGTTTTGCAATCGACATGAGACCAAACTTACTGTTTTAATTAAACAGAAGAAAACTGAAAGTTTTAACAGCTCTTTACAAGAATCAAGTAAGTTTCCAGATCTGTACCATAGACAAATCAAAGAGATGTCAATTTTGCTAGCAAAAAAAAAAAAAATAGTTTGCTGATTTCAAATGCAGCAATGACTAATAACTTCAGTGAAACAATAAAATCTGTTCCTTTTTCATGCAGTGCTGCTTTTCCCACCACTTCAAAACCCAGGGAATCTTGGTAACCTTCAAGGATCTGTTAGCCTTACCTCTTGCAGTACTGTAATGCTCTGGTAGCAGCCTTTCAATTTTTGGAAGGTTCCTGTGAATGTATGAACATTTAGCATTCTATATTCCTAGTTTAGTTTTTTCATATTCAAGGTGTTATTCATACTATGCTTTTTTCCCCTTCTAATGTTTAAATTAAAAAACAAAAAACAAGAACAACAGCCCCTCCACCAAACCAAACCAAACCAAACCAAACCAAACCAAACCCCCAAGAAATCAAAACTGATATGCTATCCCTTCCAAATGACAATTAGATACAGCAACTGACCCAAACTCAGCCTTTTTCAGGTTTTCAACACAGTTTTTAAATTAGTCCACATTATCAAAATAACATGGGTTGGGCTCCAGCTTAACCTTTCAAGGTCTTGATCTAACTGCATGCTGTAGAATGATAAAGCATCAAGAAGTCCCGCAGACATCTGTGGAGCTCTGTAAGGGTGCATCAGTCTGTTCACACATTATTAATTGCAGGATGGGTCTCTAAATTAGTTTATCAGGCAGTTTTACTGGCAACAGCAACCACCACAAAAACCTCAATTATAAAACACCCTCTTTCACGTAGAGATTGAGAAAAGCTGAAGACCTGAAAATTATTTTGCATTACAAGTAGACAAATTGGCAAGTAAAGAAAAATTTACAGGTATCAGAAATAAAATTAAAAAATGCATTTTTTTTTAATGGCAAAAAAAAGATATTTTATCTCTCTTATCATCACAATCATTCTTCTATGAATGAAATTTTTTACAATGACCTATTTTAAGGTATCAATGCCTCTGTATTAATCTCCTTCCTCTAGAAAGAAGAAAGAAAGTTTGGAATTGTCATCAATTTTTCCCAATTATAATTCCACACTATGCTGCTTTGATATCATTGCTATTTTCAAAGACTCTGATGTTGAAGTGAATGAACAACATCTTATTTTATTACCATGTCACAAAGTTTTTCATGTCTTCTGTAGTCTTACAATGGGGTCCAAAAGTGAAGCAGATTTCCGTTTTAATGGAAAATCAAAGGAAAAAGTATGAATGCAATTGTCAAAGATGAGTATAGAGGGGCTAAAATGAATCAGAGAAGTTGACCAAAAAAGAAGAACCACCTGTGCAAGCTGGACTGATTACATTCAACATGGATTGCTCATCTCTGCTAAATAATATTCTCACACTGATAGGGAAAAGATTTAAGCAAAATGTCTAGTAAACACAGCATTATTTGTACCTCTACAAGGGGAGATTTTTTTCCTACTGCTCCTGTATTGCTTGGTTTCTTTCAGGTCTCACTGAGATGAAGAACCTGTACCAGCCAGTGTAAATTTTCTTGAGAGGAGGAAAGTGACCTGAGTGTCAGAGTCCTCTGCCCTGTGACTCAGTGCTCTTTCTGTGACACTGACTGGAATTTGAAACAGATAATTAGGATCTTTCTACAGTTTAAAATTTTTATAAACATATGAGAGTGTGTTCACATGATAACTTGCTGCAGTGTGTGTTTGCCATCCTTTATTTATAGCAGGGAAATAAGAGAGGTGTAAAACATGAGTAGCCCTAGGCAATATGTTAATTTCCCTGTCTATCCTGTGAAAATGCCTCTGCGGCTTCGAACGACATTACATTACAGTCAGGAGCAGAGGGACTCTGCAGGGCTTGCTGTTTCCTCTCTGGCAGAGGATAGTTTTATGTATTGTGATCTATTTGCTAGACAAGATGCTTCTTCTAAAGGATGCTTCTTTGTGGTTTTTCCCCCTGATATTCAGTTCTTCGGGGACAGCATAGGGTGAGGGAATGGTCTGTGGAGTGATCTCTGCATTCATTTGCTTTGATGATTAGTCTGGTTGCTCAAGAGTTGTGAGCAGGCTGCTGCCTGCTCCTGGAAATTGGATCAGTGACAAAGCAACTCCTTTATTTCACTGGACTGTTAAGTGTCTTGCACTACTTCAGTATTTCTGTCCAAAAAGAACAAAAAGCAACTGAAATCTAGAAACAAATTTTCAGAGGATAACAATGTGTCATGCTACTCATAAGACACTAATGTACACAATAAAAAAGCAAATACAAATATAATAATGAAATATTAAAATGGGATACAGAGACAAAGGTCTGGTTTTAACCTCATTGCATGGGGGGCAGCCTCGGAGTTCTAGATAAGGAATTCTGACTTCATGCCACAATTTGGTGCTTGTTTTCACATCTCTTCTTGAAAGTTATGCAGTTGCTGTCTGTACCAGCAGCTAAACTGTTAATTCATCCCAGTGGCTCTGCTTGACTCACTGGAGATCTAGGAGGAAGGCAGGAATTTTGTTAGCAAGGAAACTCATACACCAGGAGATATCTGTGCCATCTTTTCCTGCTGTACAGGTCAGCTTTTCTCCTAACAGGGTGTTGCCTTCTCCAGATCCTTTCTAACCCTCAAGTGGACCCCTTTCAGTTGATACAGAAATCCAGAAATCCATCTGACCTGACCAAAACTTTGGGCTCCTCTTCTTAGTTGTAGACCTAGCAATCTTAACATCAGCATCTGCATAGATTTCCTAGGAACTATGGAGCACTACACTGAATTCTCAAAACTGAAGAAAGTTTACTTGCCAAAGGATGTGACTCGAACTTTTAGATGTGACTCAGTTTTAAATGGATTTAAAACAAAGTAAAAGAGACACAGAGCAGGATAGATTCCTGTGATAAAATGCAGGTGGCTCTAGCTGAGCTGTCCACAGAGGTCCTTCTTCACTGTCAAAGAAGAAACATGGACTGGGCTGATCTGGGGTGATTTAAATGCCCTTAGTTCTTCCTCATGACTTTAAATGATCTGAAAGCAAGTAGTTCAGAAGTAAGTGTGTGTGTTTTAGTAATTTAAAGTTGAGCAATGTGAATGTCATTCATTCTGTCCCACCTACATTAAATTCCAGCCTGCTCACCACAAACTTGGACATCTGAGGCTTTCTGAGCTGATGGGTATTGCTGTGACAGCACAGTCCCTCAGAATTCTTCCCTTTTTATAGTTGTCATATGGGAATTAACAGCCTTCTCCCTTGAAACAACTTAGTCATCAAAATAGTCTATGTTCATCAGGATAGATTAAGCATTTTCTAATTAACAGATTCTCCATATTTTTCTCCAAGAACTTCTATATACAATACAGTTTTGTCTCTTTCTTGGTCACTTCTAAAAATCCTCTAGATGCAGTTTCATTGTAAATTTGATAGTTTTATAATATCGAAATCATATAGATATGTAATATTTCCAAATTGAGATTTCCCCCTTGGTTATCTGCAAGCCAGAAGTTTTGTACCTCTTAGCGAATTTATTTTCTATTTATGAGTGAGTAGTCTATGGCATAGTTAATTCTGAGCAATTTAAATTCCAAAGATATGATTGTACATAACATATTTCCCTTTCTTGTTGCCTTTCCAATTATCTTTTTATGTCTTATTAGTAAAGAAAATTTTTAGTGTCCCTACCATCATAAAATTTCAACCACTGGGAAAAATTACTGATATTAAAATTATTAGGGAGCGACAGCAAACTGTTATAATTATTGAAGCATTTTTACTGATTTTAAAATCAAAGAGCCAACATAATAAACCTGTTAAATTTGTTTCTCTTTTATATCTGTTTGCAAACTATTACATTTATTTGTTTTAAGATCTCTTTAGTCCTTTATTTTTTTGCCTACTTATAATCGACTGTTTTTAATATCGTGTCAGTTTATATCACATCATTTATCTCCATTTTTGCTGTTACTCTGGCAGCACTAAATTATTGGTAACTAGGAAAATCTTTCTCACAAACTAGAACACAGGGGTTCCTTTCTTAATGTCTCTGCTTAGATAAGAAAAGGAGAAGAGCCTTAATTTCTTTTTCCCAGCATCCATTTGTTTGGAAGTTTTCTTTATAAGTACTCCCATAAGCAGCAGTGATGCCTCAGTGCACGTAGGTCTTGTCATCATCTTTCCTTTTTACAAGCTTTATTTGGAAAGGCTCATTCCAGCTGGTGTTAGTGAAACCTGATAGAATGCCTCTTCTTGGGGTTATTTATATGTGTGTGTATATATACATATATATATATATGAGTCCTATCCTTTGAGACACTGTGACTCAAGCCCTGCTTCATTTCAGCAGTTACCACTGTGTTTTCTCCCAAACAGGGCAGCGCAGAAAGCACTAGAAAACCTGTGCCTCTGAAGATAATACCTTTAGATTATGTAGTAGAGAACAGAGGATCTACCTTCCTCACAGCAGAGCTCCCTTTTTAGCTTGTGAAACTGGCAATTATGGAGAGAAATTTTTCATTAATGATAAAAATTGGTTTGATATCAAGTATTCTTTTTAATCCCATAAATTACTTCTATTTCTATACCACTTAGTATCTGTATCCATAAGCAGACACCTGCATACATTAGGCCCTCCATAAGCACAAATATAAAAAAAAATCTCTTCTTCACCCCTAGATTTCTATGAGAATAGAAGGAAAGGCAACAGATGAGTGCAATTAAAAGAGCAGTACAGAAACATTGGGGCTCTCTTGCTTCATCATAGACCTTAGCAGGCATCAAATGCATTGGCAGTCTAACTCATGTCTGGAACTTTCAATGTGTAAACATGGCACTGAAGGGAGGATTTGTTGGAGAACAAGGAGGTGATTTTGTGGCTTTTTACATGGAGCTGCTTCCATGCAGGAGAAAGAAAGATGTTCAATTTGCAAAAGTCTGCAGCCAGTTTAAAACACATTGGTCAGCAAAAGGCTGATCTGCTGTTACTATGAAATATTTAAAGTAAGGTCTAAGATACGTAGATACATAAATAGTGGCAGAGTTTGCAAAAACATGTGTAGATCAGATGGGTCAGGATAAAAGCACATTGAGAGTTTAACAGGATTTTTTATTTTCTTGATCAGAAGCCTAAATCTTTTTGAAGGGAAATGTTGAACTGATCTGTCATTATTTAAGTTACCATAGGGACAAAGATCCCATTTGTTCTGGTCCCCCTGCTGACATGAGCAACAGAGACCAAATTCTGCATTGTTATTTGAGAAAAGGCATATGTATTTAACTGGACAATTTAAAAAGAAGAGATGAAAGGCTTCTATCACATTATGTCGAGCTGACCTCATGTTCCTGCTGGGCTTGGTGCACTCTGGTGCAGTGGTGCTGCTCTGTGCCATTTGCATCTGATGCTTCACACCCAGTCCCAGAGCAGCACAAAGCTGCTGGGAGGCAGCAGCTTCTCCTCCCTGTGTGACTGGCTGAAGTAGAAGCTTTCTCCATGATGTCTCTGTTCTTCTTGTCAAGTCCTGCTGGTGTGCCATGTTTCTTTCAGCACAAAAAAAAATGCTCTGGAATATGAGATGAACTTGAGGGAAATTAATTATTTGGTTTGTGTTCTTGTGCTGTGCTTGTGCCTCCATTCATTTGTACAGGTTAATTTAAACTAACATACCTGCAAAAGGGAGAAAAATGCTGAATTTCCATGCTGAGCAAAAGAAAGACAGTTTGCAGCTAAACAGGGCTTTCTATGCCACGAAGTTATATTTATGATCTCCTGTGTTGTATTTCCTAACTAGCACAGATTTTGGAGAAATTCAGTCATGTTCCTGGGCTATCTGAAGCTACTGATGGGGAAGGATAAAATGAATACATTTGTATATTTCAAAATGTCTTCATTAAATCAACCCTGCAAAGGTTTTACTTCACAGGAGCACAACACTCCAACAGAACAATGGTTCCAGGGAGAAAAAAAAGTACTGTTTTTCACATTTTGTCCTTGCTGATGTTTCAATTCTATTACAGTGGAAGTTGCTAATTGCTAAATAATACAAGTCACTTGTCAGGAGTTTCTATTAGCGTGTTATTATCTCTGCAGAAAAAGGGACATTAGCTTAGCACTTCAGCTACCAGACCTAGGCAGGATTTCATACAGAAAAACATCAACATGCAGAGCACAAAGTTTTCTCATAAGGCCAGATAAGTAGAGGAGCTTTTGTTTTGACGCTAATATGAAATAGCAACAACATAATATAAATACAAAGTCTTCAATGCCAAAGCTTAAGCTATAAAGTTATCAAATTTAGAAATTACAGATATTTATTTTCTTTTCTTTCAAAGAAACCTCAAGACAATATTTTGTTTATGCTTTTTAAATTGTTCACTCATGCAAAAAAGGCTCTCAACTGTCTCATGCTGTAGTTACTAGATGAAATCAATGTTGGAATGAAATTTCTTGTCGAATTCATAGAACACCATGTTTTTTTAGAAGAAACATGTTAAAAAATGTTATTAGTGTATATCCCCTAATAGTATTGAGAGGTCTCATACATCATGAAGTCATAATAAAAGAACTGTTGTCTGTGCAATTTATTTGGCAAGTATGAAGTTTCCTGCTATTTTTCCCCATTTTGTATACATTCAATTAGTCTGAAAAAATCTGACTGCAGCACTAGAAAGACAAAGCCCTGCCCTGAAGAGTTTATGGTCTAAAAGGCAGAACACTACAAAGAGGATTAAAGCACCTCTTTAAATTATAGTGTGTGATTAACACTATAACTCATTCCCAGTTTTTCCTGGTTTTTTATGTATCCTAAATATTTTGACTGCACCTCTCCTCTACTTCTAGCACAGACTTATTCCCCAAGATGTATCCCCAGCTTTCCAACTCCCTTAAATCCTATCTTCCCTACATTGTCCTGGCTTTTAAATAAAAAAAGCAAAACCAGAAAACGCCATCAGAGAGAGACCACAACACCAATTTTTATTCTGAACATGGAAAATATTTTATCATCGAATAATTCAAATTAATCTCATTTCTTCACATGGTAGCCATATGCCATGAAGGATGCATGGATTTTTTGGAGGGCAGTAAGTATGGGAAGCGGAGCGGCTGCCCATCAATGATGGAGATTTTTGTTATCCCTGGATGATATGATTCATTTCCCAGAGACCTAAGAATTAGAAGTTTTCTCCTGATATGCACTTCTGCCAAAGCAGATCACAGGTTAGCCGTCTGGTAGTGACATTACAGCAATGGCATGATAAACTGTCTCTGTTCCCAAGATGGAATGAGAGGTAATCTTAGAATGGCAAATCCAGACAGAAATCCTGACCTTCATGCACAGGAGGTTTTATGCTTTTTACTGTCATTTTTGTCTGATCTTAGTTCAGTATCAAAGGACATACAGGCTTTCATTTTAAATTGCAGGCTGATTTTTCAAATCAGCTCAGCAACTCAGCTTGAATAGATTTCCTAGACATTTCAGCAACCAGCAACCCTCATTCCCATGTTCACTGACATTCAGAAGAGCTTAGCACCAAAGGTATGATCTCCTTAGTCATTGTAGACATTTCTCTGCCCTTGCAGGCAAACAGGATGCACAAATTCCCTTCATAAAGTTCTTTAATTCAATTCTAGATGTGAAAAAAATATTTTGTTCCTGTTACCATTTCTGGAAAGTTATTCCAGACAGGTCAGTGGGTAGGTTTGTTTCTGCAGGGTCAGAGTTAAAAGATACTTGTGATCAGTTTATCACCCCCAGTGGTTCTTGTTCAAGTGTTATTCTTTAACATAAACAGTTTTACTTCCTCTTAGCATTTAACCCAATATGTGTCATTAGCAGCCATAAATTTTACTAGCCTGTATTTTGTCAAACCAAGCAAGTAAAGGCTTTCATGCTCTGGATGATGCTATTCTTTACTTTTTTCAAGTCAAAGTCACTCTTCTTGAGCATTGGTGGTAAGTTTTGTGTCGTATTGAAGACGAAGTGTCATGAGCTCTTTCTACAACAGCAATGATGCTTCACTACCTGTGCTAGGAAGGTAATGCTTCCTGGTGTTGTATTTTGTTGTTTCACAAAAATAAAAAATAACTATTTTTACGTCCCCTCATGATAATTTGCATTCATTACCTTCTAACTAATAGCATAAGTTTCTCTTGAGAGAGTTTCTCCAAACTATTTATCCTGGAAAAAAGGAGGCTCAGGGAGGACCTCACTGCTCTCTCCAGCTGCCTGAAAGGAGGGAGTAGGCAGGTGCGGGTTGACCTCTTCTGCCAGGTAACAAGTGACAGGATGAGAGGACACAGTCTCATGCTGCACCAGGGGAGGTTTAGGTTTGACATCAGGAAGAATTTCTTCACACAAAGGGTCATTAGACACTGGAATGACTTCCCTGGGATGTGGTGAAGTCATCATCCCTGGAGGTGTTTAAGGGAAGGCTGGATGTAGCACTCAGTGCCATGGTCTGGTTGTCAGGCAGGTGTTCACCCACATGTTGGACTCAATGACCTCAGAGATCTTTTCCAACCTAGTTGATTCTGTGATACTGTGATAAGGATCACAGGGAATGAACTCAGTGCCATGTACACAGGTCTGTATTTATCACCTTCAGCTCAGGCACCTCACTTCAGTTACTGAGGAAGTCTGTTACTAGAGTCAATAAAAGGAGACAGGGAGGGGCATAATTCTCTCTTAAGTATGGGTAGTACCTTTACTGCCCTACAGAAATCTAGGACATTGCCCTTCAGACAATGGATATGAAACACTGGGCTACATGGTTAACACTATCAGTACTTCTAATTTTGGTTAGTAGCATGGGAGACGTTTCAGAAGGAGGTGAAGAACAGTTGCTCCACTTGTGACCATGCCATCTGTACCACCCTTCCTCAGAATGATTCTCTATAACAATGTTAAGATCTGTAGTAAAGGCAAAAAGTTAGTGTTTTTCAAGTGCAACAAAACAAATCAGACGAAACTATGAATTTTCTGGGTTTCTTTTTTTTTTTTTAAACATAGTAAACATTTGTTAAACAAGGTGAGCACTACAATGTTGGAAAAACCTCACTGCAGAAACTACAAGTTGATATGGCAGCTCTAACAAAGCTTTGGACAAAATTCACTAGTATTTTGGAGTTTTGTCTCCACTTAGATTGAGATAATTTCCATTCCCATTATGGTCCTACTTTGCCCCTAAATTCAACATAATTAACTGTGCTGACAAGTGAAGCAAGTGTTCATTTAGTTTTGAGGACCTTTCAAGATTATCTTTAATCTTGACCTTCCCAACAAATTTCTTTTTCCTTGCTTTATTTTAATTAAAATGTTTGAGAAATATTTGCCACTGCTTCAAATAACCTTTGAAAGCTCTAGCAGAGCTTGACTTGCTGTCCTCTTGAACTCTTCATATATGGTTGTTTATTCTAGCATTTCTGTGAGAGTTGAATGTTGACCTCTTCAGAGAATCTAGCTCCAGTTCTAAGCTCATAAAAATTCTAGCCTGAATCCTTAAGTACTTTCAAAAGCATGCAAGAAATGATGAAGGTTAATTACCAGCGACTTTGTGTAAGTAATTTAGATATTTTTGAAATTCTTTTCAAAGGTATAAAAAGTGTCAGTCACGTCATACAAATCTTTTGTAGTTGGCTCATTTTGTATACAGTGAAGAACTACTAATTTATACCTTCTGCATTTTCAAGTGTAGAAAAGTCGATTTTTTTCAGAAGCAGCTTTCCATATGTACTTATGATCACTGTAAGTTCACTGCACATGTTCTTTATTTACCATTTTCACACTTTTTTTTTGTTTTGTGTTAATACAAAAATTACAATGTATCAGCTTGTAACCTTTTCACATGCTGGTTTATCTAAAATTTGTTAATTTTTTTATTACAAATTAGTAAAAATTGTCATATTTTAGGATCAAGAAATGAAAATATCAAAGCTGTCTACCTAATCTTTTGGGGCTTTGTACTAACAATTATAAGACTATTCCATCAAACTATTTTGAGGCATCTTGTAAAATGAGATACTGCTTCATGATTCTACATTCTGGATTATTCCTGGGGAAGCAACTGCAAATGTCCTGTCTCTTTTAATACTGGCAATATTTTTTACATCTGTTTCATATATAAACACCAGCAGTAAACTGAATATTTAAAATGCTTTTTAAGAAGTTTCTCAGTATTTCTCATCAAGTATATATACCTTGATGGTTCTGACACCTGGATAAACACTAAATAGACTTTTCCTAGAATGCAATAACTGTATAGAAATTAGTTAGAATCTGACATACTCTCAAGGTTATATAAAGACAAAGTGATTAGCTACCAAGACTGTATACACAAAGGGAAGATTACTGTCTCTGCATACACTGGGATGAAGAGCACAGATTACTATTCTGCCAGTACCAACACACATGTAGGAGATGCTAAAGTATCGCCCTTACAGCAGGAGCAAATCTCTGCAGTTTGTGTTACTGATCCTCCATCCATTGGCATAGAATAAGAGTGATACAGAAAAGAAGACATTAGTTCAACAACTGGAACTAATGTCTGGGAATCAAACTCAGGACTGAAATGGTAATTTTATTAAAAGCAAATAATTTATGCACAAGCAGAGATATAAGTTTCATGTGTAGTTCTGGGGTTTTTTGGCTTTATGTAAATACGACAGATGGGAAAACTGCCCTGTGCTGCAGGGAGACGTCCTGTCATTCACAAGCCATTGGATGTGTTCTCTGTGTACACTTCTGACACCCTCAGTCTGCTTGGTAAGGTACAGCCTGCTTCTACGACACATGACAGGAGTGGGTGTCTCTGCTTTGTCTGTCCTGTAGTGCTGTGCCATGACAACTCTGATTCCTTTTAACAGATCCTCCCCTGAGAGGCTGTGTCACACTCTGTGGTGGCACTGGCATGCTCCATCCATGGCTGAGTGAGCCTGGCACAATCAGTCCCTCATCCTTCACTGATGTCCTTCTGCCTCCAGCTGCACTGGAAGGTGCAGACCTGGGGTGTGGCTTTGCATGGACCAGGGCTGTTTGGAGCTTCTGCATCTCACAGCAAGTGGGAGAGCTAGGCACTGTGCTTCTGCCCCAAGCCAGAGTGAGGGATCTCATCCTGCTCCCAGAGGTAAGGTGTGGGGGTCCCACCTGTGTGCTCCTCTTCACTCCTCCCCAAAGTCCCAGATGTCAGTCAAGGCCATGGCTGTGTTCCTACTCCACTTTACCCACACACAGGCAAAGCTTTGGCAGGGGGCTGCAAGGGACTGTTCCATAGGTACAGGGCAACTGGACATATCCTCTTACCCTCTTCACTGTAAGGAACCCACATTCCCAGATCCCTGCAAATATTCAGCAATTGCCCAACAGCACCAGAACAACTTCTGAGGCCCCACTTCCTTTGTCCAGAAGGTCACTGTGGTGCTGCACTGCACAGCCACTCTCATTGGTTCACTTCCTCAGATTAAAGATGAGGAAAACTCTCATTTGCTTGAATATAACCAAAGTACAAACCCAAAACTCTCTTAAACTGATTGTAGTGCTATGCTGAGTTCAGTAGTCTGTAGCAACCATTTCAGGGAAGGGGGAATGACAAGAAAAATACAGCACTGACCAATATATCTTCTGTATTGGAGAGGTCAGCTCTGGGTGGCTCATCTGACCTTCAAATGCCCAGACATGCCAAGCCACCAATGTCTGACAGACAGGGTAACTTTGGTAACTTGTCATCTGCACAAATAAGCACAATTCTAGACTCAGCAGTTCCAAATGACACAACATACCTTGACAGGGAAACTTGATAGCAAAGCAGCTTTAAATGGAAAGTTATTTCTGGTGGCCTGATCGTTTGCCTTAGGCACGTGGGGTGTGATGTCGTGTGTCTCAGTGGCTTTGTAGCTGGGATGCTCAACAAACCTGGGCAAGTATTACTGTCCAATCACTGAATCACATTTGGCTACTGACAGCACAGAAAGATGTACTGTCGAGTTCATTGAGGAACTTCAGGATTGAGTACAAATCTCCTCAGAGGTAACTGATCTTCTTTTGCCCACAAAACAGTACTTAATGGCAATTAATACCTCTGTTTTTAAGTGCAAGAGAAAGCTCTGTAAAGAAGATACTAAAACACTCAGAGGGACAAATTTGAGATTATCTCTAAATAAGATTACTAAATAAGTAAGACCTGATGATTTATCCTGGTTGAAAATTTAAATTCTGACCCCTAGAAGTAGCCTCATGTACACCATTAAATTCAAGTAGTGTCCCTCTCTTTCCTATGTCTGCACAGGAACAAGAAGTTTAGTACAAGTTTAACTTGGTCTTATTATTTATTTTGTGATTTAAAATTCTAGACTAATTTTTTTACTCTTTAAGAATGACTTCTTTTTTTGCTCTTTAAGAATCACTCCTTTTTTTAGTGAAATAACCATGGAAAGACAGAAAACCAGCAATAGAGAAAGTATTTAATTCCTTCTGGTATTTTTCTCTGAAAAACTACTATGAAGCACTGGAAAATGCCATACTGTCTCACCTCATTGAACAATAATTTAGAATGCGAATATATGTAATTTTCCTTAAGCATGGTATACTTGGGGGAAAAAAATAAGGTAAGCAGTCAATCCTGCTCTGTAAACACATGAAGAAAACTGTCCCTGAAGCTTCAACTCCAATCTCCTTTTCCTTTGGCAACTCTATTTTCATTAAGATTATATCATACTGTTTGTTATAATGACTGTCCTGGCAGTATTATGTGGGAACCGTAACAGTGGTAAACATGAATATAACTCTTAAAATCAATCTTAAAAAGCAGAAAATAATTGATTCCTTTTACCAAACCTTTCAGTCTCAGTTCAAAAGGAATAGTCCTAAATATTGTCTCTCATGTTTTAAGCCATGGGTGAGGAATAGCTATGGTGGTAATTGAAGGTCTCAATATCTCTCCCAGCAGAAAGTCAGCCTTAGGCTTCTTCATGTGTTTGCTGAGAAGAGGTAGAAGGAAGGATGGAGGACCAGAGGATGGGTGAAAGGGTCCATGTATGTGCTCATCTGCTGTCACAAGAAAGAAACAGGACTGTAGGAGTTAACTGTGAAATGTTTTCTTACCAGACTCCTTTCCCTGCCCATGGAGCCCAGCATTCCTCCTCTGTAGCTGTCTGTATGCAAGAAATTGGAAAGCATTTCAGCAAAAATATTGCATTCTGTGAAATATTTCTTGGTGGTTGGATTAACTCTTCCCTTTCACCTTTGACTCACTGGTAGTGCTAGCATATTTATTGACTATGGCATCTTTTACACTTTCAAGATTAACAGTTATGCAAAACATAGTATTGTCACTCTGAGTAATAACCCAATAAAGTGTCTCTCTGTTATTTTCAAACCTAAGGGAGATAATTCCCATGGCCTTCATCCCACTCAGATGATGTGGCTTCATCTCCATTGGGGCTTCAGGTTGGAACTACAGTGTGAGCTTGTAGGGAAGTCCTGAATATCCTCATTTCCCACAGCTCAGAACTTACAAAGAAGTTCTGGGAGTGAGAACTGGATGTCTTTTGGTGGAAACTCAGTAGGAATCTCCTATCCAGGGCACATCACATGCACTGCAATCACAAATGCACACAGGTATATGAAACCAAGAAGTTTCAAACTCTTCAAACAGATCTTCAAACAGCTTCAATCTGCATGTTTCATAACCATATTCAATCCAGGAGACTAGACTATATCTAACCAGGTAATATCCATGAGCCATGAGATGTGTGGGGTTAGGGGGCTCAGCACTTCCTCTTTTGGTCTATTAATCCACCCCTTAAGTGCAAAATTAGGTACTTGCATAGACATACCCTGGGTATGAGAGCTAAATTCCTCTCTTCTTGGAGGAGCCATCACTTATATATATTTATGTATGTACAAAAATAAAATACTGATTGTACACAGGGACAATCAACAAAATTGAAATTACATGTTCTTCTACTTCCTAAAAATACTGTAATTTTGTCCATGAAAATTCAGTGCTTACACAATGTGATTTTCCCTGAGACTGTTCAATCAATTTTCCAAGGGGTCTGATGGATGCTGAGTGGGTGGCAATTGAGTAACCCTCCAAGGTCACACATTGAGACATTGCTTTTCCTTAGGCTGCAGCCCAGCATCTTGCTGACTACAGTCCTGCTTAACAGAGGCAGCCTCTGCCTGTAAGAAATTACTAGAAATGGCCATATAACTACCAACCACTGAAGGGAAATGTAACAACATTGAATGACCTCCACATTAATGGATTTAGTTTTCAGGTGAATACTACACAAAAGCAAACACAATTCTTTCAGGTGGATTACTGGATAGTGTTTTCTTCTGTGGTGATCACAGACACGTTATTCTGCTGGCCAGATGAACATGTCTAATGCACTTTTAGGATGCACTCTGAAATACGCTTTAAAAATACTAGTAAGTATTTAGGGTTAAAAACATAGTCCTGTGCTCTTAGTCCTGACCTACTTTAGTAAAGATGAATGTCAATGTTACCCTGTGTACATTACAATGTTTAAAAAAGCAACTTATCTCTGCTTCTTGTAGTGAAATTATTTCCTAATGATGCCTCATCTCCCACTGCCCAGGTATGCTGTTTTGCTCCATATGAAGTTGGTATATGGAAAAAATGACACTTTTTGCTATTCAGACCAAAATACCTGAAGTGTTGTTCTTTTTAGCCAGCCTGAATTTCTGGAAATATTTCACGCCACTTGAGTCTTCTTTGTGCTAAGAAACATCAACTAAAAGGATAAAAAAGGGGTAGTGAAGCCTGTAAACCTGTTAAGAGAAAATAATTATGGAACGCTTGATTATGTCACTCAGTGGCAGCATCAGCATACTTTGAAGGTAAGTATCAGCCTAAGGTTGCAAAATCGGGGATGATGTAGAGAAAATAAAAGGATCTCTCAGAAGTAGAAGAACAACATGAAAATAAACAGAACTTAATATGGTTTATAATAATGAAATAGCTTAAATTAAAATAAATGTTGACAGAAAAAACTTTCTCCTTGTTATAAAAACTTGGCTCAAGTATAAGTGGAATAAAGTGTCCACTTAAAGGGTATAAATATTAATATTACTTTTACCTACATGATCTAATTTTTATTTCCCTGACTAATTAAATACAATACTTTCAAACGCAAATATGCAAGAAACCAGCATATCTCTAAAATTACAAAAATAGTGTTAGGGCCCCAAATTCAGCTAAAGATCTTTCACAGTGCTGGCTATAAAACATCTGTTTTGTTCAAATCACTGTACTGTGAAGTCACAGTGTGGTGGATTGACCCTGACTGGATGCCTGGTGCCAACCAAAGCTGCTCTGTAGCTGCCCTCCTCAGATGGACAGGAGAGGGAAAATAAAAGAAAAATCGTATAGGTTGAGATAAGGGCAGGAAGAAATCACTCACCAATTACCATGATGGACAGAACTGGGGAAAACTAATTTGATTTATTACCAATCAAGTCAGAGTAGGATAATGAGAAAGAAAATCAAATTTTACAATATCTTTCCATTACCCCTTCCTTATTCACAGACTTCACTCCTGACTTCTGTACCTCCTCTCAGCAGTGGTGCAGGGGGAATGGGAGTGCCAGGAGTAGTGGCTGCAGTCAGTTCATCACATGTTGTCTCTGCTTACTCCTCAGGGAAGAACTCCTCACACTCCTCTGCTCCAGCCTGGGGTCCCTCCCATAGGAAACTGCCAACTCCATGAACTTCTCCCACTTGAGCCCTTCCCGCAGGCTGCAGATCTGCTCCAATCACTAACTGCTCCAATGTGGGTTCTTCAGGAGCAGGCTGCCCAGTGTGGGTCTAGGCTAGCAAGTCCTAGGCTAACAAGTCCTACCAGGAGCCTGCTCCACTGTGGGCTTTCCGTGGGGGACACAGCTTTTTCAGACATCCACTTGCTCCAGCATGGCATCCTCCATGGGCTGCAGGTGGATCTCTTCTCTACCATGGTCTTCCATGGGCTGCAGGGGCACGGCTGCCTCACCATGGTTCTGCACCAAGGGCTGCAGGGGAATCTCAGCTCTGGTGCCTGGAGCACCTCCTGCCCCTCTTTATTCATGATCTTGTCTGCAGGGCTGTTTCTCACATATTCTCACTCCCCTCTCCAGCTTCTGCTGCTACTTCTCCCCTGTTTCTTAAGTCTGTTATCCCAGAGGTGCTACCACCATCACTGATGGCTTTGGCCTTGGTCTGTGACTGTTCTGTCTCAGAGGCAGCTGGCATTGGCTCTGTAGGTTATGGGGGAAGCTTCTGGCAGCTTCTCACAGAAGCCACCCCTGTAACCACCCACTACCAAAACCTTGCCATACAAACCCAATAGAGACATAAAAGGCATTCACAAAGGAACAGGTTGTGCCTGACTGGTTCTGAAAATCTGCCTCATAAGTAATTCCTTCCTAATACTGAGCATTTCTTTTCTCAGCGTTCTTGTTTTAGATCCAACTCATCAAGAAATATTTCCTCAGAACAAGTGTTTTAAGTAACATCTCTTATGTTCCAAACCAAGAAATAAGTATTTTTGTTGCTGCAAATGATCTCTAGCAATTGCTGTAAATTAAAACACACCACATCTTTGAAATAGATTATTCAATGTATGCTATTATGTAAAGACTTGTTTTCAAACATTCCTGGATTTTGCTTTACATATTCTTAAGAATTCTTCTGCATAGAACAATTTTCACAATTCAAGACACAGTTTGAAAGTGACATTTTGTTCTATAGACCAACCAAAATTTAGAAGAATCTGATAATGCAGGCTGGAAAACCTATATAAGTTTCAGACCAGCCTCATCTGAGGGATCTTTCAGACTCCACAGTGGAGTCTTCCTAAACAGCTGTGAATGTATGCAGCTTTATCAGATTCAGCTAAAGCTACTTAATAATTTGGAAAAAAACCATAAAAAATTACCTTTTTTCCCCTCACAATCCTCTCCCTCTTGGGCTGCCTATCAGCACAGGAACTGCAGAGATCTCCCTAGCTCCACAATCAAGGGAAAGATCGATACAGCTGCTTTACCAGGAAATCTTTGCACCTGGTGTGAAGAGCCACACATTCCCCTGTCATTCCCATCAGTACTTCAGGTGCTGAAGGTCTGGGGTGCTTTTAACTCATAGCAAGTGTGTTGCTGTATTCAGAACTGCTTTGTGTGGACAAAGAACAGACTCAGATGCCTCAGAGAAAAGCAGAAAGTGGGGAGACCGAGGATTTTGATGCTGTTTGGGAATATTTTGCTAGTCATCTGCAGTGTAACCGGTCCAGAAAACATCCTGCCTAGTGCATTGTGTGCTTTGCTGCAGCCAGGAATCCAAATCTCTAACAGGAGGCTTTCCTATGTTATTAGAGCCTTTGTTTCCTCCCATTAAATAGATAAATGAAAAACTGATCCTATTAATGAAGTTGAGATACTTTATTAATTACTACATCTAATAAATAAGAACAAGTCCATGCAGAGAACTAGCAATGAGAACCTCACCTCCTAAAAATATTCTAGTGGAGTAAAAGTGGCTTGTTGTGTGTGGATGCAATAATTTCCCCTAACCAAGCAGATCAAAACAGCCAATGAGAAGAAGAAGAAGTCTGTTTTAAATTACTTTTTTCACCGGGGAGCTGTGATATAGGTCTTGCATCATGCTTAAAGCACTAGTAGCCTTATGAATATGGGAAAAATTAGATCATTTACCAAGCACCTAGTTATTAGGTACAGCCTAATGAGATGCTCAGAAGAATATCTTAAAGTGCATTATTGTTAATGCAATAGATAATGTTCAGAAAGAGTTTAAATGAACAAAGTTGTTTGGAAAAGATCTATTCAGGTTCTGAAGCCTTTCCAGAGCTTTGTTCATTCAAAGACAATAGCTGGCAGGCTGCCTAAAAATGGGAATGTGATAAAGAGAAAACTATTATATCTGGCACTTCTTTTGCAGGAAACTGTAACTCCTATGTCTCATTTTTCTGCTCTGCTTGATAATGTAATAATTCTCATGAAAGGAATGCACAGAAATATAATGAAAAATGATAGGATTGTGCAGTGAAAGATAAAGCAATTTGAAACTTCATGGTTACAAAGTACGGCACGGTGCTTTAGCTGTGGGCCTGTCCATTGAAGTCAACACAACTCATTTACCTCCAAGTGTTCACACTACCTTGAAAATTGAGTTGAGTTCAGCTGAGTCTTAGTCTCTGTCTACCTGGACATATCTCTAGGTAGTTATTTCAGGCTCTGTGCATGCATAGAGCAAGTATCACAGCACTGCATGTAAATTTTACTTCTAGACACAGACAAAGCCAATTCGAAGGGGGAGGGTTTGTGTTTCTGTGTACATTTGAAACTCCGATGTTAAGAGTTCAACTCCTCTTCATCACAATAAATTTCTGCTAGACTTGCTTCTCATTTAAAAATATGAAATGGGAATATGTACATAATATTTCTAAATAATAAAAAATACAATCTGCAACTGCCATTGGACTATTATAAATCATGCTCTTCTTATCAATTAATCCATCAATCAATCAATCAATCAATCAACTACAGACAAACTGCCAGTTTGCTTGTAGGCATTCCTGGAAAAAAATTAATTCAAAACTTTACACAAATTGCATCAAGTTCACCAGCAGAGTTGTTTTCTCTGTTTATTTTCATTCACTACAGTAGCCAGCTTTAAACAAACTCTGGACATCTCCCATTAGATGAGTACATTGAGAATTTGGCCTACATGATTCATTAAAAGAAGCACTGATCAATTTTTTTCTTATGTGGTGTCAGCAAGTAGCATTCAAATCTGGAAAATGTCATCAAGTGTCAGGATATCTCTATCTCAAATGACAAAAGCATTTTGAAACACTTGAAAGCCTTTGTACTAATGAGGACAGAGTGCTCTTTGCAGGCAAAGTGTGATCACTACTGGGGTACTCAGCCTCCTGCCTGCTCCACAGTGGGATGTGCTGCCCAGGCTCCTCCTGTGGATAAATAAAATTCTGCCACTGGGTTGCAGGGCTGTGCAATGAGCAATGTACTGCAGAGTCAGAGAGAAACAGAAGGAGATCTGAGTGCTGCAGAGTACTCCTGCCATAATGGAGCTAAGACCTAAGTTCAAGTGTCAAAGATTGATTTCATTTAGACACATCGTCTTAGCACTCAGGATACAGAGCAGCCTTAGGGCAAGGCCCTTCAAAACAAGTGCTATCTGCCACTGCACCCAAACATTGCTCTTCAGAGATAATCTGAGTCTCTGTATTTTTGTGACATTATAGCTACCAGATTAATTTTAAGCTAATCTTGAAAGTTCTGAAAACAATACTGAAAGAAAAAGATCAAAGTCATTTAAAGGTATTCATGAACCCATAAATAACAGTTTCTTCTACAGATGGATGACACTTGGGACCTGAGTTAAAAAAGACAAAATCAGCATCACTAATATATGACCCCAAGGAGCAACAATTCAAGAATTTATCCTTGAGGGACTCATTCAAGGCTATGAGCAGCTTCAGATCACTGGTCTTTAAAAAGTTATTTTATGTGGACCTGATTAATAACACTTCAGCCAGGCTAAGGCCAGTTCTGGTACATGCTTATCCTATTACCATTGAATATGCTGGCAAAAATGATACTTACTAAAGCAATCAAATAAATATATTTCTCTATGAACATCTGTTATCTTAGGATCAAAAAATATCAGTCATGAGGAGAGGCAAGGATAATGCAATGTGGAGCCATAAATCAAAATCTTGGAACATTAAAGTTACATTAGTAATTGTATTAGCAGTATAGTAAGTGATAATATGGAAGCATTTTACAACTGTCAGTAGAAAAGACAGAGAGAGATCATTGCAACAGAAACAACAGCCTGACCCAGGACAGCACATCCATCAGCATCAGCTGGACAAGTAAACAGGACAACTGGGAAATGGACAGTTATACAAAGCTTTTAAGGCTGAAGGTTAAAGAAATTTTCTCTTTTGTAGAGTTAGAGGTTTAAAAATGAAACCTTAGTTCAAAGAAAATGTAAATACACTGTACGTTAATGACTAGGAGCTATAAAAAAAATTCTCACTGAATAAGTAGCTTTTAGTTATAAAATGGGAAAGAGTTGTGGAATCCATCTTCCTGTAAAACAGTGGAATCATCTTAAAAAATTATAATTCACAGTTTCATTATAAGTGTAATGAAATGTGAGCTTGCAGATCAAATAAACTCATCATTAAAAGACATAAATCAAAGAAACATTAAAGCAAAGATATATTTGATAGTCAGATGCAGATATTGAAATTGGTATTGGGTTAATAAAGTGTTCTCTCTAATACAGAATATTTTTATATAGAAAGATGTTATCATAAGTTGCCAAAAATAAAGTTTTAAAATCTGATAAAGAAATTCCCCAAATTACTTAAATCTCCCATGCTTTTCTTTTATGGTTTTAGGGTTTACTTCAAAACCTGCACAGTGTTTAGAATAGAATAAGGAGAAGTCACTTCAGAGAAGATGCTTATTTCAAAGATTGTTTCCAAAAAATCATGAAGTAGGAGAGGTTGGAAGAGACCTCCTGAGATTTCTAGCCCATCCCCATCTGCTCAAGCAGAGTCAGCTAAATTAAGGTGCCAGGACTGTGCCTTGTTGGGTTTTGAATACAGAGGGAAATGGCACAGGGCACTACTGAACAGATTCCAGCTCCCATATCTTAATTCCCTCCCAACAGGTATCAGTATACATTGATAAGACCACCCCTAGGCTTCCTTTCTCCAGGTTTCCTCTTAAACTCAGCAGAATAGTTTTTGGGGTTTTTTTTTATTTTTAATTCAGGATATTGGGTAAATCTCACAAAAATTTCCAGAGTTAAAATATGTGGAAATTGTGCTCCCACTGCTCTAGATGTTTAATCCAAGTGGAACTGCCAGAGTTTGTCCCATCTCAGATTTTACAGGGCATTTTGAGAAATCTTTGAGATACTCTCTGCTCTTGGCTCTTTAATTGTAATAAATTGCTAATGAAAAGCTGTTAGCATAGTTAACTTCAAAAGGGCTGGTTTCATTTGCTGAAGGGAGGATCCCAAATAGTGTCTCTTTTTAGTGCTGTGTCTATCAGCAGAGAAATATTTTACCCTGAAATCCTTACACAGATCTAAATACATAAATGAATTTATAAGCTAATATACCAGAAGGGCCTTAGCTTGGCCTTTAATTATATTCTCACCAGTAATATTAAATATTAATTGTTGGCAGGAAAAAATAGGTGCTGTACTCTATAACTTGAAGGTGCAATTTACCTTTTGTTCTGTGATCACAGACTGAGAGTCGTACCACATCTAAACTCCAACATTTATGTCCTCAAACAACTGCTTGGAAAGTGACATGTGCAACTAACTTCAAGCCTTGCAGATGTCTTGGATCCCTGTGGCCATTTCCCGAGGGGAGGCCTGAGCTAAGCCAGCTCCTAGTTCACAGGAGAACTGAAGGAGGTGAGGCTGTCCACAGGCACACAGCCACTCTCCAGAGGGTCCTGTACCTCTAGGATCCCCCCTGCAGCTGACCCCACTCATAATCCAAGTATAGTCAAATGTCCTCTACTTCAAAATGTTGTGTGGGGATCATGTCCAAAAAGGTGACACAAAACCCCTGAACCCTTATATAATTTTGGAGGTGCCTTGGACACCAACAAAAGACACCCAGTTGGGGCCCTTTTAATAAGCTTTATTAAGTTCATTATCTCTTGAAATTAGTCTTGATTTGAAAATTGAGAAGCTCCAGGGAAAAAGGAAGTAGAGTAGCTTTCTTCCGTGATCAGAAAGCAACTGATATTCTGCAGATCTCAGTGTTGTGTACATTCTATGTTGAAGAACACCAACACAGAATGTGAACATCCTGATGAAAATATCAAGCAGTATGTCTTACATTGCCAGGCATGCTGGAAATACCCTTTGGTTGGGGAGTTTACCTGGCAGTTTATTCAGCTGCTTTCCTGGCAGGAAGAAGGGAATGGTGATATTTCAAATTGGCTGAAAAAGATTCAGAACAGTTTCTCATACCTGAGCTCTCATAATGAGATAATAGAAGTTTTGGCATTTAAATCTGTGAGCATATTGGTTGGTTTTATTTTTTACTGCATTATTAATTGTTCATTATAATTTTAAAATCAATGTTTTACTTCCATGAAGTAAACAGTGGCAATAAGGTCCTTCCAAATAAATACTTAATAGTAGTTTGATTTCTTTAAAATCAAACTTCATATTCTCCACCTAATTGGATTCATAGTTCAAAAGTAGCTATCAGAGCTTTTGAGTAAAGGTGTTTTTGACTGAGCTAAAAGTGACAACTATAATGAAGATAAAACAGCCAAAGCTAATAATTCTCAGAAGCAAAGAAGAAGACATATTTTGGGCAGTATTAAGGAATTGGGAACACTGAATATATTCTTCTGTATACCCATGTTTGTGTAGGCAGGAAACAGTGTAATAACTATTAGTACTATTATTAAAATAGTATATGGTCACTTAGTACATTAACAATAATATCTACTCAGTCTGAATGTAGTTTGCATCAACTGCAAATGTGCCAGGGAAGCTTATTCAGGGAATAGAAATCTCATTAATTAAATGTGAAGATGATACCAATCTCAGAGCTTTTTTTACTTTTGGAGAAGAAAGCAAAAATGACATGAGAATACAGAAGTAGTAATATATTCAGTAAATGAAAATCTAGAATTCTTATTAGAGAAATGTGAGCTAACAGATCTGCTTGAAAATTGTCTGTGATAGTTAATATGAGAGAAACATGAAAAGCAGAGAAAGTAGAGGGCATCAAATGATATGTTAATTTGTAACACAATACACCTAGAAAATAGAGGAAGATTTTCTGCGCAGCTGCATTAAGCCTGCAGTAAGCTGGTGATGGCCTCATGCTACACAGCTCTATCAGAGCAGTCCCTCAAGTTCTGCCTTTATTTTAGGGGCTTTCTTTAAACAAATAAAGTAAAAAAAAAATAGAATTAGTTCAGAAATGACTGTGAGGAAAGACTGTTACAACAGGAGCTGCTGGAAGAGCTCACTATGCTCTTTCTGGCCAGGTGGTTACTGAGTCAGGGTCTGCAGTGCTGTGTTAGGTCCTGGCTCAGTGGAGTAAAGTCACACATGGTCACTCTAACACATGTGAATCTGTGCATGTGGCTTTTTAAGGGCTCCAGACAGCTGCATATGGAAAATTTAGGTTCCTGCACAACATTAATTCCTTTTCCAGTTCCCTGCACCTGACACAGTAGCTTCCCCAAGCTGGACAGCTGAATGTGGGGCATGATGTTGCAGAGGGTAGGGCCCAGCACCTCTCCCACTAGAGAGTGTTGAAGAAGGTGTCAAAGACTCTGTGAGATTTAATTGGTTGGCCCAGAGGTCTGGGATGCCTTGTTACAAACTGCTTAATCTAGTGAGACCAGCTCTCATCTGGTGGGGGGCTCTACTCCTGCTCTGATTTGCAAGAACCAGGATGAGGCTGAGGTAGAATCTGAGGTTTTCTGTCCTGGTAACCCCTCAACAACCCTCTGAACACTGGGAAGCACTCTGAGCTCTCTAAGGATGGAGATGGTTTTTTAAGATGGGCATCTGAGAGAAAAAGAAAAGCAATACATATCAAAAGGAAAATATATGTTGGGAAGTCAAAACTGCAACCTACATGTGACTACAATCCAGTCTGAGATTTCCAAACAATCTGGAGAGATCAGATGCAACAATGAAGATGTTGCCACTTTGAAATTATATTTGAATGCTGTTGGTAATCTTTGATGACAACATTTAATGTCAATACCTGATGTTTGTAAAATGAACATCCTGCATCATCACTGTTACTATTAGTGTTGGTGTTGGTATTGGTATAGTAAGATTGTGATTCAACATGATTGTTAAACAGACATGGGATAGTGAGCCCAAAGTCTTAGGACTCAAAGTACATGATGATGATGCAGTGATGAGGCAGTTGCACAATTTTTTTTCCAAATGACATCATAGCAAAAAGGAATACTATTTTGATTACCAATTTTTGTCCAGTGTCATTTGGAAAAAATCCATCAAAGAAGATCTATTCAAAGTGTATGTTACACCACTTGTGGCATTTGCCCAGCAATAAAAATCAAGAAAAAAGAGAGTGGGGGGCACGTGTAATTACATTTGTCTTCCAGATGAAGACAGATCCTGGTGGACAGAAGTATTTCTAAAACTATAGTTTTGATTTATTTAAATAATGTAAAAATAATGTGAAATAACCAACAGTAATTTTTTAAAAGTTCTAAAAGGAATGACACAGTAAGCTATGTAAATAAAGACTATGCACGTTACAAGACATGCTGGTTTTGAACAAGGAATATTCAAAGTTGCCCTGTCTAATATGTTTTAAGTTGCACAATTGATTTTTGCATAAATTTCTAAATAAACAGCAAATTCAAGAGATGTGGATATGTGTTACAACCGATTTATTCTGTACAACTTTTCAAAAGGATAGTCCCAAAATAACTGTTGAAAGAAGATGTGGATTGTTTCTCTACTAGGCTGCCCCTTGGTAACCATGGAAACTGCAGTCTTGCCCAGGACATAAAAGAGAACTATATTGCATTGGACACATTTATTTGTTTAGATTTGAAGTTTTACAGCAGTGAAAGTCGTATAACATCATGCGCCGGCTCTCTGTGAGGCCCGTGACCTCCACACTGCACCAATACTCCTTGGAAATAAGGAACTCTGTAAATCTCTGGTGATCTGCTACAACAACAGCTGTTATTGCTGTCAGCTCCGTGTTCCTGTGAAGCAGGAAATCATTACAGATCAATAAATCAGACTTCTAAGGAAATACTGGAAGATGATGGCTTCATCTCTCTTCCATCCTTGCAGTGAGGAGCGATGCAGTGACCACAGGGGCTGCCCCAGCAGCATCTCATCCCTGCAGGGATGCACAGGAGAAGAAGCCCTCAAGCCCTCACCTCCTCTTTTTGAAAATGGTATGTCTTACTCAAAAATTATCAGCTCATAAAGGTGGCCCTCATCCCTGATGTCTGGAGACCAAGTCACATCAGTGCCACAGGTACTGCCATCGTACACGACGGCTCTGCTTTTCTCCAAAGTAAAGGTGGCAGGAACTGCACAGGAGTGAGGAACTGCCCAGCTGAAGCTCAACATGCTGAGAAGGCTGTTACTAAAGAAGGGGAGAAAAGTTTAAAAGGAATTTTAATTCTAATCTGTCTGAGGATTTTTCATGGCCGTGTTCAGTGATGAGGCAGTTGCACCATTTTTTTTCCAAATGACATCATAGCAAGAAGGGATACTATTTTGATTATCAATTTTTGTCCAGTGTCATTTGGAAAAAATACTTTAAAGAAGATCTATTCAAAATTTTGGGTTAACTGTTTATACATGTACACCCCACAATTCGATTAAATAGCTAATTGTTATCATTCACCCCCAAACCATGAATGCATTAAGGATTATTGAAATTAATTGAGGGTAAAGTTATAGAAGAAAAATGTAATATTTCATTTTCATTTAACTTCTACAGTTTTTGGAGACTCTCTGAAGAGAATAGTGTATATTCCTTGGTAATTGAATCTTACTAACTGCTGCCATGAATGTTTTTAATCAAAGATGTGCCTTATCCATTACAGATCAAACCAAAAGTATTCTGAATTGGAGACACTCCTGGCTTTCCTTGCAGCTTGACTACTGCTTTAGGCAAAATGTGGCCAGTTGAGCTGTGCAGACCACAGAATTTGCAGCTGTGACCAAACAAAACAACAAAAAACAACAAAAGAACAACCCCCTCCAAAGAAACAAACAAATAAACAAATGGACAACAAAAATAAGGTCAAAAAATATTTTGTGTTAGGAGTTGAAGTAAAAATTCTTTACTCTGAAATTCTTGTCTTTAAAGAATTTCTTAGGTTGACGTCAAAATTAGAAACATTATACAAAACAAAATAGCTAAGATTTTTAAAGTATCTGTTTCTTTTTTTTTATCTGAAAATACTAAGCAAATACTGTTTGTAGCATTATCAGTTTTGGTAACTCTTTTTATAATTGTACACAATTATTACTTGTGTACTTCAAACTAATATTTTGCTGAGATCTGTTGAACACTTTGTAAAATCATAAAAATCTTTACACAGAGCACAGGATTGTAAGGAATTAGTACCAAAGCAGTTTTTTTCCTCGGTATGTGGCCCTACACTGAAATCTGGTTTGGTGGTTTTGTTTGTGTGTTTGTGTGCTTTCATCAAATATCACAGGCATTAATTTGGAAAATAAAATGCTCTACTTTTTCATCAGCAAAGTTACTTTTTTATTTTAAATTCCAGCTTTTCAGAAGAAAATGTTCCCAAATGGTGCAGGGAACACTTTTTCATGTAGTGTTGTTTCTTCATTTTCCCTTTCAGCCATTTAAACAGTTTCTCATATTTCTCACATTTTATGTGAAAAGGTATTTCATACCATTATTTTTGAAATAAATGTGTAAACAGAGAAGCAATATTGGTGCAGGCAGTTTATTTATGCCTTGAAGAGTTTTGACTTTATCTTTAAAATCATTGCAGCAGTTCTTTCTTAGCTTTAATGTGAGTTTTGTTTGAATATAAATTTGGACAAGGGTCCAAGGAGGAGGAAAGATAAGGTGAACTTTCCGCTACTATGGGGTGTAAGAATGAAAATTAATAAAATTATCTGGAAAGCTGCCAATACTGTGAGAGATATATTGATTAATCTTGCATAAATTTGAAAGAAAACAAAATAAATACAAAATAAATAATAAGATTGTCAAAAAGCAAAGATTTGTATGAAATCTCAACATGTAAAATAAATTAAAACTGTATTTAAATTTCAGATATGACAGATAAATAAAATCTTTCATCACACTGGACAAAAAACCTCTTTTGTTATTTAGGGTCATCCAGGTAATTTGAGGAAAAGAGTAACTGCACATTCTAAAAAGCTAGGACAAAAGAGAAATATTGTGTGAAGATTGTAGAAAGTAATTAAATGCCAACTCCCTTGGCAATTAGCAATATGAAAACTCTGTAAACATGCTCTTAGGATTATGGGATTATTATAATTTACTAGCTCAATGCATTCCTTTGTCTTTACATGCAGGAAAAGCATTTGACAAGCTTGAGTGGTCAGTTTTTAATCAAGTAAACATTTTTAAAGTGTTTCAAGGATACAGAAGTGGAAAATGAGTTTTAAAAAGCAGTGGCCTTGACAAGTTTTCCAAAGAAATTTATTTCCAAAGTTAAGGTAACAGATTTCAGAAGTTCACTGCTTTTTGAGTGCTGTGTTTCATTCCATTTCCCATATCCACTGGTGTCCTCCAAAGCAATCATAGCAAAAATAGAGTGTTCTGTTAGGATGTCTACAAGTGCCATTTCCATTGTAAAATCTATTACTTTGGGGAATGTATACTATATAAGGGAATTTAAATTGTGATATGTGAGCTGAAACCACATTAAATGACCCAATGTATGGGCTGTACTTGTCTGAGGACAGGAGCGCATTGGTGACAGACCCCTAAAGAGCTGCACATCAGCAAGCCCCAGCAGGCCAGACAGCCAAGGCTTGGCTGGGCTGAGCTGTAGCATGGGAACTTTGCCGATTCCAACCTTCATTCTGAGTGTAACTTATTGAATTGTTGATAGTAGGGGAAAGCAGGGAAAATCCTGATTGGGTCATCAATCCTATTCTCATCAGGAGTTTGGGAGCAAAGAAACATTGAATTAAATTCTTCGCTGCTTCTTGTGAGAGTGAGAGAACAGGATGTACAGCTCGGGTGGTGGAGGTGTTTAAGGAAAGGGATATTTGAGGAAATCCTCTAGAGCAGATTGAGTGAGTGAATCATGTGGGAACAAGGACTCCACAGGTGGCAAGCCTTATACGCTGACAGGATTGTATAAAGGGTTGGAGTCGAAGACAGTATCTGGCCCATTTATTTTCACTATGGGCTTTACTCCTCTTTATTTTTTAGTTTTTTCAAGGAAATTTATGGTAGTAAGTATTTAGTATAGCTTTATTTTAAAAGCCTGGTTGAGTTCTATCATAACTGAGAATCTTGGCAGAGAAAAAGAATAATTAGTCCTAATATTATGTATTTATTGTTCACTCATTTAAATTTTTGTAACACTTTTTACAGATTAAAATGATTTATTTTCACCAAACTGGAAGCTGAAGTAGTGTGTGATTCCCCTGAGGTCTGGGATTGCTGTTGGCTTGTGTATGTCATTCTCTTTGTAAGCAAATGAGAGCATCACATTGTGTTACTCATAAATATGCCATTGTGATATAGAGTAGACTTTAGGTCTCTCATTGCAGCAACATATCCAAGTATTTTCTTTAATCATAAAGGGAAATTAAACTTGTCCAGCTCATCTCTAAGCATAATAGGGGCATCCTCCCCTCTAATTGCAGAAAAGATTTCAAAGCTTCTCTTCTGCTTAAAAGACTTTATTACGTTCTTCAAGGTGTATTAAATTGAATAAGGGTTATATCAAGCAATTTGTCACTCTCAGCAAGCCAGAATAGCAGGAAAAGTAGATTTATTGAGGGTATTTTTCCAGTCAATGTATTTACAGCCTCCACATTTCCTTGAGATAAAGCTAAGCCAATTCCTAAACCTAGTTTTTTTCTTTTTAAATAATTTTCAGCAAAGTCCCTCTGCATATCTCTGTATTTTCTCTTTTGATTTCTATGTCTCCATCTGTTATTAATATTGAAAAATCATTCCCAGGTGGGTGGAACTGCTTTCTCTGACAACATCTCTGGGGGGTTTTTTTGTGTCACTTTGGAGGACACAGGTGCTATTTTTGGGGCATCACAATAAACTTGTTTTGTCTTGCATTTCCCTTTTATCTCTTATTTCAGCACAGACTTATTACCAGGACAGTAGCTATATGTTTTGTCTTCATAGGAAGAGTGGTTTGGTGCATTTTTTCCTAGTGGCAGGTCTGTGCCTGTGTTTCTGTGCAGTTGTGTGTGTTCAGTGGTGGGAGGTAGTGTGAAGGTCTGTGAGTGCACAGTGTAGAGGCTTGAGTACAAAACAGGGCCAAAATGCCACCCTAGGCTCTGATGCCAGGGGCTGTAGGCAGATCTGGCTTGGAGTCATCTGCCCAGCCCTGGAAAGGCAGTGGAGGTGATTCAGGCACGTTGGCTTTAAAAGCCAAAGGACAGGGAGTAAGGAGAGAGAGAAGTACACCTGCTGCTGCTACTTCCTTGTTCCAAGGCCTTGCTAATTTTCTCTCAATACTAAATGAGGGTATTTTGTTGTTAGGGACTTCCGAAATACAATGGAACAAAAATGGGTATTACCTTGTAAATATTCTTGTAGTGCTTGTAACTCTGCTTTTTGCCTGTCAGAATGATGGAGGAACTTTAAATCAAGATTATGCTACTTGTACAAATGGATACAGAGGTAATTTAAACATCATTCCTCAAAGATTTGCTTTATAGTGTAAACACTGATGCAATATACAGTAGAAATTAAATACTGAATATATTTATGGCAAACCAGTAATATAGCTAAGATGACTCAAAGAAATGGCTGGTTTTAAGTATTTCCCAGTATTTTCCTTTCTCAGTAGAACAGGTTGGTATTACTCTATAATTTCACTGTAAACCTAAGGAGCAGCCTTCCTGGCTGGTGGCTGAAGGTCTAGAAAATTTAAGGCTCTGGATGACGTGTGTATTTATTTCCATATTCACAACTGTAATACTATAAAGTTCACATTTACACCAAGATAAATGAACAGCTAAAGTTGTCAGTTTTTGTGCAGCAAAAAGATGTAAAACTGGGGGTGACTGCAGTTAAATATGGAAGACCATTAAGTGATGTGGTCTTAGTACAGCACTGGTACTTACATCAGCAGACCAGATGGCTAAGAAAGAATAGAAAGGTGGTCTGGCCTTGAGAAAAGTCCTTCTCCAGGATTTTCTTAGGGAATTCCAAATCCAGGGCACTCACATGACCAGAAAAAGTCACCTATGTCCATGGTTGTAAGCCTTAAGCACAAGAACACTCTTAGATCAGCTGGATCAGGACTGAATTAGATGTAACACTTTCAGTCTGATCTCACTGGAATATGAACGAATATTACCTCCATTCTATCAGAATTTGTTCCAACAAGCCCACTTGAGTGTTTACCCACATGGTTATAGCAGGGAATAAAGCACATTATGCTCAATAAACTGAAAACTAGCAAGAAAGTTCTTCATCTCAGAGCTTGAAATGTCAGGTCCACTGAAGCTCACAAGAGCAGTAGACTTTAATTTTGTGGACACTTTATGTTCTGAATTACATTAATCATAAAAATATCTTTCTGAAATCTATCTTAATTCCAAAGTATTATTCATAGGTTTTCTTCTTGTCTGGAAATGTTGCAATAGTGTTGACTAAAAAGGCTGGGCATTACAGCCTCACAATGATGTGGGGAATAGCAACATCACTCTGTTACAAGACAAGCATTACCCATTGTCCAGCCTGTAATCCTACTGAAACACTTTGGAAACTTGATGATGAGAAATTGTGTTCCTCCAGCTCTCTTCTGGGAAACAAAATGGTTAATAGAATTTTTTAATCTTATATTGGCTCAAGGCAAGAAAAAAAGAAGGCATTTGCATACATGTATGTATCTGATAAGAATTGTACCTCTATTAATAGGTACTCCCACTCATTGCACTTCCAAACCAAAGATTAAACCCCTTACAGTTTAATTTATATTTAATATACTCGCATATTACCAATTTGCATACCAGTCACATTATCACAATCCTGATTTTGTGAGCTGTGAATGCGCTACAAGATTCTTATTGAAGTGAATAGTAATTGAGAACCCCAGCATAATAAAGGATCAGACTGAATAGAGGCTGCAGTATAATGTAACTCTTCTATACTGATTTCTTGGTTGTTCTGCTAATAGATAGCTTTTTTTCTTCATTTCTTATCAGTTATTTGCTGGCTCCACTTTTGTCTTCCTAGATTGAGAGGAAAATTCTTTGCTGACACAGATGGTAACATCTCCTTTCATTGAAGATGTGCTTATCTGCCCCAGCAAATTGTTGACTTCAACGTCAAGAACAGCAGTGATTCAACTGTATGAATAGGCTGTATTATTTTGCCCCATAACAGGTGAGAAACACCTGCATTATTTCTATGACTTGTTTCTCTTCCTGCTGAACTAGTTGCTTTGGTGTTACACAGAAAGAGGCTTCTGAAGGACCAAGTAGGCAGTGAAATGATGACCTTGGTGTGGGACAGGCCACGAAGAGCAGCCAGATACAGACTTGGCAAGGTTGAACCACAAGCTGGGTGACAGTGACACACTGAAAAAAAGCAGATGTAAACTGAAAGGCCAGAGTTTCCCCATGGCCTTGGCAAACACTGATGGGCCTCTGTCACCCCAGAGGAAAGTGTTGTGGCCAGGCACAGACTCAGTTCTACCATGTACAGCTGCATTAATTGCAGCTGAAGGGGATTTGCCTGGGTGTCCTGCATCAGTTGGGGGCAAGAAAACGGTTATCTTTTCCTTATTTTGGCCATGCCAAGAGAAGTTTGACTACTGAGACTGACCTCAAAAACTCAGACAAGGATAGGGAATAGCAAAAAAATTCTAATGATAGCAAAATTACTCCTCTCTACTACATGAGAATTAATTGTTTTGCTCCCAATATTCCTCCTGGAACTGCTCACAGACCCATGCTATTCAATGTCTTACTCTCATTTTTAAATACTGGGATTATAGCTTGAGGTAAACCACTTGGAATAATACCTCTTTTTTCTATTTCTTACTGACATTGAAGAGATAACTTTTGTCTAATAATGTGTTGATACATTTGAAGAATCCATTCTTAAAAAATAAAATTCATATTGCAAGTTTTACATAACCTTTCTCTTCTTGTAAATTTAAGAGATGGATTAAAGTACTTTCAATTCACTTTTGCTTTAAAGTGGTTGATTTGATAATGTCAGATAGTATTTAAATCCTCTTCTCTATTCAGTCAGTGTCAGTCTCCCTTTAAGTAGCCCAATGGCATCCTTTGCTTTATCTGGAATAATTTTGAAGAGACTGTAAAAGGAAAAAATGTCCTTGAGAAAACTTTCTTTTTTAAATTGCTTCTTCATTTATTAAACAAAATTTTATTTCTATTTGGTCTGTCATTCTCCAAGTTTCTAATAATCATTCAATGTGATCTTACCTTTTCTGATCCTCATGATTTTGATTCAGTCATGTTTTCTGCACTCTGAGAATATGATTTAAATCAGATTAGAGAAATTCTAGACTAACCAATTGGTTTACAGAAACTTTTCTTTTGCAATCAAACCACAGTAGGACCAGATGAGATGGCTTGGTATACTTGGTATGATTGATTATACTAAACTCTCTTATCCCAAATTATGTCATCTTGTCTTTGAACAGAGAGATTAATTCAAGGACATTTTTAAGTAGTGTCTCAGGCTTTTCCCAGTGGCATGAGGGGTCCAAAACTAGAATTGTTTTTCACTAGTATAATAATACCATTAAACCCATATATGGACTAAGTTTTACTTAGAATACTTTAAAATGTACTTGGAAAACAAACAGGTTTCTGGGATTTTGCCAGGTTTTGTATTGAATCCTCCTTCAAGGCTTCCTTGGTTAGCTCATTGCTCAGCAATAGTGAAGACATCTTTGATTCAAGTTAATAATTACTGTTAGTGAAAGCATAGGAGAGGAAACAAGGATGATCAAAGATATAGAGAAGCTTCTATAGAGGGGACAACACCAACTAGGACTCCACCTCTTGCAAAAGGTTTGGCCATTAGGTTCTTTCAAATAATGAGTGGCAAAGATGACAAAAATGGAGAAAGAAATATTTTCTGCATTTTTGAAGAAAAGTGAAATCAGAAGGTGATTATTGCAAGAAAGAAGTATTTGTTCACACAAGCAAACACAAGCAGTGGTAGAGCTGTGTAATTCCTCTGGTGCAAGAAAGAGTGGAACAAAACTTGCAGAGGCTTACACTGAGTAAAGAAAAAAAAGTGAGACAAATGCAAGGAAGAAAAAGTTACACAGGACTATTAAATAAAAACAGCAATAAAATACATCAAACCTTTGGCTCAGGAAACCTTCAATCCATTATTTTTGGATGTGAGAAGAATATATACAGGAGATATCACTGTTTGCTTGTCCTCTTTTTTGCTCTTTCCTAGGCATTCACCATTAGTCATTGCCAGGGACAAGAAACTGGGCTAGGGGAATACTTAGTCTTACTCAGGACATCTTTGTGTTACTCCTTTCCAAGTTTCACATTGCTTCGGCAAGTTTGTTATTTCTAGAATTTTCTTCTCATTTCTTGGAATAATAATATATATAATTTTCTCCTTAAAAAGTTACAAAAGTAGCATATACTCTGTTAGAGATTGTAAATAACCCTTAGCAGTTGGTTTTGTATATAAAATCAGAGATAGCTCCTGAGTAGTTTTAGGCTGTACCATCAATAACTTGCAAATTTAATTTCCTTTTTCAGAAAGTGTTTTGTATGCCTAAGGGGTTTTCTAATGGTTTCTGTCATCATATGCTGTTTCCTTCCAGTTTTAGTGACTTCTCAATATATTGTTTTGCATCAGTATTCCTGTGAACCCCTTGCACATTTTATCTTTTGTCCTAGTTTTCACTTGTCTTCAGCTCTGTTTATCAGCTGACTGTCAAAGCCTGTTTTACAACATCCTTTAGAAGATCTTCTCTTCTTTCTCTTCTTCTTATGATTTATTTGGAAGCAATGTCCTCTAGTTTTTTACAAGTGAATCTCAATCCCGGAGAAGATGGAGCTTCTTAAATATGAGATCTCACTTACAATGTGATCCAAGCATACTAAAATAGGGGGATCTTTACCACTTCATTAACAAATTCAGAAGCTAGTATGGAATAAATGTATAGTGTGAATAAATTAAACATTATTATTCCTCTAGTATGAATGATTGATCAAGCTATGAAAATAAAAATGTTAAATGCTTCATTATCTATATATTTTTGCTTCCTGTCTTTTCATAATAAAAAGATTCACAACTGAAATCCTTCTATAGACATGATTGCAGTATTGCAGTAATTCAATGAAACACCTAATATGGACTTTCTTTTTAATGTGGAGTGTACTTTATTGTTGCTAATAACTGACAAACGCCCCTATTAATAAGACCAATTATATCTTTTTCTTAAACATATTGCTTTTAAAAATATACATTTGACAAGTGTGTCTTCTTTTCCCCCCTAAAGCAATAAATGTCCACTGAAAAGTCTCTTTCACATCCCTTGAAAAATGGTGAAATAATTTAAGTAAGGATATTTTAGTGTTTCCAGTGTTTTCTTCCCTTTAATATTGCTAATTAGAAGCCATTCCATTAAAAGAAGGAGACATATTCAGTTTATCAAAAAGCCTGGAAAGCCTTTGGATGTTTAATACAATTAGCCAGTATTAGCAAAGAGATTGAGGATTTTTCTGTGTACGTACATACAGAGTACACAAGAATATGGCTTGACTGTAACATTAGAATACTGATTTTGAATTACATTAGAATACTCTGTTCCAATCTCCGCCTCTTCTGCAGCCTCTTCAAGTAGAAAAAAAAAGAAAAAAAAGACAAAAAGAAAATACCTAAATGAACTCAAAATGGCTGAAGAGCTATAACTTTCTAGCCATTATGCCTGGATGTGTGAACTATTTCTTTTGCATTACAGAAGAGGTAAATTTCCTATGGTGTCACCTGTGTTAGGGACAAAGTACCTCCAAAGTTGTACTGGGTGGTTTTCCTCTTTTTATTTCTCTACTCTCATACCAGATCATGACTCATCACTGGTCATGCTGGTTCTTTCTTTTTAGCCTATCTTTTCTCTGTTTTAGCACACAGAGACCTGTTTAAACAGCTGTAAGGATGTATGAAGTCACAGTTAGTATGCAATGGCAGTGTTTGACAATCACTCTAAACCTGTAAGAGCAAACAGCGTTATTGCAGCTCTGCCATGCCATCATTAAATCAAAATTTCTACAGGTTTTTCCACAGCTTTACTCTAATTTTCAAGTGTTTGACACATGACATGACATTCACCATGCCTATCTCTCTCTGTCTAGACACGGGGTGTTTCAGTGTTTCATATAAGCTGGTTGTCTCTGCTCTGTTTGCAGGAGATATCTCCTTAGTGCAATTCATCCCAACTGTGTCACATATTATCTTAAAAGAGTGTGAATTTCTTCTGTCATTTCTCTGCCCTTTGAAATAGAGAAACATCTGTGGAAACTGCAGGTAAGTGACAAAACAAGGCTTTGTCCTGCCCCATTGTAGTGACCCTGACCAGAAGACTATCACACCTGGAGCAGTTTGAGGTGCACAGAGCAGTCACCCCAAGCACACCCACAGCTTTCAGCCCTGTGCTGGGCTGCCAAATCCCCGGGCTCAGGGAGGAACTCCTCCAGTTTATCGTGACACAGCATCCTGCAGGTAGATCCCAGCTTTTACCAGCAATTATGGCTTTGCTTTGATCTAAATGTCAACAAGGACCTCTCAAGTGAACCCCTTCTAACTCTAGAAGTGATAGAGTTGTTTACTCTTGAATGACAATACCAATATAAGAAGGCAATAGCTCTTCTACTGCAGCATAAAGAACACAGAATAGTTGGATCCAATTAACAAATGTTATTTTTCATGTGTATATATGTACATACGTAGTTGCATATGTACACCAAATTCTTCAGAATTTTGACACTTATACTTTTATTCTTTTTAGTAACAAACTGGAATCAAATGTAACAAGTTTAAGTCCACAGTAACAGAGAATTGTATATGTGCTTTTGCAGATACTAGCTTTCAATTATCCACATATAAGTATAGCATCTGAAAGTTCTTAAAACATGAGATTTTTATTTTTTTTTATTTCTCCATCTCAAGCAGTAAAATGGAATTGACTAATATTTCCAAACCTGTTATTTGAGCCAAGTGAAAACAGGAGAAACTTCAGCCTAAAGATACTTTGATTCAGGAAGGAATTTTTGGTTTGAAATAGTGGCACTACAAGAAAGGCATTTCTAGAAGCTTGAGACCACCCTGTAGTTGAGGGGACCAGGGAATTAACTCAAAAATGAAAAGTTATAGCACAGATTGAACAAAGACATTTACTCAAATTGGCCACATTGGTTTTTTTGAGCCACTGAAGATATACTCTTGCATTTAAAAGCAGTGAAAAAAATGCTGATGTGGTGGGAAACAGATGACCTAATTTTCTGGTAGTGAAGTCTTTCCATAGTAATTTAAGAGCTGTAGATTTAGAATAACTGAAGAGGTTGGCCTGCTAGTGCCTCAGTTAGATCTTTTGTAGTCTAGTATGAATTAGATTTAGCAGGGTCTGTGCTCAGAGCCAACCATTTCTCCAGAATGAAAGCTGAGGAAGATACAGATGGCCAGGTGAGTCCTGTTGAAATTATCAAAAATTCAGCTCTTGCCAAACTGAAATGGGAAGTAATTACTTTTATATGTCTAAACTCATTTTAGACAGTGCAGAATAAAATCAGATTAGGTCCCAACACTGCTGAATGCTGCAGCAACAAGATCACATTCCCTACTACGTAGGTTTTTCCTAGATGCTCCATGACACTTCCAAGAGGTGTGATGTCTGTGGGCATCCAGCCACCAGGACACCACAAAGGCAATGTTTGTCCTGCCCAGTGTTCCTGTGCCGTTAGGGGCCTCTGAGGAGCACGTTTATGTAGGCAATCTTGTGAAGTTTAGAAAGCTGCCTGGAACAGGTGCTGGCCTTAGAAAGACAGATGGCTTTACTCCAGCACGCCTTTGAAGTGAGTTTTGGCTTTGAACCAAGCTCATAACACCTCAATCTGGAAACATCTGTGATAACTGCTAACCAAGCTGAGTTGCTCAGTTTTACTACATTAAGTAAAAATGAGTATGAAATAAATACAGACATGCTAGGACTAATATGAAATGTGGGCTTTACCTACCTTGATCTATGTAAAGACTTTTTTTTTCAATTGAAATTTGCTTTACCTTCAATCCATCAGGAATTTTCAGGCGAGACTCTGAGGTCAGAAAATAATTATCTGTCAAAAGCAAAACTCAGTAGGAGAGCAGAGTGGGCTTTGAAGTCTTCTGATGTCACACTGGCATGGTTGAAAGCCCTTTCAACTTTTAAAATAAAAATTTCAATACATTTCCAAATTTTATATAATACTTTCCTGAAGATTTGAAGGGGTTTTTTAAGTAGAGGGAAAATGAGAAAGAATTTTTCACATATATTAAGAACAACTTTTTTGTAGCTGAGCTTTACTGTTCTTTTAATATAGTTGAGTCAGGTAAAATGTCAACATTTCAACTTTTTGTTCTATTTCGTTAGAGATAAAATTTTCAAAACCTCGCAGGATGGAAAGCTCAACCTGATAGTCCCAGGTCTAGTTTTGAAGATCTTTTGCATAGATTTACTTTGAACAAATTTGAACAATCTTGAACAATTGGGACTTCTAGTCTTGTTACTTTGGAGATAAGTGTTGGAAGCATTAGAAAAACAAAGTCACTGATGGCAGTAAGAACTTGATTAGATGCACAAGGTACGATTTACCTGAGCAACAAATAAACAGTTCTAAGGCATGGAACACTTCTTCCTTAAAAGAGCCTTTAAAATAGGTCAGATAAAGGCTACCCTGAAAGTACCTCTTTCTTTTGGCTGGCTATAAAAAGGATGATTACTGTGAATCCAGACAGCTACTCTTTGGACACAGAAATGAGAATCCCACCCAGAGAGAGTAAAAAGAATTAAAATAGATGGTATCAACTACTTTGTCACTAAGTGAGGACATCTGAAGTATCTGAAATTTTGTTATTGTCCATTCATGACAACGAGCATGAGAGATGGGATAAAAATGGAACTGTTCACTAGTAGAATAGTCAGAGAAGTTTGGCAGATATATGGAGAGATGGGACCAGTGATACTGACTGATTTATGGGCAATATTTTTCTAAATGGAGAAAACAGGTGAGGCTTGAATTTGATACAAACATAGAATGGGTTTAGGGTTGGATCCTTTTGGTACCTGGAGGGAGCCCACAAAAAAGTTGAAGAGAGAGACTATTTACAGAGAGAGCTTGTAGTGATAGAACAAAGGTGAATGGCTTCAAACTGAAAAAATGCAGGTTTAGATTGGATATTAGGAATAAATTCTTTACTATGATGGCAGTGAGGCACTGGAACAAGTTGCCCTGAGGAGCTGTGGTTGTTCTATCCCTAAAATGTTCAAAGCCATGTTGGATGAAGCTCTGAGCAACCTGGTCTAGTGGGAAGTGTCCCTGCTCATGGCGGGGGATTGGAACGAGATGATCTTTAAGGTCCCTTCCAGCCCAAGCCACTCTGTGATTCTACGATCGTTGAGTTCATCCCCTTGCCACAGGCAGGGGCATCTTCAACCAGAACAGGTTGCTAAATGTTGGGCAACCTGACCTTGAACACTTCCAATGGTGGGAAATGCACAACCAATTCTTCAGCAGCTTGATATTAAAATGATATTTCTCTTTTCCAGTGCAAATAGAGGAGAGGCAGAGAGATGTGACACCACCTTTATAAACTTTTATGGAGCAATGGTCTAATTTGGCATTCCTCCTGAAAATATCTGGAACAAAACACACATAAGAAGATGGCCAGAGTTATTTAGCCAGTCAGTTATATAGTCACTACACATTTGTTTGAATTCTTTATCTTGGTGAAAAATGACACTGAATTTTTTTTTAAAAAGTTCATTTTCTCTGTTTTAGTTTAGGAGAGTTTATTGTGCAGTCACTTTCTTGAATCTGCAGTTAAACACCCTCAGTGAAGGTGACGTTATGCATAGACAGTATCCTAGACACTAAAGCAGCAATGGTTTTCCTTGCAATGCAGTGCACTGAGCATAATTGGAGTGCTTGAAACATATCTAGAAATAATTTGTAGGACAACAGCATCTAATTATGTTGGACACAGAAGTCTGGTAAGTAGCACAATTGTAGCCCTGAAAGTACTTTAAATGAATAAGAAATGTAATTTAAATGGTAACATCAGGATGATGAAACCAGGTTATGTAACAGAAGAAAAACAAAAACTAATTAAAAATATTGTGGACTGTGCAGAAAGTTCTTCTATAACTTCACATAAAAGTTAATTTTCTCAGTTGTTGTGTCTGTTGATTTGTTTTGGTTTTTTGATACGAGGCTCATTAGCCCACATAAATTTCTGTGGTTAGATAAAAATTACTGTTCTGTGTGGTCCTTTAGTTTCCCAGCATGAAATATTTTGTAGGACTAATCCTTTCCACAGCTTGTCATATAATTAGTGTTGGTGCGCATCTGCATTGACATTTTGAGAATTTGGAAGGAAATAATTTTATCTGGAAACATTCATTGGGACAAACAAGTTATACAGTGATTGCTTGCTGGTCTTTTTTTGTTCTATTTCCCATTTGCAAAATAGTTAATGAGCCCCGAGAAGATGCATTTTTTTTCACCCAGAGATTTTCACAATACTGCCAAATTACATTTGATCTGGGAGCAAGCACCCTCCTCAGGGAGGGAATGGGGGATGCTTTGGGCAGCCAGTTTCCAGGGGCAACACAATTACACAGGTACTGTTTCCTCGAGCTGGCAAGGTTGGCTGGGCAGTGTGCCTAGGGCAGCAGACTCCTCTGGAGCTTACCCTGTTGGACTTAACCAGGCAAAAAAGGACTAATGCTCTTTGAACATACGGCTGTACTGCTTAATGTGAAGTTCTCCTCCAATAGGGAGTAACTTTGAGCAGCTGGGTAGACTTGGACTTGGCAAGTGGCTGGTTTGTGTCTTAGACAAGAAAAATGAGCAGGCACTGAGTAAGTGAATTATCCCAATTAAGCTTTATTTTTAGTATAGCATTGGGTAAACATGGATACTAAGCCCAAATCTCAAGTATAAACTCAACATTATAGGAGAGGGTAGAGAAAGAATGAAACTTTGCCTCTGTAAAGTGGAGGTGTCACATGGCGACCCCATGGTTTCTTCTGAAAGCTGATAAGTGTGGGATCCAGGTGCTGTCATCTGTCAAGAAAATTAGCTTATGGAGTTAAGGTGGGAATCTCCCACCCTACCCAAGGATTTCTGGTTTATTGCATGGTTTATTGGTCTTTATGATTGTGATGAAAAATCTCAGGCTCTATCAATCCCACTCTTTTCTCATGACTTTTCCAGGGGGAGTTGATGAGTTGTTCATGTCATAAGTTATTGTGACCTAAGACACCAGGAAACTTTTATCAGTGCAAATATTACTATATCATTAACTTAGTCACTCACCAGACAGGGTATATTTGCTTATGAATAGATTAAATTACCAGGGTTGGTTCTTTTTGGGTTTGTTGTTTTGTTTTTGTTTTTTTTTTTTCTGGTGGAAGAGATGACAGAACTTGCACTTCTCTCTACAGCAGGTACATCCTCCAGGGAAAGAGGAGTGAAAATTCATGACAAGACTGAAATTGCACTTAACTGGATGATTGGTTCCCACGAGGATAAAAGAGGAATATCAGGCCAATTACCTGGTGTTGAGGTAACAACATTTGTTGTATGAAATACAGGGTTTGGTAAGCACAGCATTAGTGGCAGGTGGAAAGTTCTGCAACCTCTGCCTTGTAGGCAGTGCTATACTGATATTTTAACATCACTGAAATAAGCAGGAATGTCAGAAATATTTACATAGTTTAGCTGTTGAGGCAGACAAGATAAAACAGAAGGAAATCTTGATACTAAGAAATTTAGACCACAAGTGACTAGAGGGAAATGCTTCAGTGCAGCCTTAAGAAAAAAGAAGAATGTGAAAAAGAAGCCAGAAGTGAAATTTTCCCTAGTGGTATTAGAACATGCTAAACCTGAAAAGATCTGGAGAGGTAGGATTTTTTAAATGCAAACAAGATAGAAATGCTTTAGAGTGACAATGCTTTCAATAAAATCTTTAGGGATTTTAATATTGAATATTTATCAAAGCAAAAGAACTATGATACCAATTTCAGCACATGGGCTGAACACTTTGCCAGATATAAATACTATCATTGTTATATTATCAGTAACTGGTTCTCAGGAGTAAATATTCTGATTGTAAACTGAATGTCATAGTTCTTAAAAAAACCATCAATCAGAGAAGGTCAAGAAGCCTCATACAAAGCGGACTTGGATGAAATCACCAGCAAATCTTTGCTTTTCTTCTTCTGCTTCTACTGAAAAAGATAATCTGCAAAGTGGTGTCCTCATATGAAAATAATCTGTGCAGGAATCATCATCTTGGAAATCTGTCACAGGGTGGAAAAGAAAATCCTGACTCATAAAATCACCTTAGAGTTAATGGGGAAAAGATATACGATTGAAATACTTAAATGCCTCATATTTCACGTTTGTAACTACTACCTTCTCTTTTCACAACACCTTTAGCAAAAAATGCTAAAGGTTTATTAACATATATTAGTCAAGGTATTAAGAAAGAGATTTTTTTTTTCGAGACCTCAAGTATTGCTTAAAAGTGTGATGATGTAGGGAGGTAAGGACATATCATATTTGTGGATCTCATTTATTCCAAAGGTATAAGCATGATGTATTGAGTATATGAATGCAGTAATTCCCTAACTCATGCCAAGGCATCCTGTATAAAAATGAAAGCATCAAGCATTTTCCCCTTTTCTTTCCAGTAATATTAGAGAACAAAGAATAAAATATATTTTAAGAGGGTTTTAATGAAGAAATTTAATTAACTGCAGCACCTCAACTAGTAAAGCAGAAATTGTTTTAGAAAAATGTCTATCTCAAAGAAGTGTTTTTATTAGATTTCAATTAGATTCTGGAATTGCATATTTATTCTCATTGGAAATTTTCAGATAACTTCAAGATCAGCTTTTGTATCTTAGACTGTAACTTCAAAAGCCCATGAAATGAATGATTTTGCATTTTATTTCCACAAAGTTAGACAGCCAGGAACTGAATGTTATATTTTGTTGGGTTTTTGAGTAAATGTCAGGGGATCTGTAAACAGGGTAAAATAAACCAGCACTGAGGTAATATAAATTAGGAATCAGGACTGTTGACAGTGTAAGTACTTTTAAAGTGCTATTAAAAGAGGGATGGTTTAACTAATGAGGTACAACGTCAATAGTGTACTTTAAAGTATTAATATATAATGCTCACATATTTGTTAAACCATATTAACAGAGGGACTGTTTAACTAATGAGGTACAACATCAATAGTGTATTTCAAAGTATTAATATATAATGCTCACATTTGTTATACCATAATATCCAAAGAATATTCTCTTGCTATTTAATTAGGCATTTAGGTTACAGTAAACAGGCTATTTAATCTCTCACTTTATATTAATCAAATAGCTGCATTCTTGTAACCATTAGCCATCAACATTAAAATAATATAATTACCATCTTGTAAATACCAAGTTAGGTGCCTCATAAAAGCACAAATGGATAAGGTCACAGCCCTGTGCTTCTATAAATTTTCCACCTCTATCTTTTATGACTTAAAGCCAAACGCACAATGCACCGTTCCTGTTCTGGAGCAGGAGGCACTTGCCCAGTGCTCTGTGTGAGAAAGGTCAGTGTCCTCTGAAAGAAAGGAGTCACTGCCTGACCAGCATCTAAACACAAATCTGCTGGTCAAAACATTCCTGGCTGGAGCAGCTGTCTTGCCTCCTGAGGTGGAGAAGCCTTCTGTAGTTTGGTGTCCCACCATGCTCTGCTCTGGCTCCCGCCCCTGGGGCCGGCGTCTCCAGTGGCTCCCCATGGGTGCGGCTGCCCCGTGGGGTTGGGAAAAGCTGCAGTGGCTCTTTTCACCCTGCCTGAGGGAGCTGGGTGGGCTCACCTTGGTTCTTCAGTTCCCACTTTTGTAAGTTTTAGAAAATTACATGCATTTGCTGAATAAAATCCCATGACTAAAAAGTTTATCTTTTATCATGCAAGTCCTGATCTCTTCTTCAAGCATTCCAGATTAGACTGAACAAAACAGTGTTATGGTTTAACCCCACCTGGCAATCAAGGCCCAGACAGCCATTCACTTAGCCAACCATGGTGGGAGGAGGAGAGAACAGAAGGGGTAAAAGGGAAAAAACTCAGAGGCTGAGATAAAGACACTGGAATAGGGAAAACAAAAGCACACACATGAGCAAAGCAACACGTGGATTTCATTCACCCCTTCCCGTGTCCAGGCAGGTGTTCAGCCATGCACAGGAGAGCAGGGCTCCACCCTGATTAATGGGGATTTGGGGAGACAAACACCCACTATTCCAAAAGTCTTCCCTCCTTCCTCCTTCTACCCCCAGCTTTATATGCTGAGCATGACTGTATATGGTATGGAATATCCCCTTGGTCAGCTGGGCTCCCAACTGTGTCTCCTCCCACACTTTGGATTACTTCTTTACATAGCCATTTCTCCTCATCTGCAGGCTTCTTTGTCATTTCCCCTACTTACTTTCTTTTGCCTAGTTTAAAAGAAAATAATTGTTATTGCAGGTAGTTTTATTTCTTTAAGTCAATACTTAAAACAATGTGAAGATTCTCTCTGGATGATTTCTAAAATTTAACCTGTGTAAAAGACTTCTGAATACAAAAAATATTTTCAATATATTTTCTATTTATTTTTCCCACACTATCAGTAGTTCTCAGCTTTGCATTTAGGATCAAAACTTTGGGTAGAATTTTAAAAAATAGAAATGCACATTTCACACTGTATTTCCTGGAGCGGCTTTTTGTCCTTCTTCCAGCTAGAGTTTGTTCTTTGAAACCCTAAAAACAGTTGATGGAAAACCCTATCTCAACCTTTATGAAAATATAATATAATTTTTAAATTATCTGATATAGTTAAAGGACTGCAATGGATAATTTCATTGTATGATTGGTTCTCCCACCTTTACAAGAATTCCCAGTGGTAGCCATAGGAATTCCACAAACAAAATAAATGCCTTTTCTGACAGATGCCTTCTGAGACAGAGTGTACCTTGAAGAGAAAGGTGGTATCATCGAGGCCCTTTTATTAGGTTGTGATAAGGTCTGGGAATATATTGCCTAGAAACTGCCTGGAAGATTCATTTGAATTTAAAAATTTATTTTGGTTGGATCCATAGATTTGTTTTCCATAGTGAACAAATTTATACCTTGTGTCCAGCTTTTATTCTGATATATGAACAGCAGACGCTAAACATTTTGCAAGACACAGAAATGATTAATCCGAGATTTTGTGACATATTAGAAAACTAAATATAATTTTCTCCAATGTAATTGTTTAGGGATGTTATTTGCAGAAAACTAGATTATTTACAGAATATATGATTTGATATCAATTATTCAGCTGGTGCTAACTTTAAGAACAAGAAAGCAGGCACAGGCTTTTGCATTGTTTGTACATGATGTTCCCTCGGCAAGGTCAAGCACTGCCAGAGCTTGGGTGAAACTTTCAGAACAAGTAGTATGATCAATATGAGAACTAAGGATGCCTGGTTCCCCACAGATTTCTTTTGAGGTTGGTTCACTTTGACGTCTAAGCAGGCAAGATCTATAATGAAGTTTTTCACTTCTTGACAATGTTAATAATGGCTCACGCTAGGTGGATCCTCTGATGTCTAATCAAGGTTAAACCTCCAAATTCATCAGTGCAGGTCCTTAACAGGCTGCCTCAGGTGCCTTTTTTTTTTTTTTGCTTGGCACTAGTAAGAGGCAGATTGCATTAGAAACCAGAAAACTTCCACTTGTTTGGGTGCCACTGGCCAGTGGCTTTGGGGGAGATGTTATTTGGGAGGACAGGCAGACAAGCAGAGCTAGAATAGGATTGTGCAAATTTCCCCTAAAGAACAAGGAAAGAACCACAATGCTTATGAAGTGGTACTGGAGCTGAGGCCCTCCTTCTCAACCTGAGTTAAATTTAAGGCTTCCTGCCATTACAATCAAGCAAAACATCCCTGCATATCTCATGATAGACAAGCTGAAGCCCTGACCTCTGATGACTTTCTCTGCTCATGCAAGAGGAGCTGCTATGGATTTCTCATTCCAAGCAGAGGGGTCTCTGCCCATGATTAACCTGTGTGCTTTCCTGCACAGAGACACTGGTATCCAGTAATGACTTAAGCTATTTTGTACCAGGTGGTTGAACCTTTCTCAGCAGGATGTAGGTAAGACACAGAAAGATCTGAAAACACAATTACAGAAATGTTCCCAATGTCAACATGTATTTTCAAAGGTAGTGGCATCCTTGTGGAGTCACACAGTGAACAAACACAGAAGCAGTGCTAATACAGCTTTATGAAAACTCAGGTTATTGCTAGCAGGTGATGAGACTGTCCTTATCAGGCATGAGCAGGAGCTAAGTAACTGCTCCCATTTATGACAACCCTTATCAATATACTGAAGAGATCAAGCTCTTCCATCCTTCTGATTTTTGCCAAAAAACTTTTGAACTGCTCACTTCAAATCATGGTGTCTGTTCAACTCCAGACAGGTGAAGTCTTTGTAAAAATACATCAACATTTCAATGACAAAAATAAACTTTCTTTTGTGCTGCAAAATTTAAATGGAGAGATGAAAGAAGCTGTTTTTATTTTTTTTTTAAATCATCTGTCCAATTTGTCATTTCTCTCTTACTCCCCAAGCTTGACCAACCTTCAAAGGGAGCAAAAGGTGCTACTGGAGTGCTTTAAATTTTGTGGCTTGCAGAATCAGACTGTGAGATTTTGGAGTGATCCAAAGGAAGCCAAAGACAATAAGAGTCTTCCCACTGGCTTCAGGGAACACTAAATCAAGCTTTAAATTCTTACAGCCAAGGATGATGGTGCTATATTCAGATCTGATACTTCAGGTTGCAAAAGATCACAACTTCTTTTTTTTGATCTACAGAAATTAGGCTTTCTGCATATGTAGAATCCAGTCTTGGTGGGGCTACATTTTCAGCTGTTTGGGTGGAAACAGATGCTGTGCTTCAGAAGCTGAAATAGATGCTAATTGAAGATATTGCCACTGGTTTTTGTGCTCCTGAGAGAGCAAAGGCAACAGGGACATCAGTTTGTACCAGTGATCCCAGGAGCCAGCCAGACAAACACAAGACAGTCTCTGAGTTCTTTCTGCTAATTGGAAAATTAGATTCCATATACATTCAAATATCTAATAACACCAAGTGATTCTTCACTATTTATCAAATGAGACAATTTAAAACAAATGAACTAGCTAAATGGAAAAGGAGAGAAAAGTGTCTGCAAGTTAGTTTTTTTTTGTTTTTCAAAAAATGTTTCCCTGACTTGTTAGCAAAGAGAAAAGGACAGTACACAGACTCATGATTCTGCTGTAGTCAGCAACATCTAAAAGAAGAAAGCAGTTTGGCTAAAAATTTGAGCTTGTTATATTTATACAACAGCATGTGGGGCAGTGTATTTTATTTGACTTTCCATTGCAGCTGTTGCAATTTGAAGCCTATAGATAGGTATAAAAATAATATTTGACTTTATTTGCAGGTTGCACATGCACTGAGTAAAATCCACCAGAGCTCTGTTTCTCCTATTTTAAAGTATAATAACTCACCTGCACATTTTGAACAAAGAAAGGCTTTGTAAGGCACCTGCCAGTTGTCATGGAATCACACACTATCGTTTTAAATAGCATATTGCTCCTGGGCACAAGCAGCAATGATCATAAATTACATACAGGTTGGAAGAAATGGTACTGTCACTGGTGAGATAAGTATGATCCACATTTTTAGGAGTATATGCTCATCCTGCTCAGACTGAAGCATTTGAGCCTTTTTAAAAATTGTTCCCTTATAAAGAAAGAAAGAGATATTTTAAGTACATTTTTCCCCTTTTTTTCCTCACAGAAAAAATAAAAGCAGAAAGCATTTTTACGAGTGTGTTGACATCATAAACACATTTTCTGTATCACCTACATTTGTAAATCTTGGGTTTTAAGGTTGCACAGAATCCCAGCAAACATAAAACATCTTTTAAGCCTCCCACATGAAAAATATTTCAAAATGAGCCTATGGGGAAGTGGTAGCCAAATGTTCACGTCCTAAAAATTGCAACATCATGTAAAAGAACCTTCCTTAAGAGTATTTAAGAATACTCAGCTGAGTATCTCAGTGCTTTATAGAATGAATGAAATGCCATATGTTCATAAGGAAAAAGAGATTTCAAAATCTGTAGTCATACTAATAACCTACCTGAAGATAAGAGTAATGCATATGGATTTAAAGAATACTGTCATTCATACTGTTGCCTCTCCCTTTTCTACCTGAGCAACAAACAGTGTGTGAAAGCAAACTTAGAGGTATATTTTTGGTGTATTGAGCATGAGAAGTGATATATATTGAAAAATTGAAGGGGTTTTTTGGTGTATATATATATAATGTGTACTAGATACAATGCTTAAGTATATATTTTTAAGTCTAAAAAAATGTAACCAATGTCAAAGATTAAGTCAGTGGAGGCACCTCTCAAAACTAAAATCCTCTTAACTAATTAGATATTTTATTTTTTAATACTTCCTTGTAGAGATGGTTAGAAAAGTTCCATAGAAATATTTTATAATGCAAGGAAATAATCCCTAATACCTGTTGGTAGCATAAGAATTTGCTAGCTACACCCAGAGCCATCTGCCATATTTAGCAAACCTTTAAAGTAAGCAGTAGAGGAGATAAGGTGTTCCACCTGGAAGACTCAGAAATTCATTACACAATTTTTCATAACAACCTCTAAAGTCAAATACTTGTATCCTTCAGGTTTTGATAGGAAGCAGAAGCAGTGTATGCATTATTATAGAAGTTGAACAGAATATTATTCAGTTCACTGGACTTATTTGAACTTCAAAGATATATTACTGGGAATGTATTGAAATAACTGAGACCTGATTCTGATGTAAATGATGCCATTTACTCAAGTAGTGTAAATGGTTACTCATCATTCACAAGAAAGTAGCTTTGAGCAGAAATATACCTCAGTGAGTTTCCACATTTTAGTCTCTTTTCTTTGTCAAATTTATTTTTAAAATATAGAAGATAGAAACCAAATCTTCTATTGGGTACTTTAATTTGACCAAAGGGCAAAACAGTTGCTTCTTTCTGCCTATTTCTTTTGCAGATGCAATGAATAGATATCTTTGGCCAGCTAAAGCACAATTATTTGGCTCGCAGCATTGACCCACAGTGTCTTTGTTAGCTGAAAAACCAAAGGAACCTGTGTCATTCAGGCGTCTTAAGAAAATGGTATTACTCAGAAATAGCTGAAGTCTTGATTCCTTACAGGGCTGCTAATTTTTTTTACTGCTTTTCAGATCTTTATGTTAAGTGTAGTTGCCTTGGCCTAAGCAAGAGTGAAACATTTCCACTCTGTTCATGGATGGCTGGGCAGCCCACAAAAAAAATTGTAGGAGAATGGGGAACAAATGAAAGGGAATCCTGCTAGACATAAAGCATGTTCAGCTTTGATACCTGAGAGACATTTCTGTTAAAGGAAACATAAAAGAAGTGTAGAAAGGTTTCTTATTGCAACAGCACAAGGAAATTCACATCAGTTAATTTTGCTTAAATGAATCTGACATAGGTGATCACAGCCACCAGCACTTAGGTCCAAGAACTATAGCCTGAGACTAAAACCAAGGGTCATCTGTCATCTTCAAAAAAGATGAAGCTGTTTCAGAATCTTCTTTAGGCAAGCCCCGCACAAGCCCTCAGTGATATAAGCATGCTTGCCAAGCACTGAAATCATGGGAACAGTCAACCCAGGAGCTAGGAGAGCAGAATGCACCAAGAAAAAAGGCTCACAGAACCAAAGCAAGGAGAAATGAGCCTTCCTACATGGCAGGTAGTGACATTTGTCTGTGACCACAGAGCACTACCCTGCAATTCTTACAGCTGTGCTTTGGGCGATGATTACTGGAATGGAATTTAACAAGTCCAAGTGCTGGATTCTGCTCCTAGGGCAAAGTAGCACCGGGCACAAACATATACTTCAAGTGGAATGGCTAGAGAGCAGCCCTGCACAGAGGAATCTGGGGGTGCTGGTGGGGAGACACTCACTGCGAATCAGAAGCAAGCCCTGGCAACCCAGAGGCCAAATCCTATCCTGACATGTATCACCACCTGGGCAAAAGAGGGGATTGTTCTGCTGTATTCAGTGTTGGTGTGGTGTCACCTCAAGAAACTGTGTGCATTTCTGGGCCCTGCAGTTGAAGAAGGCCTTTGAATGCATCCAGAGGAGGACAACAAGGCTGGAAGGACTGTCCTTGTCCTGTGACTTTGAGCTTGTCTTAGCTGGAGTAAAGGAGGTTGAGGGGAAACTTTGTTGTTCAGCTTCCTGAGGAGGGGCAGTGGAGAGGGAAGTGCTTAGCCCTCCTCCTGGGACTCTGTGGCAGAACATGTGGTTTAAAACTGCACCAGAGTGGGTACAGCCTGGACATTAGGGAGTTCTTATTTACTGAGAGGATGGCCAAATGCTGTGAGTCCTAGAAGGGTGGTGGATGCTCCAAGATTGTCAATGTTTAAAAGGTATTTGGACAATGCACTTAACAACATGCTTTAACTTTTGGTCAGCCTTGAAGTGGTCTAGAAAATCCCTGGAGGTCCCTTCCAAGTGAAAATATTCTAGTCTATTCTATTCTATTCTATTCTATTCTATTCTATTCTATTCTATTCTATTCTATTCTCTTTAAAATTATCTATTGAGATTGCTCTATTTTTCTACCTTATTGTTCATGCCTAAAGTACTATTTGTAAATACAGTTGATTCCTTCTTGAGAAAGGGGAAAATTATTTTAGCTAGTTTAATTTGCACAATGTTCCATAGAGAGGCTACACCCACTGTGTTATTGGCAATCCACTTCAATCTGACCCTGACTTTGCTGATGTCAGTCACATCCTGGAAGAAAACTTGCATGTATGTGTGTTTTACTTTGCCACTACTGCTCTTGCAAGAATAGCCTAATCAAGTGAGTAACTATGTTTAGGAAACCCAAAATGAGACAAGTGGTGTTTCTAAAAGCTACTCAAAATTGGTTGCAATTTGAGTAGTATGGGTGAGATTTCATCATCAAAAGCAGTCATCAAAAATAGGAATTCCTGGGTTGAGAAGGAACATAGTCTCTCTCTGAGACACATTTCTTTGCTCTTACTTTAGAAATAAATGTCCCTTGCAGCCAGTGCTATGGTCATCAGCATTCATAATTAGCCTAATCTTGGGCAATGGGTCAAATATCCTCCCCTCCTTGCAAGTATTTGTTTTCCCTTCCATTGTCTTCAGAACCAGGGGCATGAAACCACTCTGCCCCTGGACAGCAGTGTGAGCTTTCCATCCATGACCACCTTTGGTTTCTCTTGCCTCCTCAGAGCCTCTCTCCTGGGAGGTATCACAGCTTTTTTTCTCAGTACTGCTGCCTCTATGATTCAGTCTTCTCTTGCTTCTGACAGGGTTGTCAGGATCTTGGTGGGAAACAGTAGGACAGTCTTCCCCAAGGTCACACCTAGGACAACCATCCTGTACTTTCACCTTGTTTTAGCAAAGTTTTAGTCATCAAGGCTCTGAAAGGCAAAAGTTATTAAAATTGTCTTAGTTTTCATGCTATGCGTTCCATTAACTGACATAGGGATCATTTGTTTCACAATATCTGACAATTATAATACTGATTATCAGTTTAATTGTATAATAGTGCAGACAGGGGACTCTGAGGGGTGATTTTGTTAGGTGTGCTGAAGCTTGTCAGAAAAAGACCTCCTGTATCAGTCTTGTTAGCTCAAATGTTCAAAACCTTGAGTCTGTCCTTCCATCACAGCCTAAAGCTATGAGCTGAAAAAAAAAGAAATTCAGGGCAATATTTTTATATTTTATGGCTCTGAATTTTGACTTTTAGTCTAAGAGAGTTTAAATTTTCCTTCAGTGTGCCTTCTGAGGAACATACATAATTCTTGACAGACCACACAGTAGTGAATGAAGAGTTCAATGGAATTCTACTTACATTAAAGTTCTATATTGGTAATTTTGTTCCATGAACTTTAAAGTACAGTAGGATTCCCTTTCCTGCTGGATCCTGGGTTGCACTGGGATCCTATGCTGTTCACAGATTGGTAAAAATTGCAAAGGACCTTTGAAGGTCATCTTGTCCTATCACCTTGAAGATGCTAAACAGGATTGGACCCAGTAATCAGTTCTGTGGTGCACTGCTACTTACTGACCTCCAACCAAACTTTGCGTCACAAATCACCAACCTCTTTATCATCCTCTCTATGAGGATCTTACAGTGGGCAGTGTTCATTATCTGGTCTCTAGTCTTTACTGGCCTGTTTTCAGTAAACTCTCAAGTCCTGATAGTCAATGTCCACTGCTCTCCACCCATTCACCAAGCCAGCCAATTCATGAGAGAAGGGTATCAGGTTGTTTGGGCATGAGTTCCCTTCTGTTCATGCCAGTCTGTTGCTGGCTGTTACTGGATTGCACAGGTCCCTTTGTCCTCTGACTATCCAGTTTAAATCCCTGAGAAGTGACACTTGAGGAAATGCAGCCAGTGATACCTTCTGTTACATCTGAACTTCTACTCAATGTGGAGTTTGGATATGGACTGATGAACATGGACCTGGAAAATCAAAAATCTGATTAACATAGCTCCTTTGTATGCAGTATCAGATGCTAATCCAAAAAGGCCACAATGATCAGGAAATGAACCTTGTTCTATATCCAATAACCGAAGAGGCACAATAGTGAATTGCAATAAAAAATTTCAATTGATGCATTTGTGAGAACTTCTTTTCTTCACACAAGATTTTTGAGCGTCTGTATTTTCCACATGCTTGCATTGGAAAATAAAACTCATATGAAACAGGTGGAGGGAGAAAGAAATAGCTTATCTTTCTATACATGTAGTCTTTTGTGTTTTGAATATCTCATCCTGTAGTCCTAATGACCAGAGAAGAGGAGAGAGATGAGGCGGTAAGAAAGCTTCTCATTTACACACCTGGTTTTGGGAATCAGGAAAAACACATTTACTATGTTATGAGAGCAGGTGTCCATGTGGTGTGATTAATATATGGCTAGCAGTACAAGTAGAACAAGGGGGGGTTTTGTTCTCAAAAAAACCCCAAAGAAATAAACAAAAATATTTTCAATGAGGAAATAAAATGATGGATGATTTTGTGTATCCTAAGGAAAGCTTGAGGATCAGCATATTATCACACGACAAAGCAAATCTTTCTTGACAAAATCAGGACAGAAAATTATGTTTCCACTGCAAAGTCCCACAGTCCTGAGAAGATAAACTTCTTGTTCTCTTACAGTCTACAGCAGCATTCCCACCTGAGAGATGCATTTACTGATGAAGAACAACCATGAAAAAATGCTACTGAAGGCAGCATCATGTCACCCAGATTCTAACACTTAGTTTTTGAGACAAGGTTCACAAAAAGGAAAGGATTCAACAAATAAAACCATACCTCTTATTTTCAATAAATGTCCAAAAGATGGAATATGTGAAGTGTAGCTGTTTGTTGTGAGGAGGACATTAATTCCAGAAATCATGCATTATGCTAGAGACAGCCAAAACCATCTTTGGGGAAGCCCAGTGGTCTTCTCACTGCTCTGGCTCTGGCTTGGTTGAAAGTGAGTCACAGTTTTGCTGCACTAACAGCATCATTCCTTGGAGATGCAGTTTTCACAAATGAAGAGCATTTGATTGTGGTTTTGGGTTTTTTTGCTTCCAAAAGTGTATAACATTCTGGGGAGTTTTCCAGGTCAAGATGAGGAGGCAGATGGTCAGTGCTGGCAAGGTGGCCAGTCAGACCCTTGCAGAAATGTACCTTCGAAGCACTCATTTTAATGGAGGCTCCACCTGTGGTCAAATCTATTGAGAGCCATTTTTATTTACCAAATGTTGAATGATTGAGTCACTGTCCTGAAAAATGATTGCACTTCTGTAATACTTTCATCAAAGAAAGCAAATAAGCTCTTCAGAATCATAGCTTTAATGACAGTTGTGCAATTCATACATTTTTAAGTCCCTAATTGTCTGGCTGTGAAGTAGAAGAGACCCGCTGCAGTGAATGGTTTAAATGCAGCAATTACAGTATTTCTTATTCTTTGCCAATCTAAAATTAATGAAAAACCTTTCTTGCTGTGACCTTGACAAACGGTGGTGTAATCTTTTTTGATTCTCAGAGGGTGCTGAATTCTACCCCGTGAGAAAGTGATGTAAAGGAATTGCAGCTGAACATTTATAATTAGTAAACTGAAACCCTGTGACAGGGAAGAAAGCTAAAAGGCACTGATTGGATTTAACATATATTAGACACCATCCCCGAGGAATAGAATTGGAAGTTAGCTCTGAGTATTTTAATTTTTGCATACCTGATTATCTTTGGGCATCACTGAATCCTGCATTATTGAATTGTCTGCAAAATTGATAGAATTCACCCAAGGTGAAGTGCGATCCTGTAAAATATTGGGTATGTTCAACTCCTACTGCTCTGAGGAAACGCTTAACTCCTCAGGGAATGGGACAGAGAGTGCAGCTTCCCAGCACAAGGTCTGGCACTTGCACTGGAGATATTTCACCTATTGCTGGCATTCCTTAGGGGTTTTGACATGGATGTACAGCACCTTAAACCAACTTTAAACCCTTGTACACTGCCAAGGTGGTATGAGGGAATCTGGAGCCTCCATGTTCAAATCTAGTTTGGGTAAGTATCATTTCCGTGTAGGTATAAAATAGTGCTGGGTTACTAAAAGTGATTTGCTGATTTGACACCTTGAATATCCCCAGGGGACTCAAAAATCCCTAGAACATTCTTTTCTTTTCCTGATAGGTCACAACTGTGAGGCATAATGATTCAAACTATGCTGTATTTTATCAGCTCTATTTTTATTCCTTCTAAGAGGCAAAGAATCTTTGGGTGATAGATAAACAAGAGAAACCAGTACAAACATATACTTTCCCCTTCATGGATTTTTTTATTGCTAAATCCTATTTTCAACCACTGGACTGTCTAAATTGTCTAGGGTGTCTTACAAGTGATGGTACAATTTTTATTATTATTTCCTAATTTCTTGGATAACTCAGAAAATTTTCAATCCCTTTTGAGAAGCTGAACATCTTGTGTTTTATTTAGCAATTCATATCCTGACAATGCTCCTTATTATGAGTCCCACCTCCTTGACTCCTTTCTGATAAGACAACCAAGTGCAAATACAGGTCAGAAGAACTTATATCCAAATTCCCTGTCCTTTGCATGGAGCATATGAAAATTTTCAGTGTAATTAAAGAGACTCTGAAAGGTTAGTGGAGCAGGTCTTTCTAACATTAATTTTTATTATATGTTAACTATTTTGCAATTTCCTTTGATTTTAAATTAAAATAGGCACTTTTTCTTTCTAACAGCAACTGGCCATGTTGGTCCTTAGTTCTGTCACTAAAAATCAGTCCTCTGACAGCAAATGATTATGTTTGTGTGAGAAATAATAGATATTGAAAAGAAATAAAATTTAAGAGCTTTTGGGGATGTTATCAGTGAAAAGTCAGGTGAATTTTCTCATGTTATTCTTTATTTTCCTCAGTTTTCAGTTGAAGAATTGATTTGATCTGTATAATTCAGGGTAGAAGTGATCTCAGGCAGAGTTTTTAATTATCTTAGCAATTCTTCACAGCAAGTTAAAGTGGCAGAAATGGCTCGAGCTCTAATTTTATTTCCTTCCATCTTTTTTTGCCTCTCATAACCCCTGGTTTTCCTTGGCTTTGTTAGTGTCTGATTTTTGAGTGACGTAACTTTAACACTGGTTTATGGAATATTTTAAGTACTTGGTTTTAAAATTAGCTGTACATGGAAAATAATATGAAACATCATCTCACCTTAGAAGTGGAAACATAATAAAAATAATGACTCTGCTGTATGAATTTTTTTTTACCTTTTTGGAATGAATTTTCCTACTGAGTGTTTTTAGCACTAATTGAGAAATGTTAAAAAATATCAGTACAATGAGTAAAATGAGTAGAGACTAAATTATTGAATCACAGTAACTGCAATCCTAGATGTTGTTAAAACTGATGGAACAACCTTCTGCATGAAGACATCTTTCAGATTACATTTTTTACATAGGTATTCCCCTTCTAAAGTTGCACACAAATCCAGTTAAGTGTCAGCGTTATAACGACAAATTTTTATCAAGGGGACAATTGGCCACATATTCACAGAATAGAAATCCCCAGCAGACAGACACCTCTTTGAGCTGAAATCAGAAGTGCCCAAGAGGCACTGATGTTGTAACTGGTGCTGGTACCTCTGCCACCACCTCAAGCCAGCTTTGCATCCCAGCTAGGATTCTTTAACTTTCCTGTAGTTTTGATGGGAGTAGAACAGTTCTATCACATGGTACCAGCTGCTCATTCACACCTGTGTTTTTCAATATTTGTACTGTCAGTAATTAATTCCACCTGTATTTCCACTCAGATTTAGTCCAACATCCAATGTTGTCAATGAAAATCACCCCAGACTACTTATGAGGGCACAACCAGACCTTCAAAAAACCTAAATGTTTGCAAATTATTCATTGTTTATTGATAATTCCTGTGAGTGTTGACATTCCAGAGGCAAAAAAGAAAAGAGATCTTAAATTCCTAAATTGAAATAGAGACCTTATTTCAAATTAGTACAAATTTGTACAAAAACTTCTTTAAAAATTCAGCATTTAGCACACATAAACTTGAAATAGTACTGGAATCAGGTCTTTGTTCTCAATTACAGCTTCCCGAGGAGGGGGTAGGGAGAGAAAAGCTCTGAGCTCTTCTCCCTGGTGTCCAGTGACAGGATGTGTGGGAATAGCTCAAAGCTGCACCAGGATAGGTTCAGATTGAACATTAGCAAGCCTTTCTTTACCAAGAGAGGGGGTCAAACACTGTAACAGGCTTCCTAAAGAGGTGGTGGATGTCCCAACCCTGAAAATGTTTAAGAAGTGTTTGGACAATGCACTTAGCAATATGCTTTAATTTTTCTTCAGCACTGGAGTGGTCAGACAGTTGAACTGGATGATTGCTGTAGGTCTGGTCTATTCTATTCTATTCTATTCTATTCTATTCTATTCTATTCTATTCTATTCTATTTACTCTGATGAAAACCTAGACAAATTCTGCTGAAGATGATTGTTTTCTTTGTCTTCATTATGTATTACAGGTGTATTACATGTTGGAGCCAGCTCCTGTATACCAGGAGTTGGAGCCAGCTTTCACCATCTGCTTTTACTTCCTTTGGGGTGAGATGCTGTGTCCAGGAAGGGACTGGCTAAAATTCATAGCTCCTTTTTTACCTAAAAGCCTAGGGAATGATCAGACATTTCTAAAGCTCAGTAGTTTAAAGCCCCATGGAATGATAAGTAATGCCACTTATTCTTTTTATGGCAAAATGAGTTTTTCCACTTCATTTCTTCACTGAAACTATTTACATAATGTCTGTGTTCTTTTATGGCTTGTACAAAAAAACAGTGCCATACTAAATTTGCATGGGCTTAGGGAGAAGGCTGAAATAGGAAAAAGTAATAAATGCATATGCCAATCATTTATCTTATTTTTAACCATCTCATACATTATAAACTTCATAGAAATCTCAAAGTAGTAATTTCTAACAGCTGAAGAATACTTATTTCCTCATGAACTTTCAATATACTTCCATTTAACATTTAGTGGCTCAATTTTCTTTGTATAGGTCAAGAGGATTTTTTCACATCTTGTCACAAGGAAAAGGGTACTTGAGTGGAAAAGGTGCACTCTCTATTATCACCACAGAATTTCAAGTACCTGAGCATACTCATTAGAAGCTGGAGGACTTTAGCAAAGTTATGAGATATTAGAACAAAACCTGCATGTACTTACAATAATAAGAATTGGTTATAGTCAAACTGATATAAAGGGCAAAACTCACATGCCAAGCATGTCTGAGTTCTAGTTCAGGTCTGCATATCCTACTTTATAGTATTTGCTAGTCTTCTGGAGAATTAACTGATTATATGAAAAATTATATTACAAGAGTCCCGGTGACACTAATGAATTCCAGCTCCAGGCAGACATTACCATGTGATATCATGAATTATCTCATTCATGCTGGCATTGCAAAACCACAGAGTCCTCTGTTCTTGAGTGTGGGCGTGCTGGGGAGAAATCTAGGCATGGGAGGGAGACAGAAAACTGAGACGAAAGGTAAATGAGCAAGATGACCGAAATGAATGTTGTAAAAGGTCAAGTTCCTGTCTTGAATTTTGGATCCTCCAAGTAGTTTCAGAAGCAGGCAAAATAGTCTATTTCAAACTCTGAGTAAAACTCAGGTGTTTTGCCATCTGCCTAATAATTTTAATGTATTTTAGTATACAAAATAATTTATTTCAATAAGATTCACAACTTACAGCCCATAGAGACATTTTTTTCCCTCAAGTTTTGTCTAAGTTGGCCTTGAAAAATTAAATTTCTCATTAGTTTTCCAAAAGATAGTTGACATTTAGGAGTTAGTTAGAAATTATAGTTTTATTGCTCATGTTATTGCAATGTAATGTTCATTTGGAGAGAAACACAATGTCCTATTTAAGCAGACTGCATTTAAATTGTCCATTTTGTTTTATTCTGAAAAGTATTTGCATGTTGATAAATGGATAAAGAATAATGATTTCCAAGGAGACATTCTCTCTATCCTTGAGTTAGACAAATGAAGGCCGAAGATGGAACAAATGGTCTGGGAAGATGCCATTTCTACAGCAAAAGAAGATACTGTTTTCTGAAGGATGTCTCCTTAGTAACAAATCACTGTCTGAGAAGGGATGAAGAACAACATGACTAAAAGGACTTAAACTTTAACCCAAATACTGGGTTTTTTTTGCAGCAGAATTATTACAGATGTCACAGCATTTCAATTTGATTACTGAAGTCTTCATACATATCACTAACATTTTAATTTTCCATAACTTGCCTTGATTTTCTTGTGTCAATTGAAGTAAGAAAGGAAACACTTTAAAAAATCTTCAGATGTGATAGTGCTCAACAGTCCCTGCAGATAAATAGAGTCAACACTGAATGAATTCAGCTGGAATTCAGTGAGAAAAACACCTACAGAAGTTTTCCCTTCATCATTATGCTAGGTACACATCTACTCACATGCAGAGGTTTTTCTGATTTTTCTGAGAGACAAAGCTTCCACCATAAGCATACCACCAGATCTGAGCTCCCTAGAAGGGAGCATTACCCACCAAATATAGATGAGATCAGACCAAGAAACTTTCTTTGAAAAAGCAATCAATTTTCTTGAGAAGAAACACTGGGCAGTTCCATATTTTTTTTGATTTCAATATCTAGATTCTAATGAAATACCCTGTACACTTCTAATAAAAGTATAAATGCATCACCATGACTAAAGGGAGACAGTAGATGACAGTGTCAGAAAATAAGACTCCAGATGGAAGGGAAGCTGCTATTGGACTTTCTCAAGGATTAATTTTTGGATGAATTTTTTTATTGACCTTGACTTAAAACCAAGTAGTTCATGCATAAAATTGGAGTATCATAAACACAAAAGGAAGATTGAGATATCAAATGAATGGACTACTGCTGTATTTGCAGGAATTCCGGAAGAAGGATCCAAGAAAAAATGGTTTTAAGGATAAGTATCTGAAGATTAATAACAAGATAATTAAAAATTAGGTCCTTATTTAGAAGTGACTGAGGAAGCCAAAGGCTGAAAGATATACTATTTGCAAATCACCATCTGGAGAGTAAAATTAATCTGTGGAAGGCTCAATGATGTTGATGAGACTACACCTGGACTCCTAGGCAAATTCCCAGTTCCTTCCCAAAAGTTGTATTCATATTTGAATTAGTACAGAAATTATATACTGTGACAAAAGGTGGAGTGGAAAACTTTAGGAAGCCAGGAGGGAGAAAGAACATGGATTAAGTGGCAAGGCAAACTGGAATGTGGTCTTTAAATACATGGGAAATACATGTAGAAAAGAAGTGTCCCCTAAAGTTAAAGAACAGGACTGGTGTAAAAAGTAACTGGTCATAAATATGGTCAGGGTGGAAATGATTTGAGGTCTGTAGTCAGCAGTGGAGTTACTTTCAAGTTATCATTTGAGGAGCTTGGGAGAGGCTCTTTAGAGAAGTGTCTGGGTGGTGTTCTGTTCTGGGGCCCTCAGCAAAGAAAGGACACAGACCCGTCGGATTAGGTCCAGAGGATCAGAAGGCTTGAACACCTTTCTTATGAGGACAGTCTGAGAGAGCTGGAGATATTCAGTCAGGAGAGAAGGCTTCAAGGTGACCTTAGAGCAGCTTTCCAGTACCTGAAGGGGGCCTATAAAACAGTTGAAGAGTTTTGTAAGGGCATGGAGAGATAGGACAAGGGGGAATGTCTTTAAACTGAAGGAAGGCAGGTTTACCTATAAGGAAGAAATCCTTCCTTGAGAATGGTGAGACACTGGGACAGTTTTCCCAGAGAAGTTGTGACGTCCCGTCTCTGGAAGTGTTCAAGACCAGGCAGGATGGGATTCTGAGCAATCTGGTCTAGTGGAAGGTGTCCCTGCCCATGGCCAAGAAGTTGGATCTAGATGAACTTAAAGGTCCTTTCTAAATTAACCCTTTCTATGACTCTATGATTTTATGATAACTGGGATTGTATCACAAGATTCTTTTGGGTCCTATCCTCTGTTTTTGTTTCTAAAGGGACAGGACTTGTAAAATCATAAATCAAAGCCTTCCTCAATGTTGGGAGAAGGCCTGGTAGATTTATATTTTAAAGAGAAGGAAAAGACCCCATAAACCTGTTCCCAAAAGACATTCGCCTTCTGCAGTTTCAGCTGTTAGCCTTTTTGTGTTATTGATATAACACAAAAAGGCTAACAGCTGAAACTGTTTAGGAGAAAAGATATAGAAAATAATACAGGTGTTGCACATCAGCCTACTGCAGAGTTATCTGGCTAAAAAGAACAGAAATACAATAAAAAGAACAGTGGATATTTGTATTTATTATGGCTTTCTATGTTATTTCCTTTGGCTACATATCTGTCTAATGATTGATAACCCTTCAAAGCAATTTTAACTTTGTTTTAATTTAGATTTTAGTACAGACACTTATCTGAATTATCCAAGGTACTTGGATATGCATTACTGGACTGGAAAATTCATGTAAACATAATCTAATAAGATTTCAGCTGCTTTTTGTTTCCAGAAACAAGATATTCCACAAAGAAAGTTTATCTGGGAACAAGGGTCACCAGAGATAGCTGGAAGAGTGGTGACAAAAGTGAGCAAGGGACCTGCTATTCCTTGTGAGCTTTGTAAAGGTTGAAATTCTCATTGTTTATCTAACACAATCCTTAGTCACAATGTGTTTTAAAATGGAGGTGCATCAACCTTTTTAATAGCATTTTGTTAATCCTCATCACTCACTCCATCAGCTAACAGAATGACGAGGCTGTTTAACACGGATGGTTCTTCTCTCCTAGCAGCTTTAACCAACAGGCAAAGCAATGTCAGGCAATTACCTCTTTCCAAAGGGATGCTGCCCAAGGAAGGGTGGTCAGGACAACTGTCACCAGTCAGCTGGAAATGAAGATTCTGACATCTAATGAAAAGATTTCCACACCTCAGCCAGAGACTGTGAGCTCCTTATACATTCAGTGAAGACAAAAATGCACTTACTCAGATACCTACTTCATGAAGGGAGCAGCATCACTTTAAAAGTGAGGATTACTCTCCACTATGGACAGATGAATTCCCATGCAGCGGACGACACTTCACCCAAGAGGACAATGGCAGAAGGTTTCCAGCTTTGAACTTTGTTGCCCAGCTGTGTGATGAGCTGTGTTTCATGTGCTCAGGCTTGAAAGGTACAGCTAGTCACATATTAGGAATTAAGAGATTGCTTTAAGCCAAGTACAATAAACAGGTTTTATTCTATTGCACTCTTTAACATTTGCAAATCACTTGATGCAATGGGAAAAGTCCTTCAGAATTTAAATTAGAATGAATAAATTTAGTGTTCAGAGTAATTTTAATGAATATGATTTTCCCATTCTGTAATAGGGTCCCCTAATATTGCTGGCATGAAAAAGTAAAGAAATTAAATACAAGAGAGTTATAGACTTTTAGAACCTTTTTTTAAGTCTGTGTCACAAGGCTGGTGTCCTGCTAATGAGGTCATGGATTAAAATTTATGTTAAGTGTTTACTTAACCCATGATTTTTACAGCCTTGACAATATACTCCTAATTAATGCAACCCTTCCAACCTGCTGGTCTTCTCTATTTACAATAAAAGATTAAATTCACTAAAGCTACCAAGGAGTTGGAGATTTATGGACTTCAGCTCCAAAGTTTACAGGGAAAATAAATAGAAGTATCATTTTCTAGGATTTAGTAATTGCTTATATATTAGTTGATCATTAATTAATTTATTATTATTATTATTATTATTAATTAATAAATAAGTTATTTATCCTATTAAATATAGATTCCTACTAGATGACAGGAGATATGGATGAAGGAAGAGTGTTAAAAAAGTTTTATAAATAGTTGTATGGGGAAGACTGAAGGGGAAAAGGAACAGTTAAGACGTAGGACTGAGTAACTAATGACTGAGAAACTAAACCATAAAAGAACTGGTTCTGGGAAGTGGTGCTAGGATGTTGCTTGGACTCTCAGTAAAAGTTGTTGTGACACAAGCTGAAATAAAAAACTATGCACTAACTTTAGAGAGGACCTGATTACGCATTGTATTTTTTCCATTTGGTAGCATTGATTGCACAAACCTTCAGTTTTTCTACAGAAGCCTACATTTATCGTTTTCTACAACCTCATCCATTTACATATAGTTCCAAGGTGAAAGGATGAGCATGGAGTACACCATCCTTGAAGAATAGAAAAATTTAGAGTATTTTTTGGTGTTTCATTGCTGTGAAAGTTTTGGTGGTTCACAGAGGCTGGATGGGCTGTTTCTCCCAGGCTGAAAGAATCAGTTTAGGAGCTGCTGATCCCAGAGGTTAGGTCAGTGCAATAGGCTCCTCCACATCACGAGCACATCAATGTCTTATATTGCAGACCAGCAGCTTGTGCCTTCAGGGACTGTAAATGGGACATCAGCTTTTTCTTACTTAGTCAACACAGCAAGAAGATGCAGAATGGACTCTTCTGAACTCATGGTTTCATTTCCAAAGTACTGCAGACTTCTGTGGCTCCTTTGTGGTACCCAGTAGGTGAAACTGTACTAGGACTTTTGCTTGGCATCTAAGATGGAGGATGCTATAAAATTCCTCCTCGGAGCAACATGCAAGTTTGGCAGAACATTATATTGAGTTGATTTTATACTGAATCTTCCTATACAAAGATCTGTATTTCTTTTTCATTAGATATTTGTCATTTTGATGATGGAATATGAACAGATGTGTTTAACTTTCATGGCTAATGATCTCTTTGTTTCTGCTTTTAATTCCTGCCTATTACACTAATGGACTCAAATTAGTACAGTGTTCAAGAGGCCATTAAGCACTTCTATAGGACTTCGAATGCTAATGGAAAATTGGTATGAGAATTCAAGCATTTTGCTCTTTCACTAACATATTTGTAGTTTTAATTTCTGAAAAAAATAGATTTCTGGTTTAGAAGAGTTCATAGACTGAAGGATGCCTTTTAAAAATTGTCATACAGCTTATTTTGTCATATATGTAAGAATTGATTTATGAAGTGTTCTCCTTTGTATGATTTCTGGAACATGATACTAACCTTAGAGTGGAAATTTTAAACTCTGTGCCTCTTGTCTGAAGAAATCAAACAGTTCCCTCAGATCTGGGCAATAACATTATTGCTATCATAAATAATCATTGTAGGCTAAAGCAATCCTAACCTGGAAAAGTAAAGTCTGATAATAAATATAATAAGCTTTACTCTGAGCTTCCAACAGGTAATCAAATTGTGAATTATTCTAATGAAACAGAGGATGGTGAGGAATCACATTTCTTGAGAAGTAGCTAAAACATCCACTCCTCTCTCCCCTTGGTTATCAATTTGGTGTCAGCCTGTCTATTGCTTGGAAAGACTATCCATATCTCTTTACTACTGGCCAGTTGTCTAGGGTGATTCCATATATGTGCTTACCAGCAGATGGTCTCATAATAATTACTAGAGTTGCCAGGCCATTTATGCATAGCTCCTTCCCTACGCCACTGGCCAGAAAAAACATTTTTAAATTTTATCTTGCATGTGTTACTCGGAAGATGTACAAAGGGAATTAGAAAATTAAAGAAAATCTCTAACTGGGAAAAAAAACCCCAAAAACATGAGGGAAAAATAGAACCCAAATTAATAACAGCAGACAGGCACTGCTGAAATGTAAGAAGGCATGAAGAAGGACACTCTTTCTGGGAAAGTGAGGATTCATGAAATGTCTGGTTCCCATAGGAGGTAGGTTCTTTCTGGTCCTGCATCATATGTGCTACATTTACACACATTTCATGCATCCTAAGGTCCATAAATGACAAGAGAGGAAGTGTTGGATTCAGCCCAGTACAATAGAAACATCTGGAATGGTTTCTCTAGGAAAGCAGTGAGTCCATTGCAGCTTGGAAGTCTATAAAATATTTTATGTGAAGGAAAAGGTGAATAGGTAATATCACAGCAGAGGAACTCAGTGAACTGCAGTGATATGAGGCTAAAACCAAAAGTGTTTTCATAGAATATATGCGAATTTACAGAGATTGTTGTCAAAAAACAGTAGCCAGTCCAAAATTAAATAGATACACAAGAAAGCAGATAAATTTATGGAGAAGGCTTTTGTAAGTGGGTGTGAAATGTGACCAGGTAGAGGAAATAATTGTCTGCAGTACTCTGGAGCTCGGATTGACATAAGCTACAAAGGTTTCTAATGCAAGCTTTGTCCTCTACAGACCTGCCAGAGATTTCTTCTCTCTAAGCTAGACATTGCCATTCCTGATTTCCTCATAAAGATGATAGGTTGAATAAAAGGCTGTCCTTGATTTTGGGAGCTGAGGAGCAGACCTAGAACATAGCATAAAATGATGAATCAAAATGGTTCTTAAAATGAACCAGTAAAAAAAGAAATAGATTGAAAGAGCAGATTAAAAATGAGGAAATTGTGAAAGGCTTATTTCACACTGAAGCTACTTGCAGATAAAAGACTAGTGGAATGACCTTGAGGAGGTCCAAAGAGACATGAATCAGTATTTCTGATTCCCACATGGAGAGCAGAGAGAAGCAAGGTAGAAGAAAGATGTGGTTAGAAGCTTGGATGAAGCCTGGAGGACCCTGATAGCAGTAGGAGGACCTAAGAAGAGTCTAATGCCCTACCAAAGGTTTAAGCATGGCCTGGCTGAGCCCTACTGGGCTTTCTGCATAAGGGACAAGGAATTTCTTGGAGGAGGGCTGAGACCAGAAACATACAAGAGTTAGCCATGTTTCATCCCATCAAACACCTGCTCCAGGTCCAGGGGCTGGAGGGAAGGCAACAGACACCTCTCTACCCAGCAGGGGGAAAAGTCTTCTGACTCCAAAACAAGCAGTGGGTGACACTGTGGGCATAGAGGAGAACTCAGCTTACCAAGGCTGGGAACATTCTCCCTGGTGGAAGGACCCTTACCATGCACTTATGCTGTGCACTGAGAAGAGGCACTGAATGCCATTTCCTCAAACTGTGCATATTTGTCTTGTCAGGCAGCTGTGGAAGCAAACCACCCAAAGGAGAGCCTGGCCCACGTGAGACCATGAGAAGGCAGGAGGCCACCAAGTGTGGCTAAACTCTGCTCTTGTGCTGCCAGAGGGGGCAAAAAGGTTGGAAGGTGACCCATGGCCTCCTTTTGAGATTTCACTCAAGTAAGAGGGAACTCCAACAGAACCTGTCCTCCTGCTCCCACCCTCAAAGCCTATCGCACAGGACCCAGCAAGACTGACTGGATTTAGGGCCAGTAGGTCCCCCAAACACCATGGACCCATAGGAAGGGGCCTAAAGACTCTGTAAAGGGGCTTGTGATATTAGTTTCTGAGCCCATTGAAGGTGATACACACTTTGATACAGGTTTTGCAGGCCCTATGGCTCTTCAAGGGACCTATGGGCATTCACCTAAGTATTTGCAGAGAAAGACCACCTTTAGAAGTCTCTCAAACCTTTTGCTATTAGCATTCTTCCTCACTTTTTGACACTGACAGAGACACAATTTTTTGGACTAGGAGCTGGATCTGTGGAGTCCTTCAGGCATGAAGTGAACTGACTCCCTCTTTTGCCTTCAGCAGTGAAATAATAAGATTGCTTTCTAATCTGGACACCCCAGCAAGTACAGCCTGTAGCCCGAACTCACCACTGAGAGGATGAACAGAGCTCTTTCCTCCACTGGCCCTTGCTTTAGCCCACGAGTTTCACTTTTTTCTTAAATTTTTTCCAAGATAAAGCTGTGAAATGAGGTTACCTTCATGTGATCAAGCTTATTGGCAGCACTAGTCCTTGTGCACTAGTCCTGTAAATCAGGTCATATGACATCAATCCCCTGCAGAAGTACTTGGTGGACAATAGGTAGAGATCTCCCTGGAATACATACAGTGAAGTTTTGTCTTCATGTTCCCCAGGAAATCTAGGGAAGCAGTTCAATAGCAGCATTGATGAGAAATTATTTCTCCCTAACTTATGTGTCAGCCCAAGCTCTTGCTTTTAGCCAGGATATGAGACTTTTAAACTGAAAATATCTTCTAATGCTTAAAAATATGTTTTTTCTAAAAAAAATAAACATTTCTTTCTGTGGATGCTGCATATTTATTTTAAGCTTGTAAAAATGTGTCATATTCCAGTGAGTTCAGCACAGCACACTTTCATATTTGAAGATGCTTGGACAGTTGTGCATTCAATTTGCATGACATGGTTTTGGTTGCAGGGGACAAAAGAAGCTACCAGGAGCTTCCCCTGTGTCAGACAAAGCCAACACCAGGTGGCTCCAGGACAGACCAAGCCCCTGGCCAAGGCCATGTCGATCAGTGATGCTGGTAGCACCACTGGAATCACAGATTTAAGAACAGGACAGGGGTGTGGGGGAATGTACATGGAGACGAGAAAGAATGTGTGAGAGAAGCTGCCCTGCAGACACGAAGGCCTGTAAAGAAGGAGGAGGATGTGCTTTGGGTGCCAGAGCAAAGATTCCTCTGCAGCACATGGTGAAGACCATGGTGAGGCAAGGTGCCCCCTTACAGCCCATGATGATCCATGGTGGACCAGATATCCACCTGCAATCTCTGAGGGACCCCACACCATCACAGGTGAGTGCCTGAAGGAGGCAGTGACTCTGTGGGAAATGTGTGTTGGTTCAGGCTCCCTTTCATCATGTGAATCAACTGCACCTCTTTGCTTGGTGTCATGTGCAGCCTTGCTGAAGGGGCACTCCATCCTACTATGTCACTGATGAACATTTTAAATAATATTTGTCACAGTGGGGACTTTTAAAGGGCACCACTTGTTAGTGGTTTCCACTTGGATGTTGAAGCACCAACTGTAAATCTTTGGATGTGGCCATCCAGCCAATTTTTTATCCATCAACAGTCCATCTATCAAAACCTTATAATCTCCAATTTATTGGCAAGAATGCTGGGAGGGACTGTATCAAAGGCTTTACAGAAGTCCAGGTAGATAACATCCACAGCTCTTCTCTGTCCACTGTTGCAGTCACTTTGTCATAGGAGGCCATAACTTTTTTTGGGAATGATTTTCCCTTAGCAAAGCCCTGTTGGCTGTCTAATTACCTCCCCATCTTCAACATCTTTCTGCCTAGCTTCCAAGAGGATTTCTTCCATGATCTTACTGGGCATGGTGGTGAGGCTGAGTGGTTGCTAGCTCCCAGAAGCCTCCTTTTTACCCTTTCTAAAAGCTGGTGTGGCACTTACCTTGCTCCTACCACTGGTGACTTTTTTTCTGGTCTCTGGGAGTTACTATGTTTATAAACAGGTAATCCGAGGACACATAATTTAATACCAAAGGACATAATTCCAGTCAATAGCTTAAATGAGTAAACTCTAAATCAAGCTTATAGAATTCTTCAACTATAATCAGAATTCTTTAGATGTGGGCTAAAACTTTTAGATAAGTTTCAGCATAAAAGATTTAAAACAAAATGAAATGTTATACATATTTACATATATACATATATATGTGTATATATATATATATATATATAAATGTGATGATTTTTTTTCAACAGACTAAAAACTTTGCTGGTAAAACAGCTAAGGAGAATCATCTAACTAATAGTGCACTACTGAGAATGGACAATCTGAGCCATTCCAGGTAAAGGCTCATTTCCCCAGCAGGGTTTTGGGGTTGTATTTACTGCTCGAGTGCTTTGCCTGCTGTGTTCTGTGACTACTGCAATAACAGATCCTGCTGGACTCTACTATAAACATTTCTGATCAATCAACACTGGCATCTTCCTGTAGCTTTGCTATTAAAAAGTGGAGGGAATTTTTTAAGAAAAGGCCATTCATGTAATTAAAATAATACTAATAATTTTTAATGAGCACAGTTTAAGGCAAGTCACTAAAAAGCCTATTTTCTTTCAGAAGTTTGGGATAATGGGATGCTACTAATTGATAGTTTTAGGCCCCCCAGGTTTGTTTGCAGAAGTGGCCTGCTTTAGTGTATTACCAGCACGTTGGCAATGCATTCAAGGCAGGAAAACACATGTATTAAATGGGTTATTTTTGTGTTGCATCAGTGAGTTCATCTGCATGCATGGAAAAATGTCCTAAACATGGTGATCATCGGGGTGCATAGCAAGGACTGGAGACAACTGGTGTAAAAGGCAACTTGTTCAAAATTTAGCATCAACTTCACTGGAACACCACACTCTCAAGTTCAGAAAGTGTGATGTGACAGACTATATGAGATTGTTTATGAAAGATGTAAATTAACCTCAGATTACTAATTTTTTTTTTCTAACTGGAAGGATTTGTGCTGGAATTCCTGTAGCACTCATGCTTTTGTGGAACAAAAGTGCTTTTATGTGACCAGAGTGATCAATCTTGAACTAAGCAGTGCTGCTGAAGTGTACCTGTGTAATTATATATATATTATGTCTGCAAAATGTGAACAACTGAAGAATGTGACAGTCAACTTGTGCTTTTGAATGTGCTGCAAGAGCTGAATTAATACAATTAATTACTCTGTGTTATCTGCTTGGTCACAAATTCTTCTCGAAATTGCATGTTCCTTTTGCTTTACATATTGTCCTAAGTACAGATGAGGATGCAGATATATTTTTCTTGTTCTTATGGATGCTCTTAAATGCCAGTTCCTACCATATTTTGAAAATGTGACAAAAAGCAGCAGCAGCAGCTGAGGATGTTTGGGGGTGAATTATCTGAATATCTGAACTGATTGCTAAATTATTCAGTGCTAAATTTTCTCATGTTGATAGACTTGACATTTTTCTATGTAATTTTCTTTAGACATGGACTCATAGTAGGAAGGTGATGGCATAATCAGAGAGTAAATTCCAGTTAAAGGAGCAAACACTCCAAGTTTTTTTCTCATAGAGGAAAAAAAACATTTAAAGAAGGAGCAGGAACTATACGAATGCAATATGGTAATCTCTTGTTGCGGAGGAAAAAGTAGTATAAGGATTTTGGATTACAAGAAAGCAACTATCAAACAATAGAATAACAAAAGTCAAAAAATAACCCAGCCAGAGGTCAGTTAGGATACATAAAACTCACTTCCAGTTAGCAACAAATAAAAGATTGCACAAAGAGCGTCTGGCCATGGTGACATCCCAAAAGTGGCTGGTTAAAAATCCACAATGAGAGAAGAGGAAAGCAAGATTATTAAAAAACAATACAAAAAATGTTTATTGGTTTAAAGACATTGGAACTCTGGAGGTTTAGAGTTGTCACATTACCCTAGCACTGAACTTGAACCTGCAAGAGTACAGAACTTCTCCCCAGCATGTCCAGACCACCTGAATTATGTAAAACTTGTGGCAGCAAAAATTGTGAAATGAGGCTCAAATTTCAAAAAGCACTTTTCCCACCTCTGTTTGTGTTTTCAAATTACCTTACTTTATATATGCCTGGTTTGTATAGCTTCCTCTTACCCTTTTCCTGTGAGAAGAGACTGCAAAAAATATGGAGCAATGATCCTGTTTGGTGTGAGTAAAAAAGCAGGTGCATCTTTGAGAGTGGGTGGAAAACTGAGCAAAGAAAGTGAAGACAAGTGCAAGTTAAGTATTGTAAGAGTAGTAACCCCAGTAACACCCAAGAGTGTGTCTACATTAAGCCTTAATTGAAAGCCAAATTTAAAGCAAAATTATTTTTTCTGTTCTTGAAACTGAAATTAGCATGACAATACTATGTACAAATCTGATCTTTCACTAAGCAAACAACCCTAGTTTACTTTAGGTTTTGGGAAGTGCATGCAGGCTTTGAGCACTTTGGTCACCAAATCTTTACATGTGACAGCATCCCAAACCCTCATAAGTAGGTTCAAGTGAATAACCATTTACATTTTCTTGTTTTTCTCACTTTTTTTTTGTGACTTCTCCACTAGCCAAGGAAATAACAAGGTGTGTTTCCACTAACTTCAATTAGTGTGAGAGTGTTTTGTGTATATCAATTTGCTGTAGTGGTATATTGTGTAAAACTGCATGATTTCCTTTCAATTTGCCACATCCCACTGGGGTTATATAACTAGAGCTTTCCAGTAATGAAATATAATGAATAATAGTAAAACTTACAATTAAAAAACTCACACCTAGTGACTTCTGATACTTAAAAGAAAAAGCCTAACACAACCATCCCAGAAAACAGCACAAGACAATAACATTGAGTCTTTACAGACAAAACAGTATTTCTTCATTAAATATCTATTTCTTGCTGCCATTTCATTTCCACTTTGGAAATTAATATGCTCAGGAGAAAGCCTAGAATTTGAAGGTATAATTTATACAGGAGAAAACCCAGATTTTGCCTGAAAGTTTGCTTGCCTTATCCTCTTCTCAGTCTCTCTCAAAAGTAAATAATCTGGCTCAATTTTTAGAGCTGGAAACACAAGATTTAACCCCACTTTGGTCTTCTTTTTATCCTAATTTTCATACAATTCACTTTGTATTTAGCCTAGGTTCCTTAGGTGAAGTGTTTATGCTAACTCATCTGCTAAGGTTGCATGGGTAATTAATACATGACAGAACCTTCTCTTACACTATATGTATTGTAGAGGTGTTAATTAGATATTGATTTTCCTGACACTTTTCTTCATTTTAGCCTTTACAATTTCAGGGTTGTTATTTACTCATTTGTGTAGACAATCTTCTCCTTCACTATCTACACCAAGATGAGCAGAATAATGGGGTTCCTCTCCTACAAAAAAAAAAATGGACAAAGCTGGAGTTGTTCACCCTGGAAAAGAGATGGCTCCTGGATGACCTTATTTCAACTTTCCAGTACTTGGGAAAGCAAATTTTTACACAGGCAGATAGTGATAGGACAGAGGAAAACAGACTGGATGATAGGAACACGTTCTTTATTGAGAGAGTAGTGAAGGATTGGAATGGGCTGCTCAGGGAAGCTGTGAATGCCCATCCCTGGAAGCGTTCAGTGCCAGGTTAGATGGAACTTTCAGCAACCTGGTCTAGTGGAAGGTGTCCCTACCCACAGCAGGGGGCTTAGAATGAGATGATTATAAGGTCCCTTCCAACCCAAATCATTCTATGATTCTATGATTTTCTTCATCTATTTTCATAATAAATACTACTGCAAATGAGAAGTGTGGTTGTGGTAAAGGAGATGATAAAGTGAACATTTACCATAGTTAGCAACTCACCTAGAGCAGCCTTTAAACAATTTGGGTTGTCTTTCTGAACCTATACCAGTACCTCCTGTACCTATAAAGCTCTGCTTCTGTGCATGCAACTTAGTGGATATGCTGCTGCTGTTCTTTAAATACATATATTACATATGTAGACACACTTTTCACTACTTTTCACTATCAAGTCAGCTCAGCGGACTTGATAACTGCATTTGAACTATTTGAATTTTTTTCCATCTGTTTCATAGTCTTAAGAAGAAAACATAATGATTTAAGTGAAAGTGATTAGCTAGAACATGTGAATCACCCAGTAAACATACTCAGCAATTTACTCAAAGCAACAACTTCAGCCATTTTTAATTGGCCAGTCAATATATGCTGCCTGAGAAGATGCACACCTATGCAGTGAAGTTAGTCTTAGTGAAAACAGGCTTTCTTCTTTTAGCTACATTTTGCAAACCTTTCAGAAGTAATCCATGCTCCCAAGACTGGATGGTTTACAGATTGAAAATCCTTCATAAAATCAATTTCTTCAGACTCAGTGGTCAAATATAACTCTATTTTCTTTAATAATAGAGTGGGAAAGTAATGAAATACTGCGAAATAATTGACTTGTTAATTCCTTTTTTATCCATTTTAGAATAGGCTTTTTCTGGAAGGACCTGCTCTGGTCTTTTGATTAGGTTGCTTGAAATCACTCTGATTGGAATAGCTAATTGAACATGACTAAATGATGAGTCAGACCCAATAGGAGTCAATGATAAGACACACTTGCCAGAAAAGAAAATCAGATCCTGGGAAGTATTAATAGCAGTGTCATATGCGAGACATTGGAGGTAATTATTCTGCTCTATTTGCTTGTGGGGAGGATGCAGGTGATGGTAGTCAGCCTGGTGCAGGCACCTTACGTAATGGATGATAACAAATTGAAGGGTCTGGAGGAAACCAACAAGAGCAATAGAAGGTTTAAGCAGTATTATCTGTTAGGAAAAGTGAATGTAAGATTATTATCTTAGTTACGTAAGGCACTTTTATTGTCATCTGTTCATTGATGAGAGGAGAAGTAAACAGCTTCCATCACAGCCATGGCTGTGCCTGCTCTCCCAAAGTGTGCATATTTGACCCAAGGAGGCATCCCTGGCTTCCAGCTGTGGGGTGCAGGCTCATGGGTGCTGCCCAGGGCTCTACTGCAGTGCTCAGCAGATTCTCAGCTCCTACCCCACTGCATGCTGCACCTATTTATTTCCACATCTCTATAGCATGACTTTCAGGTCCATTTCCACCTCATATATTACTGTCCCTCAGTGTGGGTTCCTGCCTTGGCCTGGCAGTGACGTAGCCTCTTCAGTATCTGTATGGAAAAAACCCAAACCCCACATCCATGTCAGTGCCTAGAATTTCTGGGAGACACGCTGCTCTGTTGTCCCCTCCAAGGCATGCCTGCATCTTTATGCAAAAATGTACAGTTGTGTTTGAAAGAATCTGGACTGGGCCCATTCTCAATAGTCCAATGAAAGAACTACAGACAAAAAACTTCTTGTGTTGATGACTGCAGAAGAACAGCCATGTCCCAAGACTGACCTTGTGCCTCCCTGCACAAGGAGAAGAGCAAGTAAGTCATCCAAAGAGCTGGATCATTTGCTGATCTAGAGTGTACATGGCATGTGTATGCAACTTCTGTTTCTTTGCTGTGATTTCCTTGGAATAAGTAGACAGAAAAAATGTGGGTACTCTACTGAAAATGGAAAACTGCTTTGAGAAGAGACCTGCATCCTCCCTTCACAATGACATACCTATTTAGATGGAGCAGTGGTTATGCACAATTCATTTGCAATGCATTTTTGCTAATTACAGGCCTCTCCCAAGGCCTCCATCCTCCTTGGGGTACTTGTTGTCAAGGGTGATGAAAGCCAGCCCATGCTGACTGGGTACACATCCACGGAAATATTGTTTCAGTGTGTATTGGGTTTGCATGGCAAGGTCTTGGTAGGGGCAGAGAGGAGGTTTTTACAGGGATGACTTCTGTGAGAAGCTGTTAGAAGCTTCTTCCTGTGTCCAATAGAGACAGTGAGAAGAGGCTCCAAGATGGATGCACTGCTGCCCAAGGCTGAGCCCATCAGTGGTGGTGGTAATGACTCTGGGATATCATTTTGGAGAAGACTGGGGGAGAAAAAACTGCACAACTCCAGCCAGAGAGAGGAGTGAGAACATGTGAGAGGAACAGCTCTTCAGACACCAAGACCGCAGAAGAAGGAAGGGCAGGAGGTGCTCCAAGCACCAGAGCTAAGATTACCCTGCAGCCCACAGTAAGACAGCTGTGCCCTGCAGCCCACAGAGGTTCAGGGGAGGGTAGATACCTGCAGCCCCTGGAGGATCCTGTGCCAGAAGAGGTGTATGATAAAATAAAGCTATGACTCCATGGCAAGTCCATGCTGGAGCGGGCTTCTGGCAGGACATGCAAACTTGTGGAAAGAGGAGCCCATGCTAGATTCTCTGTAAGAACTTGTGACCTCATGGGAGATCCATGTAGGCAGACATCTACCATCATAGCACTGCCCTCCTTATTTCTGCCTCAGGTGTGGAAGCTGGAAAAACAAACTGTGTTTTTCCTAGGGCCACAGAACAGAGTGCATCTGTGCCTCACAGGGTGCAATAGCTGACTCTCCATCAGAAAAGGTCTGTCACTTTCTTAGAATGTCTAAAGCAGCACTGGGCTTTGCCCCAGCTGCTTTATGGTAAAAGTCTCCTTTTCACAGTTGTACCTGAGACATGTCTATAAATAACTCAGCATTGATTTTAACCTTTTCTAATGTCTAGTAATGATGGATGCTTTTTTTCCTCCATTTTTTAGTCTTTTGAGAAGCTTCCACATGCATCTTTCTAGTGTCAGTGTTTGAGATTATTTTCCTTACCTCAAGAAGATTACATTGAATTTCTTCATATATGAATCTGTTCTGTCTTTTTGCATGTTCAAGGGGTTTGACACCCTGGTGATTGTATCTCCATTCACCCTTTTCTGTTACCTTCCCAGTTTTCCAAGGTTTCTCAGTTCATTTTCAGAGCAGTATTGGACATGCAATGCACAGACACCCCCTTTTTAGCAGCCCCGAATGACTCTTTTTTTTTCCCCCCATGAAAATAAAGTAATCTTTGACTTTCAGCATTGCTGCTCTGTGTCCCAGACTCTGAAATTACTGCTGTGGCTTTGAGGCAGGACAGTGAACTGCCTTGTGGACTGCAGGCACCTTGGGGTTAGGTCATGCAACAGAGGATACAGGAGGCAGATGCGGTTTGTACAAGTATTCAGATGATTCATTCCTACGTTTTTTGGGAAGATTTAAAGAAGAGATTACCTGCATGAGCTACCTGACTGGCATACACAGTTGTGACACAGACACAACAAAATGTTTCAGATCTCAATTTTATTCTGACTCAGACTAAAAAAAGGAAAGGGAAAGAGTAAACAGGGACAGTTTATGAAAACCATAACTTTTAAGAAAGTTGCATTCTATACTTGAATTGAAAGCTTATTAATAGCAATGGAGTTTCAGTTATGAAGCTAAACCATAAAGGTTAAAATTTCTTTAATAATATCTGCTAAAACTTACATACTGTTCTCCCACCATTAGTCTTTTACCTCAGGCTAGGCACCTTAGACACTTTTTTCTTGTTATTAAAGATGCTGGTTGACTGAGCCAGGATACTATTCCACTGTTACAGCAAGTTGGTTTGGAAAACAATGACGAATATGGCGACCTTCACAGTTCTTCATGTGAACCATTGACATAATAAAAGAAACACACCAAAGAAATAAATACATTTGAAGAGAGAAAGGAAGTCCTAAGTAGCCTGCCAAGGACCAAAATCTTACAGAATACAAAATGGCATAATTTTTCTCCCTTTGTTGGGTAACTATGATTTATACTTGATGGAGGTCCTAGGCACTGTAAAAATATGGAAAGAAGGAGACCAGAGACTCTTCCATCAAAACATGTTGAATGCTCACTTTTATCTTTCAGCAAATATACAGGGGAAAAAATGTAGAAAACATTTTACATCATGATAAAGTTAATTGTAATTAAAATATCTCTTAAAATTTCCAGCCTCCTTTAGAAAGCCTAAATATTGTTTATTAATTTCCTTTTTCTGAATAATTTCTTTGCAATTTTTCATTTTCAGTGACATCTTCTTGAATCAGTAAGCTTTAAAGTAATAAAACTGCATAAGAACAGGTTTAATAGAACAGTGCAGATAAAGATGCTTCGCTGTTTTGAAATTACAGTTCTACTAACTTAGACATATCTAATAAAAAATTTTTCCTTGACCCAGCAAACCATCTTTTCTTAGGCAAATTGACTCCAAATGAATGCACAGCTTAACGAAATATATGACTGCAGTTTTTTTACTCTTTATAGAAGTTTTTAAGTCCAGCATTTATTTTTTGTTCTCTTAACCACTTCAATTTTCCCTTAGTCCATTCTCACAGCCTGAACAAGGGACCAATATCTTTTGGAAATAAGAAGAAGGCACAGATATAACTTTCTATAACAAAATACGAGCTATATACATGGTCTTCCAGAGAAAAATATTTGCTTTGATTTTTTAAATCTCTACACCTAACTTTCCCTATTGTATATCTTGCCTCTAGGACTGTGACATTTAATGGTATTTTGATAAAGTTTCAAAGATGAGTTTCAGAAAGCAGATGTAAAAGAGCAGGCACTTTCCAGAACACATTCTATTTTCCCAGTGTGTCTTAGTAACTGTACTCAGGTCACTTGGATAATTCACATCATGGTTGGTTTGGGATCTGATTTGTATTTATGTATGAGTACAAACCGAATAGGTTTGTTTCCTGAAATCTCTGAAAGTGATAGAGGAGCCATAGTTTCATATTTTCTGTCAGCTCTAAAAGCTCTTGAAGGTTGATAAGAAAAGAATGAAGTTTTCCCTAGTATTGCTTGGGCTGTTCAGGTCAGATACTGGAGATTAGTTGTATTGAAAGCATTCTATGTGAATTACATGGACAGGCAGTAGTTTTGCAACCACGTGAATAAAAAATTGTCTCTAGGGACATTACATTTTTAAACCCCTGCTAGTACCAAGGGGATCTCTTGAATCTTAACTGGGAGCTGGAAGAAATTATATGGAATTAAAATGGTGTCAAAGGAAAATAAAAAGCATGACTAGTCTAGTGCCTTTCCCAGTGGATATCACAAAACAAAGAACTGAGACTAATCAGTTTAAAAAAGAGGTCAGTTTCAACTTCCAATATGGTGCTAGAATATAGGTATCTGTATCTTTAATAAAGAAGTCTTTTTGTTTTCTAAATGTTCGAATAAAGTCCTTAATCACTATTAACTAAAGAATATTTACAGAGAAATACTTTCCAGCAATTGACTTAAAATTACATTGACTGTTTCCCAATTATGTCTTCCTTGATCTTTGAGCAATTGCTGACTAACTGAAGCTCAGTGGGTAATATATGGTTTAGGGACTTTCAAAGATATCCTGGACTCCAAAAATCCTGTCCAATCTGGGATCTCACATTGGGCATTCCTTTTTTTGGCAGAAGAGATTGGTCTAGAGATAGAAAAGGATTATTGCCCAGGCACAAGCATAACCTCGAGGACTATCTATACATCAAACTTCCAGAAAAGATTGTTAAGTTTTGGGGAATTCTGCTTTAGCTCTGTAGTTTTAAAAAGTGTTATTTATCATTTGTACATTTATTATACTTCTTTATCTTTGGTCTTATAAGTTCCTAAAATTGCTATGTGTCCTAAGCATAATGCATTTTTTGCCTCTATTTTCTTTATTCTTAAGGTTTAGCACTTGCATGTTTTTCTTGCTGTTTGTTTTTGGGTTTTGGCTGTTTGGTGGGTTTTTTGCTTGTTAATTTGCTTGCAAAACTCAGAGAATTGAGTTTTGCTCAATGCAGTAAACACATGCTTGATACACTATGGAATCATTCATCCTTGCTATAATTATTTTTATCAGGAGTCCAAGGCACCTAATGAATAGTTATACATGATATAACCATCATTATAAGCCCTCCATCAACTACTCATCCCCCCACTCCTGAAAGGAAAGCAAATCTATTTGAGAAAGGTGGAAAATTGAAAATATTATACAGTCTCTCTAAAAGCCCATTAAAAGGGTCTTGACAGGTCCAGAACATCAGCATGTCCCTGGCCATCCTGATCTTTGTCTCTAGATTTTAACTTTAAATTTGATTTCATTTTTTTCATACCTGAAAGTCCATCCGTAGTCAAAAACAATGTGTTTCCATTTTCAGCTGCTAATGATCAATAATCTGGCTGAGCAAGTCTTACCTTTAATTGTACCATCACAGTTTGCAAGGTTATAATTTCCATTTTCAGGTCACCCACTTTTATTTTGAAGATACTTGCTATATAATTAGCTATTTCCCTCATATCACTGACAGAATGTGATAATGAAAGCTGCCAATGGTAAATTTTCATCACATCTAAGGTTCCAAGCTCCTTATTGTTTTCACAGTTAGTTAATACACTTTGCCAGTGAAATGAGTCCCATAATTTATTTGTGGGCAAAAGAATAGCTGCTATTGGGTTATGGTTCACATCTCATTGCATAGAAAGGACTAATTGAAGCTGGTCAGCAAGTCTGCTCTTTTTGCTTTGGTTACTCCTCACCTTTCTGACTGTGCCTTGCAGGAGTCCTCACATTGCCAGGCCCCCTGAACCCTGCCTGCACCACCAGCTGCTCCAGCAGCTTTTGTCCCTTCAGCTCCAAGTGTGTGCAGCATGGGACATGAATCTGGCTAGCAGGAAACTCTTAAGCTGCTTTATTCCTTCCCACACCTTTGCTTGAAACTTGAAATACATAAAACGTTCTGCTCTTCTTTCTCTAATCTTTGCATGCCAAAGTTACACAGAGATAGTTGACATATATTTCCATACAGTGTTTTCTCTACAAACTTTCTCTTACTTTATGATACAACTTCCTTTTGGCAGAGATACCATGAAAATATGGAAGCATACCACAAGCTAAACAACTGTGTTCAGACCTGAAGATAAGCTAAATATCTATGATGCAGACACATCCATATATTTTCCTTTCTCTCTGCCAGAAGGGACCCAAGAACTCCCCTGTTAGAGAATCCTCTCTTCTCTGGAGCTCTTGGAGAAGAAAGGACTCATAGGGATTTTCCACTTTCTATGTCAATCTTATATAAAGGTCTATTAGATGAAACCCACAAATTAGGGTTTGAAAATTGGTTTATAATCAGTGTCTCACTGTAGAGCAAACCCAGCTTGAGCAGGTGCACACAAACCACTGCTCTGTGAGCCAGGCATTGATTTCTTTCTGAGAGGGCATCAAACTGCAGAGTGCAGCACATACAGAGCACTTGATGCTACACTTTTCTCTCCTGATGAATCTAACAGACAATTGCTAAAAAACCCCTCCCACAGTTTGCATGCCTTTTGAAAATTATTCCATTTTTGTTGTTTGGCTAAACAGTTCTGGCTGAAGTAGCACTGGCTTGTAAGACTTGGAATCAGCCAGAAAATCTAAATGTTAATTGGTTACAGCTGAAATTTGAATTCACAGTAAGACAGAAAGTTGACCTTTAAGTTTCGCTACCCTTGAGTAGTTCTCAGCCTTGGGAAAATGTACCACTGTCAAAATGTTACCTTACTCCTAGAAGTTGTGCTAGAATTAGAAGTTCAAAAGGAGGCTGAAGTATGCCATAATCATGGAGTAGTCTTATCACAGGCTGAATTAATGCAAGATCAGACACAATCAGGGTGTAGTTTCAGGAATATTAGGTGATAATTGTGGAGAGTCAGATAATTACTTCGAGAGGTCAGATAACCTATGATACTCAAATACTGTGCTTATCTCATTAAAACTTCATCTGGAAGAATCACAATATCCACTTTTTCACAATTTAAGGAAGTTTCACTTTTGACTTCTTAGGGCATGGCCCATTAGTTGAGTCTCTCTATTATCAGCAGTGCCTCTGCTATAGAATATATACTATTCTTAAAACCAATTCCCCAAAAGTTCAAAGCCCTATATTTATGTCTCTCACGTTGCTGTAACTGCAAGGTTTTATCTAGCAAATATATACATTTCCACATGACACAATAAAGTTATTGATTTTAGGTTTATTCTAAACTGTCAAGTAAATAGCCTTGATCACAGCAAAGCACAGATCCTATTGACTTTGCTGGGCAGAGACAAATAAAGCTCCTAAGGTTTACTTGGTCCAAAATAACCCTTTGTAGTTCTGATCTGTGGTTAGAAGGAGAAAGCCCATACTGAATTTCACAGACCTCATTGAGAGGGCTTTAAACTAGGTTTGAAGGGGGAAGGGAAAGCAGCTGAGCTATCTGGAAGCAGGCCCAAGGGTTGCAAGGCTAAGTCAGGGGTGAAGTCAGTAGCCCAGCTGAGGTGCATGTATACCAATGCACACAGCTTGGCCAACAAACAAGAAGAGCTGGAGGCCATGGTGCAGCAGCAGAGCTATGATGTAGTTGCCATCACGGAAACATGGTGGGATGACTCGCATAGCGGGAGTACTGTACTGGATGGATACAAGCTCCTCAGAAGAGACAGGAAAGGAAGAAGAGGAGGAGGGGTGGCCCTTTATATTAAGCAGACTTTCGATGCCATAGAAATTGAAACTAAGGAAGATGGAGTTGAATGTCTATGGGTAAGAATTAAGGGGAAGGCCAACAAGGCTGACACCCTACTGGGAGTCTGTTATCGTCCACCCAACCAGGAAGAAGAGGTAGATGACTTATTCTATTAGCAGCTAGGTAATGTTTCAAGATCATCAACCCTTGTTCTTGTGGGTGACTTCAACCTACCAGACATCTGCTGGAAACTAAATACAGCAGTAAAGAGGCAGTCCAGGAAATTCTTAGAATGTATGGAGGACAACTTTCTGTTGCAGCTGGTGGGTGAACCCACCAGGGGAGGGACTATGTTAGATCTGCTGTTTGCAAATAGAGATGGGCTGGTGGGAGATGTGGTGGTTGGAGGTCGCTTGGGGCAGAGTGATCATGAAATAATAGAGTTCTCAATATTTGGTGAAGTCAGGAGGAGCACCAGTAAGACTCTTACATTGAACTTCTGGAGGGCAGACTTTGGCCTGTTTAGGAGACTTATTCAGAGCGTCCCTTGGGAAACAGCCCTTAAAAACAAAGGAGTTCAGGAAGGGTGGGCATACCTCAAAACAGAGATCTTGAGGGCACAGGAACAGACCATCCCTGTGTGCCGAAAGATCAGTCAACGGGGTAAACATCCAGCCTGGCTGGGCAAGGAGGTTTTGGAGGTACTTAGGAATAAAAAGAGGATGTATCAGCGTTGGAAGGAGGGTCAGGTCTCTAAGGAAGTATTCAAGAAGGCTGCTGGAGCATGCAGAAAAAAAATTAGGGAGGCCAAAGCTCATTTTGAACTTAGAATGGCGACTTCTGTAAAGGATAATAAAAAATGTTTTTACAAATACCTTAATGCTAGAAGGAAGGGAAAGACCAGCCTTTGTTCTTTATTGGACAAGGGAGGGAACTTAGCATCTGCAGATGAGGAGAAGGCAGAAGTGCTTAATGCCTACTTTGCCTCAGTTTTTAGTGGGAAGATGACTTGCCCTCAAGACAACTGCCCGTCTGGAATGGTTGATGGTGTCAGGGAGCAGAATGGTCCCCCCATTATCCAAGAAGAGGCAGTCAAAGAACTACTGAAATGCTTGGATGTTCATAAATCTATGGGACCAGACGGGATCCACCCCAGGGTAATGAGAGAGCTGGCAAATGAGCTTGCAAAGCCACTCTCCATCATTTACCAACAGTCCTGGCTCACTGGTGAGGTTCCTGATGACTGGAAACTGGCCAATGTGACACCCATTCACAAAAAGGGTGCAAAGGAGGATCCTGGTAATTATAGACCAGTCAGCCTGACCTCAGTGCCTGGCAAGATAATGGAACAGTTCATATTAAGTGCCATCACACAGAATTTACAGGATGGCCAGGGTATCAGACCCAGTCAGCATGGGTTTAGGCGGGGTAGGTCATGTTTGACCAACCTGGTCACCTTTTATGACCAGGTAACCCCCCTAGTGGATGCAGGGAAGGCTGTAGATGTTGTTTATTTGGATTTCAGCAAGGCCTTTGACACTGTCTCCCACAGCATACTCCTAGACAAGCTGGCAGCCCGTGGCTTGGACAGGAGCTGCATCCAGCTGGGGCCAGTCACCAGTGGTGTCCCTCAGGGGTCTGTGCTGGGGCCAGTTCTGTTTAATATTTTTATTGATGACGTGGATGAGGGTTTAGAGTCTTTCATTAGCAAATCTGCAGATGACATTAAGCTGGGAACATGTGTCGATCTGTTAGAGGGACGGAGGGCTTTGCAGAGGGACTTGGAATGGTTGGATGGATGGGCAGAATCTAATGGGATGAAGTTCAATAAGTCCAAGTGCCGAGTCCTGCACTTTGGCCACAATAACCCCCTGCAATGTTATAGGCTGGGGATGGTGTGGCTGGACAGTGCTCAGGAGGAAAGGGACCTGGGGGTGCTGGTTGACAGTCGGCTGAACATGAGCCAGCAGTGGCCAAGAAGGCCAAGGGCATGCTGGCCTGTGTCAGGAATAGTGTGGCCAGCAGGAGCAGGGAGGTCATTCTTCCCCTGTACTCAGCACTGGTGAGGCCACACCTTGATTATTGTGTCCAGTTCTGGGTCCCTCAGTTTAGGAGGGACGTTGAGATGCTGGAGCGCGTCCAGAGGAGAGCAACGAGGCTGGTGAGGGGCTTGGAACACAAGCCGTATGAAGAACGACTGAGGGAGCCGGGGTTGTTCAGCCTGGAGAAAAGGAGACTCAGGGGTGACCTTATCACCCTCTTCAACTTCCTGAAGGGTGACTGTGGTGAGCTGGGGGTCGGTCTCTTTCTCCGGGCAACAACAGACAGAACAAGAGGACACAGTCTCAAACTGCACCAAGGGAGATACAGGGTAGAATTAAGGAGAAAGTTTTTCACAGAAAGAGTGGTCAAATACTGGAATCATCTACCCAGGGAGGTGGTGGAGTCACCATCCCTCGATGTGTTAAAAAAAAGACTGGATGTGGCACTTGGTGCCATGATCTAGTTGAGGTGTTAGAACATGGGTTGGACTCAATGATCTTAAAGGTCTCGTCCAACCTAGAAATTCTGTGATTCTGTGATTCACTTTAAATTTGCATTGAAGTTTTTAGTGTAGTTTTTTTGTTTTGTTCCAGTTTATTTTGATATTGGCTTTGCTTTTGGTTGTTGTTTTGGAAGTTTTTTGGTTTGGCTTTGATTTTTTCCCCAGGGGTATCAGGCAGCTATAAAGAGGGAAAGCTATCTACAAGGACACCAGAAAACAAGGACACCCCTTTGGTCTGCGTTGTCTTGCATCTTTCCTTCCTATGGTAGCACCTCAGTTTCCTGCAGTCCTGTTCAAATATCATGACTGCAGGTCAAGAGAATATTTAAAATGAGTAAGAGAGGCAGAACCTGGCCAAAGGGCATGAGAGATGTTCCAGGCAGTGTGAGCTGATCCAGTGACAGGACCAAAAAATGTGCTACAGCTGCTGTGGCCCTTCCCTCCTGCAGCACCTTCTAGTTATTCACACACCTGCTACACACATTTTGTATTGGGATGATGGCCCCTGTCCAGTGCATCCCCCAGAACACTGTGTCCAAATCCTGCCTGCTACCTCAGGCTGAAAGCAGAGGAACAAAAGGAAGCTGAAGGAAGAAACTTGGAGCAAACTGAACAGGAGTACCCATATACTAAGTGAGCTGGCTGCACACTGCTAGACAGGTATTTGAAAGCTTGACAAAAGCAGCCCTGCCTCACCTAAGGGTAAATTTGTCACCTTTGAGCAGAAGATCACTAACTTTTAGATGTAGAAGCATGAGCCTGGAATTTTTTAATGACCACACACTTTCCTTGCCAGACATTAACCCATCTATATAAAAAATAGCAGTGGGAGATGTAATCAAACATAGTTCTTATACCTGGATTTAAAGTATGTGATTGCTTTATGTAAATCCTACTTCCTTCTTCCATGCCTCCATTCTTACAGAAAAGGCCACATGATTTCTCTTTCATCAGCTCCATAGGATTGGGATGAGGTTAAAAGACTTAAAAAAGTGGTGTTGGAAGGCCTCTCCCCCAGAAAATTCAGATGCAGATGCAGAACTGAGAAGCATTAAAATGAAGGTTTGCTTGAAGAGATGTCTGGAATTACAGACACAGTGGACAAACCCTGCTGATATGAAACTTGTGTGTGTGTTGGGCAGGAGCAGGGCAAGGACACGGAAGTCATAAGTGTGTCAGCATTTAGGAAGGCTAATGCAAGGTGAGTGTCAGGCTAATGCCAACATTAATGGTTAAATAATGTCTTTAATCCCCTGGAACTGAGGGCTTATAACTGGCAAGGAGCCTGAACTGTCACTCAGGTGTGTTAGGAGGAAGTTTCTCATTCTATTTCAATCCTTTGGGAAGAAGTGAAAAATTAAAAATGCATGTTCATGCCTTACATTACTTACAGAAAGTTATCATGGCTGTTTGGGAAGCATGGCAAGCTGCAGCAGTGACTGCACAGCAAAGCCTGAGGATTCCCACTTTCAGATGAAGTGGAAGCTGGGAGGAAGGGCAGGCTGCCCTTTCCTGGCCATGTAACAGCTGCCCTCTGACTCCTGGAGCCTGGGGTTTGCTATGCTGCTGCTTTTCCTGTCACTGAGTAATAGGCACTGTCTCCCACTGCCATAGTGCCAGGTCTGCTTTCTCAAGGGGATGGATTGGATGATTTAACATCTCTTTTTCTTTGACTCCTTCTGTGTACCTACACACTGAATACTTCAGACTAAAAGCCCACCACAAGTAAATAAAGAGTACAAAAAGCTGTAATTGCCTAAAACCAGGAAAAAAACCCTTTTGAGACAACAGTATTTTTTGGTTTTGTTGTACCATTTAGTAATATTGTAAATACCATTTGTTTGTTTTAGTAACAAGCTGTAAAAAAATCAACACATGCAGAAATACTGCCAACTTTTAGGTGGCCAACTCTTTACTCAGCTTTAGATTATTAGACCTATGCATCACCAGACCCAACTTTGCTTCTGTACTCATTCCTCACGAGAGAGCACCTCCAAAGTACAGCTCTGAGAGGATCTCTGGACTACAAAGACCCCTGAATAACAATGAACGTTCCTGTGTCCTTCTGGTTGAAGAGCCAGTCCTGGGTCTTGGCTGATGTCTGGTACATCCTCACATCAGCCTGATGATCCTAAGTTCCATATATCATGCTGTATGATTTACTATGAAATTTTTATCCTCATACTCCAGTCCTTAATTTCAGCTCCATTTTTTCACAGATTCCTATGGTTTATGAGCATTCTTGTTTAGTATTATGGTTGAGACACAGACTGATAAAGTAAAAATTTAAAATTGTTCATGAGGACGTCTTTAATGTTCTTTTTGTCAAACAACAATAGTCTACATTTTTATATAAGATTTCATTTATACTTTATGTTTCTAGAAGAGTGGAGTTAATGGAGAGGAAGAAACTTGGGCTTTTTTTTCTGAGGAGTTCACTATAACTCCAGGGATTATGTGGATTTTGTAGGGATGATCAGCAGCTGTTTGAGAGGATGTTGTGTTGCTAGGAGACACTAATAAGGATGTATCATGAAAAATATATGTTCTTTTTAAATTGCACTTGGGCCAGGAAATGAATGAATAAAAAGTAGATTAATGAACCAGGGTATCAAAAATATCAAAGACTGCAAGAATGTTTCACATTTGTACTGGGAAGCAAGTGTTACGTGTAAAACTTAATGCAGTTGCAACCAAAATGCATCAAAATGAGAAGAACAGACACTGTGGATCATTAACAGCCTGATTAGAAGTACACAGATACCCTGAATCAAGAGCATAAAGGTAAAAGAACAGAAAAGAAGTTTGTTCAACTGCATGGCTGTTTCACCTCGCTGGTGTTAAACCAAGCTTGATGGTACACACCTCGGGTATCTTTATCCAGTTAATTGATTAAGCTTACTAAAAAACTTACTGTCTTCTTCTCTTTATAATCACATAAAATTCAGAGAAAGGACATGAAAAGGCATCTCACCCAGGGAGGACAGTTAAACATCAACTATCCCTGGTAGATATTTGATCAGGCCACTCAAAACACCTCTACTAATACTGGCTCCTCCTCAGGCAGTCTCATCTGTTGCTTCCCTTTCCCTGTTATTAGAAGCTTTTTCTATTGTTCAACCTAAAACTGTACTATAGTATTGTTTATAATGGAAAAGACTTTTAAGTTAACTGAGTCCAACCATTAACTCAGCACTGCCATGTCCACCACTAAACCATGTCCACAACTGCCACATCTACATGACTTTTAGATACCTCCAGAAACAGTGACCTCCATCACTTCCTCAGGCAGCCTCTTCCAGTGCTTGGAACCATTTTGGTGAAGAAATCTTTTCCTAACATCCAACCTAAACCTCTCTGGTGACAGCTTGAGGCCTTTTCTTCTTGTCTAATTCCTTTTGACCTGGGAGAAGAATCCAAACCTCACCTCACTACAACCTCCTTTTGGGTGTAAAGAATGATAATGTGTTCCCACAGCATCCTTTTTCCTGGGCTAAACAACCCCAGTTCTCTCATCTGCTCATCATAATGCTTGCTCTCTAGATACTTCACCAGCTTTGCTGCCAAAACACTCTTACCAAAGTTTATTAAAGTGCCTGCATCCATCATGTTTTCAAAGCTCTGAACCCTTTTGGTATTTGTGCTGGAAACTGTTAAATGCAAAGATATTTTGTGTAAAGATGCGATAAGTTCTCCTGGACTTTGGAAATAAGTGAATGAGAAAGAACACAAGTTTATTAATTCACAGCCAAGGCGACTTACTCAAGAAAACAGTGCATATTTCGTCAACAAAATCTTACCCTTTCAGGTCAGCAGTAAGAATCCAGTCTCATCTGTGGTTGCCCATCATAAAAAAATAAGAGATGCCTGAAAATGTCAAACAGAAAATAAGAGATAACTGAAAATGTCAAATGGCTTCTCACAAGCCAAAAAGTCCAGATAAATCCAGTCGTCTTTCTAGAAATAACTAGGCTGTAAATGGAAAAAAACCACCTTTCTGTTTTTCTACTTTCTCAGTTTTGCTGAGGATCTAGACCAGCAAAATTTTTTAAAATTAATTTCTACAATTGTTGTGTTGTCATGTCTGGAAAATGGTATTGCTACAGTTTTAAGAGTTAATTAATTAAATAAGATGCAGGTTCATAATATCGTAGTCGAGCTTCAAAAATTTTGTGCTTAATGATACCACCAGATCTCAGCACCTCTACTGATGTGATAATGTGTCTAAAAGAGCCTCTGATAGAGTGGTATGATAGTAGTACAGACCCATCTTGCCCATTTTCTTTTAACTTTTGTCATTAAAGGCAAAGTCAATTAAGAAACAGAAAAATGATGGTCAAATAACATCAAATGACTGAAGAAGCCATGAAATTAAATTCAGAGTTCAAGCTGAAGCACAACAGGAGCCAACAAGTTATGGCTGTCTAATGGCAGGGTGTTTGTCCAGAGGGAAAGCTGAGTTGTGTGCATGGATGGGTGTGTGTGATGGCCCTGCAAATCCACAGGTGTCCAACGGTTCACAGCGCAGAACTGGAACTTCTATCTGCTGCCCAATTCCAAGCATAGCGAACTACGGTTCAAGTGGCAGCTTCACCTCAGGAGTTATTTTTCTATTTGTGTGAGAAGTAAAATAAGTCTCTATAATAACAAAACATAACTCACCTCTTAGGATTTTACCTTCTTTTTTATTTCTGTATTGACTATCCAGACAGGCCAGAGCATTAGGAAGTGACCAATGCTTTAAATGGCTTCATTTTATAATGCAAGATGTGGTTGAAAAAGTTTAAAAATTATTCAAGACAGGCAGATTTCTACCAGAAACCAGAAGCTTCTCCTATGTCTGTCAGAGCCATCGCTGGCTGGTTCCAAGACAGATCCACCACTGGCCAGGGCCGAGCCCATCAGCCATGGTGCAGCGTCTCTGGGATAACAAAGTTAAGGAGGTCTGTTGTGAATCCTGATTTGGGCTGACTATGCCAATTTGTCATGAGTGTTTGGCTTAGGTCACTTATACAAATCACCATCAAGTGTATCAGTAAAAGTAGGTTTAATGCAAATCTGTAAAAGCACCACCATGTTCAATGGCAAGGTTCAATACTTACTACATGGATGAAACATACAAAAAAAAATCAGATTAGAATCAATTAAGAATTATTTTCAGGGGCAAGGGTGCAAGAGGGTTTAGCAGCACTTAATCTTTGTCTAATGTACGAAGTGGTTCAATAGGATTTACTACAATTATAAGAGGACTTGATTATAGGTTTGAGATAGTAACACTCATATTACACTTGCTAGAGGGTATTTGAATCCATTCAATTGCACAGACACACACACACATGCACAGACACAAAGTATTTACCAGGGTACTTGCTAAAAATTCCCCTTGAGTGTCTGTGAAATACTCATGTCAAATGTCTTGGGGTTTCTTAGGGGGTAAGAGTTGAGTCTCAAGAACTGGGGCCATCAGCCCAGGTCCTGCTGCCTCTGTCGGGCTCCTCTGAATTTTGCAAACCCAAAGAGTTTGGGAGCTCTGACAGGCATCCCTACAGTGGGAGATGCTGCTGCAGTCCTGGAGAGCTCAGGAGAGCCTCCTAAGTGAGGCCCTGGAGAGCTCAAAGGGCCTCACTTAGGACAGCTCTTTACGGGACTGCAAGATGATTAGCATTCATCATCTACAAAATTTCCCTCCTCAGGTCAGTAATTACCGGAGTTTCCAAAACAATTGGATATCATTTCCAATACAACTGGATATTGTTTTCAAAAGTCCAGCCACAATGAATGGTACCATTTTCCTCTGGCTGTGGTTCAGGTAGGAAGTTATCCAAGGCTGTATCAGGCTGTAATGACTCTCTTTACTTGCAGTCTGCCACTTTATTGGTGTGCTGTTAATAAACCACAAAATATTACACAACTTAATGACACTGATAACTTTCTACACAAGGTTAGATCCTTAAAAAAAAAAACCAAGACCAGTTGGATTTTCTGGCTTTTTTTTTTTTTTTTTTGGTGGGGAAGTAGTCTATTCCTTTTATAATTTTGGAATTACATTCCTAAACCTGGAGATGAATGGCAATTTTCTCATGAATTTTTAACTGCACAAGGAACCCTAGATATTTCACAAGAGACAAGAGTACAGATGAATTAAAACCCCAAGTATAGGAATTAAACTCCAAGTATACTAATAATTCCTGAGAATTACTTGCTCCATACTTTCTTTTAGCTATGGTTCTCAATGTGGACATACCAAAACGTATGAACAAGACTTTAACCTTGCTGCTTTGTGCTTTCTTTTCTCTGAAATGTAGTTTCAAATACAGTATGGAGTTTTAAGCATTGGAACACTGTAATGTATTTTTCCCATCTGCTTTCACATCATTCCAACATTGTGTTCCTATAAATTATTTTTTTTCTGCCTCATTCCCACATCATGTAACATTTCAAATAGTTGTATGATTGAAAGAAAAACTGTTTAAAGGTGTACCTTAAAGGGTGTACCAAGGGTGGACCTTGGCTTTGTGACTTGATTCACCATTATAGCAATGCCAAAAGTGATAGCCTCATTTTATCAGTATGTTAAAGTGATTTGCTTTGTAATAAAGGAAACCACCACAACACACTTATTTGTTAAGCTTTTGCTTTGAAAATTAAATTTTAAATATAATTGAAATAATTATTTTCTGCAGTACTTACCTCACAGTGAGGAGCAAAGAGCGTGGGACGCAATATTCTTGAACGTTTTTGCCACCCAAATTTTAATACCAATTAAATAGAGGGTGTTTCTTGGCTGGTTTATCCCACCTGCAGGTTCACTGATTCATGGCTGGCTGGAGCCAGTGTGCATCCTCCAGCACCATCTGCAGTTAAAACACAGGTATTATTATATACTAACAGAAATAATCACCAGAGGCCAAAGTTCCTGTCAGGGATATGATATAATCTGTAAAGTCAGTATTAAAACTGGTCACTTTTGAAGCAACAGAAGTGTAATTACTGCTATTCACTTTCCTTCTTTTATAAAAATAAAAGAACGTGGGACATATAAAACAACTTTCTCTAAGCTGTTTTGTAGCTTTTTGAAGAATTTAATTATTAAAATTTGAAGAGAGATCCTTCTAGATTAATCTTTGGACATAAAGGCTGACTCTCCATTGGAGTACTGAGATGAAATTAAGAGGGAAGAGCAGCCAGCAGGGGGCTGATTGCAGGTCCTTGATCTCCAACAAGTGTCCCCCACAGTATGGTAAAAAGTCATAGGGGTTACCTTTAAATGTTTTGGACTAGAGATGTAAGCCCAGCATGATGCCACAGCCCAACCCTTGTACCAGCTAACCAGCTCTGCAGCTGGAGAGCCAGCAAAGCCATGAGGGACAGTCCATTCTTTCAGTTCTTAATTTACCTTAGTGGACATACCTCTAGGCTGAAGAAAGTCTTCAGGCAGAGTCCCCTGCTGCCTCAGAAAACCTGAACCTATCATTTCTGAGATGAACTGAGATTCTCAGATGAACTGAGTCTGCAAGAGCTTAACAGCACCCACCCATATCCTCATGGAGAGGAGAGGAGAGGAGAGGAGAGGAGAGGAGAGGAGAGGTACTTGTGGTGCACATTTTTAAGGCAAAGGCCACAATAGGAAATATTTTCAGTTTGCCATATTTATTCTTACATTTTATCTTTGAATTTCCTCCTGAGTCTGCACTGAAGAACTGTTTGGGCAGGGTGTTACCATGCACTGGGGTGCTAGGGGTGCTAGAGGTACTAAAGGCTCCTAGCATGGTTGCTGACAGATGAAGGTCCAAAAACTCTTAATAAGATTGTAATATGGGAGCTTTGACATTTTCACCTGGCTACAAGCCAGCTGAGACACTCTTCTGCTTGCACATCAATCACCCCCATTTCTGATTTTTAAGCAAACAGGTCATTCTAGTTTGTCTTACCTTCCTCAGAAAAGCCAGATGTTATAAGCAGAAAAATCTTTCAGAAGTTTTCCAGTTTAAGTCAGTGTAGAACAAACAATGACAAAAACAAGAGTGAGAGTCAAAGGTAAGAAAAAGACATACCTACTTACACATATATATTGATATGTTTATAGGAAGGTGAGGTGTGCCATAAGAGGATGGGCTGTGCTGTTTGCCTCTCTTCTCTAATAAATTGCCTCGGTGTCAGGGAACTGTCCCATCCATATCTATTTGCCAGTTCAATTCTTTAAAGTTTTCTGTCACCGCTTAACCACTGGTCACCAGTGTCAGAAGATGTTTAGCATTTACCAATGCTTGGAAAAGCAGAGTTGTGAGGGTACAAATAAATCAGTCTGATCTTATTAATGGTGTTACTGAAAGGCTCTAGTCAGGTGTCTTGGTTTGGAAAGACAGGTGTCTGCTAAGGAAGGGAGGAGCCTGCCCTGAAATGGAAAAATGTAAACCCCTTCCCTCCGAATTGTTAGAAATTTGAAATTAAGGGGCTCTCAGGCAAAAATATGGGAGAAGTTCTTTATTAGGGAAGAAAAAAAAAGATAAAGTAAACAATGCAGTAAACTAAACCAACACTGACAGAGTCAGAACATGACCTGACACTCTGTTGGCCAGGGTGTTGATGGCAGTCCAATTGGAACTGTGGCTGCAGTCCTCCTGGAGTGTCAGGTGTGGTTCTGTTGGTGCAGTGATCCTGAAAAAGATGTAGTCTTCCTCTGAAGATCCAGAGGAAGAGCCAGCTGTTCCTCTGGGGAATCCAGTGGAGAAGCTGTGCCAGGGTTCCAGAATTCAAGATTATATCCTGGTTGGCTTGGTTGCTTGGCTCCTCCCTCTGGGCGGAGCATCTCACAACGGGATGCTGTAGCTCTTATCAGTCATGCAGTGACATTCAACAGCCTGTTATCAGCAGATGGCTCCCTGGAGAGAGAAGTGGTTGTGGAAGGGATAAGAAAAATTGCCCACTTAACAGAAGACAACTGCCATACAGATGGCAAATAGAATTCAATTTGCTTGGCAATCCAGGACATCAGGGCAGGGGAGAACAAAGATTTACTTCAAGTTCCTGTAACCAGCAGTTTATGAGTACAAAGTATATAGATATTCATGTTTCAGAGCATAAAGACAAATGTAACTAATGAAGTTTTGGAAGAATTTCTTCTACTGTCATTTTATTTCATAATAGTTCAGTATAAAATTTCTTGCCTTCATCTCTGAATCATCCCATTTGTGGACTTCAACAGAGTGTGATACTCTGTGCAGCTCTGATCTGAACTGGTTAGAAGTACACTGTGTGCCTGACTTTAGCTGCCTTCCAGATCTTGCAAAGTTTCACTGATATACAAAAAAAAGGGAAAAATATGGGTCAAGAATGGGAATGTAGTTTCTTCATCACTTTATTTCAAATATTAAAATTGAAGCTAGTGGCAATTAGCAAATCTCCAAATGGGAGGATGTGAGCTCTGCAAGGACTATTTAAGAAGCTGATGCATTCCAGACAAAGCAGTGGCACTGGGATGTCTTAGCTTTTCTCTCCAGGATTTTCAAGCAGTTTTTAATGTCCTGATTAGCTTTCGCCCACTGCTGTACTCTGAATTTGCATTTTCATGCACCTGTTATGCTTCTCAAATCCCTTTTTCTCAGACGTCTTTCCCCTAATTTGAAGGGGAAATTCCTACAGCAATGGTAACTTGTGACCAAGGCATGATCTGGCACAGAGGACAAGAAGGCCCATCTGCAGAAGCATTTAAACTAGATGGAAACAAGGATGCCAAGGATGACTCTACCAGGGAGTGAAATTTGCTTAGGAGATAAGAAATGCTGCAGTATTGTCCTGTAACAATTGTGGAATATGCTCAAGGGAATATACGACACTTTTGGTAAGCAGACCTGACAGTGGGGGATGAGTGATCTACTTCATGCCAACACCCACAGGACTGGTGCTGGGATGAGTGTATGTAAGGAATCAGCTCTTGCTGCATCTTTGCAGCCTGCTTGCAGAACCACTTGGTAGGGCTCTGCCCAATCCATTGCTTATCAAATCTCTTTATATTTAATATAAAATGTATGTTTAATTTTCCTCAAGGGATACAATAAAAATTTTACAACAAAATTTATGTTTTCTGGTCCACCATGGTATGTGGAATGATTGTTTTTCCCACCTGTACATGTCACTTTGTGTGCATGAAAAGCTGGTGCAGTGCTTCCAGGCTATTTAGTGGCCTACAAGGCTCCTTTCCTGTCTCTCTTGCCTACAGCAAACCATAGCTTTCTCTTTGATTACAGCAACTCTGAACTAGGCATAAAATCTCCTGGGGTAGGGACTAGATGTGAAGTTTTGAAATAACTCTGTCACTTCTGTTCCTAACATAAACTTCATGCATTTTTTATTATATTCTACTCTACTCAAGAATAAAACAAACCTAACAAACCACCACATAGGTCTTCACTATATCTCCTGAATTTTCCAGAGTAAAGTTATCCTACATGGAAAAGACTGACACCCTGAGCTCACAAAAATCTGGTTTAAGCACAGTTTCTAAAAGTAGACACAAACATAGATCAACACAAATTATCAGCAAGGGTCACCCAAACTTGAAATTATAACTCAGATCATGCAGGTTACCACACCTTCTCCAAAAATTATTAATTCTATCAGCATGTCATCACTATGACTCAATGAGATACAGATCAAAGCAAACTCATTAGATGTGCATGGGGAAAATGGGTCACTTGAGTACTGAAAAACTGTCCTGACTTTTATACTGCTAGAAGGATACAGGGGATTGCACAATCTGATTGCATTATTCAAAGTACTGTAAGTGGATAAAACAGCCCGCATCTGTCTCTGATCTGAGGCTTTCAAGTTCATTTAAACCTGAAATGTTTCATCAGTTGGAGAGAAGGAGGAAAAGCCTGGTGTAGAAACGCCAGATGAATTAATCTGAATGTTGGGCTCCTGGGAGTATAACTGGGAGTATCACACGTCCTAATTTATTAACACTTCAATCTTGCAGAAATGTGGGCAGAAGAAGGAAACTTAGCCTTCAGATTAACCTACCTATTAAAATGGAAATTCACTTACTTTTCACCCCATGTCTATGTCTGACAATGGGCTGAGCTCTATGCTTACCTACTAAGTGTGTGTTACACAAAATGTTTTCTCCAAGAACCAGATTTATTCCCCTGTTTCTTCATTTTTCCAAGGAAAAAACAAGATACAAGTTCGTATCAAATTTGATACAACAAGATACAAATTTGTGGCACCTGAGCAAGTGATAAGTGATATGGCTAGTGTTGGATGTTCAATTATTAAGGAAACCTGTTTGTTTTCATCTCTCTCCACACCTGTAGTAGGACACAAGAATGGGAAAATGAAAGACAAAAAAACCCCAAACAGTAAGTAGACATATATTTTAAGATCATCTTAATTCCCAGATTTAAGATGGTTTCCAGTACTGAGTTAGTAGAATAAGTTCTACTAGGTTCTTCCTTCCCCCCCCCCCCCCCACCCTTCTCTGTTAATAAAAGAATTAGATGCAGTCCTGGGGAGAGTAAGAACCTTGAAGTTCAGTGCTGTGGTCAACACTGTCTTACATCTTCATTCATCACTTGGCTGATGGGAAAAGTGCACCCTCAGCAAGTTTGCAGAAGATGCACAACTGGGAACCACTTGGCTGATGTACCAGATTGCTCTAGTGCCACTCAGAGGGGCCTCAGCAGGCTTGATAAATCAGCCAGTGGAAACCTCCTTTTGCTAGATAGAGAGAAATGCCAAGTTCTGCATGTGGAGAAGAATTGCGCCACACACCTGTGTTGGCTAGGCACTGACCGGCTGGAAAGCAGTTTTGCAGAGAGGGCCCTGGGGATCTGGGGAAAAGTCAGCAGAACAAGACCATCAACACATCCTTCAGCAAAGAAGGCAAACAGCCTCCTTGTCTCACTAGGAGGACATTTGTCACTACTCAGCACTGGTGAGACACATCTAGAATACTAGGTCCACATCTGGGCTCCTGGGTGCAAGACAGGTATGGACTTCTGTCAGAAAATCCAGGAGAGAGCCATGGGGATGACTAAAGGATTGGAGCATTTGACATATGAAGACAAGCTGAGAAAGTTGAGACCTAGAGAAGACAAGGCTGGAGATCTCAAGATGTATAAATATCTGATGGGGTAATCAAATTAAAGAAGAGAGAGACAGACTCTCCTCAGTAAATGCCTGCTGACAGGATGAGAGGCATTAGACACAAATAAAACACATGAAATTTTATCCAAATGTGGAAAAAACTTTCTATTGTGAGAGGGGTCAAACCCCAGAATAGTCTGTCTAGAGAGGTACTGGAATTTTCATTTTAAAACCTATTCAAAATCTCACTCGACATGACCCTGAGCAACCTCCTCTAGATAATCCTTCTTTGAGCAGGGGATTGGACTGGATGATTTTCAGACCTGTGTCCTATCACCAGCTACTCTAAGAGTCTGTGAATCCTGCATTGCTTCTTACACAATAGATCTTTCTTGTGTCTTATTAACACCCAACTTGCAAGTGAACATTAGCACAGCTGCAGGCTTCCAGAAATTCTTCCTTAGCAACTATGCCATCTGAAAATTCTCATAATTTTTTTTGTCCTGGGATGCTTTTAGTGTCATTGTCACAGATAGGAGCACAGGCCCTAGCGGACATCATGGGGACAAATCAGAAATTATGTCTGTTTAAAGATTGGAATACATGGATTTCTTTTCTATGACATTTGGTACATCTGTCACAAAACAGGAACTGAAAGAACAAAATAATATGTTCCAGTAAATGTATGTTGGTAGTCTGAGTTAAAATACTGGCACAGTTTAGACATTTTAAAGGGAAAAGAAGACAATGAAAGAAGGGTTCTTCAGTGTTTCTTCCTCCTCCCTACTTCCCACAAAAAGCCCCACCCAATGTTTTCTAGGCTAGAAATATCCAAGAAAGGAATTAGAGACAAAAATCCCTGAATGTACTTTAGAAGACTATCTATTTCTTTTGCCTCCTTCACTGATAGGCACATTTTTTCCACAGTCAATTTTTTAACTCTGGTTTCAAGCACAGATGAAAATGTGTTCAGTCTGACTTGTTCTTCTGAACTGATGAGAATTCATTGGACTTGTTTTCACCTTCTGCTTTTCAATTTGTTTTTCAATTCTTTTGTACCACCTGTTTTCAGAATCCTTAGAGTTAGATCCCCCTCAAAAAACTTTTCCCTACTTAAAGAAAAATCACTGATTTTTACACGCTTGCCAAAAATCCATGTTTCCATGTAGTCTCACCTCTTAGCAAGGCATGCATGAATTTTGAAAGAAATATAAAAATGGACAAAGTTATGGGGATCCCGATCTAGTGCTGCAGATTAATGTAGTTTTGTAAAATTTGCCTAGTTATTTTTGTTGTCAATGAAGTTTCACTACTTTGCTAGTCATGCTGATCTAAGCAGGTGGTGTCGAAACCTTTTGTTATGTAAAGCTAAAACACTGAGTAAATGAAAAATACGTATGTTTGCTTCACATCTTCAGAACTGCTACAGGAAGTTCAAGTTCCTGGCAAATCCTAAATTTCTCACATTTAAAAATTAAGTCAGAAGAGAGCAAGCTGTTCTGGGTAGAGCTGGATGGAAAGCATTTCCAACGTAGTCAGCTCTCCCATACACTTCCACTAAGATGAGTTAGGACAAGAAGAAAAAAGAAAAGAAATGTAGCAGTTGCTTTTAGTCTGACTCAGGCAGTTTAATGGTGGCTGAATAAGCAACTTTTATTAGCTCTCAAATCTGCAAGTGTGTTTTCCCCTTTGCTCAGGGAAGAGTTTTATTTGTGTTACAAATAACTACAGTTATGCTTTGAAACCTCCAAAGGCAACAACAGTTTTCTTCCAATGTGTTGACTCAAGCTTTAAAAATTGTCTGAGGTCTGACAAGAGGAGGTGCAAGCCACTAACCCCTATCCTGAGTGTTAATCCTGCCCTGAGAGCAGTCAAGGGTGGGAACAGAACAGCAACAGTCAAAACAGAATACTCATTTTGGGAGTTTTAAGCACATAGACTAATCATCTGCATTGAAACACAGAAGAGATGTCATTAAGGGCTAAAGTAGATTTGTCGAAGAAATATGACACTATAATCTGCAGTTATTGCAATTGGAACAAAAAAATGCTTACACCAATGTGTGCAATTTTTTCTTTTAAAATCATGCCAGTCAGCCAGATCTTCTGCCTTTTTTTTTAATTCAGGGTGAAGAAATCTGAACTTCAGAGAAAGGTTTCTGTGTAGTGCTCATTTGTTTAGAATTGGAAGTAACAGGCTTTTCACATGGGCTCTCAAAAATAAAGCCTTTAGTGTAAGTTTCAGCCATTCTGCCCATCATCCTTTCTTTTGTGTTCTCCTACCATTGTGTACGACCTATTCTGTAGCACCTGGTTCAGCATGGAGGAGGAGTACTGGACTGAACAGTGGATCCCAGCCTTCAGGTTGTAACTTCAGATCCCAGCTTCAGGTGTTGAGGGGCTGGATGAGGAGGAGAGAGATGGAGAGAGTGATAAATCTGAACCCAAGCTGGTTTCGCAGACTGTCACTCCTGCACTGAAGAAGATACATGAGAAACTTTCCCAGCCCTGTTGTGGCATTCACTTCCAGGCTTCTGGCTGCAGAATGAGCTCATGTGTCCCTGTCTTGTCTGAGGGGGCTGTGGGTACAGCAGGACATTTTGGTGGAATGTTACTGCACAGTCATCTTTGTTCTTGTGGGGGGTTCTTCTGCCTTTGGGAATGCTGTCTGCTTGCAAACCTTCCCCTCCAAGGGCAAGCTGCATTTCATTACGGTTTCCTATCTGAGCTGATACATTAAGAACATGTAGATTGTGAAGAAAATATAAAGAGGTGCTGTGTGCTTCTTCCGTGGCTTGAGGATCTGCAGGTATGTTTGTGGTCAGGTCACCTGTGGTGAATGCAGTGTAGAAAGCAGTGAGGAACATGGTCTGTTTTATAAGAATGCTGAGATCAATGCCCAGGACTGGCAGGCAAAAACCAAGGTCGTTTGGGAGGCTTATGAAAAGGTTGAAAAGGTGTTCCAACTTACTCAGCAATTGAGGTCTCAGAAAAGAGCTGTGTTAGGATAAAACCAGCAGGCTAAAGAATGCCATTTTGTGTTTGCTGTTGCCACCCAGCAGCAGCATGTCAGTGGAAGCTTAGCCCTACAGTACGATAGAGGAGCAGCAAGTCAGCAACTGGAGAAAAGGGTAATTGCTTTGTCTGTCTGCTCCTGACCACGTAACTAAAGCATCCTGTGAAATATCTGTCCCTGAAGAACTATAGCAGTGCAAGGAAAACTGCACACTTTGCAAGGAAATGGTTAAAGCTGCGTGGGAGAGAGGAGGGCGATGGTGAGCGGTGGGATGCTGCTCCCTGGTGGAAGCAGAACACCGGCTGATCTACCAGGCAGAACGCATCCTGGGGTTACCCGTTCTCAGTGCCAGCATGCAAAAAGCAGGAGTTTAAGCTGCAAGGAGTGGGATACTCTGCAGAACTATTTAATCTGCTGGACTGCAGGTGGAAATGGGGGCTGCAAAACTGTTTCGAGAGGAGAGGAGAGGACAGGACAGGACAGGAGTATATATCAAAGATAAGTCGAAACTTAGGCCTGTATCTGACAGAATTCCAAGGGACATTATTTCTGAGGTAAGAAATCAAAGAACTGATCACTGTGCTTGGAAGTTGCTTGCTACAAAATCAGAGGCTAAGACGTAAATATTCCTTTGATTGTAATTTCTGTTTTGTGTTCTGCTGTTAGGTAAATGACTACAAAAATAGTAGCCACTCTACTGACTACAAAAATAGTAGCCTATGAGAAAACGTAACAGGCAACATATCACCTAATCAAAAAGTTTAAAAATATTCATAATTTTTCAATAAACAGAAGAAAGGTAGTCTGTTAGTCAAAGGTGATATAAACTCTCTTTACTGTGCTTCATTTATTGGCAAACTTATCTCTCAAGATTTGAGTAAAAGGCACAATCAATTCCTTTATCAATGGGAAACATTACACATAGCTAAATGGATGGGACAAACATACAAATAAATAAATGTTGAACTAGATATATATGTGTGTGTATATATATATATATATATATATATATATATATACATAAGATCTTGGATTTTAGAGTGCTTCATAGCATTAGTGCCTACAGGCAGTGAATAGCTCAATGTGCCATTACTCTTCAAGTAAAAAGAAATATTTTTCCTTTAAATACTAAGCAGAGAAAAGAGGAATAAGCATTAAGTATTACACCCTTTGTCAGAGCTGAGAGTTACGTACAAAGGGCCTGAGTCAGCAAAACACATAAGCACATGCTTAGTTCTTTTCAGTTCTTTGGATATTTTTATGTATTTTGGTGAATGTAAATAGCATTAAGTATATGCCTATCATCTTCACTGGATGAAGGGTTTTTGACTTGTTTATACTTAGAAAGGGCTTGAGCAAAAAAAAAAAGAATTTGCCTGGGAGTAGCTCTTTCTAGTCCTGCTATCCTAAACCTCTTAATTTGGAAGTTTTAGTCACCCAAGGCAACCTCTGCAGTTTGTGCAAAGTAACTGATTTAGTAAAATCTCCAACAGGAAAAAGAAAAGTCTTACATTATCCTATCCCAAAATATATGCTGGCAGAAAATTATATGGGAGGTGTTTAGGAGTAGAATACGTCACAAAACTGTAACTCCTGATTCTTTTGCCAGAGTGCCATTGTTTGGGTCAATATTTGCTGTACAAGTTAAGGCTGGCTGAGCATTAACATGAAATAAATGTGTCTTGTAGTGATATCTGCCAATATTTAACAGGGGAGTTCACACAAACCTTTCTCCCTTGGCCTTTCATTAACTGTTTCAAGGACTAGTGTCCCTGGACACAGGAGACTCAGGGAAATGGAAATTTGGGCATTCCTTCTTCCCTTTCTTGCAACCAAAAAAGCAAACAAGCCAACACAAGGCAGATCTATTATCCCCTTCACCTTGTTTCAGAGTACACTGAAAGCTTGGAGGAAGTTTGCTGGTGCAACAAAACCCACCTGTACTTAGAGGACAAGGACAGACTTAGTATTTCTAGATATAGCTGGAATAATTCAGCCATTTTTATATGATTTTTAAATGATCTCTAAACTTAAAGCATCTTTATGGAGGCAATGCAATATGATTGGAGCAGTATGAACCTTGAGTAGCAAGAAAATCACTCCAAAATTCCATCTGTCTATGTAGTGCTATTTCTAGCTGGACATTCAGAGAAACTCCATCCTGCTGTGGACAGATGCACTTTATTTTATGTGGTTTGTGGTACTGGTGGCTGGGAGAACCAGGTCATCCACAGCCACTGCAAGGCCAATGTGTCTGCCTTCACCTTTCAATTCATAGATCCTTGCAGGACCCTCATCTGCTTTCTTTCTCAGCTTTCCAGTTGTCGAACAGTAAATTATGTCACCAGAAATTAATATGAGTTACCCCTTGTACAAAAAAGGAAAATCATAATTTATATCCTTTACATTATTACTCGTGTTCATCCAAAGGAATTTAGAAAATGGATTTTCAATTTATGTAAACAAGACTAATGAAGAAGTTGTTTTCTGGAGGTGAAGGTTTTCTGAGCTGTTTTCTGCTCCTTCAGGGCCCACCTGTTACTGCTGAGAGATGTCTAACAGTTCTCTATTAAACTATACTGTCATTCAAATTCAAATGTATATTTTCCACATCTTTTCAATGTCATAGTTTTCTATTAACTGATGAATGGGTTTTTCTATTTTATCATTGGTGGTTTTGGAAGTTACACAGGAATTATTTTTTTCTCGAAAAAAGTTGCCTTTCATGCAGAGAGATGAAATTCCATTGCAAGGATAATTCCTGTACTGTGAGTCAGGTATTGCAAAGTAAAATGACCATTTTTTAAATGACTTAATTCTGTAAATGAAGAGGAAATGATTCAAGAAATGAATCATTGAGAAAATGAGAAAATGAATGTGTGCACATCCACAAGTCATTTGCACAAAAAGTACATGCAAAGTAAAAGTAAAAATTCATTTTAACTTTTCCCTGTGTTACCACATGGTGGCCACATAACCCCAGCCATGCGGACTGCTGCTTCAAGAACCCTGAGAAACCCTTGATAGTAGTAACTGTTTCCATACACCTCACATGTGTAAGGACTTGATCCACTCTAAAGACTCCTATGCAAGTTCTACAAACTTCCTAGCATCTCCTAAAAACGCAGGTAATATAATTCCGCCTACTATGTAGTCTGATTATTGGTAATTTAGATAGAAACTAGATTTAAACAAAATACCAGAAGCACAATCATAATTGAATGAGAATTGAAAAAAAACTTGTAGAAATACCCAAATTCAATTCTTCAAGTTCTTCAGAAAATTAGTGAATTTAAAATAAATTATGATCTTTCAATATTACTTATATTTTACTTTTAACAATGACATGTAACACAAAGGTCATAAATGTATTAACAATGCATTCATTACATCAGTTTCTTTACTAAAATTGGTTTAATTTAAAACAAATGTCATATTTGATCTGTGGAAATATTTCTTCAGCAAACTAAACTCAACTCTGATGCAGAGTTTACAGAGGGCAAATTTTTCTATTTACCGCAGTGTTCTCCTGGTTTAGTCTCCAGTATTACACCCAGTGTCCCCACTGGCAGCTGGGGATTTGGGTTCTCTAAACACCTCCCACAAGAATAGGACCAAAAGGGTTTGATACACATCACCTGCTCCCCTGGGATGCCTGGGAAAGGCTCGAGAGCCTGACTTCAATCAGTTGTCAAAACACATGTCAAAATTCATAAAGGATTACATGTGAAGGCCAAATACATAGAAAATAAGGGGAAGTCCACCTGTCAGGTTTTTAACTAGGACCAATTTGAGATTATCTGTATTTCCCCCAGGAATCTTTTGACACACCAAACAGTGAATTAAACACACTGCCATGGAACTTTGTAAGAACTGGGAGTATAATGCCATGTACATCTAGTATCTGCTGCAAGCAGGTTATGCTTCAAAGGAGGCCTCTAGCTGAGGGGCAAGAACTTACTAGTGGTCATCCTTGCTGCATTATGAAAGAAATCCTTTGGTCAAGAACCTGCCCCTGAGACTGAGTGGAGACTTGAAGTAACTGAACTCTATCTCTCATGAGGCACTGTGGCAACATCTATAAAACAGCGTTTAATATTTTTTTTACAAACCCCAAAATCTTTTCAGGTTTAGTCCTTTTTTTTTTTTTTGGGTATAATTAAGTATTGAAACTTTCAATGCAGAGCAAATACTTCTCTCAGTATACCTTTTTTTCATTGGAAATTAATTAGAAATGGTGAGTTAGTCACAAAGTCTGAGAAGCCATCTGACACAAAATTGGAGAAATTGCTGCCTTAAAAACAACCTTATTTAAACTTATTAGAACCCTTTAGGCTTCAATACTGTATCATAAAAGCATCAGTAGGAAGAGCTTTCAGAAGGGCTGTCCAGGTTTGTCTTAACTTGGGCAACCCGTTGGAGATGATCCTGCTTTAACATAAGCCTCTTCCAAATTCCCAAAGCAAACCATAGCCAAAGCAATGTCTACCCTGAACTCCATAGTTTGCAGAATCATAGAAACATCATGATTGAAAAAGACCTCCAAGATCATCCATTCCAACCTTTGACCACCCACTACCTCAACAACATGACCATGGCACTGAGAAACATGTCCAGTCATTTCTTTAATAGTTCCAATAGTTCCAATCACCAGGACGGTGATTCTATCATATTCCTGGGAAGTTAGTTCTAATACATAACCACCTTTTTAGTGAAAAAAATTTTCCTGATGTCCAGCCTGAACCTCCACTGACACAACTTGAACCTATGTCCTGTCACCCTGTTGTTGGTTGCCTGGCAGAATAGGGTGACCCCACCTGGCTGCACCCTCCTGTCAGGCAGCTGCAGAGAGTGATGAGGTCCCCCTGAGCCTCCTTTTCTCCAGGCTGAACACCCCCAGCTCCCTCAGCTGCTCCTCACAGCACTTGTGCTCCAGAGCCTTCCCCAGCTCCGCTGCCCTTCCCTGGACACGCTCCAGCCCCTCAATGTCTCTCTTGCACTGAGGGGCCCAGAACTGAGCACAGCATTGGAGCTGTGGCCTCAGCAGTGCTGGCTACAGGGGGACGGTCACTGCCCTGCTCCTGCTGGCCACACCTGGCTGATCTAGGCCAGGATGCCATCGGCCTTCTTGGCCACCTGGGCACACTCTGGATTGTGTTCAGCTGCTGCTGACCAGCACCCCCAGGTCCTTTTCCTCTGGGCAGCTTCCCAGGCACTGCCCCCAGCCTGCAGCGCTGCCTGGGGTTGTTATGACCCCAGTGCAGGACCTGGCACTTGGCCTTGTTGAACATCATGCAATTGGCCCTGGCCCTGTGATCCAGCCTGTCCAGATCCCTCTGCAGAGCCTTCCTGCCCTCCAGCAGATCAAGATTCCTGCCCAACTTGGTGTTGTCTGCAAAATGACTGAGAGTCCATTTGATCCCTTGGTCCAGATCATCAACAAAGGTGTTTAAGAGGACTGGCCCAAGTACTGAGCCTTGAGAAACATCCCTTGTGACCAGCTCTCAGGTGGAAGTAACTCCATTCCCCATCACTCTCTGGGCCCAGCAATGCAGATGTTTATAAACCAGAAAAGAGCTGTAAGGTGCCAGGTTCTCCAGGAAAATGCTGTGGGAGACAGTACTGAAGGCTTGACTAAAGTCCAGAGAGACTACATCCACAGCCTTTTCCTCATCCACTAGGCACGTTACCTGGTGAAAAAAGGAGACCAGATGGTGAAGCAGGACTCGCCTTTCACAAACTTGCTGCCTGGGCCTGATGTCCTGGTTTTCCTGTAGGTGCTGCATGATCTGCTCCATAATATTCCCTGGGAATATTCCCTGGGACAGTGAGGAAGCTAAGGGAGCAGGATGCAGATTTGACACACCAAGTCTTGTCAAAAGAAATGTTATTTCATAGCAACATCTCAGCCCCACTGACCCATGACTTATTGCATGGTACCTATGCCCAAGTCTGCTGACAGGGCCCTTTCCCACTGCCATTTTGTGCTACAGTCCTTCCAAGGGGATTGCAGCTTTTGCAGAAAAATACAAATACACTGTCAACACTGACACAGTAGTCTCCTTCCTCATTGAAAAGAGGGCAAACTGTCACCTAGGTTAAAGTAGAATGTAGGATCAGCCCAGGTCCCAAGGTGGGTGAGCTAGCCCAAAATTCAAGTACCTAGAGAACCAGCTGGTAAGGACACACTAAGTTCTGTGAATATATTTTTCTGTGTAGAAGTATAGACTAAAGCACCATGTTTAAAAACATGTTGGTAGCTCCTCAAGGAAAAGAGATCATGCACAGAACAAATTCTCTGCTGGATGTAGTTATTCAGCCATGGAAGTGAGGACAGGGAACTTTCAGCCAGAATGGGCACACTGTGGATGATTTCTGCCATGTCACAGAGCCAAATCCATAATGCCAGAAAAACATCACCAAGGATCTATCATCCCACAGCTTCCCACACCTTTTCCCCAGGATTTTTGCACCAGGTTATAAAGTCATGGGATTTAGAGCAATGAGAAATTCAAGTCCTTTCTGAAATGCCTTCATAATAATGAACATTGTCTCAGTAAACTGCAATCACATCTTGCATATTTCCAAGAAAATGCCTTCATTGAGAAGAGATGCATTTCAGGGAAATGCCACTCTTGTTTCAGGTTGCCCCTTTGTGTGTTCTGTAAATCTTCAAAGTGGTTGTGACTATAATTCATCTGGGCCGTGGGCAGAAGGAGACATTTCTCCCAAGAGGGGCACAGACTACATGTGTGTGTGGTCCAAGGGAAAGCAGCTTTAATCACACGCTGAGAGTAATAGGCATTGTACTGTGACTAAATTTACTGTGCTTTCTGGCAGGCTCTTTCTGAAGGGAGAAGTGGCGCATTTCAAGCTCTGATCTTTGTTTTGTCTGTAGATTTTCACTCTTTCTATACTAAATTGATACTAAGGGCCTGATCTTCACAAAATAGGCCCAAAGTCAGCATCTACTTTTGTGAACTCAAGTACCTAGCACATGTGCGTCTCAGTGCAGAGCAGAGGTGACTCACGAAGAGCTCTGGACACGTGGCTCTGCAAAGTCCCTTTTTGCTTTCATGTGTGCTAAAGATTTTACACAACTGTAGTTACATTTCTAAGAATAAGATACTGGCTGTTAGTTCAGAGATACATTTTATTCTCATCTCATTGCCAAAGGCAACTGAAGTATTGAAATACAAGCATGGTGCCAACTGTGTGGTTAAATTGAAGTCACCAGCTCAGCTTTTCTGCAGATTTAATTGGCAAGACAGCAGTCTTTCCAGATCTTTTCAGATTTGGTCATCTTCTTTGCACAAAATTAAGAGAATTAAGTCCAAATCCAAGCATAAAATAATACTATAAGACCCTCATTGTCCTCATGAAATGGACAAACATGACATGTTTTCCTTCAGTTTGATTTACACCATCAGCATTTGGAAGTACAGTCATTGTTTAGCCAAACCTGCCAAATGTTTTCTATTTAATTACACAATACAACCACAGAGTCTCCTAGGAAAAGATCTCTTGTTTATTTATTTACTTAAGTTGATGAGATACTACCAAATGACTGGACATAATTCTCAGGAAAAAGAAATACTGAAGAAGCAGTATTTATAAACAAGTAAGAAAAAGGCAGTCATATGGGTTGTGTTTTTTTTTTTTTTAATTTGAGAAGAAGAAAGAAGGAAGGGCAGAAAAGATGACTGAAACTTTGTATTTTATTCACCATAAGTACAAATATCTATGGATTAATAGGGTTGAACAGTTGTGTGTCATTTTATGTTGCAGACATCAAGCAAGGGATGTGTAACATGCTTCCTTAGTCTTTCTACTCTCCATCTGTCCTGCCCTGCTCACTGTCTGTCACAGCCAGTCCATCCTGTCAGTCTGGAGTTTGGTTTTATTTAGTTCTGAAGAGAAGGTGTCTCACTGTCACAAGATGTAACTAAAGTGATTAGTTCAGATTCTTTCAAAGGGAGATTGTACTTTTATGAATAAAAATATCATCTGAAATTGCATTACCTTGAGTCATAAGTAAATCCTTTAGGGCATAAACTGATCACCAACAGGCTTGACAAAGGAATGTCTTCAGGCAGTGTATTATTGCTAGTGATGAGTGATAAGTTATGTTATTTCTATACAGAAGTACTGACTTGCAGTCAAAATGGCCTTTTAATTTATTAGAACACGACAAGGAAGAAAAAAACTATAATGTCTTTCCAAGAAAGACAGGCTCTTGTACACAATGCAACCACTCAGAGTTAACAAGGCAGTGGGCACAGTGCTGGAGTCACTTTTCAGACAGCAGACAGTTTTCAGATTTAAAGGAGCATTATAAAGTAATCTTAAATTTATCACTAGAGAAAGAAAACCTGCTGATCAGAAAATTTAACTCTTTCCTCCTTCAAAGATATTCCCTTCAAAATTTCTGGCTCATACCCTCTAAAGGTTTGCAATGCATCTCCTCTTGCTTTGCATTGTTTTTCTGGTGAGAAAGGCAGCTTGACCCTATTAATCCCTTCTCTCATGCTTTGTTTTAAACAGGTCTTGAGAACTTCAGGATGAGCAGTTCCACTCCTCACGATCACATTGCCTCTTGTCAAAGAAAACATCTTCTCAGCGGTCTGAGGGTGCTTGTCTCCCCTTGAAATTCCTAGCAAGAGAAAAATAGACTCACCCACTGTCAACCAGAGGCTTCTCAATGCCCATAACTTCTCTGTGACAGCTGGGTAACGAAAGAAAGCCAATATTTTCAATGCAAAAATGGTGGGCCTCCATACAGCATGGCTGCTACCCCAGAGGGTGGGCTGCTGGACATCTCCAGGGAGAGGGTAGCCAGGCTTCAGTGTCTGAACTGACGCATTAGTGGAGGTGGAGGTGGTGTAGAGGGACCTTGTGCCCTCAGACCCTCAGGGCTCTCCCCACCTGTAATGGTGACAATACACAGAGGTGTGTCCCCCAACAGCAAAAAAGCGGTTAAAAACTGGGGGGTGGGAGAGCAGTTTATGAGGGGATCCCAAGATAGCACCATGTGTGGGGTAAGCTCAAAGCCTGGAGGGAGAGCTCACCAGACCCCCTAAATACAGACTCATGCGTCCAAACCTCCCCAATTTTGCTCCTTCATGTGCAATTTCCTGAGAAAGGGTGTATCATCCTAAGTGTTTTTAAATAGTTTATACATCCCTCATCGTTATTTTAATTTTAAAATGTTCTGCAGAGCTAATTATTTTTAATGTGGCTTAAAAAAAAAAAAAGGTGTGGTAGAATAATATTTTTAACTCTAGCAATTGAAATTCAGAACTCTTATAAAATTACCAACAGTCTTTCAAATTGCAGTTCAGAAAGAGTTATTTCCTTTTATGACACTCACTCCCTTCTTTATATAATATTTAACCCATGGTGCTGTAAAGGTTATAGGAGCTGCATACTTTGGAAGGTTTACTCGTCATCCTGCTGTTATGACACACAAATAAGTGACCGAGTAAGTAAGTAAAGCTAAATAAATGAGGCCGGAGAAACACAAGCCAAAGTGAAGTATAGCTTATTCTTAATCCTGACTCTTTTGGGGCACTTCTTTGTAAGAATACTGAAGTAGCTGAAGATCCCTTCAAAGAAAAGCTAGTTATAGAAAACTTATCCCCGGTGCTCATGTGATCAGGTAATGTACCTGATTCACACAAACAGGTAATCCACAGGCCGCACTCTAGACAGTTAAGTGGCTTTAACATAAACTCCTAATGCAGAGGGCTGGAAAGCAGATAAAAGCTTCATTTGTCTTCTGAGCCCTCAACGAAAATCTGCCTATTATACAGTGCAGACCTGTGTGAAGGCTCCTGGTGCCTTTTTGATGTGGGAGACAGTGTGCTTTTGGCAGGGAGTCAATGACTGGCACGCCGCTGCCTCGCCTCGCCCACTCCCCATGGCAGACCAGACCCTGGGCAGGGGCTTTGCTCCGTCGCCTGGCGGCAGCCAGCCCAAAACCATCTTCATGGGGGGACACGTCCCTTGGTTCACAGATAGGGAGGGCAACAAAGGTTTGCTTATGGCTCCCGTGAAAAATAGTTTTTTTGTGTAAGGATATTTATCATCCGCTCATGTCATCGTTCCTGGGTTTCTGGTGACAGTTGTGGCATGGACAGCGTACAGAGTCTTTTATCTGTGAACGTTAACATTTCTTTGAAGACTAAGCATGAAATATATTACAACAAGTTTACTGATAGAGGAGCTGGAATGACTTCATAAGAGTAGAGGATCACAGAAACAGACACATAACTGTTTGCAACCTCTGTTTAGAAAATAAAGCAATGTTCAAAGCACAAAACTAAACAAATTTTGCATTTGTTTCAGAGGTCTGAAGCTGGGACCCAATCCATCCCTCAGAGAAGCCAGCAGGAGCCTTCCCATTAACTTCAATAAGCTTTTCATCCACTCTCCACTTGGTCTTAAGTATTGTGATTAAAATTCTTTCCTCCCTTACTGATAATGCAGCCAGGTTTGGGTGAAGCTGGCATGCATACATGCTGTTACAACCTGAGACATGAGCTTCTAAAGGGGATGCAGGTACCCAGAGCCACTTTCCTGAGAGCAGGGACCACTGTTTTTTCCCAGATGGTTTTGTTGTGGTGGGATACTGGCAGGCCCTGCATTTCCCTGCCTTCCTGGAGCTTCACATTCTCTCATGGTTTAGGAGAAATTTTATTACAAATCTTGATTTTTTTTCAAGTCTTGTTGATACTTGCTGTTTTCTTTGAATGCCAGTGGTTCTGGGAATAAGTAAACCATCAGGTTGGAACACCCTAAACATCAGTCTCAAACTGAATGGTTTTGTTGTATCTTTTAAGTACTGGGCCATAAACCAAATTGTGAGTAACAAATGCCCATGACATCTAGCCAGCCCAAATCTGGCAATGTGATTTTAATCTCTAAATATTAGCATTTAAAAATATGTTTCCTGTCTACTAGGAGTACTTGTTAAAGTTTGGGGCAATTTGTGCTGTTGCTGGTGCCATTAAAATATTGGAAGTATGTTTCTGAATGAAATTAAATCATTACTTTGCAATTTCTAGCTGCTGGAAGCAAAAACCCACATGGGCTGCATGCCACTGAGATATGCTACACCAGTTCTGCAGTCTTCAAACCCCCCATAGTTTTTCATGTTTGCTGGTATGGGCAGCCCACCCAGCATAAAAAGGACTTGCAAACGATTTTAACAGACAAGTATTGTGTTGACTAAGGTTTCCAGTGCTAAACTATGCAGAAAGATTTAGACAAATTTTTTCCCTATGGTAAAATGCATATGTGAGTTTAAAGAGGAAGAAAAATGAAATGTGTTATTTATAGCTTGAAATATCCATAATATTACACACATGTGTATTTCACTTAATCCCTGTTTTGATAAATGCCCACTCTGCTAAACACCTAATGTACAACAGGATGTGGTTCCCACTTAAATTAGCAGATGCTATAGTTTCTGATTGCTAATGATGGACCTGTTTGCCAATAAAAACAATTGATGGATCAGCATGTGTGAGCTACTGAACCTCAGCAAAAGCCCAAACTAATAAGAGAGAGACAGAAAAATGCTTCAGGTCACAGTCAGCAGATGGGAAATGGCCAGATGTCTGTCTGGGGCAGGGAAAGTGCAGCATGTGTTTAAGTATATATCTATGTTTTCATATGGCAGCAACCACTGGGAAGTTCAAATACTTGGACTAACCAAAGCAATGGTTTTGAAGTTTACTTTTGCATTTGGGGAACAAAAATAAACCAAAAGGATAGATAAATCTCTGCATCTGAAAATTCAGCTATCAGATACAGCTGATACAGGAACAGAAATGCATATTACATGCAATTTAGAACTCAAGAAATAAACTCTGGATTTTGCAAGCAGACAAAAGCTACATTAGGTGATTTTGGCAACATAAGATGCCATCTGTGAGCAGCAGAAAATGAAATTACATTTTAACTTTCCCTTATAATTCTATTAAGCAGGACATGTTATAAAATGTAACATAGCTAAACAACATTTTTGCAAATCTTTGTGACACAGAAACAAATGGAGAACGTTAGCTAAAAAAGGATTGAATTGTGTAATTTCTAGAAAAGAACCACGTGATATGTTTACATATTAAAAGCTAAGCTAGCTAATTTCTGTCACAATTTTTTTAATCACATGCTACTGCAAGATTTTACAGATCATATATCTCTGAGTAAAATAAATAGATCCTCCTTATTTTTCACTGAAGAGACATTCAATTCTGCCCAGATTAAGCAACCTGGTAATACTGTCTCTGAGAGAATTATTCATCAGCTAAAAGATATGCAGGTGCTTAAGTGTCTGACTGGACTGGGGCCTATAAGGCAAAATTAATTATAAATAGAAATGTACTCGTGGATTGAAGCAATTTGAACATTTCATTTAACTACTCTATAAATGGAATTTTCCTGTGTATAGTTCAGAGCAAGAATATTTTTCCACAGGGAAAAATCCAGACCTCACCAGAGTCAATGACCACCTTTCCACTCACTTTGGTGGGTTCTGGATCAGTCCCCAGCTGCGAGCTGGGTACATCTGCCTGGCAGTGCCAGCCCTGTGCTTGGCCCTAGGCCAGGGCATTCTCAGCTGAAGGGTTGTGTTGAAGGACCTACAGTTCTCAAAAATGGAAGTTGCCATGAAAAAAAATAGCTGTGTTTTTTGATGTCAGCATCAAGCAGAAAATACTTTTGAGGAGTATTGAGGTCTTTCTTTTGAGGAGTTCCCCTAACTCTCTAGGACATTTGGATGCATAAAAGTGCATAAAAGCCACAGCAAGAGCAAGATGCAGCAGGGGCCATTTTTGCCAAAACCTTGATTTCTGCTGTTGTGCCCAGAAAATGGGCTCTAATATATCTATATAGCAGCGGCAGGAACTGCCAATAGGAAGTAGTGACAGTGCTGGAAGGCAAGGAGAAGGAGGAAAACAGGAGATACCTGGCTGCAAATGTATTCCTTGGATGGTACAAACAACACTGGATGCAGTATGATATGGATACACCCTCACTGTGAAGAATGTTGTCAAACACCCTTTTCCGGGTGTTTTCTCCTGCCTACACACCCTTTTACCCAGGTAATATCCTTCTTATTCAGAATCTACAGCTAAGACAGTTGTAGGACAGGAGCCTGTATACTGACTTTCAAAAATTTTCCAAAAAACCCACCCCATGAATCCTGTGGTGTGTGTGCTTTGTGTCATGCACGATATTACATCTAAAACATACGCCACTCACTCATTAAAACGTCGGAAAGAAAGGTAGAGGTTATTCAAGCACAAGAGAGCTCCTGTTCAATGGTTTGACTGAACAACAATAGAAATCTGCACCTGCACAAGTTTCTGCCAAAACTGATCTCACACAACTGTTGATCTTGATTAAATTCATTAGGCTGGGAAAGATGGATTTCTATACATCTTATTGTGCGTGTTTTATGGGTTATGCTCCTGGGTGGAATATAAGGTGGTTTTTGTTCAGGAGACAGTAGGAAAATCATGCTGAGACCCAGGCCTGCTTTAGAATTCAACATATTCAGCAAAAACTTTGGCCAGGACTTATTTTGGACTTCAGTAAAACTCTATTATAGGAGTTTCCGTAGGTTTAAAGGAACTGTCTGAGAGTTTGTATATATTACAAATCCTATTCTGTACAGATTTTGCCTGCAGTAGCAAAGCAGCAACATTTTTCAACGATTCTGGCTTAAGTTATAAAGCTCTATCCTGGAGCGATGAAATTAGAAAAATATTTTACAAAACCAGAGCACAGGTCACATATTTGCAATATCTTTCTTTAGCATTAGCCGTCTTTGAAAGAAGTTTTATGTCACAGCTGCACAGCACACATTGATTAGTTGCATCTAAAATATGGAAATTAAATCACAGGTTTGTCTACACATTTGGTAACGTAAGGAAAAACAGCAGGCTTTCCTTGCTGATATTTATTCCTCCCTTCTACCTATGTTGTGGAGATGTATCTTTGTATATGTATATACAGACATACAGAAACATACAAATCTAATTTCTGCATTTTCACTTTCCTTTGATTTACTGTTGTGCAAACAAAAGGCTTGAGAACTGATTACAATCTTACTAAGTTAATCAGGCTGTTTATGTCAGTAATTAATCAATGTTGCCTGTAAAGGCTTACAACCTGCCCCAAGGTACATAATTTGCCCTTGTCTTTCACTTTGCATCATCATTTGCATCCTTACAAAGGGAGTGCAGACACGTGTGCGGCTGTATTCTCTGTGCACCCTTCACTCATTTTGGGCAGAGGTGTTATGACAAGCGAAATCTCTGGTCAGTAGAAACATGAAACTGAAATAATACAGCAAGACTAAGGAACTTGGCATTGCTTGGTGTGAAATGAGAGAGTAGTTTTGCCCATGTCCTGGTGAGCAGAGTCCCCATCTCACTGAGTTGCCCCTGGGAGTTCATGTCAGCCCCTCTTACCCACATGGCTCACACAGCTGTGCTCTGCCAGAGGAAGGAATCTTCTGTGGCACAACTTGTGGAGACCTCTGACTTGTTCCAACTATTTTGAAGTGCATCTATGGAAAAACAAAGCAGCTCTCTCGGGCTGATGTTCTGGAACTGAGAGCCATGGACATGTTTTGCAAATGTGTGTGCCTAAGTGTGCATGTGTTTGTGTACACATGGGTGTAGGCTTACGGAGCTAAAAACAAGATGTCATAAGAGCGGATTAACAGAGGACATTGCTGAATGTATAACAGTCCTGCTGAGCTTAGAGCAAGCTGTTTAAAAAGGAATTATTTTAATGTAAGGCAACCCTCTCTGAGACAGAACATGGCTTGAGAATAAGCAATGATATTATTCAACACTCCATACTAAGGCAGTACCCTCCCTGCTATAACAATGTCTTTTAAAGCTGGATTTATATGCCCATTCAAACTGAACTTTGGGCAGAGTGGGTCAAGTGGAAAAGGATAAGATCTAGCAGTGAATTTATGGCCTTTTCTAAAGCATGTTCTGAAGTGATATCTGAATTGAATAATTGTACATACAGATGAAAATTTTCTTTGCTATTTTCTGCTATTCTTAGCTAAAGGTGGGATGAGTAACCCTGAGATGGGGCTTGTATCTCCTCATTTAATACAGAGGAATACACAACTGAGGCATGCGAGGTGCTCAGTGTTCAGACAGCGAAAGCAAGGGTGAGATAATTCCTATATTGTGGTGCAACTAATTATGTCACCTGGACTGAGCCTGACCAGGCATTCAAGAAAGGCTTCACCCTAAACCTTAATGTACTCACTGTGAAATGTGAGGAGATTGTGGACAAGCAAAGTGAACTGGCATTTTTTTGGGTTCCTTCCAGCTAGATGATGAGGACCTTTCACTGGGGGCATCTGGCCTGTGAAGAGTCCACAGGACAGTGCACAACACTCTTGGTCAGAGGAATCAGAGGCAGAGCCCCATTCCCAAGGGGCAATGGACATGATCTCATTGTACTCAGAGATAAAACCTCCACTGACTCTAGTGGTGCAGTTTTATCCATGTGCAAAAGACAATCCAGCAGTGACACTCACGCTGTAGTCATGATGTAGATACGGAAAATCAACATATTCTCAAGGCAATTTCCATAGTCTTAGCATATGGCCCATGCACTGAGCCCTTATTTGGGTCAATGAGAGCTTCTCATGCAGAACAAGCCAAGAAAATGTGCACAGTCCGTGCCTAAGAGGGGGCAGATGCCTGCAATAGCTAAATATTTTAACGGGAGAAACACACTTGAACAAAGGAGCTAAGTGCATAAGCCTAGGCAGGTTTTATTGAAGGCATTAATTTACACAAGCTGTATGATTGTGTTCTCATGAAATCTGTCACGCATAATTACTAAAGATGTTAATAAATAGTCAGCAAATCAGAACAGCTGGTTATGATGATACCCAGGTTTTCTAAGAAATGACAGGCTTTAACCTCATCACCATTAATACTGTGAAACATACTCTGGCCAGTGCATGGATGGGATATCCTAAATAGATGAATATCCACTGCACCCCCTGTCCTGGATAGTGCAAAAAGGCCTAAGGTTGGCATTTTCTTTGATGTGGATCTTCCAACATAATTGCCTTTAGTTGAAAAAATAAAACCCAAAGCAAATCCCTATAAATGATGCAAAGGGAAGAAGGGCTTATGTTTTCCTTTGAAGTTATGTGAGATGTTCAGATACAGAGATTGATGCTGCTTGAGAATGTGGCCAGTATGTAGCTGCAGTCAGTTTTCACCACTTCTTTGATAAGAGTGATCTGTTGAGCCTATATTAAAACCACAGTTAGGTACAAAGAAAAATTCTTTTTTTCTGTATATGATATCAGAATGTTTTTATACCTTATTTACCTAAAATTATCTTTCTTCACCTTTTGCCTGTTTCAACTAACACTTTGGAAGTCAGTTGAGCAAACTGTGTGTATTGCAAAGACCAGAATACCCACTCTCTGCATTTCTTGTTTTATTAATTACTGATATATTTGTTGTGAATTTCCTCCCATACAATAACATTTCTGCAGGTCTCTCTGTGCCCATGATTGGCATGCTAATGAAGTGTGGCTACTCATGAGCTGCTCAGGAAGTTGTGCTTGTCAATATATGTTATACGTCAGAAACCTGCTGGTTTGGAGCAGAACCAAAACTGGGGATAATGTATTGTTACGGCTGCTGGCAGGTTGGCACCTGGCAAGGACTTAAAATTCCATCAGCAAATAAGGACTGACATTAAATTCAGGGGCTAAAATTCACATAAGCATCATACAAAGCTCTCCCTCTGACAGGCTGTCTTTCCCAAGAGCTGTATTCCATGCTCAACCCATGCTGCCCTACGCTTCCCTTAATGCTATTGCTGCTATGCTGTGAATTTCCTCTACATGTTAAGATAGGTGAGATGAATTGTCTGTTAAAGGTTTATTCCTCTCTATTAGCTAAAACAGAATCATTAGCTCTGATATTAGCTCCATATCATAAATAAGACAAACCCCATCCCCTTAGACCAACAGATAATTATGCTGACAAGGCAAAACACACTCAACAGGACCATTGTGACCATTGCAGATCTGGCTGAGAGACTGAGCTGGTTCAATCAGCTGGGTATGTGGTGCTGGGAGTCCCAAAAGCAGGAGAAATCCCTACTCATGATGTACTGCCCACCCTGGCAAGCTCTCCCTGTTGCCTACAACCATTCAGTCCTGAGGCCACTAAGGACACCACCAGGAAGCCCACAACTTCTGCTCTCCACAGTGTAACCCATTCTGAAACTCTCCTGATCTTCCATGCTGCGGCTGTTCTGTAAGGTTCCCTCCTATCTGTGAGGTGTGTGACAGCCCAGTCTGCCTCTCTCCTTAGGACAGTGCCCATTGCTCCAGACCCCTTGCAGACACTTCCCTCTCCTCCTTCCTCTCATTGACATTACCTCCAGCAGGGGCTTTGTCACACTCAGAACTGAGCTGACAATTTTGGTGGCAGCTGCCTCTCCATGGCGTGAAAAGCCCCAGCACTGCCACGCACAGCATCCACTGTCCCACCCTGCCACCAGTAGTCCTGGCCTCTGGAGCAGACCCATGCCAGCCCCACAGCTGGACTTTGTGGAGAGCACCAAAATCCTCTGGAATAAAACCCAGCCTGCAAATCTCAGACATGACAGATTGTAGCAATTGACTGTGAGAGTATCCAGCCTCCTTTGCCACCGACAGCAGCAGCAGCAGCAGCAGCAGCAGCAGGCAGCAGGTTTGGAGCTAACAGCAGGCCCCCGTGATAAAGGTCCCTTCCAAATGTCAGCCTGTCATATCCTGGTGGGAGAAGGACTAAAAGCATTTCAAGGGAAGGAAAGTGTTTGTTGGCACGTTGCATACCTCAGGATGCTTATTATAAAGTGCTTCTTTTAGAGTGCAGCATTTTAATTTTTGTGTTTATATATAAATCCTGAAAGGTAAACTCCTGCATTGTAGTGTTTGACCTTAAAATTTTCTCTTTTTTTCTGCAAAAAACCCCATATTTTGCATGTTCTGTTTTGTCTCACTTTTTCAGTTTTTAAGGGCTCCAAAATATTTTCTGATGTCAGAGCCCACATTACATTTTTTCATTTTAAAATCTGGAGAGAAATGATGACAAATAAAATACATTTGTGATGATCTTCCCACCTGCAATATTGCTTAAAACTTTCCAAATGTCGAAAAACAGGACAGGCAGTGTCATTATTTCTTCTTAAATCTGTGCTGACTGCTGAGAATTTTATCAAGAATGATGTGAAGAATGATTAGACTGAAAAGCTTCATGATTTCCACTCATGAACTGCAAAGAAATAAAGTAAAGGGGCTCATTATTTCTCTTCCCACATCCATCATAGTGATTACTGCACTCTGAAAATTGGACAGCTAGGCCAAAGTACAAAGTTTCTTTTTTTTAACCACTCTCCATATTACATGTGATTTTATACCATCCCAGAACAGGACTAAACAGAACCAACACAAATAAATTGTTCATTAAGAAGACTGAGATCAAACTTACTGTGAAATCAGTAATTATTTTTTTTACTTTAAAAGCAGTAAGCAGACAGAATATCAAATGACATAGAAAGCAAAGTGGAACTCCTTGTGGAAGCTCAGAAAAAACTACTAACGGGAAAAAATTTGATTTGAAAGCAAAAAACACAAAATGAAGCACAGAACTTGTAATGAGAAGACACTTTGGAAAAAAATAAACCCAAGGATTTGATCTGGATCCAGTAGAGACAATTTTTAGTGGAACAAGAATAATTTTACACTGCT